>NC_072796.1:80151088-80825775 GCF_028583425.1 Eublepharis macularius | reverse complement strand
GTTCACACTTGTTCGTTTCACCATAGTGGCCAAGCACTGCCTTAGGAGTGCTACAGCAGCACTGTGTGTCATCAGCATATTAAAACATCCAACTCTAAAACCACAAGTGATCTCTCCCAAGGGCTGCATGTAGAAGTTAAACAGTATGTGGGGTTAGGATATCCCTAGGATGTCCCAACACTGAAGACAAGAAGTCATCAACAGAAGCTCACTGAGTATGTTCCCTAAGGAATGATTTAAGGCAGTCAAAAGCCCAATCCTTGGTAACAACTTCTGCTTGCAGACATCTCAGCAGGATGGCTTGGTCCACTTTATCAAAGGCTGCTGATAAATCTAGTAACAGCAACAGACAGGCACAGCCTTTGTCTATATTCAGACAGAAGGGCAACTAAGGTCACCAGTGCCATCTCTGTCCTGTAACCTGGCCTGAAATCAGACTGAAGGGGTCTAGAGCCAATATGTCATCCACAAAGACTTGAAGGAATTCAGCAACCACTTTCTCAAATACCTTGCCCAGAAAGGGCAGAATAGAGATTACTAGCCACATAATTTTTCTTGAGTGAAAGTTTTTGAAGTCACTGATGGATATAAATTATTATTTGTGCTAAATATTATCCGCATAATAAAAGGGTGAGGTGGAGGAATACCTGTAGATCCCTTAAACTGAATTTGTACAGAGTTTAGACAAAACTTTGCCCAGCCATGAAGGTGCAGCCTGGCATAGCTGGAGCCTCCCTGCTTGTTCTGGCTATTTTATTGTATGTATGTATGTATGTATTTATTTATTTATGTTTACTTCTTTTATACCATGCCTTTCTCCACAATGGGGACTTCTACAGCTTCCCAAAGCCCTCTTTTTAAATATTTTTCCAGCAGGGACACAGAGTCACCAGGCTGTTCATATGGCTTGTATTTCCTAGTTATTGTCATAAAGAACCTTACCCAGAGGTTCACTTAGTAAATTTTAAAAATCTATGGTTCATCTTCATGCCGTCTGTGTTGTCCCACATGGGACAGTGCAGGCCAGCCACGGAGGTTCAGTCTGACAAGATTTTCTAGAGTTTTCCTAAGCATGCTGATTGCTCCCCCACTCCTCTTGTCGCGAGCCAGTCTTTCCTGCCCAAACCAACATGCGATCAAGGGTGAGCACGTTGCTCCCGGGTCTCTCCTTCACTGCCATGGACGTTAGATATGTTTGCTTTCTGCTCCAGAAAAATCACCTCAGGCTGATTTTTCTGGGCATGTCTTTGTCTTTGTGAAGAAAAGTTGTTGAATAAGTAAAAATTTATTTCTTTCAATGACACTTTTTAAGAAATGCAGTGAATGTGGCATGGACACAATTTGTGCCTTATTTGCCTGGGGGAGGGGCACAATGTCATGACCTGCAGGGTCTGCAAGCAGTTCACCACCAAGGCTTGCAATTAATGGGTGGCTAGACTTAAGGCAGCCCTTTACAAGAAGGTTTGAGGGCTCCTGAACAGCCTCCAAAGCTTGGGGGAATGGAGAAGAGGACTTAAATATCCACTTTTTCCTCTTCAGTTCCACTCATTCCACCATCAGATCCAATTCAGAGCCAAGATCAGCTTTGGCTCCACCTCCATCTTTGGACCCACCTCCAAAAAAAAGCCAAAAAGAAACTAAAGCATGAGAGTAAAAATGCTTCTGGTCGTAGATCGCCTCATAAGAGACATGTCCAACAGGGCATCTGGCTTGGCTCTTTCCACTCCTCTGCATACTTCCTCATCTGCAGAAAGGACAGTGAAATCAGAGCTCTCTTCAGAGGATGATACAGTTTCTGTCCCTCCTGACTCCCCGCCACTATTGCAGGCTCACAGAGAACAGCCAACCACGAACATGTTCGTGAACAGGGCCATGTTCATGGTTGTTCATGAATCCCTGTTCGTAGATGGCAACAAACAAAGGACATCATGTTCTTTTTTTTTCCTGTTCGTGCCCATCTCTACTCACAATGGGTACCATGGAACCATGCACAGTTCATGGATCTGAAGTGCAAGTATTGGCTCCTGCAGTTCCAACTTCTAGCTCCTTACTGGTCCCTTTGTCAACATCAGTTCCAGTGTCTCTGTCTGAGTGCACACATGACTCCAACACAGATGATGATTGAGCTCCTAGCAGATCTGAATGTGGTTCCGATGTAGTATCAGATCCGTCCCCTGATGAAACCGTAGGAGATCATTGTCCTCTCTCTCCATCGGATGACCTTAAATTATATTCTAAGCAACTCATCAGAACGGCAAAATCTTTGAAATTGGAAGTTATATCTTCTGATCATAAGCCATTGGATCATATTTTGAAGGCTCGGTATAATAGTGACTCAGGACCTGTAGCCTTCTCTGTTCTACAGGGATTGTTAGACATAGCATCTGACATCTGACTGAAACCAGCATCTGCAGCACCATCTACACGTAAAAGAGAAAACGTACTGTGTATACCATGTCAGAGAGGGTGGATGTGATTTTCTTTTTTACCTACTCTCCCTGCAAACACTTTAGTAGCAGAGGTATTGCCCTCCAGATTCAGACCTGGTAATCATATTGCACCACTGGATAAGGAAGGTCAAAAACTAGATATTTTTCTTTCCAAACTATGTTCATTGTCCGTCTTCTGGTAAACTACTCGGCCATCATGGGAGCGTACCAGATCTTCCTGTGGAACCGAGTGGCCGTCTTCCTCGAGAAGTTACCCGATGACCAGCAGCCTTTGGCTAAAGTCATTATGGATGAGGCCTTGCATCTGTCTAGGCAGCAGATTAACACCGGCTGTGACTCTGTCGATACAGCAGCCCGATTACTCGCGTCAGCTATTGTTTTGCGCAGACACTCCTGGCTCCGCACCACGGCCTTGCCTGTGGAGACATGCAATAAGGTAGAGAACCTGCCCTTCGAAGGGCAGACCCTGTTTTCCTCTAAGACAGATGACTACCTGTCTCAAAAGCGTAAAGATCGCCTCACGGCTAGATCCTATGGCATTCTTCCTTCCAGACAGCCAACTGATCACCGCACCCAATACCATTCCTACCAGAACTACAGGGGGCTCTACCAAAGGTTCCACCCGTATCGTCCTTATGGGTCCTACAGGCCTTACCAACAGGCTTCTGCTCCCTATCAACGTAGGAGGCCTAATAACAGGGCCCGTCGCGGCCAGCAAGGCTCAGCTCCTAAGGAAACCCCTGGTCAGACCAAGCAGTTCTGACTAGATGACGGACGGTCTGTGGTGTTTGGGGACAGACTTTCTACGTTTGCGCCGGCATGGGCCGAAGTTACCAATGATAGTTGGGTTTAGAGCATCGTTTCAGTTGGCTATAAAGTTCAGTTTGAAAGTTACCCTGAATTGTCTCCACCTGATTTTTCTCAGCAAACCTCTTCCGACAAATTGCAAGCCGAAGTGTTAGCCTTACAAGAGAAGGGGGCAATTCAAGCTCTTCCCCCTAATGCTTCCCCTCTGGGATTTTACTCCAGGATGTTCCTGGTGGACAAAAAAGATGGTGGTATACGCCCTATCCTCGACCTGAGGAGGTTGAATAAATTTGTCAGGGCTAAAGAATTTAGGATGCTCACGCTGGCCACTGTGCTAAAGCTTATGCCAGATGGTATGTGGTTTGCTGTCCTGGACTTAAAGGACGCATACTTCCATATAGCTATTCACCCAGATCATAGAAAGTACCTTTGATTCCTTTGCGGAGACAAGGTTTTCCAGTACCAGGTTTTACCCTTTGGGTTGTCCTCCGCCCCCAGGGTCTTTACGAAGTGCATATCTACTGTGGTGGCTTACCTTAGAAAGCGGGGTTGCATGGTGTACCCCTATCTTGATGACTGGCTTCTGGCTGCGTCATCGGCTGAGGCCCTTCAGGCACAGATAGAGAGTGTCGTACGCACCTGTTCCCGTTTGGGGCTTTTTGTTAATTTTGATAAATCTACCCTTCTCCCCTCTAGGAGACTTACCTTTATTGGTATGGTGCTGGATGGAATTGCCAATAAGAGTTTCCTCCCGGTTGAGCGGGCGCAGAGGATCTGCAGGATGGTTGCCCTTTTTAAGAGGTGCAGGTTCCAATCCATGGCTACCATTCAGCGCCTACTGGGGCTGATGGCTTCCGCTACGGCGGTCACCCCCTTTGCCCGCTTACATATGAGGCCACTCCAATTGTGGTTCCTATCCGTCCATGACTTTGAGTTAGCCTCACAGAACCAGAAGTACTCGATACCTAGGGGGATCATTCGTTCCCTGGGTTGGTGGGGCGTGGAGTCCAATCTCCTCCAAGGTGTTCCCTTTGGCCCAGTACAGGCCCAAATTACCATTTCCACTGATGCGTCTAATGTGGGCTGGGGCGCGAAATGTGGATCCCTTAGGGCCCGTGGCACATGGACTGACTTTGAGCAGGGCAGTCATATTAACTTAAGGCCATTCATTATGCCCTTATCGCATTTACAGATACACTACAGGGGAAATCAGTACAAGTCCTTACGGACAACAGTACAGCCATGTGTTACCTGAACAGACAGGGTGGCACGACTTTGCGGGTCCTGTGCGAAGAGGCAATCCGCATCTGGGAATGGACCCGGGCCAGTCACACTCACGTCCAGGCAGTGCACATTCCCGGCACTGCAAACATTGTTTCAGACAAGTTGAGCCGCATGGTGCAGGACAATTACAAATGGACTTTAACAGACTGTTATTTGAACAAGGTCTTCCTGATGTGGGGGTTCCCGGAAGTGGACCTATTCGCTACAGAATCCAACAAGAAACCCCCCCTGTTCTGTTCCGGGGGGGATTAGGTCTCCACTCCTTGGGAGACGCCTTTCAACTAATCTGGAGGGGTCATCTCTTTTATGCCTTCCCCCCTTTCCCGCTGATATCAAGGACCGTCAGCAAGATTCATTGGGATGGTTCCCAGGTGATCCTGGTGACCCCCTTCTGGCCTCGCCAGCCCTGGTTCCAGCACGTGCTGTCGCTGTCCCGGGGTCAGTCTTACCGCTTCGAGCTCAGCCCAGACCTTCTGTCGGACAGGGGGACGTGGTATCACGATTTACCCAGACTGAATCTCACAGCGTGGCACTTACTGGGCAAGGGGGAGTGTCGGATAGAGTGACTCAAATTTTGCTTAACGCTCGGCGAGACACGACCAGGAAGTCTTATGCCGGGAAGTGGAAACGTTTTGAGGCCTGGGCTGCCCTAGGGGACTAAATGTCTGGGACTGCCAGTTGGCATCTATTTTTGAATTTTTGTTGACCCTAAAAGATGATGGGTAATCTAACTTGTCAGTTAAGGTTTATTTGGCCGCCATTTCGGCGTTTCATCACAGAATTGACGGAAAGACAGTCTTCTCTCATAGTCTGTCTAAATCGTTTCTGAGAGGGTTAAAGTTTTCCCCAGGCCACTGCTGTTGTGCCCCAATGGTCCCTAACGCTGGTTCTAGCAGAACTTATGAAGGCCCCTTTTGAATCTCTAGCGACTTGTGGCCTGAAATGGCTCTCCCTTAAGGTCGCCTTTTTAGTAGCAATTACTTCTACAAGGAGAGTTAGTGAACTGGCGGCCCTCAGATTTGACCCTCCATTTGTTAAGATCCACCAGAATAAGGTGGTTTTGAGACCTGATATTCGTTTTCGGCCCAAGGTGGCAACCCAATTCCATACTTCACAGGATATTGTCCTCCCAGTTTTCTTTCCTGCTCCGACTAGCGCTGCGGAAAGGGCTCTACACTCTTGACGTGCGTAGGGCGCTTTTGTTTTATTTGAACCGTACAGCTGCCTTTAGGAAGGATAAGAAGCTGTTTGTCTGTTACTTTGGTGCTAGACAGGGTAGGGCTGCCTCCTCTTAATCCATCTCTCGTTGGGTATCTCTGGCTATTAAGACTTGTTACTCTCAGGCTGACCTGCCTTCTCCCTTGGAGGTTAAAGCACACTCTACCAGGGCACAGTCTACTTCGGCAGCCTTCCTGAGGGGCATCCCGCTGCGGGACATCTGTAACGCCACTACCTGGTCTTCCTCGGAGACGTTTGCAAAGCACTATGCGATGGATGTCATGGAGAGGAAGGATGCCTCGGTGGGACATGCTGTTCTCCAATCTCTCTTCCTTTGAGGGACACACCCAGCTCCGAGGTAAGCTACTTGTTAGTCTCCCATGTGGGGATGCACAGAAGACGGACAATGAAAACAGAGTTTCGCTTACATAACTGCTGTTCATTGACGTCTTCTGTGCAGACACACAACCCTCCCTCCTGCCCCGCTATGTCCTTCCTGACCTGTATTTAGGGTTGGACGGCGGCAATGGAGAAACTGAGGGTGAAGGGGCGCCGTCGCCGGATGCCATTTGGGTGGGAAAGCCCGCGCCTGCACAGTCGGCGGACGAGCGCCCCCTAGTGGACTCTACTTGGAAGAAAAATATCCGGTCGGCAGGCCTGCGCACGCGCAGTCCCATGTGTGTCTGCACAGAAGACGTCAATGAACAGCAGTTACAGTAAGCGAAACTCTGTTTTCCTCAGGTTTGATTGCCTATAAAATAACTAAATATATGGCTATAATGAGCCATTACCAAATGTTCCTCTGGGAATGTATGCAGCAACATGTGGACTCATTGCCAGAGGATAAAAAAGCTTTGACAAAGGTTATTCATTCTGAAGGGTCAAATTAGCGAAGCAGCAACTCAGTGCAGCAAGACATTCCGCGGAATGTATTAGTTGATCTATGGCATCTGCTGTCATGCTCAGAAGACACTCTTGGTTACTCCTCAGCCCTCCCACATGAGTCAGGGGTCAAGCTAGAAGACCTCCTTTTTGAAGGAAGGGAATTGTTTAGCTCCAAAACCAATGAGTCCTTGGCTAGGATGAGACAAAATAAGATAACAGCAAAATCTGTCAGTGTCGCTGCCCCCTCTCCTTTCAAGCCCAGATATTTTCTGAGGCATTCTTATCAACCACAATACCAGAGGTCTTACAGATATCATGCACAGTCTCCAGGCCTCCTTTCTCTGCTTGCCAGCACTCTGCACAGTCAGGTGGAATAGAAACAAGCAGGCTGTACACCAACCAAATGATCAACCTCAGAAGGGGAAGAGTCTGCAATGACTAGACGATACCCCTTCTTTTGGTAACAGGCTGGCCCCTGATCTTACAGCATGGCATAAAATCACAAGGGACTCTTGGGTACTTTCTCTCATAGAAAAAAGGTACTACTAGAGTTTCTATTCCTCACCCCCCTTTGAGATTGTTTTCTGCTGCCGTTCCTTACTCCCCCGTTCTTGAGGAGGAAGTTTCTCACCTCCCTCAGAAGGGAGTGATTCAGCCAGTTCTTTTATAAGAAATAGACCAAGGGTTTTTTACTCTAGATATTTTCTTGTAGATTAGAAAGGTGGTGGGAAAAGACCTTAAACACCTGAACAAGTTTTTAAAAGTTTCTAAGTTTCATATGTTATCTATTGTTGATATTATTTCTTTGTTACAAAGAAATGCATGGTTCGCTGTTCTAGATTTGAAAGATGCTTACTTCCAAATCTCCATTCATGATGATTGTAGAAAATTCCTCTGGTTCCAGTTTGTAGACACTCATTTCCAATATACAATCTTACCTTTCAGGCTTGCCACAGCACCCAGAATATTTTCTAAGTGCATTTCAGTAGTTGTACAGTATCTCTCCCTGAACGGCTGTAACATTTTCTTTATTTAGATGACTGGCTGATCATAGCCTCTAGATATAGTGTTAGCTACCCTTTCCAACTTGGATCTGTTGGTTAACTGGAAAAAGTCTCAGCTGGTACCATTTCAATCAATTCAGTTTATTAGTGCTATTTTAGATTCCACACAATGTATGACTTTCTTGCCTGTCCAAAGAGCTCAAGCTATACAATCTTTAATATCACAATATACTCTGCACAGATCCCAAACAGACCATAATATCCAAACACTCCTTGGCCTCTACTATGGCAATAGTGCCCTTTGTGAGGCTATATTTTAGGTCCCTTCAAAATTGGTTTATATATAAATTCAAATTCCAATCTGATTCTCCTTGGAAACAACTCTTTATTTCCAGACCTATACTTATCTCGTTATCCTGGTGGTTGCAAGACTCAGACCTATTTATGGGAACCTCTCTGGGGCCTGTATCCCACGACATTCAGCTTTTTGCAGATGCTTCCTTGCATGAATGGGGAGCCCACTGTCAGGGGCTACATGCGGTCTTATGTCAAAAGAAACTTTCACATAAATCTCTTAGAACTAAAGGTAGTCAGGTCTGCATTAATTTCTTTTGCAGTTCTCCCAGTACCATGGCCATGGTGCCAAGGCCAGCCCAAGTGACGCTTAACAGATGCTGGTGGTGCAGGAGGGGGCATACAGGGGCAGGGGTTGGTGCAAGGCCATGGACTGCTGACAAGTCCACGAATAACCCCTCAATGCATTCCATCTGCCCATCTATTTCCCCAGTGACAGCTCCCAGATGTCTGTGGTGTCCAGTAGCTGTCCTCTGAACTGCTTCAAAGCTCTCCAAGCATTCCTGACCCCTGGCCACAACACCCCTTCACTCAAGCTTGGTCTCCAGCCACTCCCTTTTGGGAGGGTGGGGAGAAATACTGTGTGGCCTCAGTTCCTGTGTCTGAGGGCCTGGCAGCAGCTCTGAATCTCCAGCCCCTCTGGTGGCAGCCATCTTGAGCTGAGCAAGGGTACACTGTGACTCCAACAGCCTCCCTCCAACCCCTGTGGCCCCCATCTGAGAATGTGGAGTCTGCTGCAGTGCCTCATCCACAACCACTTGCCCTGAGGAGTCCCAGATAACCAAGATTCAGAGGATGTCAGGCCTACACAGCCTGTCTCAAAGGGGTGAGGACATGAGGACCTCAGTTGGTGGGGCCTGCTTGAGCTTCACATAGGCTCATGGCCATGTCCCACATCAACAGCCACCTCATCTCTGTCCCCGTCTGTCCCTGCAGCTGCTACATTGAAAGTAGGCTACCCCATCACTGGTCTCCATCTCCTCTTGGTTCTTTGCTACAGTATGGGGGGGGGGGAGGGCGCAGCCCTCTGGAGGATAACAGAGGGGTCAACAGGGATGGTCAGTGGGGCCACGATGGCACCAGTGGCCTCTTTACCAGGGTCCACAATCCTGAGCAGGATGCATCTCTGCTCCCTCACTGGCCTCTGCACCCAATGGCCTGCCATTGGTCTCCCCACTGAATCACCTGGCGGGGCGGGGGGAGGCAGGAGTGAATGGATGGGAAAGGATGGGACTCTTGCTGCTATCCAAGGGCTATGAGGCCAAATATCCACAGACAGCACCTTGACATCACAGCCTGCCACCATCATGGGCAGGATCACTGCTGGCAGCGTGGCCTCAGCACTGGGCAAACTTTCCTCCACTGCCCTCTTGTAGGGGACACCCAGTGTCATGAGGGAATGCACGCATCAGCCAAAAGGAGTTGTTTTACTGCTTCAGAGCAGATATATCTGTCCAGTCACTGTGGGTCAGGGCAGAGACCTTCTCTGCCATCATGTGCCAGAAAGCGCAGCAGCAAACAGCTGTAGAGCTACCCTTGGCAGTGATGAGTGCCACACTGCCATCCTTTACCATCAGCCCATATCAGCATCTTCTCTGTCTCAGTCCAGTTAGGCTGCTGGTGGGCATTGCCACATACAGGGTGTGGTATGGCAATGCCACCATGCCACTGGGGAATGCAAGGGCAGAACCAGACACATTGGAAACCAATTTACCACAAAATACAACCCTGACTCCTGTTGGCTATGAAATGGATACAGAGCAGCAGCAAAGCACCATTGAGGCATGACCCTCTTGGGGATAGTGGTAGGTGGCTGTCTGGGTTCACAGGAGCACTGGCCATGGGCCCTGCAGTACAGGGAGGCTTCCAATGCACCATCCTCTAACCAGCTCTGCTTCCCAAGCCACCAGATAGCCCTCACAAGAATGGTTTCGTTTCCTCCCACCACTCCTGCCAGCTTTCCAGTTGATCCATCTCCAGTCTGTGCTGTGTATACTTGGGTGGCACAGCAATGCCGCAGGAGGCACCATGCCAGGCACTACCATAAACACATCAGCACCCTGAAGCTCCCTGATAGTCCCTGCCTGGAGCAGTTCCTCCTGAACAGGATGGCCATCCAAGTACTCTGCAAGGAGCTCAGCCCAGTTCTGCAGGCAGTTCCCATCCCCAGGGCCCTCCCCATCCTGCAGAAGCTACTACTGTCCCTCTACTTTCTTGTCACAGGATCATTCCAGACAGTCAGGTCAATGTACTAGAGATGCCCACAGCTTCCTGGATGCCAGAGCAGGCTGAGCTGGTCACCCTTTATGCTAGGTTTGCCACATTCACAGATTTCACAAACCTTATGGCAGCAGTTGAATGCTCATTCCTCCCTCCCCCAGGAGGAACCACAGGTCTACCCCAGCCAACACTGCTTCTACAGCCTGGATGGGCAGGCCAGTTGTAACTATCAGGTCATCTTCACAGACCTCATGGCCAACTCCCAGACAGTGTGCACAATGCACACCATATCTGGTCTCAACTGCTTGCTGATGCCTAGCCACAGGACAAAAGCTGGTTGCTGGGTCAGTTCCCATTCAGAGAGGAGGGCTGTTAGGCAAGGATGGGACTGTGATGGCTTTCTCTGCCACCTGCTGTGCTCATATCTGTACATACCGCATGCCAGTGGATCATACTGGGAAGAGCCAGTGGATCATGCTGACCATAACCAGGAGCACTGTTGGACCTGCATGCTGATTGACCTTCTGAAGATGCACTATCATGCAGTCCCTGGACATCGCCAAGCTCTTCACTGCATGTGTTATCCACAACATGGCCATCAGGCAGCAGCTGCCACTGCCCACATGGGGGTCTGGGAACGTGGGGATGGGCCACTGGAGCCAGCAACAGCAGCCAAGAATGTTTGGGCTGTTGTGGAGCAAGTCTGAAAACACAGCCAGTGACCATTCAAGGGTGCTCTTTTGTCCATGGTCAGTGCCCCCAGCCCATGGTGCTGCATCTGGTTGGTGGATGGGTAGGGTGCTGTTACCTTGCTCAAGGAGCCAATGCCGTGTTGTACCCCTATGTGGTCTGTGTGGTGGACTGCTTTCTCCCCAAGCCCGCATAACCCCTTCCACCGATGCCCATAGCAGAGATGGATCAGATACTTAATGCATCCATCTCCACTGGTGCACAGCCTGCTGCCTAGACCCTGCAGGAAGAGCTGTATTCAGACAATGAGGACAGGGCCGAGATTAATTGAGACTGAGGTGTCCACAAAGTGATGGGGATTGCCAGAGCCAGTAGAGCTTTCAGGGATTGCACAAGGGTTGCAGTCCATTGTCCTCACAAGCTCATCCTTTGCTAGGACCACCAACACGCTGAATCCAAAGAGGGGGGTGGTCTTAGAAGCAATGAAAACCAAAAAAATCACAGGGACCACAATCCAACAATGAAGTTTTATGTTCAGAAGTACAGAACTAAATTTCACACTGCACAGTGAAGAATAAATCAATTTTGGCCGGTGAGTCAAAAATTTTTTAACTGTAAACTCCTGGCTGGAGGTGGCAATGTGCTTGCCAGCTTCAGACTATCCCGTTTTGCACCCGTGTGCTTCTTCTAAAACCACTATATCTGGAATTAACATACAGGTAAGGTATAAGTGCGTATTCATCTTATAAACATTGTGACAAAACACTTTGTAAGTTTTACAATCAAATTTATGCATACATAAATTTCTACTGTAAAATAAAACCAAGCCCCACATCAAGGAAAAACTCACTGAGGTTAAGTCATCCACAATTTTCCAGTCACATTTAGTATGGTCTGTCTCCAAAGTATTTTTTCACTTGGTGAGGTAACGCGGGATGGAACTGCTATTTCAAGTCATGATGTTTAAGTTAGACACACCTACTTTATGTTCTGTTAAAGAGGCAGTATCGTAATTGACCAGTGGGTAAGTTACCAAAACTTAAATGTGATGTACAATATTTTAGTGCAACCAAATCTTACAACACATCAAATCTTGCAAAACATGACGGACCTAGAAAGGGGGTGAAATCTACCTCATTATTCAGCACTCGCTGTGTGGCCTATTGATGGCTGTTGCACGGCTGCCATATGATGGAAGACATCCAGGGGCAATGGAAGACATTCATGGATACTTGCTGGGGCCACCAATCCATGAATTAGCTGCTAGACCTCTGCCACACAAGACTTGAGCCAAGGCCTATAGCTCCTCGGGATCCTCTTCCACTTTGCAGGAATGTAGGCTTACCGGTGTCTCAGTGGCAGCAGGGGATCCCCTGCTCCAAGCCTCGACCCCCCCACCCCCACTCACCTGGCTAGGGGGGTGGGAGTGCGGAGAATGGGCCTAGGAGCTCTGGGGCATGCAGAACTGCGCTCCAGAGCTCTTCCTTGTCACACCGGGAATGGTGAAAATGACATCATTCTCGGTGTGACAAGGAAGATCTTCCTTGCAGTTATTAACATATCTTCTTGATACCATTTTAGCAAGAATTACCTAACCATCAGTAATAAATTTACTACCTTAATGAAGAGCTATGCCCATGTTTAGGACTAGCCATTTCCACATCAAGTCATTCACATCTGTCTTCCTATCGAGTCTTGCCAAAACAATCCCATGCCTCTAGGGGCCATCAAAGATCAGCTCCAGGGTCCAAGAAGTTCTCCATAACTTCATCTGGCTTGGACCCATTTATAGTCCAATTACTGGGAAAGGATTTTTTCTCTAAAATTCCATTTTTCCTACCATGAAACCATCCAAGTATTATGAACTACATTTCATGTGCCTAATAGTGTATGTTTTCATTCGGGAGAGCAGGAACATAATGGGGTACAGATTGTACATTTTTAAACTTTTGAACTAGAGGGTAGTAAAGTGGAAGCATATATAGAATCAGTGCATAGAATTTACTCCATGTAAATACTCCAATGTTCAAAGTGGCTTTGGGCTAAAACAGATGATAGATGTTTTATAATAGGAAAATAAGACTTGGTACTACGTTTAGCAGATTTCTGGCCACATTTAAAAATATATTTGCATTTCATTTTTTTAAAAAAGATTTAATTTGACAATTCATTTGAGAGAAAAGATATAGAAAAAATGTCCAGAATTTCTTATCAATGCTAGTAAAATATTTTTTTTACTGATACAATTCTGAAATGGAAGTGACTTGAAAAGAAGCAAAACAAAACATATGCTAAGAATATTATTAAATCATTTATAATTAAAAAGTCAAACAGCAAAATGGTTCTTTTCAGCATTTTATCTGTAAGATCACATTCATTTAGAAACAAAACACATCGTTAATATTTGTTCACCACACAAAGAATTTAGTGCTCTTACATTAATACAAGTTTGATCATCTCTCCTAAAACTGCCTATTTTGAGCATGGAACTTCAGATCTGAATTATTAGGTCTAAAAGGTTTTAATGGCTGCATTTTCTCTCAAATGTAATAATTTAGGAAAGAAATATCCCATCAAAATTGAACCCAATATAAGAATTAGGACACCAATTAGCATACCTATAGGGTTTATCTGTGATTTTGGGTGGGCACCAAGCACGTATACACTGAAAACAGTTGATAGTTCACAGTAACTATATACTGTGTCTACAACAATGACTTTGAAGACATATATGCCATTGTACTGTGAAAATATTATCCTATTCTCTTCATTAAGGTTTAGAACTTGGTATTTTAAAGAAGATGCTACTAAAGGTCCCTCCTCATTGGGCACCTTACAATTTCTATAGCTAATTCTGTTCCATGAAGTATGTGGGTCTGGATAAGGTTGCATTTGAAAAGTTCTGGTCCAGTTCTGAGGCTGTGAGATACATTTAGCTTCTGATGCAGTCAGGAGATAATCATAATTATGCATTCCATTTATTTCAAACAGTACAAAGTCAGCAGAAACATATTCCACAAATTTATCATCTTCCCACAGTTCAAGTACTGGAAGCCATGGGCTATCATAATACCAGAGAATTGGACATCCTAAACGTTTATAAGGGTAGGAAATGTTAAGGTCATCTTGATCTAGATGCTGTCTACCAAGGAATGCTGGATCATATATATCCCGATGAATTGTATAATAGAAATTATTCCGTAGTCTGGCTTCATGTAAGAATCCTTTGTTGCACACTGTTATATTTTTAAAAGGTCTAATATGTTTAGTAGGTGGACAGTCCATTGCAATAAGAGCTGTCAATGGATGCATGTCAATGCAGAATATGCCTTTGTTGTAGATGTCCACAGTGAGGGTAGAAATTCTTGTATGAAAAAGGTCATCCTGAAAGCTACGTTCAGCTATGCTTGTGAACTGCTGTTGTAGCGCTGTAACTTGTAGGCAGTACTTAATGTTTCCATCATAGGTATAGCCATCCTGCAAAAGTTTTGCCTGAAATCCCAGCACATGTGGGTTGCTCACAGTTACATATGGGAAAGCCCCAGTGCCTGGCTTGGGCACAAATGTGATGTTAAAATGAAGCTCCTTCTTCATGTCTATATAGTACATTTTGTTATGGAAATCACCACTGAGGATCTCTACAGGACAGGGCTGCAGGTGTGGCCGCACATTCATGAGCCGATCCTGTAAGTTGATGGTGCATTTGTGAAAATTATAAAATCCAGTTTCATTGCTGGGGACAGGATTGAAAATGGTAAGCATTCCAGTGGTATCAAACATTAACACATCACAGTGGGTTGCACTCTCACTACTATTTCTCTCTCCAATTAGCACCATTTTTGTGGAGACTATATCCAGCGTTCCATAGAAAAGCTTCTGATTCTTGGTGAGGGCTGCGACCTCACTGCTGGTGACAGCCACATTACAAATACCTTCTTCATACTTAGGGAGTGACTCGTTAACGTACTTCTCTGTGGGAAGGACAGAGATGGGTTCTAAAGTCAGTCCATTGTTGAAGGAGAACACTAAATCATGTTTAGTCCAAAGCATGATAAAACCTCTCAAACCAGGAGGCATTATGCTCAAAACACTCTCATTTTTGTAGGCTCTCAATGAGAAGATGACACCTTTGCGATTGTTCATATAGCTTGTGCCACTGTATATGAAATAAGCCGACCCATTACCATTATTCTCAGTTTGATTGAAGAGCATTCCAGTCTGTGCTATTGAAACAAAATTGTAGGCTGCAATAAGGATGCCTTTAGGGAATGGGGTAATGTAGAACTTAGCAAATGAGTAACCTCCATCATCTGAGTAGAAGATGTTGCTTTCTTCAGCTATATTCCCTGAGTCATATGCCAGAACATAATTACTGACTTGATTACAGACAGGATCACTTGTAGAATAGCAGCAATCCATGTTTGTAATCTTAGTAATGGGTTTATTAATCCCATCTGATATTAACCAGGTTTTCCATTTATAGAAATATATATAGACTTTTCCATTTATCACTATGAGCACTCGAGAATTTTGCACAAATGTAGCATCACTGACTAAAGCAGGTGGAGTCACAAGATTATGTAAAATGGTCAGTGGCAAAAGACTACTTTCAAATCTATCCAAGCTGATGAATACTTTTTCCCCAAGGTACAGAGCTGGAGGAATGCCTCCAGAGAAATACCGTCCACATGAGTGCTGTATTAGAATGGGGTCAGATAGATTGTAAGAGAGATAACTACCTGCTAATACTGTTGTTGAGTGGAGAAAGTCACTTGTATAAACAAGTCGCTCTTCACTGCATTGCCACCAGCCACCATTCACCCTACCTGTCCACAGCAAGAACTCTACTAATAGGATAACATGGGTGTCTGAGTTGCACAGGGCTGTTTTTTTATTCATTCTTTGTTGTCAGTGATAACATAACATCCTTGTTAATTGTCCTGCTTTTAGTTCTACTCAGACCCAGCCTCCAACTGTTGTTCTAACAGCAAATTCTGAGAGACGGTTGGCAGAATAAGATGGGGGAGGGGTTGTGAAGGGATTGTCACATGATGTTCTGGGTGGCTTCATCGCTGACTCTATATATACACCATCACAGACAAGATTATTCTTGCAAAAATGCAACACTCCTGCCCTCTTTCCCACAAACCAACACTCTTATATTCTGGAATAACTACCCCCTTCACTTCCATTCTCACAGTCTCTAATGTGAATTAGAGTCCCAATTTATCTAGAAAGGTAGAAAACAGGAAAATAGCTTCCAGTCTCCTCCTTCAACCATTCTCCCCTTTTTGTTTTTGTGTTGTATTGTGGGAGGGCGGAGGCTTTAAAAGGCTACTTGTGATTTTTGAAATTTGTTGTATCGAAGATATTGGAAGGATTATAAAGATTCAGGGAGCACTCCTAAAGATGCTGTTATGGGGCAGGTTTGCAAGCTTATTGTTGAACCAGAGAATCCCAATGTGAGAACAGAGTTTCAATGTCAAATCAAAGAATCCCATTGAAAATTGTGTTACTGAAGCAAGGTGTGTGTGTGTGTGAGGCTTGCTGAACTGCCGAGTTTAAAAGGTGGCCAGTTAAGGTGGCTTGAAGGAGGTCCATTGGAGCCCAGGCATTGGGAGAGGGGAAGAATGGCTGTTGGCACCGTGGTTCTCTCATTTTTTGTGTTTATTTGATTTGGAGTTGTCTTTTGTGTTTGTGGGCATTTGCAGACATGCCACAGAACCTGGTAGCATGCAGTTTCTGAGTGAGGGTCTACTGGGGCTGTTGCATGTCCTTGCACTGTGCTGTGAAAGCTGCCTAAATGTGTCTTTGCTTTTTCTTCAACAAATGTGGGAAACAAGGCATGCTTTGTGTTAGTTGTGTGCAAGGTAAAGGAGGAGATCTCATAAGGCAAGGCTCTACTGGGATCTCTTCACTGGGGAGGCCATACCCTGTCATCATTGGGTGAACCCATGGTCTAATGACTGGTGGGATAACTTCATAATGTAAATATGGGATGATGAGCAGTGGATTTCAAACTTCCAGATGAGCCATGCTACATTTATGGAGATTGATTCAGCCCTTAAAGGCGCAGCTCCTGTGGCAGAGCATCGTCATGCAGAACCTATTCCTGTAGAGAAGAGGGTTGCTATTGCACTTTGGTACCTAACGAGCCCCAACATATACCAGGAAATGAAGCAGCAGTTTGGAGCTGGCCTCTCCATCATGGGTGAAATTGTCCTTGAGGTTTGCTTTGCTTTTGGGGTTGAGTTACTGAAAAGACAGTTTGCTGAGGCACTGAAACTGGAAAATTAATTTTAAAAATGTTATTTTAACCTTGTTTCATTGATGAATCAATCCAATGATAGTCTGTTTGCCCTGGCCTCCATCTTGCTGTTATGTATCTGGTATGCTTTAATTCTGGTGTAATTTGTAGATGATGTGGGCTTGTCATTTTAAAAGACTGCATGAATGGGAGGGAACAGAGGGGTCTCTTCATGGAGATGGCCCCAGTGCTAGGCTAGGCTCAGATTTCTCCAACAACCTGCTCTGCTGAGATCAGGGCCCAGTCAGACCTACTATCCTTCTGCTGGGCCTGCAGACACATGGCTGAGGCTGGGCCTTTGCCAGCCTGAAAAAAGGGGTGTATAAAATTCTAATGCTCCCTGTGAAGGCTGTCCACCATCCTGTTTTTAAATTTGTAAGTCTGATTGCTGCTGCTGTATGACTAGAAATATGCTGCTGTTTTAATGATGTTTTAACGTAGATGGAACTTTTTATTGTGTTTTAATAGGTCGTTATCTGCTCTGAGCCCACCTGCGGGGAGGGCGGAATAGAAATTTTAAATAAATAAATAAAAACCCCTCCACCTGTGTCTGCACTTCCCTTGGGAAACATATAACCATGATTGAGGGAAGTCCTCCAAGAATACATGCAATAGTAAACCAACCAGATGCAACCACCTTGCATGTCCTGTGGAACCTAGAAAGGTCTCTCCAAGCAAGTGTGTCATCAGACAGAGCATTCCACCAGGATGGGGAAACCACAGAGATAGCCCTTGACCTGGTTTTTAATTGTTAATATATAATATTTATTGTGTTTTTAATGTTGTAAACTGCTTCAGGCTTTGTTTTGAGAGAGAGGCATCTAAATAAAACAAAACAAAATGAGGAACTGCCAGTGTTCAAGGACATGATGGAGCCAAATATGAATGTAATGAAAGCTATGGTTCAGGCACTCCAAACTCTGAGTGAGTTGATGATTGTGCAGCAGAAGGCATCTAAGCACACCACCAATGCCCCCACAACCCCCCCCCCATGTTTTGAAGAGGATCCTCACAGGAGGTCAGCACTAGTAGTTGTACAGCAACCCATGACATTGCTCACAGATCTGAAAAGCATTTGTGTGTGGAGCACAAAAGGAAGTGTTACAGTGACTATCCCCATAGTTGCCTCGGTGATAATGTACCAATCTGGAAATCACTTTAGTGTCTCTGGTTGTTATGCAATAAATTAAAACACAAAATGTGAAGTAACACCTCTGTGTCAATGAAACTTCCATTATGGTCAATGGTCCCCTGCAGCAGCAAGGAGCAAAACTTCTTTCAGTTCCCGTACTGATCCATTCTTCATTCAGGGACATGAATAGGAACACGAGTCCCATTAATGGTGCCAATGCAATGAGGGAAGCCAAGATGATCAAAGCCATTCATTATCTGATGGTGGAGGAAAAGTAAAACAGGAATTACTTTTTGATTCCACAAAAAAGAGTAGTAAAAATTCACATAGAGAGGAACCAATGCACCCTACCTCAGTGGCCCAATGTTCCTCCCCAGTCCTCAAAACAGCATGGAAACATACCCAAAGGACACCACCTGGAGGTTGGCAATCCTATAGGGTAGGTCTCCTTGCTGGCTGGACCTGCCCAGTGCTGGGCTTGCTGTGCCCAACTTCAGCTATCTGTCCTGAGATCCTTCTCCTCAATCTGGGGTCTCCTGGAAAGCCTCCAGAGCCCTCACCATCTTTCCCAAGCTAGTGCCTGGTTCCTCTGTGTTCTGTCCAAGGGATCCAACCTCCTCTCAGATGCTGCTTCTTCAGCCTCCTTTGCCTGGTCCTCTGGCAGCCCTCCTGGTGGCTGGACACTCAAACTGGCCTCTGCTGCTTCCTCACAGCACAGGCATCCTCCCACTGCCTGGAGGGCCATGCCTCCTCCTCCTTTGCTGGCATCTCACTGTTTTCAAATAGCCTGCTGGCTGGGCCAGTTCCTGCTCCCTCCCCCCACCCCCACCATGTCAACATCGTGTCACTGTGTCACTTCTAGCTGGGCTGCCAGGATTGTGCCATCAAGACTCGGGCCCCACAAGATGGCCCAGGCAGTAACAGGAAGCATCTTCTTGCCTCTGGTGCAACATGCCTTCAAATCAAGAGGTGAGTTCAAATGGAACTTGAGCCAGGGGCTTTTGAGTTCTGAAGGCCGTAGCAGCTCATTTCTGTGACCTGACCGTGTAGGCTATGTACAGATAATGCATGTGTTTTACTTAAATCTGCTTTTAAAGTGAAATGGATGTGCTGGTCCCTGTATTGGTTTAAGTATGTGAAAGGACAGAAGCCTCTGTGGAGCTTGTCCTCCTGAACTCTTAAAAAAAGGTACTGTATGGCATGGATGAGGGGCATGGGAGGACATGGGAATCTATGAAAAAATCAAAATCAAAATGGGAGTCCTTGGGACTAAGCAGGAACCTGCTTTCTCCCCTCCCCTGCTATTTCCTTTTCCCCTTCCCTGAAAACCCCCACAAACTCTTTTTTCCTGCTTCCTTCTCTCCTCATGCACCAGCCAACCTACCATGATCTGCCCTTTCTTCTTCAGTTTTCCCTTCTTCCTGTCACCTGGCAGCCTCTGTCTGGGAAACTTGTGGCCCAGTTGCATGATGTTACTTTCTGAGCTAGACCCAATTGCATGGTGGGGAACCGGCTAGGACTTGCAAGGGGCACCTGATTTTACCCTGTATCTCCTTGCAAACATTATTTCCTCTTTCCCTCCTCCTGGCAGCTCCCATATCCTCCCCCTTCTCTGCTTCTATCTCACCTACCAACTAACCTTTTATCTGCCCCCCCACCTTCAGCTATGTTTATTATTAATTTACTTAATTTATACCCCACCTTCGTCCAGAATGGGAATCCAAAATAGTATTGGAAATAGTTATATTTTGTTTACTAGCAGAGTTACCCATTCAGAAGCATTTCTCCAATGTGCAGTTATTAGGTCCTTTGACCTCCTTGGGGAAGCATTCTCACTTTGGACAAAGAGAGGAATCTTGATAATCAGGCAAACAGCACACACGTACGCACGCACGCACGCACGCACGCAGAGACATGCAGCACCCACCAATGTCCAGGCATGCTGAGCTGCCTATTACGACAAGCAGTTTACATCATTTTGTCCTCCGTTTTATCCTTACAACAACCCTGTGAGCAAAGGTGGACTGGAAGTGAAAAACCCTGGAAAAGTCCCCCGCCCCAGATCACCTTGGCCCCATCCCCCAAAGGAGGGAAGGAGAGAGGAAGTGAAAACCTGCCTGATCCTGCACTCCCAAAGGGGGAGGGAGGGAGGAAAAGGCAGCCTGTCTATCCAATTGGTCAGGTGCTGCTTTCCTCACACAGCATTTGAGTAGGCAGGGAGCCACTTCCTGCATCTTGGGCACTGCCTCCCTTGCCTCATGTGGGCAAGGTGCTATCTCTCTTGTGGAGGCTCAGCTGTGCTAGCCTCTCACTTTGTGCAGGGTGTGGGTGGGCTGGGTGCTGTCTCCCTAACCTTCCATGGGCCAAGCCAGGTACTGCCTCCTCCCCACCTTCTACAGGGCTCAGGCCAGGCAGGCTGAACCTCCCCTGCCTTGCATGGAGCTCAGATGGGCCCTGCCACATTTGATATATTTGATAAATCAGCAGAGCAATATATATTATGTAAGCAAGATATTTCAAATGTACTTGTACATCATGATCATAATTAAATGTCCTAAGATGTCTCAAAATCCTGGATAGGTAACTAATGACCAAAAATGTTGGCAAAACACACTTCTGTGAAAATTTTTATGAAAGCTGATGGTTTTTGGCAAGCCCTGCTAATTATTTTTGATAAGTACTCTGCAAATGTTTTGATGCCTCATTCTCTATTGGATGTAAGAGGAAATTAATAGAGAAGCTATCTGGCAGAAAGAAAAAATAAGATGTTCCGGACATAAAGCTAGATCTGCTAGCACTAAAAAATGAGGGTTTGACAGGCCATAATCCATAACGTAGTTTATTGCTTTAGAACACAGCCAACATAACATTGAACTCTGCCCTTTCCGTTATTCAGCAACTCCAGAGGCTGAAGAAGTCCAAACAACCTTAACCAAAGGGACAACACTCTCAAACCTGCACGACACCCACCTTCTCTTAGCCAATGTAGCCCTTTATCCAACAAGGTGTTACCCTTTCCTGTTTAGGTCTTGGAATTACCTCCTGTCAGGAATAGGATCTCCAGGTGATTCCACTTCAGTCCCTTCTACAGGCATAATAACAGTCCCAGTTCCTGATAGATCTTGTGATTGAACAGGGCGTCTAGAAGGAGGAGGAACAACTCCAGAGTGCTCCACTGGTGGTGGTGGTGGCTTCTGAGGACTCTGCTGTTATCTCTCCACTTGAGGACAATCACCTTCTCAGTTGAACTACATTCCAATGCCATACCAACCCCCTGCACATTTTGTAGGACATAGGCTCAATGACCACAATGACGGTAGAAGGAACCATTTTGGATCGGATCCAAGTTTCCTTGCATAAACGAATTCCTGAGGTACAAATGAAGGGACAGCTCTGACAGAGAAGTATCCAAAATTTGTTCCTGTTTTCCTGTAGATCCTGCATTAAATCTATATGGGGGTGGTCAAGGCAAGTTTTGATACATCACCCCATCTATAATTTAGCAGGACTGATTCATGTTGTTGAACAGGGAGTAACATATTCAGCAACGGCATATCGTTGAATCTGCTTCAAAACATCCTTTGTGGTTTGCACCATCTGTTCACCTTGGCCATTGGAATGGACCAATGATGACAACTCTAATCAGGTTTCTGCCTGCCAGTTCCTAGAATTCTCTGAATACAAATGCAGACCCATTGTCTGAGAAAATTGTGTCAGGAAACCCATGGGATTAGGTTACACAATGTTGTGATTGTTGCTGTTGATGTTTGGGATGGCACTAAGGCCACTTTGAGCCATTTAGAATAGGAGTCAATTATAATCAAAATATTCTTTCCCTTGAATGACTTGAAAGATCAATATGAATCCCTGACCAAGGCTTCTTGGTCACTTCCCAGAGAAAAGAAGATGCTCTTGGTGGGTTATACCTAGTAGCCTGGCATGTGCTGCACTCCTTAACAGTTTTTTCTCCATGTCCAAGTTAATTCTAGGCTGCCAGGTACAACTCCTAGCTAGTGTTTTCATGTGAACAATTCCTGGGTGTGCAGCATGCTGTGTGAACAAGATGGTTTGCTGACACTTTTCTGGAATGACAACACAGTTTCTTACAGCTAGCATCCTGGTGGATTTTGAATAGCTTTGAGTTTCTCTGGTAGTTCCTCAGCAGGCCATCCCTTCCATACCCAGTTTAAGATATGGACTATGTGGGATTCCAGTCAGTCAATATCACAATTTGATTGTCCCGGAGAAGTTTGCCTGGGAGGTTTTTCAGCATCAAGACTTCCAATAGAGGAGATACCTCTGAGTCAAGAATATGAAGTGACAAGTGGCAACTGACACAGAGCATCAGTGATTATCCTTCCTGGTTTGTAGACCAACATGTAATCATAAGCACTAAGCAGACTACTCCAGTGCTGCATACATGGTAAGAGTGGGTTACTATGGGAAAAGATGATGGAAAAGATTATGGAAATAAGCAGCATCTGAGTTTCTAGGGAATTTGGGAATAAGAATCCTAGGTATCTAAAATCCTAATATCAGTTGACCTGGGATTTATATTTATCAAGGCATCTGGTTCCTTGATGCTGCTGAACTACCATTTGAAGCGCTGGATGGAAAATGAGGAAGCAGGAATCTTCTCTCTTCTGGCCCACTCACCTGACTGCAGACCTTATAGTTTCCATGAGTAAATGTAGCTGGGCAGTATGTGTGCTTGTGTGAGTGAGTGAGTGTGTGTGTGAGTGCGCGCGTATAACTGCAGAAGAGGGAAAGAACTGAAGGGAAAGGAGTTCTTCTAGGCTCAAGATCATAGGGCTCATCTTCATATAAAAGACAAATGTTACAATTCACTAGTGTTCATACAGCCTAAGGAATATGAACTTTGGTAGTATAAGTAAAACGAGAATCCATTTTTTTTTTAGCAAACTAAGCTTAAAATTTTTATCATAACATTCATACTATTCCTGAAAAAATTACAAAAGTTATCTAAAATAATGAGGTACAATTGTAGTTAATGCTGAAAAATTTTCTAGTAATAGACAAAATAGTCGTTTTTTCTGCAATGTGTTGTGCTCAGTGGTTTACAGTTATGCTTTAATGTAGTCTTCTCTCAAATACTAAATGCAAACAATTAATGCAGTTAACTTGTCTAATCCTGCTGCTTTACTTTAGCTGACGTGGTGTAAAGAAGCCTGAGAAAAAACAGGTGAGCAAACTGTGCTGCTCTGTCCCATGTTCCTGGAAGTTTCCTGCTCCCTCATTTTCCATCCAGCACTTACAAATGACATAAATGACACAAATAAATAACATAAATAAAGAAAATGGACACTTGTTTGGACTGGTGTTGTGGCTCCTACGCTATTAAAATGGAATTGGGAGTAGCACAATGCCTTCAGTTGTGCTAACAATTTATAATCCAGGATATGAAATTCAGTATTCCATGTGCCTGATCCTGTATGTTTTCATAAAGGAACATAATAGGAAGCCATATGTTCTTTCATTTTTGTACTACTGCATGACAAAGTTGAAAAATGTTTAGAGGCATACCATCACATTTATCTAGACTAGGATATATTCCATGCTCATTGTGCCTTTGGGACATATTATATATCCAGAAAATAAGATTTGGGACTGTATTTAGCTGAATGTTTAGGGTCACATACAGAATTATGCCTACATTTTAATTTCCCCCGCATATTTAATTCAACAATTAATTTGGTCTTGGAAGTGGGAAGAAAGGAGATTCAGAATTTTATTTGGTCTACTGGGCATCATTCTAAAATGCAAGTAATTTGAAAAGAAGAGTCAAAACTATTATGGTATACGCAAAAGATTTTATAAAATAAATGACAATGAAACAAACTCAGAATGGAGGGGGGACGAGGGGGGACACATCAAGACGGTTCTTTGGGTATCTTGTGTCTAATATCTCACATTTATTTTTAAAAAGTACTAGCCCTAAAAATTAGTTAGTTAACAGATTTTTCCCCATCAGTGCTCAGTTTCATTAAACAAGGCATTCCCAGTCTAAAATATTATATCTAAAGGGATTTCATCTTTGCATTTTCACTCAAATGTAGTAATTTAGGAAAGAAATATCCCATCAAAATTGAACCGAATATGAGAATCAGAATACCAATCAGCATACCTGCAACATTTATCTGAGATTTTGGGAGGGCACCATGCACATAGACACTGAGAAGAGTTGATAGTTCACAGTAACTATATATTGTATCTACAACAATAACTTTGAAGACATATATGCCATTGTACTGTGAAAATACTACCCTATTCTCTTCATTGAGGTTTAGAATTTGATACTTTATAGATGGTGATTCTAAAGGTCGTACTTGACTGGGAACCTTGCAACTCTTATAGTTTTTTCTGGACCATGCAGTATGTGGGTCTGGCTGAAGTTGCCATTCAAACATAGTGCTCCAGTTTTGAGGCTGTGAGATACATTTCGCTTCCGATGCAGTCAGGAGATAATCGTAATTATGCATTCCATTTGTTTCAAACAATACAAAATCAGCAGAAACGTATTCCACAAATTTATCATTTTCCCATAGTTCGAGAGTTGGAAGCCATGGGTTATCATAATACAAGAGGATTGGACATCCAAGAAGTTCATAAGGATAAGTAACATTACGGTCCTTCTGATCTAGATGTTGTCTTCCAAGGAATTCTGGATCATATACATCCTGCTTAATTATGTAACTGAAACTATCCTGCAGATTTGTTCTGTTAAAGAGTCCTTTGTTGCACGCTGTTGTATTTTTGAAAGGTCTTATATGTTTAGTAGGTGGACACTGCATTGCAATAAGAGCTGTCAATGGATGCATGTCAATGCAGAATATACCTTTGTTATAGATATCCACAGTAAGGGTAGAGATCCCTGCTGAGATTCCTTTCTCATAAAGCTCAGCTTCAGCCATGTCTGAAACATATTGTTGTAGCAATATAATCTGTAAGCTAAATTTAATGTTCCCATCATAGGTATAGCCATCCTGCATAATCCGAGCCTGAAATCCCAATATTTGAGGATTGCTCAGAGTCACATATGGGAAAGCCGCAGAGCCTGGCTTGGGCACAAAAGTGACATTAAAATGAAGCTGCTGTTTCATGTCTATATAATACATCTTATTATGGAAATCACTACTGAGGATCTCTACAGGACAGGGCGGCAGGTGTGGCCGCACATTCATGAGCCTGTCCTGTAAGTTGATGATGCATTTGTGAAAATTATAAAACCCGGATTCATTACTGGGGACAGGGTTTAAGATGGTAAGCAGTCCAGTTTTATCAAACATAAGCACATCACAATGTGTGGAAATCTTACTACTGTTTCTGTCTCCAATGAGCACCATCTTTGAAAAGACTATATCCAGGCTTCCATAGAAGAGCTTCTGATTCTTCGTGAGGGCTGCAACCTCACTGCTGGTGGTAGCCACATTACAAACACCTTGGTTATGCAAAGGAAGTGATGTGTTTGGATAGTCTTCTGTGGGGAAAACAGCAACATTTTCTGTAGTCACTCCATTATTAGAGGATAATAAAAACATATTCTTGGTCCAAAGAATGACAAAACCTCTCAGACCAGGGGGAACTGTAATCATAAGTTCTCCCACTTCATTTGAGTCAAATTGTGTTCCATAATAACTGTATAAATTCTCTATGGAATAGTATAGGAAGTTAGCAGTTGTCATGTTAGCTTCAGTGTTGCTGATGAGGAATCCAAGCTTTGTTATGGAAATGAAATTGTAGATACTAACCAGTGTGCCACTCAGGAACGGGATCATGGGTAAAGCATGAAATTTGTAGCCTCCATCTTCTGAGAAGAAAATGTGGCTGTCAGAGATCAAGTTGCCTTTATCATATGCCAAAACAAAACTACCTATGTGGTTGCAGTTAGGGTCACTTGGAGCATAGCAGCATCCAGAGTTCGTGATCTCAGTAACTGGGCTATTGATTCCTTCTGATTGTTTCCATGAGTCAAATGGCTCATAAAAATAAATAAAGACTTTCCCATTTATTGCTAATACAATCCGAGTTGCCTGCACAAAGATAGCAGAGCTGACCAAAGCAGGAGCTGTTGCAAGAGTTGTTGGAATGGTAAAGGGTAGAAGGCTACTCTCAAACCCATCAAAACTTAGAAAAACCTTTTCCCCAAGGTAAATGGCTGGAGAAATGCCACCAACAAAATTATTTCCACAAGGGTGTTGTAGTACAATAGGGTCAGCACCCCTGTAAAGAAGCTGCATTCCTTTTGCTACTATCCGTGAATGGAAGCTTTGGCTTGAATAAACCAGTCGCTCACGGCTGCATGGCCACGAACCATTATTCATCTCAGCCAAACACAGCAACAGCTTCACTAAAAGGGCCAGGCAGGTGCCAGACTTCCACAGTGCTAAGGTCTGAATCATTCCCTTTGGACAATAATAATAGGTGGATGGATTCAAGTACTTGCAGCTGTGGCATCTCTCAAAGTTCTCCTCTCAACTGTTGCTCTGGCAGCAGATTCTGAGAGGCAGTTGACTGTGTTAAAGCAAGATGGGGGAGGGGTATGAAAGGGGCAGTTATCTGATACTCTGGCTGTTTTTGTGAGGGCTGTTTGCGGTGCATGTGCTTCCTACTGCTCTAAATTTTGCAGCAGACGAGTGTGGCTGACGAGAGGAACTGGGGTAAAAATTCCGATGGCACTGATCATCCTGCGAACCCATGCATATAGGCAGGTCATCTGATTTTTTTCATATTTTATTTATTTATACATATGTACATACGTACATACATAACAACAACAAGAACAACATTTGATTTATATACTGCCCTTCAGGACAACTTAATGCCCACTCAGAGCAGTTTACAAAGTATGTTACTATTATCCCCACAACAAAGCACCCTGTGAGGTGGGTGGGGCTGAGAGAGCTCCAGAGAACTGTGACTAGCCCAAGGTCACCCAGCTGGCTTCAAGTGGAGGAGTGGGGAATCAAACCCGGCTCTCCAGATTACAGTCCCGCACTCTTAACCACTACACCAAACTGGCTCTTAACCATGGTACCAAACATACATACATACATACATACATACATGCTGTGGTTTCCTTCTCAATGGGGAGCTGCTTACATCATTCTCCTCCATTTTTCCTCACAACAACCCTGTGAGGTAGTGTAAGTTCACCCAGTAAGCTTCCATGGTAGATTGGGGAATTGAACTTGGGTCACCTAGATCCTAGTCTGCTACTCTTGTACCACTCAGAACCAACCCAACTATGTTTGGGGAGGGGAGGGAATTTTTGTTTTGCTGCCTGTGATGCTTCTTGGTATCCTGCTTGTTGCACAAAAGTGCCTTCCCCCTTTGCTCCTTCCAATTCGCCGAGCAAAAGAGAGATGAGACAGACAAGGGTGGATGTAAAGAACAACAGTATATTTGCAAATAGGGTACAGGCTACAAGTAAGCTCAGAGTGTACCAGAGAACAAAGGAGCACATGCTACTTTTAAGGGCTCATGACATCATTTTGGAGAAACGAAAGTCACATTCAAAATAAGCATCTGATCTTTTTATACCTTTAGATTGGGTATTCTCCATTTCTCACTCTCGCGACAGCATTGCACACACACACACACACACACACCTCTCCAAAGGGGGGGGGAGAACTCATAATTCTTCCTTTGTCTCTACCCCTGCCTCTGCATCACAGGAATGTCCAGTTATCTATCTCCTGAAGGCTAAACTTCTCCCCTCTTCTTTGGTATGTAGGCAGAGAGGCCCTGCGGGGACTAGTTATTTAAGACATGCATAGAAAATACATTTTGCGTCTCTTACTCGTGTAAATTCATGATTACATGATTGATCCAAGGTCTCTACTAAAATTTGCTAATCCCACATGCTGACCAGCAACAAATATTTCCCCTCAGCGTACAGACAACAGAATGGAAAAGATATAGTTTCCTTCTGAAGCTGGAATGCAGGCAATGCAGAAGTAAAACATTTCTGCTGAAGTAAATCACTTTCACCAGAATGTGCCCTTGATGTGGCTTCTGCCACATTTGTTTCCTGTTCACTACAACTGATGGCAGATGAGGTTCTTCTGACAAGGAAATGTAACATTTCCTCACCACATGCAGGAGATAGCATCCAATACTTAGTAGCAGGAATAATTATATCACAGTTATGATTCTGCAATAGGGGGAATGTGTACTGCAGGGGGTGGGGGAACTTCTTTCAAAATAGACATGTGGAAACAAGAATCCTTTTTTCTGTTTTAGAACAAGTCTCTTACTACTAAACCACAGAGCTGTATTTAAGACAGCCATTCTCTTCCACAGCTGATACTTTACAGGTAAACAAGCTTCTGACTGAGAGGATCAGAAAAAAGGTTTATTTTTATTCCAGGTATGTGAAAACCATGTTTCCAGCTAATAATCACTCAGTATTGTCTTTAAAACATTTATTAAAAATCAATCAAATCCTGAAACAGTCAAATATACACAAATCACATGTAAAAGAAATAAGAAGCTGATAAGCATACATGTCATAATCCTTTATTTTACATACATGTATATCCTGACCTGGATAGCCCAAGGTGAACCTGACCTTGTCAGATCTCAGAAGCTAAGCAGAATTGGCCTTGGTTAGTAACTGGATGGGAGACCTCCAATAAAGACCAGTGTTGCAGAGCCAGGAAATGACAAACCACCTCTATTATAGTGAAATCCTAAACAGAGTTACACCAGTGTAAGCCCATTGATATCAGGGTAAGCCCATTGATGACGTTTTGTCATCAAGCAGGCCATAGCCACCCCAAGAGTGCTCCTGTACTATATAGAGGGCCCCGATTCAGCCCGGATAAAGCTGATCGGGCCTGAATCAGCCCAGGATGGGCCTCTTTGCCGTGGGGGAGCACTCTCTGCCTGGCGGGGGCCGAATCTGAGCTGTTTCGGGCACAAATTGGGACAAAACAGGCCCAAAATGGCCTGGCCTGGCCTGGAAGGGCTGCTGTTTTGGGCCCAATCCTAGCCATTTTGGGCCTGAATTAGCCCCAAAATGGCCAAAAGGGGCCCAAAATGGCCAGGATTGGGCTGCTGCCAGGTGAGGGAGTGTTCGCTGTCCAGCAGAAGCCAAATCCTGGCTATTTCAGGCCCAAAATGGCCAGGATCAGGCTGCTGCCAGGCGGGGGAACCCTCCCCTGCCCAGCAGCGGCTTGATATGGGCCGTTTCAGGCCTGATCTGGATCCAAAAGGATCCAAAATGGCTAAAACAGGCCATTTTAAAAATACCCACATGACACCAGTCACGTGGGTATTTTAAAGATGAGCCAGAAAACCATTCCAGGGTGTTCCGGCTCAAAAAAAGCCCTGTGAATACTAGATACTATACTTTCTTTTCTGACAGGTACCAAACATTCAAGGATTGATATGTGCTGGATATCAAAAACCTTAATTATTAATCTAGAGCACTGCAAAGATAGAACCCAAAACCTTTGCAGATCAGTTAGTAGTAACTAGGGAACAAAACAGCAGGGAACTGGTAGTAATTAGGGAACAAAACAGAGGCAGAAGGAGAAGATACAAATGATAATCTTTTATTACAAGAAGACAGTAAAATGGTTGCTATCATCATATAATTATTACTGTTTACAATAGCATTGTTTATTATATTATATATTTACTTTTTTCTTTGCTTTTTCTTTTGATGCAATTATAATCATTTTTCTTTTCTTTTTTCTGTTAAATTTAAATGTATATAAATAAATTTTATTTAAAACAGAATTTATACACTGCCTTAAAGGACCTGTGGCTATGGCCCATGCAAAGTAGCTTAGTCCTTAACCCTGAATGGCTCCACCCACTTTCAATGTAGCAACAGTCAGACTACAAGGCCTCTGTTGGACCCAACATACTTGCTTGGCTCCAATTTACACTTGGGGAATGTTAGAAGAGGAGGACTTGATATTGTCCCTTTCCTCAGGTTTCAGAGGGGGACAAACCAGAGAGTTAGAAAGATAGAAAGGTTAGGGCATCTGTTTACTGTTTACTCCTTTACTGCTCTGAACTATCCTTTGATGTGTAGATGATTAATCTCAGGACTTCCTCCTCATGACATGTTTCTCTTTCTCTCTTTGTCACACTTCTTCTTTTTCTCTCCATCTTGTACCATGGATGCAGGTCCTGCCATCCATGTCCATCAGACTAGATAGGTAAATAGATATCTCTCTCCACGTTCCTATTGAAGTAGGCAGTTGCTATAATAAAGAATTCTTATTGCTTTTCTAAACCTAAGGCAAGTGTAAGTTTGTTACTTTCTCTCTCACACTCACACCAATCACCATGCTCCAACCACCTATTATGTTTTCTTTGCAATCTATGCTACTCTGTTAAGGAACAGTTTCTGTTCTGTTTAATAGGGGGAAAGTGAGTCTCTGTTTTATTTTATTTTTCGGTTATGTTATCATTACATTGTATTTGGAAATGGAACAATGGGGAAGTGTAGATCCTATGTTTCCTTGTTAAAATTGTTTGTTTGTTTGCTTGCTCTTGCTGTGCTCTGCTGTGGTTTTTGCTGGATGTGGGATGGGTCTATATATCCTTGATTGAGAACAGTTAGGTTTTTCATGGTACACTTTGTGTGCGTGGGGGCTGCTTCAGCTACTCCTAAGCTCCTCTTTCAGTTTCCATCCCATTTTTAAATGGTGAGGTGGTATCTATTGAAGAAAAGGATAATTCCTAAAATGGCAGCCTGGGTGCTGTCTCTGTGAAGCAATGAGAAAGCCCATCTACATGAACAAGATTTGGGGGTGGGGTGGAGAGTGCAGATCAGAGGCCTTTTTAAAATTTCCTTTTGCCCTATGTGCAGCTCAGAGAGAACGTTGTCAAAGAATGTGCACTCTGTACATGTCCATGCTCTTCATTTTGCTGTTACTTAAAATGATGTGGTACAGTTTCAAATGAGCAATCAACTAGTGAATGCTTAGATAATAAATTAGGGGGGGAATTTAGTAGCACTTTCAAAACTACTGCAAACTACTGTAGGATTTGGGGATTCCTTTGGTAGATAGATATTTTGTGTCTTCTTCAAGCCAGTGATTTCCTATGTTTGCTGAAGTGGATGCTGAACCAGTTCCTTTTTAAAGTTAATGAATGACCCAAGCAACCCTGTCTATATTCTAAAGAGTTGGTCAAGTAGGTGTGTATTGACAATTGTTCACCACCTAGTCAGCTACAGCTAACATGAACTGGTTTCAAACATATAATAGTATTATTGCACTGTGGCTTACTTCGTCTGGTGGTTGTTTGGATTAATAGCTATGGGCACTGTTCTGAATTGTCTCAAAATGTGCTTCTACTCACTTACAGGATATGAATTCGAAGTGAGAAGATTGTTACTAGTCTGAACTCTGTACATTGTTCAAAAATGGTTTGTATTCTGTCCTGGTTCAGACTTCAACCATGCATTTACCAAATGAAGGCATCTGTGATGCCATAATTTAGTAAATTTCAGTACTAAGTCACCCTTATGAATAAGGCACAAACAAGACTCCTGTAAATGAAAGTCCAGAAAAACCTTTAAAATGTTCCCCTACAGGCTTTTCTGTGTTGCCTTTCTTAGTGTCACATTTATGACCGGTAGTTTGTCTTATGAACATGATATATTTATAGATCTTAAAATGACTATCCTAAAAGAGAATTTCAAAAACAGTACACAGCAGGAGATCACTGAGATACTACTATAACAACTGGCCAACTTTCACCTTTTCCTAGGTTTGGCCCAGCCCAGGGCCATTGTTATGGGGGTGCCCAGGGGTGCCAGGCACCCCTAAATTTGTAGGGAGCCCGTCCCTAACCCCCCATGGGGATTTAGATAGTAGAGGCCCCTCCCTATGATGTCACCAGGCCCCGGTTCTTTTAAGGACCTAGCATAGCAATGTGTCTGGCCCAGCCCCAGCCTGCCCCCCTCCCCATAAATTGGAAAGTCTACACCCCTGACTGGACCTCCCATTTTGACGGGTATTGGAGCTATACTCAGTCACTGCCCATATGAGAAATGTTGGATTATAGGTTGCAAGGTTTGACATTTAGTCATTATGGGGTGTTTACCTAGTGTTATATTGTTTGTATTGACCTGGAAGAGAAACCTGGCAGAGAGCCAATAGCCTTATCTAACTGAAAGCACAGGAAACTGAGATGTGTTTATAAACTGTTGTTAGTCAATAGGTCAGGTGATTTCCTTTCCTGGGGTCAAGAAGAAAGAAGAATCTGCATTACTCATGCTTGTTTAAGTTTATACTCCATAGTATAAAAGCCTCCCCCGGCTGTAAGTAGTAGAGAAAAGAGCACCTACTTGGGGAGGCCATGAAATCCCCCCCCCCAAGTGGGAGCAGGCTGTGCCTTGGTGGGGGGTGGGAGGAAAGGTGGGAGAAGGGCCCCTGAGGGCTGGGGGGCATTTTGCATGCAAAATGCCACCCCTGGCAAGACAAGCCTCCCCCAGCTGTAAGTAGTAGAGAAAAGAGCACCTACTTGGGGAGGCCATGAAATGCCCCCCCAAGTGGGAGCAGGCTGAGCCTTGGTGGGGGGTGGGAGGAAGGGTGGGAGAAGGACCCCAGAGGGTTGGCAAAGGAAGCCTGCCTCTTCATTTTTCCCCATAGGAAATAATGAAGAAGAAGATGAGCAGCAGCAAGCTAACAATATGCTTACCCTTCCCTTTCTTATGCGAGGATAGGGGGACCTGGTTTGGGGGGCCATAACATGGCCCCCCCAAAGTCCAATCGGTCTGAAACTTGGGGGGTTGTTAGAGAGGAGTTAGCGGAAGGTCCCCACCAATTTTGGCTTGATTCGGTGGGAAAATGCCTCCCCCAGGCATCCGGGAAGATGGAGGCATTTTCCCATTGAAAAAACCTGAAAGAAACCCGAAACAAACCCGAAACGCTAAACCCGAAACGGCTAGCCGTTTCAGGTTTTGCTATTTCCGAAACAGATTCTTGTTTCTGGTAAACCCGAAACAAGAAACACGAAACAGAGTGCCTTTGCACACCCCTAGTCACAATGCTTAACCTTAGAAATCAGGTATTTCTCCTCCTGGGGGGGATTGTTTTCATAAGAAGTTTTTAACAGAAATGATTCACTTCTAAGAAATTATATGAATAGGCTTTAATATAGTTGATTGTATTATACTAATTTCCTTTAAAATCAGGTTGTTTTTGTAAAAATAAAAAAATAAGAATCTGGTTTTTGAAAACAAATTAATGCTGCTCCTGTGAGAATGCATTCATATGCCCATTGTAGGCTCAGCTGTGAAGTCAAACAAGATTGTGTTTTCTCTTTTATGAAAATAAAAGGTTTTGCAATTTTGTTTTTCATGGAAGAGGAGACACAGCATTCTCACATGAGTTTCCTGCTCTAACACTAAGAACTTGGTGTCAACTTGACCAAAAGCCTGAGAAAATTTCAAGAAAGATTTAAAATTGCAATATTTGGGAGGGGGCCATGTTATGGCCCCACAAAGAAGGTGTCCCTATCCATTGCCAACCTCCATTGTTCCTTAGGAAGACAAACTTTCACATCAGAGAATTATACTAAGAAAATTTTAATTTAAAATACACAAAAGCATATGAAGCAAGGGGCACTCTTGCAACTAGAAGTAAACTGACCCCCCCCCCAATAACCAAACTGATGCAAGGGGGACACCTTCACACCGGAGAATCACACTAAGAAAAATTTTCCCTTCCCCCCAAAGAGAAAAAAAACCACTCTCAAACCAGTCTCCATTCCCTATGGGGAAAACTATGGGGCTTTCTAAGTGGCTGTGGGTGGCATTTTGCAAGCAAAATGGACCTGGACTTAACTGCACCTGATGACTGCACCTGGATGAGACTACCCCAGACACTTTTAAGATGTGAAAATAAGCAGTATGAAGTATAGATTTATTTTATATAAGAATATTTTTAAATATTAACATTTAAGGAATATCTTTAAATTCTTAAATTCTTTGTTCTGGCTTAGTAATTATATATCACAATAGCCAGTAAACATTGGTGTATCTTTGAAGTCTTTAAAGATATCTAGAGTTGTTGGAGTTCTGGTGAGGAGAGCAAGGAAGGTGGATGCCCAGCTAGTGAGCTGAGGGACAACACTGCTAATTTGCCGTGTGGGAGTTTTTTCCACTCGACTATCTGCTTGGATCAAAAGACAGATCGTGAGTTTATCCTCCTCTGCATTCCTAAGACTGCTTGCTGGGGAGGGGCTTTTTTGCTGAGACAGAGGTTTTGGCATTGGTTCCTGCTGCAGCATTTGGAATCTGGGAAAGTTATCTTCACTCATAGCAGTGTTGGTGCCGATAATCGACACCAAGCTTTCTGCTCCTCATTTTTTATGTTAGAAGAAGACTAATTTAAGTTAACGAAGAGAGATTTTCTCCAAGACAATGAAATAACATCCTTTGGGGAGAAAGCCTTTTTTAAAGGAGATATAAAGGACGTTTGAATAAATCTTTCTTATTCCAGCTTTTTGGAAGATTAATAGACCTGGGAAGTGAAGTCTAAGGACTGAATGTTTGTTCAAGATTTATTAATGTAGATTTGGACATTTTGAGGGGGAAAGTACTTTTGCGATTAAAAGCATTGCCTAGTAAAGGAACGGTTAAGCTGGGAAAGTGAAACTGGGGAAACAACTGTTCGTTTTGGCTATCAAAGATAAGAGCACCTGAATGGAAGACATCCCAGCACAATACAGGACATTGTTATTTTACATGACAGCAGCAGCCAGACTTTTGTATGCGCAAAAGTGGAAAGTACAAGAAGTGCCAACTATCGAGGACTGGATTTATAAATTGCTGTACATGGCGGAAATGGACAAAATGACAAGGAAATTGAGAGACCTTGATCCAGGACAGTTTAACATGGATTGGGAGAAGCTGAAACAATATTTGGTGAAAAAATGGGAGGTGGGAGGAGAACTGTGGCAGTTTGAAAATTACTGAAATACACCAAAAGAAGAGGGAAGTGACTTTACCGGGGGGAGGAAAGTTAAAGGAGAAATTCTAAGCAATTATTTTATTTGACTATTACATATAGTATTAAGTAATAGAGGTGTTATTATAAGAATTATAAGGATAGAAATTAACTAGTTTTATTTCTGGCAGATAACTGTATAACGGAGAAATTACATAATCAAAATAGAATGAATATAAGAAAGGTGGAAAGAAATATATAGTAACATACAGAATATAAGTTAAATTGTTTGACTTATGTCGAATGAATATAGTGTTTATAGAAGTACTTAGAAATATGCAGAGTATGGGTCAAATTGATTGATTATTACCGGCAGACAACTGTACAATGGAGAAATTATATAATCAAAATAGAATGAATATAAGACAGGTAGAAGGAAGTAAAGAGTAACATACAGAGTATAAGTTAAATTGATTGACTTATATTGAATGTATACTATGTTTATAGAAGTACTTAAAGTTATGTAGAATGAGGGACAAATTGTTTGTCCCATATTGATGAGACTAGAATGCGTAAGATAGAGTATAGAGTACAAAAATTAGATAAATGATGATTATTATTAAAGGATATATGCCAGGAATGTAATATTTAGTTGATAAGTTAAGTGGGAAAGGGAACAGAGATAGCACTGTGTTATAATAGATAAGCTTAGAAGAGAGTGAAAGTATATGTTTAATAGAATAAAATAAGTTTGAAATGAGTAGGGGGAAAATGGATAAGGGGTTGGAAAACTGTTGGAAGTCAACAAAAGGGGGGGAAGAGAGGGGGTTAGAACTGGAATATTTAAAGGAAATTGATTGTAATGAGCATAATATTGATTGATTTCTAATCCAATAAAAAAATTTTTTAAAAAAAGATAAGAGCACCTGGACTGTGTTATTGTTTTCTTTCTGTTGCTATGGCAACGGGACTTGGAAGAGATACTGTTGCTATAGTGAAGGAGAGACATTACTAAGAGAATTTTAGACGTCTACTGCCACTCTGTGGCACCTTCTGGCAACTACAGAAATATCTACAAAGTTATGACAACTACAAAAAATCCTTGCCGTGGATCTCCAGATCTTCCAGAAATGGAACAATTTCAGAAATATTTTCAACAAATGACTGATAAGATGGATGAGTTGAGGAAGAATTTGGGGGCCAAAATGGATTCCCTTGAGAAACAAATAGACAAAAGGATTGTTACTTTGAGAGATCAAATGACAGAGCAAGTTCGAAAATTGGACCAATCTATGAAACAAGTCTCTGTAGAAGTGAATCAAATTAAGAAGAAAGTGGAGCCAGTACAAAACTCATGATAGTCTGATTAAAAACAATTAGACAGCTTGGCACTGTTAGAAATGCAAGAAAAAGAATTTGCCCTGAGGTTTAGATCCATCCCAGAAGAAGATGGTGAGGACATTCTAGACAAAATGACTATGGCTTTGGCGGAGTTTTTGGACTGGGATCAGGATGCAATGCAAATGGAAATTGATTGCATATATAGAATTAACTCTAAATTTGCTAAAATGAGAAAACTCCCAAGGGATGTGCTGGTCTACTTTGTAAAAAGAAGAGTGAAGGAGCAAATTCTACAACAGCACTATACCACAAAATTAATAATTGGTGGTGCCCAGATTATAGTTTTGAAAGAAATTCCCATCCGATTTCTGCGTAAATGCAAGGATTATAGCTTTCTGGTGGAAAAGCTAAAACGGAAAAATACTGCTTTTCGATGGGATACCCCAGAAGGTGTGATTTTTACATTTCAAGGGCAAAGATTTAGACTGAAGTCAGTACATAAAGCCAGAGACTTTGTTGAAAAATATAGGCATCAATTGGAGCAGAATAAAGAGGAGGAGGAAGTAGAGGCCCATATTTATGCTCTACACTTTTCCATATATTGGGATTCCGTCCCCCTCCCCATTTTATTAAATTTTAAAATTTCATGGCACTATGGATTACAAAAGTTTAACATGGAATATCAATGGAGCAAATTCAGCCCAAAAAAGGAAGAAAATTTTTCACTACTTAAAGAAACTAAAATATGATATGATTTGTTTGCAAGAAACCCATATTAGGAGAAAAGATATAAATTTTTTGACATATAAAATTTTGGGTGAAGAATTTATAGCAGCAGATATCAAAAAGAAGAATGGAATTGCTTTATACATTAAGCCACATTTAAAGCCTAAATTGATTATGAGTGATGAGCATGGAAGATATGTGGCGGTAGAAATTGATGTACAGGGGACAAAAACATTGGTGGTGGGTCTTTATGCTCCAAATGAGAATAAAACTGGATTTTATAAAAAAAAATTGGGGATTGTTTAACAGATCTAGCATACGAAAACTATTGTTTGATGAGGGATTGGAATGGAGTAATCGATCCAAAGATAGATAGATGCTCTGAGAAACATATTAAGATGAACCAAGGTAAACTACCTAAAGCCTTTTTTGATCTAATGGACAATTTGGATCTGATTGATTTGTGGAGACAGAAAAATGGTAATGCAAGAGAGTATACTTTTTTTTCCAGAAAGACAGATCTTTCTCAAGAATAGATATGATTTTGACATCAAAGGACCTTGCCACCATTGTGGTTAAAATAGAGGTTCTACCTAAGACGTTTTCAGACCATAACTCAGTATCCATGACTTATAGGGGGAAAAGGGGTACCTTTAGGTGGAGATTAAATGAAGCCCTATTACAAAATGAAGGGACTATCAAAGACTTTAAAAATAAACTAAAAGAATATTTTGAATTAAACTTAAACAAAGGTACAGATATGAGAATGGTCTGGGATGCAAGTAAAGCATATATTAGAGGTTACCTAATTCAATATAATGCTCAACTGAGAACAAAGAATCAAGAGAAAAAGCAACGTATTTGGAGGAGATAAAGAACAAAGAAGAACTCAAAAGAGCTCCTAGAAATACTAATATACTGCAAAATATTAAGATCTTACAACAACTATCAATGTTAATGTCAAGAGAAATGAAAATTAAATTGAACAAAGAACATTTGAATATGCAAATAAGCCAGGAAAATGGTTGGCTTATAAATTGAGGAAGGAGAGAGAAAAGAGAATGATACTGAAAATACAAGAGGTGCATAAGGCATTAACAGACACTGCAGATATACAAAAGGCATTTTATCTATACAAATCTGTATAAGAGTTGTGATGTGTCAGTGGAAAAAATAGATGAATATATTAATAAACAGAAGTTACCTAAGATCACGGAACAACAAAGACAAATTATGAATGGACCTATTAACAGTAAGAGAAGTGGGAGAAGCCATAAAAAAGAGTAAGTTGGGAAAAGCTCCTGGACCAGATGGCCTCCCAAGTAGCTACTGTAAGTGTTTTGAGGATGAACTTCTTCAGCCTTTACAAAAGACGGTGAACTGTATTTTAGGGGGAGGGAAAATGCCAGACTCATGGAAGGAGGGCAACATAACACTTATTCCAGCAGAGGGACAAGATCACACATTGACAAGAAACTACAGGCCAATATCACTATTAAATAATGACTATAAGCTGTTTGCATTGATCTTGGCAGGAAGACTTAAAAGTATCCTACGGGACATTATTCATGAAGACCAAAGTGGATTCCTACCTAAGAGGCATCTGAAGGACAATGTAAGCAGGGCCAGATCTACGGTTGCCAGCGCCCAGGGAAACTGTAGTCAGGATAGTTGCGTGCGCAGATAGCACGCGCGAGCTCCTGGCGCTGTGTGATGATGTCACTCCCGTGACATCATCATGCTGGGGTGCCCCCCGTCCCCGCGGCAAGCCGGCTGTTCCAGCGCGCTGCGGAGCTGGTGGCGGTGGCAGTGCGAGTGGCTCGGAGGCTGCCCGCGCCGTTCACCTGCCCCGCAGGACAAGGGGGGGGCGGCTTGCCGTGCACCCCTTGTCCTGGGGAAAGGCAAATGGCGCTGGCGGCCTCCCAGCCACCTGCGCTGCCTTTTGCCTTTCCCTCAGGACAAGGGGCGGCCGGCTTGCTGTGTGCCCCTTGTCCTGAGGAAAGGCGAACGGCATGGGCGGCCTCCGAGCCACTCTCGCTGCCACCGCTGCTGCCAGCTCCGCGGCGCACCGGGATAGCCGGCTTGCCGCAGGGGTGGGGGGGAAAGGCGAATGGCGCGGGTGGCCTCCCAGCCTCCCGAGGCAGGCAAAAGGCAGTGCCTTTCCCCAGGCAAGCTCCCAGGGCTGGCAGCACGCTCCTGGGGCTGGCAGCTGCACCCGATGCCCCCTCTTTGGTGGTGCCGGGGGCAGACTACCCCCCCTGCCCCCCCGTCGATCCGGCCCTGAATGTAAAAACAGTATTGGATATCCTGGAATATATAGAAAAACATAATGAAAGACAAGTTGCTTTGACTTTCCTAGACGCCGAGAGGCTTTTGACAACTTAAACTGGAAGTTTTTGTTTAAGATATTGGAAGATATGGACTTTGGGGACAATTTTATTAAATGGACTAAGTCAATTATACAACCCAGACTGCACGGATAGTTGTGAATGGAGGGTTAACTAAACCATGTGGAATAGAAAGAGGCACAAGACAAGGCTGCCCGTTGTCACCTTTGTTATTTATACTGATGCTTAAAGTTTTGAATAGGGACATAAGACAAGATGAAAGAATTTGAGGTGTTAAGGTGAAACAGGAGAATTTGTTGGGAATAATGGACAGCCAGTTGGAAAAAAGTTTTAGAACACTGTTTTTATACTTTATTACAGCAGCAAGAGTACTTTATGCACAAAAGTGGAAAACTACAACATTGCCTACAGTGGAGGAATGGTTGACAAAAGTTTTGGAGTTTGCGTTAATGGCAAAACTTACTGCATTAATTAGAGAAAGGACATTAGTTAACTTCTTGACTGAATGGAAACTGTTAATAGACTTTTTGCATGAAATGGATAACAAGGATTTGATGACATCTGGATTTATGGGTTAAGAAACAGGAGCGATAGAAAAAAGAGGGGTTTTGTGACTTAGAATAAGTGGGACTCTAGAAATGATATATACTTGTTGCAGAGAAAATCGGAACTCAACTTGTAGTGTAATTTAGGGTTTTTTTTCTTTTCTTTTTTCTTTTCCTCTTAATTTTTTAGATATATGTATTGTTAGTGTGTTTAGAACTGTGGTTTTTTTCTTGTTCTCTATGTTTGTTGTTTATTGTGTTGTGGTGTGTAGTTTATAGTTTAAATAAAGAAAATTTTAATACAAAACATATATATCTAGAGTTGTTGCAGAATGAGTAATTCTGTTCTAAGGCTGAAATTGACTTTTACTTATTGCAATGAGCCCCTACAGCTCTGTCAATGCTTCATAATTTCTTCACAGATATAAACTGTTAAGATATTCCCATGAGCGTCAGTATGTTGATGGATTGAATAATCTAATATATTCTCCAGCAAAATTATACTAGATTGCTTTTTCCTCCTTCGGTTGTTTCTTGTCAGCAGATTGTATACAAATATAACTGTAAACCTTATACCAGAACTAGCTCCAATTCAAGACTTTTAGTGGAATGGCAATGTAAATTACTGGACCAAAACTTTATAATACTGGAAGATACTAGTTTGGTACTGTAAACTGCAAATCAGAACTTTCTGAAGATTTTTAAGAAAAGAAGTCAAATGATTGTATGTATGACCATGTATACTTGAAAAGAAATCCTAGTGACTGCTATTTAAGATATTTACATCATGAAACATATTCACACCTAGTTTGATCACACTTTGTCTGTCTCAAGTTGCTAATCTATGCAATAGAAAACAAATCTGTAACCTGTTTAAAAGCCTGTAACAGCCTCTTCTAGGAAGTATTGTGTTTTCAGCAAACTGTAATTAAAATGAAGACCTTTGTATTTTTGTCATGTAAATATGTGTTGAGTCAGTGTGCTTTTGAACATGATCATATTCAAGGTTTCAGTTTGCACTTGAGAGTACTTGTGGTCAGTCTCTTCAGGTTTGTGTTTATTGACTTGAGAGAACATGTAAACAAATGATTCTAGACAGTGTTTGCCTTGTTTAAAATGAAGTACCTACTTTTAAGTGTTGATCAGCTATGGTTGTAAACTGTTTATATTAGTTCTGAATAGACATGGGCACGAACAGCATTAGGAACGGAAAAAACCCACGTTCATCTGTTTGTGAACAAACCATTCATGAGGCTCCATTCTAAACGAACAAGTGGTCGTTGCAAGCCTCGTTCGTTGCCTTCATCAGCTGTTCATCAAGCCAGACAGTCTGGCACCCGCAATCAATTTCCTTGGCAACCGGAGGCAGGGACTGAATTCTGTCTGAACTCCTTCTGGCTTTAACCCTTCAAAGTACTTCCAGCAGAGAGTCTTGTTTTTGCCACTGTGAAGAGAAAATGACTGCAAAGGGGAGACCCATGGATGATGCCTCGTTCTTGCCTTTGTCAGCCATTTGTCAAGCCAGACAGTCTGGGGCCTTTCAATCAATTCCGCTGGCAACGGCAGGGACTGAACTCTGTCTGAACTCCTTCTGGCTTTCCTTCTGGCTTTAACCCTTCAAAGTACTTCCAGCAGAGAGTCCCGTTTTTGCCACTGTGAAAAAGAAAATGACAACAAAGGGGGAGACCCATGCATCATGCCTTTCCCGGGGTGCAATCTCTCTGAAACTTTGGGGGTCTTCGGAGGACAGTGAGGACTATGTCCCCGGCAAATTTGGTGGGTATGGGACATTGGGAAGGTCAGTTTGTGGGGTTTAAAGGGCCCTGCCCCTTGCATGTGGCAGGAAAGGGCCCTTTAAACTATAGCTGATAGTTTAAAGAGATCTTTAAGGGGTCACAAACAATGATCAACAAACATGTTTGTGAACAGGGTCATGTTCGTTACTGTTCATTGTTTTTTGTTCATGGATGGCAATGAACAACGAACAACTTGTTCAGGGTTTTTTTCTTTTCGCGTCCATATCTAGTTCTGAACTACAGGCCTTCAATATACTTAAAAATAATGTTAATATTAACCTTTCTAGGAGTAAGATTTTAAATTCAATCCTATTTATCATAATGCTATTATTCCTTGATAGTATTTGAAGTAATATGCATATTGCATGAACTTTTATAAAGGCGAGTGTGTGTGTGCGTGTGTGATGCCTTTGGGTATAAAATGAAGTTTTTTGTTTTGCAGAAAATGTAACCCCTAATATGATGTGCATTTCTTCTTATTTCAATACACCATTCTGGAGCAGATCTTAATACACCATGTGCCTTTAAAAAGGAGTAAGTGAAACTGAGCCATTCAAATTCTTTTTCATCTGCTGAAGAAGCTGAATTTGTTATCTAATTTCTGGCAGTATGCAGTTAAAATCTTTGTAATTTAAGGTGGTATTTTCAAGCTTAAAAGAAAATGCACATCTCAAGAAAAGCAATAACACCAGTGTAATTAATGAAGTCCATTTGGAATATCAATATTTGATTCCAATTTTTCCTGGTCACCCTGTTTCCTCGTATTCTAAGATGAAATTTGCATAGTAATGACATTGTTATCCTCCCTAGGATATCTAACAGTGCAATCGTAAGAAGAATTACTCCAGTCTAAGCGCATTGACTTCAATTGGTTTAGACTGGTGTAATTCTTATTAGGGTTGCACTGTAAGTCTGTTTTTGAATTTAGCGCAGTATAATATTTCTGGATTATGCGCAATCCAATGTGAATTATTTTTTAAAAACCCTCCATATCAGAAGTTGGCAGAAGTAGAGTTATGTGGGAAACTCATTAAAAGCACTGAAACAAATGCTGTTAATTGTATAATTATGCTCATGTTGTGATACTTTATTTTGCTTGTTAACATGTTTGTATTTTTAAAATTTGCTTTTGAAATAAAGTGTCCTATAGGCTGGTGTAGTGCTCGTGATATAACACAATTTTTATAATCTTACTATTAGGGGCATAAAAACTAAATGACAAACCTTGTATCAAACTATAATGTGTAACTTTCTTATTTTCTTAAAATAGGCTGTAGAGGTGCTCTGAATTTCTTATTTCAGTTCTCATAATTTAAATGAAAAATATATTTCATACTTCAGATAAGGTGAGATTTATAGTGAATGTTAGTCTGTGGGTACTACCCTGCTACTACAAGAGAAACATGGAAGCTAGACCAATGTGACTGTAGTGGCTCTCCTCTGCACATTCAGTCTATGTGTAGAAGAGTTGTGTGTACAAATCAACTGGCTATATGTAATGGGATCTGATATGCAAATACAAACAGTAATTTCCTGGCTGGTAAACATTTGTTGTGTTAATGTTGAACATCACTCACATGTGTATACTTTTACACTCTGCATACTCTCACACTCAAACAGTTTAGAGAAGTAATATTTATTGATACATTTCAAAAAAGTTTTTAACCAAGATGTCAGAGACATGCTACTTTAGCAAACAAGTCATTGATTATACAAGTTAGCAGCATCCTTTTAAAATAATCCTACAAAAAAGGAGCAATGGAGAAACTTTGTAAGAATACTCTGGGATCTCATTCCTTTGGATCACTGACAACAGCTGTGGTTGAATAAGAAAATGGACTGAGAAGAGCAGCAATGGTGTAATGACGGTGACCAGAATCATTAGCAATAAAAACCACCTGGAAAAGAAAGGAATACAGTGCTGAAGAGGATTATTAATTTGCATTAACTACTCATAATCAGTTGCCTTTAAGTATAACCCTTCCTAAAGTACACATAGAAGTCTAGCATGGTTGTACTTCCCATTCATTTTAGTAGACTCCTTTACACAAAGGATTATATATGCATTGATTTCCTCCATTAAATGAATAGAAACAATCTAGTGAGTGGGGAATTTGGTGTGCACTTCAGAGTCCTCAGTTATGAAATAAATGGTGGGTGGGCATAACCGTTTAAATACTAGTTAATATAAATCTAATGCAGAAAGACGGGCACACTGCAATGTTGTTGAATCACCCTATCCTATCTAGAATTATTTTGAAGATTTTTTTTTAGAATTGTCCTCTGTAGCAGTCATTAACGTTGATCAGTTAGAGATGAACCTTATTTTCAAAACACGTTTATTGATAACAATGCACAAAAAGATTGGGTTGCTTCTTGGAGTTTGCTAGCAGCTTTTTTAAAATTCTAAAACTATGTATGACAGAGTAGTATAAGAAAACAACAGTGCTGGCTTAACTACCAAAGAAATTAATGTTCCAGTAGCCATATTACTCTGTTGCAATAAAAATAAACATCTCGTCACCCTAATGACTAACAAGTGTTTATTCTAGCATAATTTTTTGTAGATTAGAGTTGGTTTATGTATGTACTGGGGTCCTCTGTAGTTAGACAATGGGTTGGATCTAGCATAAACTCTCCATCTTAATCCTCCGCCTTCTCACCTCAGCCCCAACCCCCCCCCCCCCCCCCGCAAATGCTGCTTCTATGGGACAGGGGAACCACTGGCTACTTCTGTTTACAGAAATTTTCTGCTGGATTCAACCACAGACGTGAGCTTTCCCCATATCTTTGCACTGAATTGAATCCAGACTAAACTGGAAATTTCTACCAGTTGTCCCTTTCCACTTTAGACCCTGCACATGTCTTCTTTGAAGTTCTATATCCTGCAGGAGGCTGGATGCAGGATTTTTGCTGATGAAAATTTAGTCTTGAGCCATCCCATAATAATAATAATAACAACAGTAAGAGGCTGGTGTTCTGGCAAACAAAATGGGGAGAGAAAGGAGACTAGGGTTGTACTGGGATGGGTATTCCTGGAGCATGTCAAGCTGCCTTAGACTTGTCTGGTAGCTGGGCTAGTTGGAAGGAAGTGACAGGCACAAGCCATGCTTGTTGCCTTCTCCACACCAGTTGCTTGGACAAAGATCTGGCCTTGGGTGCCAAGCAAAATGGTCTGCCACTGTTGGTACATGTGCTAAGGGTTGCCTACCCTTGCAGTAGAACCTCCCCTTTGCATGGGTCTGTGTTTGTGGAAAAGTTTGGGGAATGCTTGCATTTTATTTGTTCATTCGGTGTAATAATGCACTATGATTCCTTTCAACTTTATACTCAGCAAAAGAAAAAGGGGACATGATTTTTTATAGGAATTGTGGCATAGCAGGATGGATATAAAAATGCAATAGTTTATTGTTCTGAACCATGCGAAGGGTAGATTTGCATGAAGACTATGAAGAGGACCAGATGCATTCTTTTGAAAATGTAACAAATCCCTTAAATCTGTTTGCTCAATTTACAACAGTGATTACTGGACCATTATTATATTTGTCATCTTAAAAATGAACAACTAAAGGCTAGAAAGCATCTTTTTATTGCACTTTATGTGACCCGTCCACTTCAAATACTCACATCGGCAAATTCATGGAATGGAGAAATACCAAGTGCCTTCCAGTAAGAGCTTGTATCAAACTGCACCTTGTACAAACCTTCTACAAATTGTTCATCTGTTGTAAGCTCATGAATTTCTCCAAATTCATTTGTTTTTCTAAAATGCAGTAATATATAAAATAGTAAGAATGGTATCCACGCATAAACGACGTATTAGTTAGTCCCATAATAACAATTCCGTTACAGCAATTCCATTACAACAATTCCAGGCACATAGAAGCTTTTGATACATCCATGGGCTTCAGAGTCCCTTATTTGGGCATGCACACATTTCTTGCAACATCTCTTTGTTCATATAGCACCATCTGCTCTGTCCAAATGAAGGAAAAAACAGTTCATGTGTAGCTAATTCTTTATACATATTGTAATTCTGACAGGGCACAAGATTTGGGACACAGATCCTAAATTTCATATGTAGTAGTTGCTTTTATACACATTCTGTGGAATAGAGAAATGCTATTTTTCTCTTTATGATGGTCATGGTCAGAAAAAGTCTCTTTCATACAACCGTTGATGATATAGGCTACAATGCAAATTTTGTTTAAAGAACTTTGCTCTGCTTGCTTTCTTACAATTAAGTCCCCTTATGTTCAGGAAGCCTGCTTCTATAGATCTGCTTGAGTTTCCAGTCACATGCCATGCAACAAATAACTTGGTTTTAGCAGCAGTCACTGCATAAAAATATAGCAGCTACTTACCACTGGATTCCTAACAGCCAATACTGTGTTTATTTGCATTATGTAGACCATATAAGATTGGGTCATTGTTCTATTGGAAGGCAATATAACTATCACTGGCTTGTGTAAGTGAGAAAAGGAATTTAATGGGAAAAGAGAAGTTGAAAATTAGACAACAGCAGCCAAAGATGTATAGCTCAGCTGTGCATAGATTCCCCCCCCCCATAGTTTAAATGCAGTAGATGGTATCTAATTATAGGTTAGTAATTTGCATAGATTATGTTTTAGCTTTTTCCCTTTTAAGATTATTTTGTGGGGGATTTTGTGTGGGATCTGTCATGTTTAACAGTATGTTAACATATTTCAGGGTTAAGCAATTCTGTATTTCATTTTCACATTAATGTTTGGACAATTGTTGTAGGATTTCTAAAAGAAAGATGGAGTTTTGTTTGAATTGCTGAAAAGTGTATGATGGAAGGAATGATCATGGACAGCTTTTGCATATGAAATACAAACAGTGTTATACTTAGTATTGATGGTGTCTATAAACAGGAGCTGGACCTCGTTCCTTTCTGTCCAAAAATGTTTGACTGATCCTGCTTACAGCCTATTTACATCTTATCTATTACATTGGAAAGATCATTCTTGTCACAGGTTCATTTACAACTTTGGATAAACGCTAGAAAGCCGTTTGGGAAATCTGTTGTGTCAGTAGCTATAGCTATGGGAAACTTTAATGCCAAGCTGTCTAACTGTGCACTATTGTCTGGATGAATCTGAGAACTCTGAAGTAAGTGGTGAACAACTTGCAGGCTGTATGAAGCTGCCCACATTCCTGTAAGAATACTAAAAATCCTCGTTATTTTTTTCCAAACTTATCTAGTCCTTATGGATGCAGATAACTGTTTGGTGATATTGATTATAACATTTCCAAAGCAGTCCTTGGTTCCTATCCTTTTGCTGAAATGACAGTCTGTGGTGAGGATGGAATATAATAGTACTATCCTCATGGGGTAAGCACATGTGCATACTCCAGGACACACACACGCTCTTGTTGCTGGAGTAGAGATAGTGTCTCAGTAGTACTAAGGGGAAAATGATCCATGTGTACAGGTAGGGGGCTACTTTTGACCCCCCCCCCCAGGGGCCTCCAATTACCCTCATGTTGCCCTTGGAGGTTCCTGGTCCCTGAGGAGCAGCATTTTGGACTGCAGAGGGGGGTAGGGAGAAAGTCACTCTTCCATGTTCTCATCACTTTAGAAAAATACTGATAACTCATACAAGCCTTTAAAGAGAATTTGAGACTTGGAAGTGGAGATTCAAGAATGATGCATTTCTACCGTATATTTATACAAATTTGCAGGCAGGCCTAAGCAGGACTGCCTTTGTTCTTCAATGTATTTTGTATGCAGTACAACTTACCCATTAGCAAACTCTTTCCAGCTTCCATCTTCTGCTTTCTTGAACACTCTTACTACTATGCTGGTGGCCGGGCTTCCTCTAACTGCATCCAGAACTTTCACCATAAGAGGACACTTAGAGTCAATGGAGCCATGGGAAACCTCAGTAACAAAAAATACCAATCAATTTGTGGTCCAGAGACACAGACTCCAGAGCCTATTTTGTGAATCCAAAAGAGCTTTATAATTTATTCAGCTGTCTGTATTTCTTTGAACTTAAAAAAACCTTAAGTTGGACTAGAGGTTATTGCATTTATGTAAATATAGACAATAAGGAAAGGGTTGTGGCACAGTAGTAGAGCATCAAGTTTTCATGTAGAAGACCCCAGGTTCAATCCCTGGCATTTCCCATTAAAAAGGACCAGGTAGTACTAGTAGGTGATGTGAAAGACCTCTTATTGAGAACCTGGAAAACTGCTGATGGTCAAAGTGATCTTGCTTAGCACAAGGCAGCTTCATATGACATTGTATATGCTAACGAACAACATGTTAACTAAAGGCATTTAAAAGCAAACAAGATCAGGCTTTGCTTTTAACAAATACATTTTTGCAGATATATCTCTTGAGCTGAAGGAAAATGCCAGCTTCTTCACCTACTTCATACTGAAGACAACCAATCCTTAAATGAAGCTTGAGTTACTAATTAATATGCTGCATTATGACATGACTATTCCTTGTCTTTTGTCAGAACACTGAAATTGCAGAGAATCAAATTTATCTAAGTAAAATGTATTTCTGCTTTACAAAATCAAAAGATGAGAGGATAATTTTTCATTTGCTACAGAGAATACATTCATATTCTTGAAATCCAGGTATTTGCTCATAAAGCAATTACTCAAGATATTACAATTCAGGATTTTAAATTATTGTGTGGATCCTACACACATGTTTAGAGAATGTTTTGAAGCTGTTTTAAAATGATAAAGAACTAAATATATTGACTATCGGAGTACCTGGAGATCTCACTGATAGTAAAATTCTTTGCATGTAGTACAAAGGAAGGGTTTTGGATTTATGGGTAAACGTCCCCAAACCACTGATAATTTGATTGAAGGGGCAAATACATGGTAGGTAGCACACACTACATATGACAGGCATACCTCATTATCCCAAACAAAACTTTTTTAAAAAAAAAAATATATCTCTAAATCAGACTAGTACCAAAGTGAAGAAAGAAGCATATGACTAAAAGACCTTAATGAGGTAGCCATCAAAGATACAGGCTGTGTACAGTAAGGATTTTATTATGCAGTTGAAAAGATTGTATTTTTAATTCTATGTAGTCATCATCATACCACGAATGCACTACTTACCAGTGGTACAGCTCCAGCAAGATACACCACTCCAGCCAAGCAAATGAGAAGCAGAGAGGAAGAGGCCATTGTATGTGCAGTCAGTGAGCCTCTGCAAGCAGCTAAGAGCTGGTGGGGTTTGAGATTTTATACTCTACCCTACTACAAAATAGGCTACTTATCAGGTGCCCGTATGACTCTAAACCTGCTGATTCTGATTATTTACTTAGTAAGCAGTCCAGCTGTGCAGTTCTTCCATTACTTGGCCTCTCACAGAAATCCATGGGATTATTGCATGTGGAAGGAAGGACTGCACAGGCATTGGGAATAAGAGAATCAGTAACCCACACAACCATGAACCTTGCCTACAGGGATTAGGCTGTTAAGACATCAAATGTGAAAAAACGAAGCAACAGTTGTTTGCTTGGATATTACTAACCACAGAATACCCATAATACATTGTCAGCAAGCACACCATAGGCTTCCTGCTCTCTTTTGTGGCAACCTACAGTTTTGTTTAAACCATACTTGTATTCTTCTCTGATAATCAACTTTAACTGGTATACTCGGTATGGTAGTTGTTGCTTTAATGTAGTACAAGAAGTATATTCATGATTCTTCACATTCTTTTTAATTATAAAATGTCATGGTTTTCTTCAGGCCTTGCCCATACAAACTATTTAGGAGAGTGTATTTAGTGGCTGTTGATCCAGAGAATGCTTCGGGAAGCTTCTCCTCCCCCTCCCATCAGGGGAAATAAGTGGCAGGGCAGGAAGTTTGAAAGCCACCCTTTTCATGCCGCTTGCAAGCAGCAAGAAAAGGGTGGCTTTCAAATGCCCCGTGGCTTTCTTCCCCTGATGGGTTGCTTTGAGCTTTGGTGCGCTGTGCTCCGTAAAGATTCCTTAATCTTTATGGAGCATACTAAAGTGATTTAAACACCCAAATCCCGAAGCATCTTGCTACTTTGGGATTCAGGTTTTCCAAATTGTTTTCCCGCTTTGGGTAAATCCAAAACAGGAAACTCGAATCTCTTGTGGGTGCACATCACTAATAGTGACATTGCTATACTCTGCTAGTTAATCAACATGCCAGATTCATATTAGCTACTGACTTGCTCTCTTCTTCCTTCTGCTATTAAGGTGATCATCAGCCACAAGCCAACAGAATATCAAGGGCCTTCACACATTATTCCTTAATACTTTTAATGTTAGTAGTTGTTATAATAATAGTGCTATTAAAGAAGAGGGATGTATTCAGTTTGGTTTAGTTACTATGTAGATTCACATCCCTACTAAATAGTGGGAAGTAGTGTTGCAGACGATGGTAGTTACACAGAAGCAAATGTCAACTGATGGTTCTGTGTGAAACTACTGATTCAAGTTGTGTCTGTGTTATTAGGTTTTGACAACAACAAAATTTCTAGATGCCATAAATGACTGTGCCTGGAAACAAATTACTCATGGAACTAACTAGCAGATATGTTACTGTGCTCAGTTCAAGGTATTAGTTATTACATACAAAGTTCTTCACGGCTTTGGTCCGACATACCTACAGGACTGCCCAGGGCCGGAGCGCCCATAGAGGCCAGGTAGGCGCGGGGTGCCAGAGAGAGCACCGGAGGAGGCGCGGGGGGCAGGAGCGCGCGCCACAAAGCAGCAGCCTCCTATCCCTCCCACCGCCGCCGCCGCCAGCACAAGCCCCCGGCTGGGTGCAGCCAGCGTCGGCAGGCATCTGCGGCAGCGCAGGCAACCAAGCGGGAGAGCGATCGCGCATGTGGGGGGGGGGGGGTGCCCGGCTGGCCGGCTGCGAGTGCCACAAACCCTTGTGCCGCCCCTGGGACTGCCTTCCTCCCTATTTTCCTCCATGGCAGCTTCGCTCATTTGAACAGGGTCTCCTGCAGGTGCCAGGCTGCACACAGGTGAAGTCAGCAGCAGCCCATACATGGGCTTTCTCTGTGGTGGCCCCTATCCTGTGGAATGACCTGCCTGAGGAAGTCAGAAGATCCCCCACTCTCCTGGCCTTTCGTAAACGATGCAAAACCGAACTATTCAAAAAGGCCTTTTACTCAAATGGGAGGGCTGTATTGTAGGGATGGGGTCTCAGATGCTTTGCTAATGAATTAGGGACCACAGACTTCATCACTATATTGCCTTACATATTATCTGCTGCTTTAAATATGTACTCCTATGTACCACCAGTGCTTCATGTTGTCTAATGTCAGTCCTAGAATTGATTATGTTCTGCTTCAGTATTTTTTCTACTCTGTATTGGACTCTTGCTAATACTATGTCTTTTAAACTTGTATCTATTTACCCTATGGCATTGTTTATGGAAATGTCCTTGATACTGTATTGAAATGTACTTTTTACTGATTGTACTAATCTCATACTCCTCCCTGAGTCTCAGTGAGAAAGGCAGAGTACAAACAAACAAACAAACAAACAAACAAACAAACAAACAAACAAACAAACAAACAAACAAACAAACAAACAAACAAACAAACAAACAAACAAACAAACAAACAAACAAACAAACAAACAAACAAACAAATGTGATTGGACTTCATTCTGATTGGTTTGAGATGTATTGTTGAACCAGTTGGGACCAGTGAGTGACCACGTAGCTATTAAGTTCTGCATTTAGTTAAACAGAAAAATCTCCCAAAGCAGACACTTCTACATTTGATTTCAGAGGAGATTTCCTGGTAATGTGGGAATTAATCAAAGGGAGTATAAAGATAGTAAAATCTCTTCAGTGTACTTGTAAGTTATTTAAATTCATAGAATTGAAGTTCAGAGAGAATATACACTTCAGATTAGGAAACGGTATCATCAAAACTAGGAGGGTAGTAGTACTGGCAGGTTCCTGGCAAAGTCTCATTATGTATGCAGCCAGCTGGAATTGGTTGGTTAAAATAAATGGGGGAGGGCGGTCTAAGGCAAGCCAAGCCTTTTCTTCCCCTTGCTTGATTAAAGATTGGTAGTCACCTTCCAGTTTGGTGTAAGACTGGCAGGACTCTAATCTGGAGAACCGGGTTTGATTCCCCATTCCTCCACTTGAAGCCAGCTGGGTGACTCTCAGTCAGTCACAGTTATGTCAGAGCTCTCTCAGCCCCACCCACCTCACAGGGGGATTGTTGAGGGGATAACATTCTTTGCAAGCTGTTCTGAGTGGGCATTAAGTTGTCCTGAAGAGTGGTATATAAATCGAATGTTATTATTATTATTTATTATTTCTGTCTCGATGCTTTGCTTAATTCCTAAACCTTTTAATTTTGAAACCAAACAAGTCTTCTCTTTTTCCTTTCTATTATTTATTTTCTCTCGGGAAATAACATTTTGAAAGAAGTACACACAACCACGTCACTCACTTCCTCTTTTCGGGAATATGAGGGGTGGGGGTTCAAAGGGAGGACACTGTTGTGCGAAGGCATGGCAGGAGGCAGGTTGTTATGAAATGCCTTTGACCATAAGAGTGCTCTGTATTGAGCAATTTCTGCTGTGTATGTTTGCAAATGGAATAAAAGTACATGGTTTAAAGATAGTTGTCTGCCCTATTATCTTTTAAAAATTCCTCTCTGGAGAAGCTGAAGTCTTTGAAACCTGTTCCTGCTTGATGAATTATCACTAACAGGAAGAAAAGTGGACAGAGGGAGGGAAGAAAAACCGACTGGAATACAGTTTGATCCTGTTGTGTACAGCTGTCTCTCTCTGCAGGAAGTTGAGAATGGGTGGTGCTACTGAACAAACTGCAATTTCTGCATTCCAATTTACTGGCAAACTGTGGTATACAAGCCAGATACCAACTGGTTTAGGTTCCTTGTTTAGCATCCACCAGCAAATCACTGTATTTCAGACATCATGATAAACCAGAGTTTAATCTAACAATGGTTTAGAAACTATGGTTTATTGTGACATCTAAATATGGCAATACCGACAAAAAGTTTGACAAAGTCTCTGGTAATTTTGATTGTCTCTTTCCCAGTTTGCAATGCAGGTATTCAAAAATTGAACTTACCTTGTTGAGAATGACCATTTGCTGTTGAGTTGTGTATTTAATAAGGATCATCTTAATAACTCTCAGCATGTAGATACAGTGAATACAAATGAGCATGAGCACATGTAATGAAGGGAGGTTAAATGGGTAAGGCTCAAAATGAGAGAAAAGGCATGCACCTTTCTCCACCCAAGTAGGATTGAGACAGCCAAGGGAATAGCCTCTTTTGTAAATTGCTCTTTTTTCTGTAGGGTGCATAGGTTGACAGATGAAGGAAGGAGGCAACCATGAAGAATATTCATGAACAAAATATTTGCAATCCAATTTTGAATGCTGGAAAAACAGCTGACCATTTTACAGTGTTCAAGATACTGCTCTTTACTTGTGTGATCCACTTGCCACCTGTCTACAAGGTTCATCCAGCATCTAGCCAGGACCCAAAGATCTGCTTAGGCTGATGCATAAGGATTGCCCTAGCCCTATGAAATTTGTGATTCCCCCCACCCATGAACCCCTGCTCCTCCCATGCCATATTGCTCCAATTGCCATTTTTTTTAAAAAAGATGGCCTCTTTTCTCATTGAAGAATTGAAGATACGTGGTCAGCTTTTGAATTCCAGCCATCATGCTGAAGTCATAAAAATAAATCAGTCAATTTTCCTGGTCATTCAGCACATCTACATATCAGAAACTGCTTTAGAATCTCCTCTTAGATTCTAACATAGCCTGTAGTTCAAGAAAACAAGTCCCAAAGCCCCTTGAGCTCACCAAACAAATTTCACCATTGACTGGGTTCCGAATTGATTTGTATAGTATATGTGCTATGACAGAGTCAAAACAGGTGAAGCACTGGAAGATCTGTGATTGGATCCTTCCACTGTTTTAAAAATGCTAATGGATTGTTGATGCGCAGGAGTGAGAAGAGGGGATATAACTCTATTCACATGTGTTTTTGCTAATTGAAGCTGTCCCCCATTGCTATTATCCCTCAATGGAAAATTATGTATGTTTTCCTTTTTCTCATCACCCCCCCCCCCCTTGAGGAATAACTGCAGTGTAGGAAGGTCAGTTTCAGTCAGTAAATCTATATGAGAGGGAGAAAAGTTAATTCCCCTCCCCACAAATGTGGATGTAATACGATTTGAACCCCTATGTGACTTATATTAGCATTATAAAATGTTCATTGTCCTTACTATCAACACTGGCGTTGGACACCCCTTGCAGGTCCTGACTGAAGAAGCATAATTCATGCCTCTCCTTTCTGCTTCCTTCTAGAATCTCCCATGAAGAAATATAGAGCCAGCCTATATATGTATTTATGAGCAATATGAAAAGAAATAGAAGATTAACCAATGTTCCTGCTCTTGCAGAAATGTTGCATTATTCAGTAAATGCAAAGATATTCATGGTATCTGATTTTTTCCCTTTTCTTAGCCTCTGTCCAAATATCACCAAGACATCTTGTCATGTAAATGGACAGGTCTAAGATATTATCATTGTATATTCACTACCAGCTTTGTGTATTCACTTACTACCAAGACAAGTCTTTAATCCTCTGACTCTTTAGTCAATTTTATTTAAAATATTGCTTTTCTACAAATCTGATATGAGAATAATTCTTGTTTTATGATGCAGATTCTATTGAAAATCTCCTTAGATCCTATTGAAATCAATGGGTCAAGTTCATTGCTGTCAAACAGGGCCTTTATGCCATCCAGAGCAATCTGTGCAAGTTCCACTGAACTCCACGTGGCAAGCTAGCAAACTGTGTAGGAAACGGTGAATTAATCTCTGCCTAGACTCCAATACACACATGCTCCTACTTGTACAGTTAGTAATAGCTCTGTGTATGCAATTGAAAGCATGTGAAGCAAACAGGAAAGCATTTTCACTCCATGAGTGTACTGAGACTCCTCAATGGTACAATTAGGTAATTTTAGACTCTGGACTTAATGGGCTCATGAGGGCTCCACTTTAGATTGTAATATGTAGTTCATATTTGAAGCTGCAGCTTGCTTTTGCCTCACATTCACTGAGCTTGTTGAGCCTCAGCCCTCCACCTCAAAGTCTGGCTGTTATGGCACCACTGGATCCCCATCATACAGAAGGAGACCCACAATTACTGTGGACAGACTCCAGTTCTGGAACTGTTATTTAGATCACCAAAAAGGTGTCAGTTCATAGTCCAATGGCATTTTGTATCACCAATCTAAGGCGCTAGTTTGAACTGGTGAACTTGAGGGATAAGGATTTGTGTGTGTTGAGGGGGGATATGTGTTTATGGAAACATGGATTAAGCTGCAAATATTTAAACACCTAGTGGATTATCTGGATTCCAGAGTATTTGAAGTCCACCCACTGTGAGTTAGAATGCGAATTTCAAATAACAGGACCTTCTTGGAAGTCATTATTGTTCTTGAAATAAACCTTTGCCTATTAAATCTTTTGTTTACATCAAAGCTGTTTTCCAATTACTATGCACTCACATATCCTTAAACACATACTATCTACTGCTGTCTTATTTTCTAAGTTAATATTTTTGCATATATAATGTACAGAGGTTCAATAGTAAGATGCCTGTCACCTAATAACACAGGTTGGATTTGAGATCTAGTGTAGTGTCGTGGTTAAAGAGTCAAGTAGACAGGTAAGATCCAGGATCTATTTGTTGTGAGGATAAAATGGAAGAGGAGAGGAGTATGTATGCTGCCCTGAGCTTCTTAGAGAAAGGGTGGGATATCAATATAGTAGATATATCCAAAAAATTCATGGAATAAGCTTTTGATAACTATCTAATTTTCTGATTTTGGGAATTTGACTCACCCTGCGGCTGCTTGCAGCTCAAGCAGGGAGTCAGCTTTTGCAGCCCTGCCGGAGGTAAGGAGGCAAGCTCCCTTCCTTCCCGGGCATCCGGGGCTTTGCCTAGGGGGCAGAGCCAGGAGCCGTTTTCTGGCAGCTCCGCTTTCCCCCGACCGCAGTTGAAGATGCGCTCGGGAAGGTGCAGCAGCATTTCTGCCTGCTCTCTTCCTCGAGTGCATTGGTTCAGGTCGGGCTGGCGTTGGGCCCGGTGGCAGCGTCTGTGGCATTTTTCTGGCTGCTTCACTCGGCTGCTTTTAAATGGCCATTCCTCTCGGCGGTGGCGGCATTCTGGTGGCCGCTTTACACGGCCGCGTTTGACGGCCGCTTTTCTGGCGGCGGCGGCAGCATTGGATCGTCAGCTTCCCACGGCCGCTTTTGGCATGGCCATTTTCCTGGAGTTGCTCTTGGGGCTGCGCCAGTGTTTGCTGGATCTGCGGGGCTTGCTGGGTGGTTGTGGCCTGAGTCAGGGCCGGCCCTACGGAGAGCTAGTGCTCACCCCCCTCCCCGGGCCCTACTGAGAGCTAGTGCTCTTGAGAGAGTAACAGAGTTTGGGCGGCCATTGTTCCCCACTATCTTGCCCCATTGGGAGGCTTGGGTTCCCCTTTCGGGCAGGCCCAGTGGATTTGACAATTGGAGTGCCTGGGGGGATAGTTGTGGAGGTTTACTCGGCTTGACGCCCTTGAGCTGTGGCTAATAAGAGGCATTTTGTGCTACAGTGCCACCAGTAGACCAGTAGTCAGGCTTGACAGTCCTTTGGGTGCTGCTGTGCCATCAGTGGTTAGACTTAACAGTCCTTTGGGTTCCCGCTGAGTTGCCATTTTAAAGCAGCTTTTGGTGGCGGCCATTTTTTGATCTCCCCCCCCCAAATTGGGCTGTAGTGGCACCACCTAGTGGCTGCACAAAGTTACTGCAGGGATATATTTCCCTTGTTGGTTAATTGACTTGGTTGTGAACTTATCACTTTTGACTGTGACCTTGACACTTCTGGCTAAGTTTCTGGACCAGAGACAGTGCTACTTAATAATAGAATGCCTCCTAAAAAGGGTAGTGGGCCATCCAAAGGTAAGCAGCCGGTTAAATGGCCTGTGCCAAAGAGGCCACCCCCGGTGATGTCGTCCTCAGATGATGATGACAGCGGTCCCACCAGAAAGGAACTCCTGGAGCGTATCGCTGCATTAGTGAGGGAAAGGGGGGCCGCTCTGGTGGTGGCAGTGGTGCGCCCACGCCGGGCGTCTAAGAAGGTGCCTAAAGAGGTGTTTTATAATGACTTTCTGTCTCGCCTTTCTGCCCTCGAGGGTTCCTCTTGGGACATGCCGGGTGCTGGTGGCGGAGGCAAGGAACCTTTGAACTCTTTGGCTGAGGTGGAAGTCGAGCCGGAGGGTATGGCGGATGCCATAGCAATGGAGCCACCTTTTAACGATGGTAAGTCATCCTTGCCTCAGCAGGCAGGCGGTTGGCCTTGGGGTTTTTCGGGGCCCCGGGAATCCCATGGTCTTGCTGATCAACCTCTGGTCTATCCCTCTCCAATTCAGGGCTGGCCGCCATGCCCCTCTTTTTCTATGGGCTGGCCTTCTGCAGGATTGCCGGCTTGGCCGGGGTATGTCTCTGGGTCGGGCGGCCAGCAGCAGCAGCAGATGCAAGTTTCACCTGCGTGTGGGGGTGCCACTAATGTGGGCAGCCAAGTCTTTCCACTCCCTCCAGCGGGCTGGCCATTGGGGTATGGCTCACTGTTGGTGACTCCTTTTGGATTGCCCACTTATGGCACTGTTCCATATAGTGCCTTGCCCCCTGGGGATACGGCATTGCCTTTGGGTGACCATTTGACACAGGCCACCCGAGAAAAAATTATATGGGGTGAGTACGTGGACGTCTTTACCCTTCCCTTCTCCAGGGAACTGGTGAAGAAGGATAAAGATGATCTTGATGACAGGGATAAGGAGAAGATCCGCCGCCGGTGGATTGACAAGACCTGGGCTCATTGGTTGCCGGGTTTCCTGGTTTATGCTTGGGTTTTGGCCAGGGCGCAACCACACAGGGCACTTGCCCTTTTTCAGTATATGAACATCATATACAGGGGGTATACGGATTTTGAGGGGGCAGTGTGGTTAAGATATGATGAAGAGTTCCGCATGCGTGTGGCCTTGACCCCGAGCCTTCCCTGGGATCAGATTCTAATTCAGCTCTGGGTGCAGGTTATGGCCCCGGCCAAGTCCAACCTCGGGGATAGGACTGACAGCGGTCACATGATTATCCGGCCCACTTTAGGCCCAGGTTCCTGCACCTCTGCGGGGCAGCAGGTTCAATTATGGCTGCTCTGCTGGGACTTCACGTCCAAAGGAGTTTGCAACAGGAGAGCGTGCAAGTACAGGCACAAATGCCCTGTATGCGCGGGACCCCACTCACATTCAGCCTGCCCCAAGGGAAGACAAGGTGGAAAACGCTTTGGGGGCAGCAGTGGCCAGCATGGGTCTGGAAAAGAGGCCCAGTCCAGTAAGGCTGAGGGTACTTGAAAGCCTGCTTCAGGTGTACCCGAGGTGCAAGGAGGCAAAATATCTTCTTTTGGGTTTTAGGTTTGGGTTTCTAGGGCCCCCGGACGCCTTTCATGGCAGCCAACCTTACATCGGTGGCTGGCATGGAAGAGGTGGTCCGACATAAAATTTTAAAGGAGTGTGCTGAGGGCAGGGTTTTAGGGCCTTTTGATGCCCCTCCTGTCCCGTCCCTGAGGGTTTCCTCTTTGGGGATGGTGCCAAAAAAGGCTCCGGGGGAGTTTCGCCTCATTCATCACTTGTCTTTCCCCAAAGGGGGCTCTGTGAACGATGGCATTCCTGATGAACTCTGCACGGTGCACTACACTTCCTTTGACCAGGCGGTCAAGGTTGTGCACTGGTGTGGGGTGGGAGCCGAGTTGGCAAAGTGCGATATCAAGTCTGCCTTTCGCCTGCTCCCTGTTCACCCAGAAGACTTTGAGCTCCTGGGGTTTGCATTGGAGGGCAAGGTTTATATGGACAGGGCCCTTCCAATGGGGTGTTCCATATCTTGCTCGGCTTTTGAGTGCTTCAGTTCCTTTTTGGAATGGGAGTTGCGTCGCCACTGTGCCTGCCCAGACACCATCCATTATTTAGACAACTTTATGATGTCTGGGCCAGCTGGCACGGGGCAGTGTGCCAGGCTATTGGTAGGGTTCATGGAGCTTTGCAGGGAACTGGGGGTCTCCCTAGCTCATGAGAAAATGGAGGGACCATCTGTTGTCCTGACGTTTTTAGGAATTGAACTCGACACAGTTCAACAGACATTAAGGTTGCCTTTAGACAAGGTGGTAGACCTTAGAGCCAGGTTAGAGGACTGCTTGGGTAGAGACAAGGTATCTCTCCTTGAGTTGCAGCAATTAGTTGGCCATTTGAACTTTGCCTATAAGGCGGTTGTGCCTGGGAGGGCTTTCCTCAGGCGGCTGTGTGATGCTGCACATTTTGGTCATTCACCTTGGTGGTAATGACCTGGGGTTTATGCGGGGCAAAGCCCTGTCACTGCAAGTAGCTGAGGACCTGAGATTTATAAGCAGCCGATGGCCAGGTGTGCTTATAATTTGGTCAGAGACGCTACAGAGACGGGTTTGGCGGGAAGCCTTAGATCCCAGGGCAATTGAGAGGTCCTGGCGTAAGGCTAATCACGCCACCAAGAAGTCTTTAGGGCAAGGCTGGGGATTTATTTGCCACACCCCAAGATTAGGGCCGAATTTGCCCACCTCTACAGGGGCGATGGTGTACATATGTCACCTGAGGGTAATGAATTCTTTCTAGATGACCTGCGGCAAGGGCTTCAGTAGGCTTTAGGCCACCTGCGGGGCGCAAGGGTCTAAGCAGAGGCTTGACCCTGGTGGTGGCAGGAGATTTTGGGAATAGGGTGCGGGATGGTGATCACCCAGTGGCAATTCCCCAAGGGTGGGGAACAGGGTCTGCCATTTAGTGCGGTATGCTTGTTGACGGCTACCGTAGCACTGGCAGAAGCCTGCGGGGATCCCCAAACACAAGGCCTTCCCTCATGCTGTACGGCTGCGGTGTTAGGTGCTTGATGGGGGGATCCATTGCCTGGCTGGCTGGGTTGCAGCCATTCATGGGATGGCCTACACTTGGGGCTTTGGGGCTCGCCCAGACAGGTCAAGACAGTAGGTCCAGAGTTGACCCCATGGCTTGACCTATATTGCTTAGTTGGCCCTTGCCTGGTTTATGTTATGGTCATGTTAATAAACGGCCCTTTAATCCAAGCCTGTGTCGGTCTCTTCATTCTGGTTGGGGTTGCAATATATATACACAGACATGCAGAAATGCATCTTGAAAACTATAGCCTATTTGTCTATTAACAAAAATGTATCTTAAAAGTGGCATAAGGAATAACAATTATAACCACAATAGCAGGTTAATCTGTGCTAAAATACCTGCCATCTTTGGTTTGATCCTGACTGAGCAGGCTGATATGACCTTTCTCACAAAGGCCCTGTTTGATGAGTTAGGTTAGGTTAGCCTATCTCCACAAAGTCCAGCCATGGTCTTACTGTACAAGCTTAGGGGATGAGGGGGTGCAGTTGCTGTGGTCTTTTAGAAAAATTCCTCTGTCTGGCAGAGGACTAGATTTGAGTGGCACTCTCTCCCCCCCTAATTGCATCTTCTCTGTCCTCCCCTCCTCCCCCCTCCTCTTCTATATTTAACCAGTTTCTGTACCATGCATCTGACGAAGAGAACTTGATTCTCGAAAGCTTATGCTACAATAAAATTGGGATAGGTTACAGTACCATCCACTTTACACCCTTCCTATCTCATGAGGTTGTTTTTGATTTGGTATTAAAGACCATGAGGCTTTTAGTTCTGAGAAACTTTGACACCCAAGCCAAGGCTTTGTAGATTTTATCGCTTCATAGCTACCATGACAGCCAAAAAGGCTATGCCAGAAAATTGTGGTTCCTGTTCACGTAGCAAGATACATTCTGGTTTTGTTGTACCATACCAGATGGATGGTAATTTGAAAGTGGGGAATTGTCAAGAGTGTCCTTGTTGTTATCTGGTGACCCTTTACAAAAGTAGGGTAGGTGAGATGGTTTGATTTGCCCTCAGAAGCTGATGGTACCAAATGGTTTCTGGAGGTTTCTTGCGGTGTTTATGGCTGACAGTACTGTTGATTCTATCAACATTCTGGTTTATTTCTGGAATATGATGGTTGACAAGATTGCTCTTAGATTTCCTCTTTCACTGTCTAGAACTAGATTAGCTTGCAGGTGGCCAGGAAGGTGGGCAATGGCTTGAAGCAAGAGGAGGAAAATTTTGAATGAGTTCAGTTGAGCTTGAGCTACAGCTCCTCTATGGTAGTGTTGCCAGTAAAGAAAAACTACTTCATTACCTGTTCTGGCTGCCCTATCTGTTTGGAAGTAATATGTCTGCTGGAGATGGGGCCTTTTCTATGATTGCACCACACTTAAAAGATCTCCCGCCTGAAGATTTTATTTATTTATATTTATTTCATTTATATCCCTAGGGCTCAACAGCATGATTAATAAAACATCTTAATGAAAACAATATGAAATTACTGTTTAATTGTAAATAAGGCTAAAACCCACCAAATTCTTCCCCCAATACAACTTCAGTCTCAGCCTTAATACAAATAACACACTGATAAGCAAGAATGAATGATACCTCCACAGAAAGTTCATTGAAAAAGAAACATCTTGCAAGCTCTCATAAAAGAAAGCAGTGATGAAGCTTTTCAAATGTCCGGGAAAACACAAAAAGGCCTGATTTCTGGTGACAGCCAAGCAAACAACATAGAGAGAAGAAGTGCATGAGACAGATCTCAGGGGGTGCACATTGCAAACCAGAAGCGGTCCTTCAGATATTCTTAGCGCATTACATTTTTTAGGTGAAATCTTTCCTGGTAGGTATACTTTTTAAGCTGTTGTAAATGAGAATGACAGCATTTTTGTAAAAAAATTTGCTTGTTTAGTAACTGGTCTATTTTGAGAATCTGAAATATTTCCCAGTAGATGTTACCTTTCATTAAGAAATATCTTTAAAAGTATGGTACTATTTGTGTTTTGTCTTGACATGGAAATTTGTATTGTATTCCATATTAATAGATTTAAGAAAAAAGAAGACATTATTATCAAATTTTTTTGGATTAGTTCTTTCAGGTAAACCCACAAATATTATTAATGCAGATGCTTGCAATAATATACACCCACTTGCTTAAAAATAAGCCTCATTTATTATAGTAGGGCTTATTTTCAGCTAAACATGAAAATGGTTTCTCTTTAAGTGTGTTCAGGAATCGGACAAGACTAGAGATTCGGTTTCGTTTTCCCGGCCATGTCGGACATTCCTCTCCGCAGGTCCGGGGGGAACTGTCTGAGCAGGCTGACTGGGCGGTTGACCCACGAGGGTTAACCTCCAGGACTCCCAGGGAGGGAGCCTGGATCCGGGGCGCCACGGGAAGAACCCTCTGGAAGTAATGCAGGGGGTAAATTGCCCGCTTGCTCCAACGGAGGCCGGCAGACTTGCACAAGCACCACATGTGCTGCCGGACCATGGAGAACGGCAATAAGCAGATTTAAGGTGAAGACCTGTAAGTAAGCAAATCCCTTCTGATTTTTAAGCGTATGCGAAGGATCGGTGGGAATTGAAGCTAAAAAGGCGCAGACTTCTTCCCCTGCACCGAGTTTCGGAACTTAGTTGGCGCCCCCCCCCCTAAGATGGCGACGAGAAAGCAGAGCCCAGCAATGAGTAAATCGGTGATGGCGACGTTACAGGGGAAGGGGGAAATGTTGGAAGAGCTGGTGAGACGAGCAGTTTTTGATGCTGTGCAGCCCATTGTAGTGAAATTGAATGAAATGGGGCAAAAGGTTGATTCAGTGGAGAGCGAGGTGAAAGCCATTAAAGAAACAGCGACCGGAGCAGAGCAGTCTGCGCACGAGAACGCAGTACTCATGAAAGCAACAAGTAAGGAAGTGAAGCTTTTGGAGAATCAAATAATAGGATTACAAGTGGACCTTGCCCAAACGGTATTGCGTCTTCAAAATGTAAAAGAAGAGCAAAGTGAAAATTTAAAAGATCTGGTGTCTGGACTTTTGGCGCCATTCGCAAAGGCAACTAAAGAAGACTTAAAAAGCGATATTTTGGAAGTCCGGCGGACATCTTCAAAGTATGCAATGAAGCGGCAGCTGCCTCGCGAGATTATTATTGACTTTTCATCTAAGAAGATTTGGGACACCATCTTAGACAATTCGTATAATGTGGACTTGGACTATTTGGGCAATAAGGTTAAAATATTGAAGGATGTTCCATTTTTGGCTCGTAAAAGAAGACTCAAATATAAAGGACTTGCGGCTTTCTTGAGGAAATGTGATATAAAATATAAGTGGCTGTTTCCAGAAGGCGTCTGGTTCAGATATAAAGATCAAACTTACAAGATTACATCGGACGTGCAGCTGACAGACTTTTTGTTCAACCATCAGGAGTTTCAGCAGGAAGAACGTTCGAAGTCTGAAGGGGAAAGTGGGGGGGGGAGGAAAGAGCGGGCGCAGCTGCTCCAGCTGCGCAGAGAGAATTAAGACCGAGACGCAAGGTGGGGGGTAAGAAGTTCTGATCCTGAATATAATCTGTATTGTATAAGACCTACCAATCTGACAGCATATTAGAAAGTTAATTTTTAAGAAAAAATGCAGTATGAAGGGAATACAAGACATGTAGTGTAGTGTTTGTTGTTTGTATGTTGATTTTCCCTTTCCCCAGTTCTCCCTTCCCCCTTTTTTTTCCTCTCCCCTCCCCTTTATACTTTTGTAGTCTTCTGTAGTTTTTTATCTTAGATATTACAAAATAAAAAACGTTATTAAAAAAAAAAAGGAATTGGACTAGACTAGCAAATGAGTTCATTAGCCTGTAAACCATAATGCCATCTAACACGTTTGAAACCTTCTTCCAGGTTAAGGAGCCTTCCAACTTAAGTGACTTTTCCAGCAGAAGTGTTAGGCTGGAGGAAGGCTTCTAACATTGCAGAATGGCATGGTTCGTTAGATCAGTATATTCAGCAAGCTTATGATAAGAGAATTCTATTCACACTTGCAAAACAGAGCTATCATTTTAATACCATCTGATGATCTTAACAGCATCTGATGATTTCATGAAAGCTTATACATTTTGTTAGTCTTAAGTTGCCAATGGACACCTTTTATTTTGCTGCTAAAGACTAACACTCGTCTGAAATTATCAATTGCTGCTGTTACTCTGTTCAGGCCTTTGGATCGGGCAAAGTATACATTTGACTGAATGAATATTCAAGTAGAATTTGTGTTTGAACACTGAGATGCTGTTGAAATGATTTTTTTTAACCAACCCCTTGGAATAATTTAACTAACAAGGTCAGTGGGGGCAAACAATTGAAATCTAACACTGCTGTTTTCTCTACTGCTTATCTGGTCCCAGTAATTCTATTAGATTATACATTATTAGATTATATCATTTCTATGTAATAAACATTCAGGCCACTTTCTCAGTCTGTCTAGACACATGACTTAGTAAAGTAAATCAATGTGCAGTGCCAGCTGAATGATCTCAGCTCTCCTCTTAACATATTGGTATTTGTGTTAGCTGCAGCTGACTGTTAAAATCCCATTGTCTTGATGTATTTAGAAGTGATAGTAAGTAGACATGGGCATGAACCAAAAAAATTTAATGACTCTGCGGTTCGTGGTTCGGTGCCGATGACGATCCCGAAGTCGCGAACCGCAATGGACATTTCCCGTTTCCGAACTGGTTCACGGTTTGTGGCGCTCAGAACGGCCCCTGTTGCACTTAGAGAGCCCATATTCACAGGGAGTGTGTAGCAGGCTCTCCTCCAGCCAGCAACCAAGTTTGGTCAAGACTGCAATAGGGATCTTGGAGTTATACCCTCTCCAATCCGAGCCCCCAGGAAACTCCCACAAAAATCCAAGCACAATTATACTCTCTCTGTCTCTCCCCAAAGGCTAGCAAGTAGCAAGCAGCAGCTCTGTCACACTCCACTGCTAGCTGAAAGTGAAACCCAGCCTGGGAGCCCACTGCTATTTGTAAGCTGAGGACTCATTGAGAAATGCAGGAGGTCTGTGTTTGGCCGTCAGAGCTGCCTATCAAGGTTTGCAGGGAGTGGCCATGGCTACAGAACACCCCCCCTCCCTCCCCAGGTGTCTTCTCCCAACTTGTAACCGCTTTGCAGCTCCATGGTTGGAAGGAAGACCTGCCGATCAAGGTAAGCTGGGCTTCCATTCGGGTTTTCAGGGTGACAGAAGGAGTGCAGACAGAGTTCAGGCATTCCCCCCGGCTCCGTTGCCAGGGGAATTGATTGATGGCGCCTGACTGTCTGGCTTCCCGAACCGCAGCCAAACGCACCAAACAATCACGAACCGCCGGATCGTGATTGTGCGAACGCCAATTTCATGGGTTTTTGAAGTTCGTAATGCGGTTCGTGCCCATCTCTAATAGTAAGTGTTGTGCTCTACATAGGCCTTGTGTTGAAGAGGTGGGTGGGCTTCTGTAAACGCCTGCAAATTAGTTGCTGAGATACCCTCGTTAGAATAAATAAAATCTATTTTACTGAGCATTTATCAGTTTGAAACAGACCCACTGAATGTAGCTTGAGGACATGTAGCTAGGGAAACCTGCATGAATCATGTGCTTCAAGATTTGCAGCACATTAAATCATGTAAGATGTGATCTTATGCCAATTTTCTCAGCAATAAGTTTCACTGAGTCCAGAGGACCTTACTTCTATCAACTAAATGGGCAAAAGATTTCAGCCATAATGATAGTTTCATATTTTCTTTCATGGATTGCTTTCTAAAGCTGTTGTTATTTAATTCAGTTGTGCTGTGTTGGATTGCTGTTATTTTCATGCAATGCCTGATGAACAACTGGTGGAGATTTGGGCCCAGGTGCTGTGGGCTTGTATTTTACTTGTTTGCTGTGCTTACTGCTTAGTTAATGCATCTGTTGTGGGAACTTAATTCTGGTGCTTAATATAACTACAAATAGCCACATGGAAATGGCTGATTTGTTTGTGCTGCAGTCTAATTTTTTTTAGCTTATCTGGATGTTTCTTCAGACCGTGGTCAGGTTGACATGTGCTGAATTACATCAGAAATCCATGGGCACTACTGACTACACTGGTGAACACACCCAGTGGTTTGTAACCCTTTAGTAGACCCATGTATAGTCACATCTTAGTCTTGGTATAGTTTCCTAATATATACATGGAGCTCATCCATCTAGAGCAGAAGACTCTTTTACCAATTACGTGGCATCAAGGAATGCTTAAAAATAGCGTTTTAGTGCAACATTTTACATTGCTTTGAATATTTTTTGTTGTGCATGTACCTTCCCCCCCTGCTGCTTGGGAATTGTAATGCAGATATGGCAGAAGGCAGCATTGCACCTAGGCAACTTTGCAGTACTCTTTTTTTCTACCATGCCTGTTATACATCACTGTGACTCTTTAGCCCATGTTGGCTCCTTGTACATATTCAACATCAACCAGTATGACCCGCCCCCATAATATAGAAGGTGGAGGCCTTGGCAGAATTTCCAATTACATTTACAAGGAGCTCAGATCAGTTTCAGCAACCAGAGCAGCTTCATCAGGATGTGAAGGAGTGAAAGTAAGCAAGTTCTGAGCATGCCAATAAGAAGCCACTGCTGTTCACAGCAATACAAAAACATTGCATAAACTCGAAACAACATTTGCTTTTAATAGCAAATGGAGTAAATAATTTTGAGGTGAGACAAAATAGAAATAAGTATTACGTGCAACAAAAATTCATCTTACTCAGTTATATCATGAACATCATGGCATCACCAAATTACCAATGTACTTTCAATATTTGGATTATTCTAAATGTGGTCTTTTCATGAGATGCAAATCTTCATCAAAATTAATTTAGGATTTCTGGTTACCAACTTATGACTCTATTCATCATCAAGTCTTATGTGGGAACTGCTCAAGTGCAAGCCAGAAGTGAAGATTTACCTCAACCACAGATGTTGCCCTTAAGGAAATTAAAGAGGCTCATGTCACAGCCAAGTCTCTAGGCATCATCCCAGAGCATCCCAATCCTTGGTACTTTTCGCACTCGGTTTTTAGAGCGTGTTTGTACCTTTCCACATCCCATGTTCGCAAGGTTTTCACGCTGGGTGATTCCACACGAGTGGTTTTCCGTGCTTCAGCTTCTAAATGATCTCGATTTTTCTTTGCCTTTCCACATGTGGGAAGGTGATCCTAGCAGCAGCTTCGAAGTCACTGCAAGTTTTGTCTGGTTTTTCTCCATCCTGGTTTTCCCCTACTTATTTGTCCATTCGCTGCAAATTAGGGCTTTTAATCATGCGAAATTCTTTATCTTTTTTTTTTTTGAAATTTTTTTTATTAGGTGAGAATATTAATACATACAACTTTCAAATAACATCTCAATATCATTTTCCTCCACCCTTTCCCTCCCCCCTTTTTCAGGACTTCCAACAGCTTTCCAACCCTATATCTTAATCTATTCCTACTCTTTCCCCTTTTTCTATAACTCATTATATCGTGTTTACATTCTGCTTTGTTAAGCTAAGCTCTATCTGTTAGCTTCAGATCTATTATTATTAACTTAAAATCTGTTATCTATTACTATCTGTTAACTTCAGATATATTTAAATTTAAGCTAACAATTAAATAAAATATCTACTTTATTAATTTTACCAATATCTATTAACTCCAAATCCACTTAAATTGAAGCTAACAATTAGTTAATAATTCACTCCATATGGTAAAGATTCCATCTCTTCCAATAAAAAGAAACCCATTTTAATAATTTTCGAATTGCCATAATTCCCCTTTCACGTCCCACTTCTTTTCTAAATATGTTTTCAGTCTTCCCCAATCAGTAAAGAATTCTGCCAGGTTCTGATCTCTCAGCTTTCTTGTCATTTTATCCATTTCTGCCATGTACAACAATTTATATATCCAGTCTTCAATACTATTTCTTGCACCTTCCATTTCTGCGCATATAAAGGTCTTGCTGCCGTCGTCATGTAGAATAGTAATGTTCTGTATTGCATAGGAACATCTTCCATACTTAAATTCAGTAGCAATAGCTCTGGGTTCTTCTTTATTTGGGTCTGCAAAATCTCATTTATTACTTCTAAAATATCTCCCCAGTACTGTCTAGCTACATCACATGTCCACCACATATGATACAATGATCCTTCATGCTTTTTACATTTCCAGCATTTATCTGACATATTTGCATTTCCAAGCGCAATTTTCTTAGGTGTTAAATACCATCTATAAATCATCTTATAGACATTCTCTTTAATACTGGTACAAGTTGAAAACTTCTATATAGTTTCCCATAAATATTCCCATGACTCCATTGTTATTTCTTTGTGACAGTTAATTGCCCACTTCACCATCTGTACTTTGACTGTCTCATCCTCTGTATACCACTTCAAAAGTATTTTATAAATTTTAGATATCTTCTTTTTACTTTCTTGTAGTATAGTCTCTTCCAACTCTGAGTTTTTCCATTTGATTCCTCCTTTTGAACAATCCGAGTTGTAAAGGTCTCTAATCTGTCTATATTGGAACCATCCATAACAGGAGGATAACTCTTCCTCCGTTTTGATTCTTATCGTTTTTTGTTCCATAATCAATATCTCTTTATATGGTAAACATTGTTCTTCATTATAGATAGCTCTCGGATCGAAATTCTTTATCCGATGTTCTCCCCACCCTTGCCCTTTTCTCCTGCCCTTTGAATCAACTAAATTTGATTGGTCGATCATGTTTTCTAAGCCACACCCACTACCGTTTCCCTTCCCCTCTTGTTTCCCTCCTTTTTAATTTTTTTTAAAAAGTGTTGCAATGTTTCTACATGTCCATGCAGAAACATATCTGCAGAAACAGAATGCAGAACGAAATCTAAAGCACTGCGTCAGGAATACAAGCGTGTGGTAGCTCATAACAGTCGTTCTGGCAATGCACCTGCTTCCTGCCCTTTCTACTACCAGCTGAACTGAATATTTAGGGGCGATGCAAGTATCAAACCTTGTAGCGTGGCCCGGAGTCTGTCATTTAGAACAGTTGAGGTGGCTAGGGAAATGAGTGTGGCCATCATGGAAGAATGTCAATAACCAATACTCATTCCACGATAGTGGCAGGGAATGCTCTGACCTATCCTATGTGTTTGTTTGATACATCGTTTATATGTAGCAACAGGTTTTTTGAAAAAAATAAAAATAAAATGGAGAAGATGCGTCTGTCGACGTCCCCCACAAAAACCGATGAGGAAGAGATTTTTATGTGAGCAAATTACACACAATGGACTTGGAGCATGGGGAAATGGAATGTCAATGCGAAGCAACAGCATGAATGTGGGATCGGGGAGTGGTGGATTCGTAAGACTCCACTGTGGCACGACTTCTGAGAATGTCCGATCAAACTCGATCATGCGGAATAGCTCACTTTCAAAGCAGTCATGGGATGCAGTCCTGCTTTTTGTCCGCTGTATCCCCGATTTCCCCCCCTGCGGACATACCGCGATGTTTTTCTAAGTCCGCTGCTGACTGGCAGCTGGCCCGCATTTTGCGAATGTGAACACTTTTGCCCCATTTTTGCTTCTCTCCCCCCTCCTTTTCCATGAGAGCTGATTGGTTTGTGCAGAATTAACCATTCCCACCCTCCTCAGCTCTCTGAACTCCTTGTCCACCATTTTTTTTAGTAAAGCGAGGGGAGGGTCATAAGGCTGCTTCTCCATTGGTTTCCTTCCTCCCAGTATGCATGCACTCTTTCATTTTTTTCCCAAAGCCAGGAACGATTCCTAAGCTTTCTGCTAATTCCCTGCTAGCTTTAAAAGCAAGGAAAGGGTTAAATAGCTGCTTTCTCCTTCCTCCTTTAGGGTATGCACACACACACTTTTTTTTAAAGACAAGAATGAGTTGCAACGTTGTATCATTGTAATGTTACTGCACTTTCTTCCTGGCTTTAAAAACCAGGAAAGGATTAAATGGCTGCTTTCCCCTCCCTCCCAGGCATGTTTCAGACTTTGCCAAAGAGGAAAAAAACCCAAGCATTTTGCATAGCCCTTCAGAAACAAAGCCTCAGCTTCTCCGGAGGGGATGAATCGGCAGCATTTTAACCCTCTCCTGGCTTGATTAAAAAAATTAATGAGAGTGGTACATGTTTTTCCCCAGAACTCTGCCACCAATTGCCTCTCCAGTGGGCAGGAGAGAGCCCAATCAGCAAAAGGAGGGATGGGTTCCAACATTTCAACATTACTATGCATGCTCAATTTTTTTAAAAAAAATGTGACATGAATTGCAAGGCCCGGAAAGCCTGAAACTGCACCAAGGTTTCAAAGTGGGTTTGAAATGAAGCACAGACGCCAAATCGAAACTTCAGTGGACAGTGTGAAATGAACGGGTGCAATGCCGAAGCCACTGAGATCGGGGCGAATGTCATAAATCGCAGTTTAAACCGTAAGTGCGAAAAGGGCCCTTATGAGCAAAGAGGTTCTTCCAGACTGTATCCTGGTTATCATCAGAGATAATCTAGGTACTCTATGCAAGAATCTTTCCCACCCGTACTCAAGCCCCCCATAATCAACTAATCTGTAGATTTTATTATTCTTAGCCCAAAGAAAATCTTTCTCTCAAAGATTCTCAGAGCTCAGGCAAGCAGGGTTTTTGACGGTCTGACTTGCCTCCTAATTGCCTGGCTTGCTTTATTCAAAAATAGAAGGCTATTAGTTACTCAAGAGTAAGCCTCTTACTGTTTCTCCTGCTTCTCCAACCTTGTTACTTCAAGAAGTCAAATCTCTCTTGGCAAAAGGTGTTGGAAGGGGGTTTCTCCCAATATTTTACAGGGCACAAGAAGTCGGCAGGCAAGCATCCAGTTCTGGATCTGCATTTTTTTGTTGTTGCAAAAAAGTTTCATACGGTTTCTCTCAGAGACATCTTGTTTGGCTTACAGTCATAGATCTTTGAAATCTTTACTTTCATATCTCAATAAAGTAAGGTTTCAGAAAATTCCTTCATGGTGTTGGAACCAGATGTACCTATATACAGGCCTCCTGTCTGGCCTGTCCTCTGCCCCAAGGATATATACAAAGGCAGTTTACAAAGGCAATTACAGCCCTGTCCGGGGATACTCTGTCTGCCCAAAGATTTGTTATTCTGAAAACCTTCCAAGGCTCAGATTTGCAGGTAATTTCTATTGGCAACCTCACCCCCAAGGAGGGAATCAATTTACCAACTTGAAGTTTCAAACTAACCTGTCAACTTTGTTACAGCTATGGGCTTGTGTGAACAAGAAAGGCTGTTTTAGCAGATTACGTCCATAAACTTTATGTACTGATCTATTGGGGTGGATCTGACTCTTATCCTAAAACTTCACTAAACAAAGTTTGTTTGTTTAAAATATTTATACCCCACCTTTCCTTTTAGCTCAGGTTTGAAGCCTTCCTCCAATCTAAGGAGTCACCCTCCCCCTGGAGGAAAAGTCATGCTGGAAGAATGCTCCTTAGTCTGGAAGAAGGCTGCTTGGATAGGTGGATGTACCCCACTATCTCCAGGATGCTACCTGTTTGGTTTCTGGAGTTGCACCTTCTTTATATTAGCTGTAATGAGCAAGGTTTGAGTCCAATTAGCACCTGGAAACTTTTGTTGTTCTTTACAGTGCTGCTGGATTCAAAACTTGTTCAATATCTGCTTCTAAATGACAAACAATGCTTAATTCAACCAGCAGGTTTTCAAACTTAGCTTGCTTGCTATTATACTGCTGCTTTCCTCTCTCCTGTCTTGATTGAAAGTCGTATCTTACTGGGGGGGTTTTGTGCCAAGTTCTACAAGTACTTACTGTTTTCCATGAAATCCTTTATTTGGCTTGAAAACACTAAACCTCTGAGAAATAATCAAACAAGCTTAACTGCAGAAGGCAACACATACTGTGAATATTAAAAAAGGATTACAGGAGGTGAGAGGTTTCTTTTTGTTTTTAAAAATAAAGTTTGCAGAACCAAGAAGGGAATATTAATGGAAGCCTTAAGGCATTAAGACTCAGGAAAGGTAAGGGTGATGTGGAACAATGAAATCAATTTCAAACTAGCAGCCCCTTCATCTTCTATTGTTGTGCTTCTCTGTTGCGGATTCCTGTTAATTAGCTGGCCACCAAAGAAGGAAAATCACTGAAGTTCTTTGAGTTGCCAGTAAGGTTGCCGACAGACCTGAAAAAATGTCTAATGTCTGGAAATGGGCAGCTGAAGCTTTTCACAGTAAGGAGATAAATAACATCACTTGGTAAATAACATACCATTAAGCCTTCTGTAAAGGGACAGGACACTTTCCTCCAGGCAGCTGGCAATCCTTGATTGGCTTCACATCAAGGACTTGCATATATGGATCCTCATAGTAGCATTGCACTGGCAGTGTACCGTGCTTGAGGTTTATGCAATTCTGGGGTTGCATTGATTCTGTGTTTGGACTAGCATTGGCTCATCTGGTTTCAAGTCATTTGCATGATCTTATCTGATGAGTAGACAGCCTATCAACTTCCACCCAACATGGTTATAGCTGTTAGAATTTTATTTGTGATAAATATATATGTGTTATCAAGTCTGAACATATTAATAACAAACAACTGATTGTATGGCACACCTCACATGGCTTTGTAATAATTTCAAGTTACTTCTCAGCTATGAACATGTTAGATTTGCTTATCTGTTAGGACCTATTTGCATAGTCTGCTCAGTATGTAGACTCTTTTTCTTGTGGTAGTGCATGGAAGCAAATCTCAGGTTTGCAAGCCTGTCTGAATATGTAAAATGACATATGTGATTAGGCCATCTGTGCATATCCCTACATGCCTATGCAATCCTCCCTTTTTTCTACAGCAAATGAATCACATCCCTAAGCATGATTGAATTGCATGTGTGCGTGTGCATGCATATACATAAACAAATGCCACCTTTACTCCTGTGCCTTGCAGCTTGTTATGTAAGCACTGGGGAGAACATGTGAACCAGCTGTCTGTATGGTAAAATAAGTGTAGTGGTGCCTATTTCACAGGAACTGGACAATGTATAAATCAGAATAAAGGTGGCTTCAATTATTAATTCTGTTGCTAAGTGCTAACCAAAGGAGCTTAAAAGATCATAACTTGAATTAGATAGGCAGCCAGTAACTCTGTAATTATAAATTTCATTTGCTGTGTGCAATTCCCCCACTTTAATATAAATCTCATACTTACTCACTGGCATAGATTAAGTTTTCAGACAGTCAGCCTGATTTCCCCCCATTCATTTTTTCAGGACTATTATATAAAATGACTTTTCTTTTTGAAAGAGAAGGCCAAACAGTTTTTAGAGTCTCAGGCTTGTTACTGTACGTCAGTCTGCCTAGAGCCTGGTGGGATAGCATGGGTCGACTGTCAAGCTTGTTGAACAATGCTGATTATGTCTTTACGAACCAGATAACTTGCAGTGCAATCTTATGCCAAGTTACTGATATCTAAGCCCACGGATTTCAACAGACTGGAGTAACTGCAAACAGATGCACAACTTTTAGCAGTCCTGGCTCCAGGCTCAAAGACACTTAGTTTCTTCCTGAACGATCCATCCAATCGTATCCCAAATACATTTTAGTTTTCACAGAACACTATTTTAAGTCTCTTTTTATCCGCAATAACGTGATATCCTTCTTGCTCATAATAGATGAGGGGAGGTAGCTTGTTCCTGCATAACCATTTGAAAATGTCTGCTACTTCTAATATTCCTGAATGGGACCACAGCACTGTCAGTCAGTATCAGGGCTGCTGAGAACATCCATAGGTCCCCAAACAAAGACACTCTTTCTTCCTTCATTCTTCAAAAGTACTGAGTCTGACACAGATGCTTGATTGCAAGTAGACTGCAGCCTTCATCATTATGTTCTCTGTGCAATCCCACACTGGCCATCCATGGAGATGAAAGCTTTCTTCACTTTGGATAGCATAAGGAGCACTCCCTCTCCCACAGCTTGTGCTGGAATTTCCTGCCCAAACCAAAACCTGACTGGGAAAGGAGGAGTGCTGTTTCCCTCAGTTCTTCCTTTGCCACTGTAGAGTGAAGTTTGTCTTTACTGTCACGTGTTCCTTAAAAAAAAAGCTATTTGTTAAGATCTTTTGAAAAAGAAGTGAAAAAATGTGCTGACTTTTCTAAACAATGGCCCAAATAGATTATCATAAATTGTGTGTCATATGTCTGGGTGAGGGACACTGTGGCTCTTGTCCAGACTGTCAGCAGTTTACACCAAAAGCTCATAGTGACAAAGCTTTACACCTGATAGATGCTTTTTTAAAGTCTTTGTCAGCCTCTAAAGCTCCCTCATCTAAGCACCCAGCAGACTTGTAGAAATGACTCTGGATTCTTTCAGTAGCTTCAGCACCATGAGTTCAAGTGTTGGAACTGACAGGCTGGTTGTCTCTGAGGGAGGCACATTTAGTTCCCAGAAGCCTCTCAGAACCACCACCAAAAAGTCAAGGTCTAAATCTAAACATAGGTCTAGGGAGACCAGCTCACCAGTTACAACAGTCACCACTGTTTCATCTCATGCTCTCCCCTTGTTTGGACAGGCTTAGCTGTCCTATCCTTTCAGAGTGAGAGATCCGGAGTCAACTGCCGGCATCTCCTGTTCCAGCCATGGCTCCCTGCAAAGGTCTCATGCTCTAGCACTTCATCTCTAGCAGGGTGTGCACTGGTTTCCTCTCACAGGGGCTTTCTTTGTCACGTTTAATGTATGTTCTATATGATTTTAAGTAGGATGGGTCTGGTAAATTAGTTCCAAATATTCCTGCTCTTCCATGATTTGTGAAGTTGAGTCCTCATTTCTTTGACTCAGCACCCTGCCCATTAAAACCTTAGCCTTTACCACTCTAAAAAAGACCTTTGTTTCCAGTCAGAATATGGATCTGACTTACCTTTCCGATCCATGTTCAGATAACACTGTCAGTGACAGTCCTAGGCTTGCCCAGTGAATAACTCTATCTTTATGAAGATCAGTTACTGTTGTACGGTATGGTCTCTAGAGACAGATGTATCATGCACTGATCCCAAACCTAGGGGTCTGAGTCTTCCAGTTCTGTATTCAGACTAGAAATGGGCACGAACCTGAATATGAACCAAAAAAACCCATGAACCAACCCGGTTCGTGGTTCGTGAACCAGTGGTTCGTGAAACGAGTTTCCATGAACTTCCATGAACTGGTCTACTGGTTCATTTGGTTCATTTTAAAGGGCAATGTCCCTTTCCGTGCCACTGCAAAATGGCAGGGAAAGGGGCATTTAACCCCTCTGGATCAGCTGGCAGGCAGCGGGGGGGGGATTTCCCCCTGCAGACTGACAGCTAATAGTTTAAAGGGCCCCTTTCCTGCTGCTTGCAGGGGCTGGGGCTGGGATTTGTGGGCTTTGGGCCGTTTAAAGGGCCCTGCTGCTTGCAAGCGGCAGGAAAGGGGCCCTTTAAACTATCAAGGGCCCCTTGATAGGCTGATCTGGGGGTTTAAATGCCCCTTTCCCTGCCGGAAAGGACCATTTAAACCCCACAAACCACGAACTGGTTCGTGAACTTGCCCCAGTTCGTGGGAGTTCATGGTTCCTGGTTCATGAAAACTGCATGGTTCAGCTTTTTCATGGTTCGTGCCCATGTCTAATTCAGACACACAAGGTCCCATTGCCTTTCCAGTGCACCAAGGTTTTCTGGACATTGCCTTTGGACTATGGTCTAAGCCGTTTTGGTTTCGTTTTCCCGGCCATGTCAGACACTCCTCTCCGCAGGTCCGGGAGGAAACGTCTGAGCAGCCTGACCGGGCGGTTGACCCGCGAGGGTTAACCCCCAGGACTCCCAGTGAGGGAGTCAGGGTCTGGGGCACCGCGGGAAGAACCCCTGAAAGCAATGCAGGGGGTAAATTGCCCATTTGCTCCAACGGAGGCCAGCAGACTTGCGCAGCACATCGCGTGCAGCCGGGCCACGGAGAACGGCAAAGAGCGAACTAGGCGAAAGCCTGTAAGTAAGCGAATCCCTTCTGTTACTACAAGCGTATGTGAAGGATTGGTGGAATCTGAAGCTAAGAAGGCTCGGGTTTCTCCCCCCTCACTGAGTTTCAGAACTTGGTCGGCAGTCTCCCCCCCTTAAAATGGCGACGAAAAAGCAGAGTCCCGCTTTGGGCAAGTCAATCTCGGCTGCCCTGCAGGGAAAAGGAGAGTCTCTTGAGGATCTGGTGAAGCGGTCGGTGATTGAAGCCATAAAGCCCTTTGTTGACAAGCTAAATGAAACAGATCAGAGGGTTGGCTTAATTGAGAGCGAAGTGAAAACCATTAAGGAAACAGCGGGGGGGGGGCAGAGAAGTCTGCTCGGGAAAATGCATCACTCGTGAGGGCAACAAACAAAGAACTAAAGCTGGTGGAGAACCAGCTGATCGGGCTACAAGTGGAACGAGCACAAACAATTTTGCATCTCCAGAATATGAAAGAGGAGGAAAATGAGAATTTAAAGGATCTGGTCTCGGAACTTTTGGCGACACCCGTGAGGGCAACTAAAGAAGAGTTAAAAAGCGCGATTTTGGAAGTCCGTCGGGCTTCTTCAAAATATGCAACGAAGCGTCAGCTGCCTCGCGAGATCATCATTGACTTCTCATCTAAGAGGATTCCGGACACTATCCTATATAATTCATACAATGCGGATCTGGACTTTCTGGGTAATAAGGTTAAGATATTGAAGGACGTTCCATTCTTAGCTCGGAAAAGAAGATTTAAATACAAAGGGTTTGCAGCTCTTCTGAGGAAACGTGGAATAAAGTTCAAATGGTTATTTCCGGAAGGTATCTGGTTTAGTTACAAAGACCAAGTTTACAAGATAACATCAGAAGATCAGCTAAGGGACTTTGAGGGTCAGCATCAAGAGTTCCAGCAAGATGCTAAACAAGAGGAAAAGGATTCCAAGTTTGAAGCGGGAGGGGAGGAGGGAACGAGCACGGCGACTGCAGCTGTTCAGAGAGAACTGCGTCTGAGGCCCAGGGGGGGGGGGGAGGAAGACCTAATCTTGATTATAATCTGTATTTTGCAAGGTCTACCAATCTAACACTATTTTACAAAGTTTTGATTTTAAACAATGGCAGTATGAAGGGAAAGCATTATTTGTAGATGTAGTGTCTGTGTTGTTATGTGCTGTTTTTTTTCCTCTCCTTCCCTCTGCCCCCCTTCTTTCCTTTTGTATTGTTAGTAATTTTTTTTAAAAAAGGACTATGGTCTAAGCCTCTGGCCTGTAAAGTTGTACAAAATCTGTCAGGAGGGATATGCTTATCAGTCCATGCATCCTGCCTCCAATTCTAGCTGTTGAATTGATGTAGTCTAGAGACTAGTTTCCACTCTGTCCTTTCATTTGGGAGGGATGCAAGCTTAGGTGGCCTGGCTAGGAAGGTATATTGCTCCTTGGCCCTGGTGCTTCAGGTATTCAACTACCAAGCAATAATGTGCCAAGTTTCCTAGAATCCTTACTAAATGACAAGAAAGGGCTGGCCAAGGTGATTCAGACTGAGGTCATAAATTTACTTCATTTATACCTCACCTTTCTCCCCAATGTGGACCCAACGAAGCTTACCTTGCATTCCTCTCCATTTTATTCTCTCAGCTATCCTGTGAGGTAGGTTAGGCAGTGTATGACTGTCCCAAGGATACTGTGGCTCCACAAGGGGGCAATATGACATCATAGATGCCTTCTGGACTCAGTGGTGCTCATTGAGGCACCCTTTATTGCCATAAACCAAATCCAAACAAGTCTCCACACAAGCACAGTTCTCCACCTGCTCTGCCCCTTTAAAATCTTAGGGGTCTGAACTTTGCCCCAGCCATGGGCCATTTCCTCTAGGTCTGATGAGTTCTGGTTGTCTTATCTTTCTGAAGGTCACAGCTCCCCCTCTAGGCCCCCAGGTCTCTTTTCAGCCTTTCCTAGTCAGTTTGCCTTCCTCTCTATTTCTGCTCCATTCTCCCTTGGCATCTCTCTTTTAATCTCTAGGGCTCTGCTCATGCTGGCCAAGCCCAGCTTGATGCTGGGCTTTGTCAACTCTGTTGATCACTTAACCCCTTCTTTGCCCTGCCACACCCTGGCAGAGTTTGCAAAGGGCTGCCAGCCTTCACCCTTTGCCAAAGTCTCAGGCTGGCAAAATTCTCACCACTTTGCTCAGCAGCTGACTTGGGGGGTGAGTCTCCTGCAGCTGGTGCATCCCCACTTCTGCTGGGGCCATCATGCTGTTACTGCCATCCTGGGTGGTGCCTCTCCTTCTCCTGCAGCAGCTGCTGCCTTCTGTCCTGTAGGATGAGACTCTGCTGGCTGCTGCTGCCACCTCTGTGCTCCAGTCACTCAGCAAATATCCATGGGAAAGTGCAGATTTGAACCCAGGTGCCCCAGAGCCTAAGCTGGTACCCACTACAGCACACTGGCAAAGCAACAAATACATTCAGCCAGATGTTGCTGATTGCTCAAGTTGCTTCTGTGCATCCTCCACAGGACTATGTTGGCATGCCTGGCTCAGGTACTCTGCCTTATGTCTTTGGGTCTAGAATAAATGATTTTCTCTTTGAGGGGACAGACCTCCTCTTTAGCAGCCAAACTGATGACACTCTGGAGAGAATGAAACTAAAACAGGCTGCTACCAAAATCTTTGGAAGTGGTGGGTTCAACTTCAGGCCCTCTGCCTGGATGCAGAGGTACTTCCCCAGACATCAGGCTGCAGCCCAGGACCAGCTTTTCTACAGGTGTCATCCCTCTCAGCCTCCCTACCCCCCCTCATGCCTCTTACATGGCCCATCAACACCAGAGTTAAAGATGGCAGTCAAAATCCAGGGTCAAGCAACCTGGGCAATATCCACGCGGCCAACTGCCTAGGTTCAAGTGGTTTCTTGGACTGGACCATTCAATGGGCTCTAAGCTTTTTTTCCAGGACAAAAAAGTGGGAGCTGATTACTAAAGATTCCTGAGAGTGGTTTATAATTAAATGAATACTTTCTGGAGTTTAGGTCACTAGAGCCTCCACCAATTTGAACAGTTCAGAAACAAGCAGTTAGATCGCCCTCAGAAAGATGCAGTGAACTTCCCTCTTCTGAGATGGGTTTAGGATCCCTCCCTCCCGTTAGCAGTCAAGCCATACCCTCATACTATTAAAGGACAGCTTATGAATATGGACATATCGTAAGCCTTTTCCCCACGTGCTCCAAGCACATGGCACATTGCCTGGCTAAGCAGGACAGTTCCCAACTCTGACTAGAGATGAAAATTACTGAAACGTGACTCATGAGGCAGGATTGGCTAGCAGCCCCACACCCTGATGTGCATGGATGTAAAGACAAAAGGTCTTCCAGGAGTTTCTGAATTAATCACTCACACCCTGCTGATCTTCCCCCTCCCTCCTTCCTAATTGGAGTTAATCAGGGACCTGATAAACTCTTTCCTTCTGCTGATCACGGGTCATCAATCATTTTTTTTAATCTTTAGTTACACTCGGGAAGGTATAATCAAACCTTTCCCAAAAATGGGAAGCACAAATACTGGATGGGGGATACACTTCTGGGCAGTAGTATATGTGAAAGGGATCTTGGGGTAAGAGTGGACTGTAAACTAAATATGAGCAGTCAGTGTGATGCGGTGGCAAAAAAGGCTAATTCAGTCTTGGGTTGTATCAAAGGGGGCATAGAGTCGAAATCGCAGGAGGTCATAGCCTCTCTCTGTACTGCCTTGGTCAGGCCACACCTGGAGTATTGTGTGCAGTTCTGGAGGCCTCACTTCAAAAAGGATGTGGCCAAAATCGAGAGGGTGCAAATGAGAGCAACGAGGATGATCAGGGGTCTGGAGACTGAGCCCTACGATGAAAGGCTAAGGGCCTTGGGAATGTTTAGTTTGGAGAAGAAGAGGTTGAGGGGGGACATGATTGCTCTCTTTAAATATTTGAAAGGCTGTCATTTGGAGGAGGGCAAGGAGCTGTTCCAGTTGGCAGCAGAGGGTAGGATGCGAAGCAATGGGCTTAAATTACATGCAAAAAGGTACTGGCTGGATATTAGGAAAAACCTTTTCACAGTCAGAGTAGTTCAAAAGTGGAATCAGCTGCCTAGGGAGGTGGTGAGCTCCCCCTCACTGGCAGTTTTCAAGAAGAGGCTGGATGAATACTTGTCAGAGATGCTTTAGGCTGATCCTGCACTGGGCAGGGGGTTGGACTAGATGGTCTGTATGGCCCCTTCCAACTCTATGATTCTATGATATATGATTCATTTTATGGTCTCATTTTTGGAGACAGTCATTCATCTATTGTTTTGGGCAGAAGATGCCATCTGCCCCAGGGTACGTTCCACAGAATAATTGGACTGCTCTGCCATGTGCTCTCTGTGTGTGTTCTGGCATCTTATGCACACCCTCAGACACATGTCTGAGCCTCCTTCTTCTTGCTACAAAGTGCTGGTTGCTCAGCTGCTACTCTCTATGGACTTTATCTTGTTGACTGGTAAATATCACCCTACCCTGTATTCCTTTTCCTTTTCCTCCCTATTTTCCAGTTAGCTCTGTGTGTATGCTATGTGTGATTCTTCATGTGTTTGTTTTTGCTGCCCCTTTAATAAAAACCATTCCTGTTGAACACATGCCTGATTCTTTCAGAGAGTTCTCTAAGGGAACGATTCTGGTATACATCGGTGGAGATGCTGCTAGTTACCCCCCTCACTGCTCCTCCTTGTATGCTAATTCCCACAACTCACAAGGAGACCTCCATTTAGGGTAACACCCTCCCATTACTTTTTAATCGGTGAGAGTAAAAGACCTATCATAGTGATGTAGTGGTTCGAGTTCTGGACTGGGATCTGGGACACCTAGGGATCTGAATACATACCTGAAAGTATCCAAAATTAGAATGGTTTCCCTATTCAGTATTCTCACATTAGAACTATATAATTGTTTTGCTGCAATAGACTTACAGGATACTTACTTTCATGTGCTGATGTATTCACCCTGTAGAAAGTTTTTGAGATTTCAGTGCATTCAGATGCATTTTTTCAGTCTACTGTTCTCCACTTTGGCCTAGCATCAACACTCCTGGGCTTAAGTGTATGGCCATGGTGGTAGCTCACCTTTGGCTGCATGGTAACAATATTTATCCCTCTCTGGATGACTGGTTATTGGTTATAATACACTTTGGTTGAAGCATATAGACCTGGTTTTCCATTAACTGTATAACAGAAGAAAGCTTTGGTTTTTTAAAAAAGAATTAAACATAAATAAATTAATGAGAGTAGTAGAGGAAGATTATGTCCATGATCAATGGTCCTACTACAAACACTATCCAGTGGGTGCCTGGTCTGCTGGTGCAGCCTCATGCTGAGCAGCCGCTGCCATTTAAAGGAAATAATGCTTCACCTAAGTGTGAAATATAGTGGAGACTCCATAAAAAAAAAATCTATCCTCAAAATCTCATGCTTTGGAAATCTGTGGGTCTTTAAAGTGTTACTAGACTTGGATCTTATTTATTTATAGTCCATCTTTCTCACCGTCTCAAGGCAGATTACACAATGTAAGATGAGAAACACAATTGCAGGAAGGAGAATCCTGTCTGTGTAGAAAGGCCTCCACCTCAAACATACAACCAACAACCACCTTCCTTACCAAACCATCCCATTGTGCTTCATATTTGAGGATACTAAATTTTAAGCTTTACTGACTACTTCATCCCAGGCAAAGCCAGCTACACACAATCCCAAGGAGGGTTGTGGAAGGAAGATGAGGCATTGCTTGCTTGAGAGATTATCCATTTTAATGGACAGGTCCTTTTCGTCTCACTCTTAAAGGACAATGTAAGAAACCTAATATAGTTACCATAATTTTTCATTTCCTCCATTTTTCCTTTCAGAAACAAAACCGATTATGTACTGCAAACACATTAAACACAAGTCTGTGTCCGAGGACAGTTTTCAGTCCTACTCTTGCAATAATTGTGCCATCTAGTGGCACAAAGCAGAAAGTATGTTTTTCTGATTTGAGATTTGAATTGGGACTGTGAAGAGTGCAGGCAGAACTGCTTAACATTGAGCTCATTTACTTTCTTCCTAGTTAATATAAATCCTGAGAGATGGAAGCTGCTGCTCTATTTCTCCTCATCAATGAAGCATCTGGAACCAAACTATCCTAGCTGATACAAGCCTCAGGATTCTTTGGATACTTGTAATTGGATACATTTATAGTGTTCTTTGAGACATTCCATCTCACATTATAATGTACCCTCATATCAAATCATATAAGCAGTAAAAGTATCATGAAACGCCATTAAAAGAGGAAGTATAAAACAGTATTAGAACACAGACCAGCATAAAGCCTAACAGCACAAAGTAGCATAAAATGGTATAGAACAGGAAAGATGTCATATAGCAGTGCTAAAACTATGACAGGAGGCCCTAAAAACCAAATGCTGGTAAATATATGGGAGAATAAAGTTTTAACTAGGCACCAGTTAGCAGCTTTGGTGCTAGATAGATGGCTTAGGTGGAGGGCATTCTGGAGAGTTATTCACATTTTTAAAATAATTCCTGATTTCTGTTGGTCAACTTTTATGGATGGTGAATTCTTTGCCACTTTGGCTTCTCCTTGACCACTATTAAGGGCCAGAAGGGTCTTGTGAACATTAAGGGTGCTGAATCATGATGTTTGACACGCACAAACTACATGCAGTGTTAATAATGCAGACTTAGCAATTTTAGTAAGATGTTTCTATTTCCCTTGAACTGTTTGTACAGTTCTTTCACTTCTAACTTTTTAAAGAAACGTTCCTACCAGCTACAATTCAGCACACACAGTGAACCACACTTCAATGGGGCTGACGATGCCTAAATCCATATTAGACCACAGCTGGCGTATCTGACAGGAATACTGTAAAGGAATGCAGCAAGCCTGCTTGCATACTATAGGAATGGTATCTGGACAATATGGATATAGGTGCAGTGAGATATTGCTACCACTGAAGAAGTCAAGCTTCAATTGAGGCCTACAGTTCTCCCAGCTCCAAACGGCAGATGGTGGCTCACATGACCGAATTTTTCTCTATTCAAGAACTTTACATTAAAAAGAAAAACCTGACATGCCAGTTAGGAGGATAGGCTGGAACCCTTTCCCCTGACATTTTCTCCCTTTATGTGGTAAAAATGTTTCACATAACTCTTTTTTGAGTCCGAAAGGGTACAGCACAGACACAAGTTTCCCACCTCAGTGAGAACTAGGCCCTTGTTTCAATACATCCATTAACTAAATGATTAATGCAGCTTGTTCCGCAGTGAAAGATGTCAGTTCACTTCTGCTTCTTTAAACATAAAAGACTACAAACAAATCATGGATGATGCCTTGCTACTCTGCAATCCCAGGCATTCACTTGGCAATCCTCCTCTTCTCCCCACTAAACTTCCCAAGTAATCATGCACAGAATATTCTACAAGCTTCCTGAGGAAAAATTTGTTTTCCAAAAACAGGTATTTGCTAGCTAGCTGCCAGCATCTTTGCATTTGTCTTGTTTTTCTTAGTTCCTCTTTTTGTACCTTTGTACAAAAGCCTCTGTTGGCTTGCCATCATCTGTAGCAGGTGCATGTGGAGACGGATCAGGTGGAGGGGAGCTGCTGCCCCTTGAGTCAGATAGACACAAATGGAGCTGCAGGAGGAGGGAATGTGGTTGAACAACTGAGATTACTCCTTCCTCCATGAGTTCCTTGTAGGTCCCTTGGGGAGGGGGAGCCCAAATTGCTGCCATCACTACCACATACACCAGGACAGCAAAGGCAGCGGCACTGCAGGTTGCTGGGCAAGCAAAGCAGCAGAGGGTAGTTGGGCAGACAGAATGTTGGGGACGTGTCTTAGAGAGCTGTCTCTTTTGTATACGCCCTATCATTCTGGTTAGCGGTCTGAACTTTTAGATGGCTGCGTTTTATGAAAAACAAACTCACTCTACATTTTTAATTTTTCACCTTTTATTTCAAATTTTACAAAAAGTATAGCATACCCCTCCCTCATGTATGATAACAGTGCAAAACAAAGTCCAGTTATATAAAAGATATTACAAAGGTGGATATTCAGAAATTCATGAGACTCCCATTAGAGAAACAGGCGACAGAAGGTACTTGCTTATTCTGGGTAGGTAGGAAAAAAAGGGAATGTATTTATTATTCCCATCGATTACTAGTAGGGTTTAATCTAAGAGTGGTATTTATTAGATGAAAACATGTATTTAAAACAGTAAAACAGTTTTTTAAAAGTTACTTAAATACATGTATTTTATTCAAACATGTTTACCATGATCCACTCTTTCATCTCACTTATTTTTTGCTTCTTTCAACTGTATCTGTAGAGACGGGAACTAACTAATGGCACCCAAACACATTTTGGTGACTGAGTGGGGATCTAAACACAGGTCTCCCTGGTCCACATCCAGAAGTGCATCCTTTGCACCATCTGTGTGAAAATAAATTTGATCTATTGCATGATTGTGTCCTTTTCAAAAAGCAATCCCCTTCGCTTCATAGTCCAGTGTACACTTACACTTTTAGTTTGCATTCACAGAATGAAGGAAGCTGATCCAAATGCACAAATAAGCATGCATAGATCATACATAGAAATGGTTGGGGCATTCTTTGCATACAGGGATGTTCCCTTCATGCCTCAGAGCTCATGTGGAGTTTTTAAATCAGGATTCGTTACTGGCTTTGGTCTTTAAATATGAACATTCATAGTTCTCAGCAGCATGCCACGTCTACATCTCACAAAAAGAGCACAGCATCTGTTATCTGTACAAAGCTTACTAATCTCACACTTCCTGAGTGCTCCTTGGGCAGCAAGTACTGGAAAAGATCTCAATAATTTTCCTCATTCTTTGCAATGGTTTCTGTGATGTGTACTAAGGAACATCAATCCCCCACCCCAGTGCCTCCTCTGGCCATTTCTATAATAACAGTAACAACAACAGTGCATTTTTATACCACTCTTCTGGACAGATTAGTGCTCCAATCAGAGTGATGAGCAAAGTCAGTGTTATTAGCCCCACAACACATCTGGGGAGCTGGGGCAGACAGGAGTGGCTTACCCAAGGCCACTTGATGAGTTCACAGCAGTAGTGAGATGTGAACTAGCGAAGTGCTGCACCACAACTTAATTACTTAACCACTATGCTACACCAGCTACATCTATCTGCACAGAGTATAAGTTGACCCACCAATTGCCAACTCAGAAGTGAAGTAGGTGGATGCATGGAAGGGCTGATGTACATCTGTGGGTACTGTGGGCAGAGAATAATACCCGCCCTAGGCATCCTCAAAGCAATCCATCTGCAAAACTAAGGGATTTTATCATATTAATCAACGACCCTATGCATATCTGCAAGATACTCAAGCTCATCTTCGTGACTGGTAAAGGTCTATGGAAATAAGACTGAATCAAATTACTTTTTTCAATCCACCTATTTTTACATGTGTATTTGTTTCTAAATGTGTGAAACCTTGTAGCCTAAAAAAGATGAAATACTTGATATTTTAGCAGACACTCATAATTCCTGTTGCTGTGAAATAGTCTCATCCGCAAGTCAGTTAAACCAGATTGTTTTGTCAGTTAAGACAATTCAACTTTGAAGGCAATATGCATACTAAATTAAAACTCAAGTTCTTTGGCAACTGCATATTCCTAGGACTGTAATCTTAAACACTATGGATTAAATCATATGAATTCACTGTAACATAATCTGGAGTCAATATGCTCAGGATCACACAATAAGCTAGTGAGAAACTGCTGCTTAAAGTCTGCTGCAAGCCAGTTTAATCTAACTGGGCTATCCCTTGGATCCTAAATATATACAGCTATGCATCTGCATTAAGAGACATGTCTCATTAATACCATTATTTTCATCTAACATGTATGTAGTAAGTGACATGTAAGTAGCTTCTTGCAGTGGTTCTTTAATCCTGACACATTCTTTTCAAGAAAGTACTGTGGGAAAACTAAAACAACCTATTCAGGCCTTGAGAAAACAAACGGTTACTATTATTAATGTCAACTGTAACTACAAAGTGATGAAAATAGAGTGTTTAAGAACGTGAATATTGCACAGAGCTGTATTTTGTGAGCCTTGAGGACTTGCTCAAGGAAGAACCAGGGGGAAGTACTTCCTCTGTGCTGACTTGGTGAAAAGGAGGATCTGAGATTAAGACATGTTCTTGCCTATCACTGCCAGAATATATGGCTGATTCTGTCATGTTTTGTGCACCTGCAGCCTGCAAACCAGGAGTGGGTGTAATCATTCTTTCAGTTACTACCACATTTTGTCCTTCTAATAAACTCGGGATACTTAAGGAGGCCTGCAGGTTAGAACTAGGTACAAGGACCCTCTCCCTTTCTCTCACAACAACATACTTTGAATCTGGGAGATCCTGGAAGACTTCATGTGGCATTTCTAACACTTCCTGCAAGCTGGAAGCAGGAGCAAGCACCCTCTCTGTCACAACAACATTTTCCTTCAATTGAGGGTCTAGGGTCACTGTGGAGGGTGCTGCCCCATAAGATGTTTCCGTCACAACGACACTGCTGCTCACCATAGGGTCAAGTATAGGCTTAGCTGGCTGGAGGCCAGACCTAGATGCAAACGTTGTCTCCGTTACTCTCGCTTCTGTTACAGTGTCTGCACCAAAGCCTTTCATGGGTTCAGGGTGTTGGTAGCTGGATCCTGAAGTATAGCTGTGCTTTGAGGTCAAACCATGTACATCCAATTCATCCACCGTTTCTTTCAGGATTTCAGAACTGTGCTGCCCTGCTACTGTGCCCATGTGCTTGCCCGCGCAGATCTCAGCTAGAGTCTTAAATTTATCTCCTAAGTCATCCAGGAAGTGGTCATCAAAGTCATCCTCAATGAAGCTGCAACAGCCAACAGAGCCGTGGATAGATCCTCCTTCCTCCTCTTGAGAGTAAACTAATAAGCAGTCTTTTGCAAGCTGACCTTCATCTTCATCAGCAAAAGCCACATATTTCTAAAATGAGGGAGAACAACCAACACGATGAATGTCCACATTATGGAGATTGTAATTTTATTTCACTAAAGAATCAATCAATATCAGTGTTACATACCTCCTTTAAAAGTACATTATTGTTAAAACTGACAACACTCTGAAATCATTCTTGAGCCTGGCAACTGGCAGGATGGTCGGGGGTAGGCAAATGTGTGTGTGTGTGTGTGTTAAGCAACATCAGTTACACTGTGATGTCACTTCTAGGTAAAACCCAGAACAGATGTTGTGGCATAGCTGACATCACTTTTTAATTTTTTTTTCTCTGTCTGCCATTTGGAGTGACAATGGGCAAACAAGGCTGTCAGTGGGTTGTAGTATTCCTTTGTCTTAGATTTCAGTCCGAGGACCACAAGTTGGTAGCAGAATTTCAATATAGCACATTAAGAATCTAATAAGTATTTCATTCTGTCAGACTCCAGTTTCCTATTAATTATTAACCCTTGTTCATTTGCCACTTACATGTCTTCCACATGCTATCTGCCCCAAGTTCAATGCTTTTGGGAAGTGTTTTTTTCCCCTTCTTCTTCACAGCATCATGGTGTGGGTTTCCCTGATTTTCCTCTGATCTTTCTCAAACCTCCTTTGTTGTAAAGTTTGGGGAAAGACTGCAGTAAAGTCAGGATAGTTGCTGTGTGTGCAGGAAAATCTGGATTTTCGGGCTCACATGGCTGCCATTTTCCCTCCCCCTGCTACCAGGAAAACTGTTGCTTCTGCACTTAATCTGCAGCTGCATCAACAAAGGGGAAACCATGCCTGTGTAGGACAGTCCTTTTTATTATTTCATACTTTTCGTTTAGTTCTTTTGTCAAGATTTAAACAATCTGTTAACACTACAGAGGTTAGAATCAACATATATTACGTACAGCCCTGGCGCCAGGGTTTCTGGCGCTGGAGGCCAGCCTTGCGCACGCGCGGCCCCGGACTGAGTGATGACGTCATCACACAGTGCCGCCATTGGGTGGCTGGGGTGGAGCGAGGAGGCCACCCGTGCGCCACCCGCTGCCGCCTGTCGTTCCTGGCCCATGTTTGCTGCACCTGCCTGAGGGCGGGTGGCGGCAGCAGTGGCGGGGCTGGCCGGCGGCGGCGTGGGACGTGCGCCTCTGCCCCTGGGGGCCCCTCCAGCGCCCCCTCTGGCCCCACAGTGCCCGCCTCATGGCCTCAACAGTGGCGCTGGCCGATTACGTATATGTATATCGACGTATATATTGTTTATATAATTCCTAAAATGTCAATCTGGCTAACAAAGAGAAACCATGAAATTGAAGAAGCTGATTGTGTTTATTTGCTTATGCAAGTCACAACTACAACTGCAGTTGTCATGAACCGCTTTTAAAGAGGACTGAAAAAAATTCCCGGCACAGGTATCTATCAAGAGCTACTAGACATCATGACTGGATAGAACATGCACGCTCACAGGCAGTGAACCTCTGATTAACAGATGCTGGGAACACACTGTAAGGAATGGCCAGCATCTTCCTGCTCTTTTGTAAATTCCCAGAACAACCAGGTTATCAGCTGCAGGACACAGAATGCTAAACTAGCAGATCCAGCAAAGTATTTGTATTTATTTAGTTAAAACATTTCTGTGCTGCCTTTTCACCCAAACAGGTTCCCCTAGGCAGTGAAAGCAAAATATTTCAACATTAAACAGCATTCAATTCAATCAAAACATACAGACACACATAGGGAAGAGGGCCAATAATAAGTTACTGGGGATATACAAACCCCGCCCCCCCCATCTTCACCCAGTAGTGGAAGACAATAGAGGAAGACAGATGGATCTCCCTAGGGAGGGAGTTCCAAAGTTTTGGCACCATGACCGAGAAGGCCTTTTTTTTGGATTGCCACCCATCTAGCCTCAGGTGGTGGGGGCAGCCATAGCAGGACCTCCTGCAGTGGATGAGTAGGTTACTTGCAGAAGCCGATCCTTAAGTTATGCTGGTCCCAAGCCATACAGAGCTTTTAAAGGTCACTATCAGCACCTTAAATTCGGCCCAGAAGCAAATTGGGAACCAGTGAAGATGGAACAAGGCTGGAATGATGTGGTCTCTATGACCCGCTCCAGTCAACAGGTAACTCTTACATGCTTAGTTTTATGACACAAAACCAAAAGAGAAAAAAAAAGTTTAGATAGTCACATTCTAAAATAATCAGGAATCTTACATCATTAAAGTAGCTCCTTAAGAACTCCTCGTTCATGATCGCTCCAGTTTCCATGGCCATAGCCCCTCCGGCACCCATAGTTCCTCCAGAGCCCATTACCATGGTACCTCTGGTTGCCAGGCCTCTTCCAGCTGCTGTGGCTGATACACCTCCTGACTCCATACCTCCATAACCTGAACCAGACAAAAGAGCTCTTTGCTCTTCCCATCGTTCATTCGTCACTTTGACGTTGTTGTAATGTTCTTTCATCATAGAAGAGCCAGCACCCAGAGCAGCTGCTGCTCCTGCACCTGTGGCTGCTCCAACTCCCATATTTGAGGCTGAGTTGTCCAATTCAGGGGAAGAGATGAGGTTTATGATTGCCTAACATCAAAGAAAGCAATTAAAACACAAATGGAATTCAATTCAGTCATGAAGTAACACAGCAGACTGGGCTGGAGGTGACTGGAGGCTAACCAACTCATTATGAGATATTTTATGTGCTTTGCACTAGGAGAAAAGTAAGAACAATTTTATTATTAAAAAACCATAAGAGAATGTGTATTACAGGAACAAACACCAAAATGTTCAGGTAGATGTACTTCTCCCAAGGCCTGTTCAGAAAGGCTTAAAGCATTGCTCAGACATTCTCAGGGCATCCCAGGCTCCAAGAATATCTGCTAGATGAGTGCAGCTTTTATGCTATATTTCTTCCCACACACTTCAGTTTAGGGGCACTAGCAAAAATGACAATAGCTACCTTATTGCCTGATCCTGCTTACGGTTGCTAAGAAATAAGATCCAATTCTCAACAAACAGCAGATGCAGGGGTTTGGTGGGAGTTATCCAATGTGTAAATTTGCTACTGCAGGGTTTCCTAAGTTAGCTGCAACTGGATGGCGCTTTACACAATAGCGCCTGTATATTATTGTAAGTAGCTTCTAGCACTGTCTAAAACTAAGTAAAAATTGAAATCCCAGGGCATGAGATACAAAATGAGAGTAAAACAAAGAAACCTTGTTTTCAGGAGCTGCCCCTTCACTGTTCCAGTTACGCAACATTTCTTCGCTGTTGTCAGGTATTGCTGCAAAGCCTTTCATTGCACCTGACCCAGAGCGACACAGCAGCAACAAGAGAGGCAAAACTGTAAAAAAAAAAAGTGTATCTATGAATCTCCACCAAAGATATATTTAAAAAAAACAGGAAAGGCAACACAAAACATGTCTTAATTTGTCACAGCACCTCCTGTATCCATCCATTTTAGACAATCAAATCTTTACAGATAAACATCCGAGTTGAAAAGGACCCATACCCAACCCAAACAGGAAAAAGAAACAACAGTACTTGGTAATGTTTAGAAATCTTAGGATCTCACCCTCTGGCACAGAGGGTGGATGGGGTGGGAACTGTCTCTCATTTTACATATATGAAGAGGACTGTGTTGATAAGTCTGTCTTTACAAAGGAGAATACTGTACTCCCCCCTGCCCCCGCCAACGCAGTTGCTTGGGTGAATGGCCAAAAGGATGTGGCCGAAACCAGTTATGCGGACTTGGGAAGAGGACAAATGTTAATGCCCCCTCTGACATTAGGCTGCATCTGCTGTCCTCTCTCAGTGGTATGGGTACCACAATGAGTAGCATGACAGGAAGACTTGGGGCCAGACCAGATAAGATATGTGAGATCTCTGATGAGAAAAAAAGATGAAATTGCAACATCTTTAATTTTTTCTTCCAAAGCAATTGTGTGTGGGGATAATTTTGATCGGGGATAGTGCCGCTCAGGAAGGAGAAGGCTTAGTTGAAAACCCCATGTCATTTCCCATATAGATATCCTCCCCACCCAGCTGCTGTTAACCCCCTATAGCGAAATGTGGAAGGGGCCTATGTATTGACATGTGTAAAACCACAGGCTCTAGTCAGAGAGGCTCAGCATAACTTCCAGAGGTCACAGGAAAGCCAAATATCCTACACCTTACTCAATTTATTTTCCTTCATATGTTTATTAATAGCAGGGTTGCCAGCTCTGGATTAGAAAATTCCTGGAGATACTGGAGGTGGAGCCTGAAGAAGGCAGGGTTTCGGGAGTGGAGGGACCTCAGCAGAGTATAATGCGATAGAGTCCACCCTCCAAAGCAGCTGTTTTCTCCAAGGGAACTGATCTCTGTGACCTGGAGATCAGTTGTAATTCTGGGAGATCTCTGGCCACCACCTAGAGTTTGGCAACCCTAAGTTGTAGCAGGATTGTGCAAAAGAACGAAAGAAAGAAAAAGAAAGGTACAACTGCAGAAATCATTCAGACTGCAGAATTCAGCTCTGTTTGGCAGAATCTTGATCTTACCTAACTACTCAGTACAAAGGCCTGTTTCTGTGAGTCAGCATCTTCACTATCAGCAGAGCATTTTTTTGCCATAGAGGGGCTTCCAGTGGAAGTCAGAGAACTGCACCCTCTTTGCCCATATTCAGGAGGCCTTGTGAGACTATTATTTTGGAGGGGGTTTTGCTGACTATATTTTATCTGTATGAATTATGGGGTTGCTTTTGGCTGCTGTCTTCATAGATAGTGTTTTGATGCTATTTCTTTAGTCAATAATTATTTATGAGATCTTATAATTTTAACCGTATGAGAACTTGTTACATAGTATTGTGACTTGGGCCCACTGTAATGGAAAAACTAACCCAAATCATTTTAAATACAGCTTTTATGCCTTCTTGATTTAAATGGGACGAAAAGTTAAGAAGGAATTTTATTTTGGTTAGATCATTTTGCTCTAATTTACCAAGTCACAAGCTCTTCAGTGAAGAAACTGTTTCAGTGCCTTGTGGAGTATAGAGTGTATCTTTAGTACATATGGAATAACAACACTGTTTACTTACACAACAGCAACAAGAGTGCCAGGATCATCAATGCAACCGCAGCAGGTCCCAGGACAACTGATGAGCCAACAGATCTCTCCCCTACGCAAACACCATCTCTTCCACAAGTACAAACAGAGATGTGAACAATTTGTTTGTCAGGACAGCTGAAACCCTGGTTATCTTTTACTAAAACTGGAATATCGTATGTGCCAGGACGTATATCCACAGGTACAAGCTGTGCTCTAGATCCTTCCCAGAAAAGAAAAGAGGGGAAAATACCAAAAATAAAGCAATGGACTCCAAAGTGGTTGAAATCAGAAATCTCTTTTTAGTTAACCCAGATTATAACTGTAGAGCTGTGATCAAACAGTGTTACAAATTTGATGTAGTGGGTCCACTGCTACATCGAGATGCTCAGCCTTTATGGGTGGTTAAAAATGCCTTTTTACTAGCTTAGGCTGGTGCACCAGCTGCACCCTTTCCTATAAAAGACTCACCTAACAACAGCTGTTCATATACATGAAATTGCTCTAATCTGTTTGGAAACAGCATGTAGTTGGGCAGTATCACTGCCCTCTCCACATATTTATTAATTTATGAACACTTTCTTAGCTCATATTCCAGCTTCATAAACTACCAAACCACCAAATCAGATAGGTAGCAAGCTAGTCTATCAAGAAAAAGGGCAATCTTATGGTGTAGTGTTTCTCACAAAGGGCTGAAGCTACCTCTGGAGATACATATACACATGAAGCTGCCTTACACTTGGTCAGACCTTTGGTCTGTCAAGGTCAGTGTTATCTGCTCTGACTGGCAGCAGCTCTCCAGGGACTCAGTTCTTTCATATCACCTACTATCTGATCATTTTAACTGGAGATGTTGGGAACTGAACCTGGGACATCCTGCCTGCAAAACTGATGTTCTACTACCGAGATATGGCCCCTACTTTGAGAGAAATTGGAAGTAAATTTCAGATAAAACAACAGCAAAATATATTGTATTGACTGTTACTTACCATCTACCTGGCCAATTACCCATTTGTCTGACATTCTCTCAGGCTCATCAATGATACTAAAAGTGAAAGGACCACTATTTGGATGAGCATCTTCATCTTCAACAGTGATGTTAGTGAATTTTGCATCAGAACAGATAGTTGTTGCTTGCGTTGTAATAGTTGGACAGTGGAAATTAACATTCTGTACTTGAATAGCAATGGTACCTGTTGCAGTTTTTGAAGGGAAGTCTGCAAAATATATGAAGCAAAAATTGTACTTCACTGTATGAAAATGGAAAATATCTTTATTGTTTAGAAGTTAATTAGATTTCCTGAGCATATAATACCTTTTAATGTGAATTCAATACTTAGTTTTGGAATATTTACAATTTATTTTAATTGCAGACTGGGGCTTTTTACTAAAGGACACAGACTTCTCACCATATCTATTTGGAAGTAATCTGAATCGGAGCGGATTCCTGCCAATGTATTAATCTACTTCCCTGGACCTCAAGACAAACCAGCCAAAATTACAATGCCTCAGGATTTGTGATCCAAATAGAAAAAACCCACAAGTTGGTCCCACCACAAAATAATATTATCTTACTATATTTTCTTATTTTGTAAAGCATTACAGAAAAATTCCTGTCAGAAACTGCATCTAAATCAAAGAAAAAAGAGGCACAGGGAGACAGTCAAGCACAAGAAGTGGCTGTTGAGGAGAATCCTAGTCAGGAGTTAGAAATAATGAGAATGAAAGTTGAACTGACATGAATTCAAGCAGAAAAGGAACAACAGTTAGCCAAAATTCAAGCAGAATAAGAATTGGCTGAGAGGGCACAGCAAGAGAGGCTCAGCCTAATAGAGAACATGAAAAGGAAATGTGAAAAGCAGATAGATATATATTTAGTGATCTTGAATTAGGAGTTCTCTCAACAGTGATAAAGCATTTACATTTGTGAGCAAGTATTTTTTTTCATGCTGAAAGCATGATGGCTTTATCTTTTATTAGCATGTTTGCATCTGCTTGGTACCAGCCATGTATCAAGCGCTCCACAAAATAGCAAAGGGACATGGTCCTTGCTCAGCATCCACAATTGCAATCACCAGAGAACAGGATGCTCTGAAGCAAACAGATTGCCTTCCTGGAGCGCTGATATGCTGAGATCAGGAGAAGGTAAGCAACAGAACACTTTCCAGAGCAGTGGGAAGGAATCCTGCTGCTCCTTGCATTTTCCATACACTAATTCAAATTCGAACAAAACACCACCTTTCCATACCTGCGAAGAGGACTGGGCTGAGGGGCCACCACTATTAGTAGCTGGAGGTAACTACAACTATTGGCTAGCTAACCAAACCAAAAAATGCAAGGACTGCCCTGAGTCTTTATTCAGATAGCTTACTGGAAAGACATTACTGCCATTTCCAAGGCTAGCTTTAGGCTTTAAACAGTGGATAAATAAGCATTTGCATGAATTAAATGCTGATCATTCTTTGGGAATAAGGGAAAGGGAGCCATCACTTACCTTCAGTTATGGCCAAAATTGTTGCAATGTAACTACCATTGACAAGAGAAGATGATTCATATCTAGGTACTTTAATAAGCTTGATTTCAGCAGTTTTAGAATCTATTGTAAACCAGTTTTCAGTATCACGATCTTTGGCATACCTGTACAGATTTTTAATAGGTGTTAAACTGCTTAAGACAATTAGTATACAAAGCCAATCTGATACATATACACACAGAGCATGTTTGTTTTGTAAAACAGTGACCGTTTCCAGAGCATTCTTCTTCTTCTTCTTTTTTTTTAACGGACAGCAATTAGTGCCAGTGTAGTAAGAATAGGGGCAGCAGGTTCTCTGGATTCCCAGCTTTCATTTAAAAAAGTAGTAAGTCTCCAGCCCCCTTCCTTGCACAGATATGTTTTCCCTTATATCTACACAAGGGAAGTGACCAGAGACTTACTGTTTTTAAAAAGGAAAGCTGGGAATTCAGAGAACCTGCTACATCTATCATGACAATGCTATAGTGCTATAGTGATATTTTTGTGCCAATTTTTAAAAACCCGCAAAAGTCCTGGTGGCCCAGGCGAGGGGTAAGGGTAGTCACTTCTGGTGCCATAAGAACTAGAGCTGTTTGAAATGGCCACAGTGATTCACATATGGTTCATAAACAGATGCAAATGCTGTTTGAAACTGCCATTCCCACATCACTTAATATGAAGTTAGGGCAGCTATGGATAACAATTGGGTTAAAATCGAAATCTGAAAGGGGACTAAGCCTCAGGTCCTCTTTCTATATTACCTTTTAAGGAAATGTAAGTATGTGGGCACACACAAACACATATACTTAGGATACATGGTAACATAGCACAAGAGGAAACTCGTGGAGGTAAATAATTATTTCCAAAATTCTAGATTTGTGTCATTTATTTATTTACACTATTTATAGTCTACCTTTCTCACTGACTCAAGGTGGATTATATAACATAAGTCAATACAGTCAACAGCTGGGGCATTCAATAAACAATACAATAGAGTATGGATGGCAGAAACTTGAAACAAGCAGAAATCTCATACAGGACTGTAATAATGTTCAACAAAACAAGCAATCCGACACAATGTAACAACAGTAACAGACAGTGCACAATAGTAGTATAGTCTCTACCCCTTTATCAAAGCATCTCCTTGAACCTTTTCCTTACAGCACAGCCCTATTACCTGTGTAAGAAGGCCCTCCCAGATAATTTGGTTTCACAGTCTCCACAATAAAATAAATAAATAAAATAATAAATTCACATAATTCAGGCAACTTGCATAATGTTGCCTACTGTGCCAGACAATAATAGTGCTATCTGAAGTAGTTATACTCAATTCTAAGTCCAAGGGCATAATTCTACTTAGGATGAACTGTGAATGACCATCAAGATTATGGGAGAAGGAGTAGCTGCAAAGGGAATGGAACTACAAACTACAAACCATACATTGTAGACAGTGCCATTCTAAGCAGGTCTAACCAGAATCCTATGGAAGTCCACTCACTTGAGCTTATTCCCAAGCGTTTTTAGATTTCACTGACAGTTACTGAATTTACAAGGCTGAAACCCAAAGGCAATGAAATCACAAATCAGTGGTATAAATGACAAAACAATTATAGTACATCTTCCTACGGAATTCCCATCTGATATTAATTGCTACACAGTAACTTGTCTTTGGCTGTATTTGCACATCACAAATAAATCTGTTTGTTTCTAATGAGAACAAGCCAAAACACTCATACTAGCATACTTCCTCCCTCCTCCTCCCTGTGCATGTGTACTGTGCTGAAACTGTGAGCCAGGAAGTGTTCAATAAACTATTTGTTATGGCATCCAAACTTGACTCTTCAACAAATTGCAATCTGTGTCTAATTTGGATGTCGCAACACCTTGTATTTTATTTATGATATCCTGGTTTGCAGTTCTACCTCACAGGGTTATTGTGAAATTAAAACAGAAGAAGAGAGAATGATAAAAATTACTCAAAGCTTTTTGGAGGAAGGGCTATGTAAAAATGTACTAAATGAATAAACAAACAATGGGAAAGCTTATGTACTAAGGGCGTAAAATTTACAGCAAGCCAAACACTTAGAGAAAATTGGTACAAGATGTATTTAAATGGTACATTACACCAAAACATATTGAAAAAATGGATAAGAAATATATAGGGTCATGCTGGAAATGTAAAGAAACAGACGGCTCCTTTTTCATATGTGATGGCCATGTAAAAAAAGTTAAAAATTCTGGAAAGATATACATGCCGAGATTCAGAAGATTTTAAGAATTAATTTTGCCATGAAACCTCAGACTATGTTGCTGGGAATAATACCAGATAATGTTGACAGAATACCACATGAATTATTTTGGTATTTGTTGATGGCGACAAGAGTAGCAATGACAAGTAAATAGAAAGAAGAAGACTGCCCAACCAGAGAAATTTGGAAGGATAAAATGTCAGAATATGCTGTGATGGCAAAACTGACGAATTATATAAATAGAAGGCCAATTAAAGAATTTGAAGAGAAATGGGGAAAATATTTCACTTATAATGGACAAAATTTATAAGAGATCTTAGTCTTGTAAATTTGAAAATGATTGCATATTGATATATTTTTAAATTTAATTGTAAAATAATTAGTTATAGAAAGATAATTGGTAAAACAAGTAGATAATTGCTAGAATAGACTGTATAATATGGAAATACTGGCATACATTGTTATTGATAAGTAAAGTATATGGTAATGATAAATAGTAGTAAAATAAGGATCTTTTCTCTTTCCTTCTCTTAAGGAAATAAGTTAGAAACTTTTATAGTACTTTATATTAATACTAAAGGCTATGATAATCACTTGCATTGAGTAATACACAGTGTTATTGTTAATAACTAGAGATGGGCACGGACTGGCAGTCGCCTACGGACCACTGTTCGGGGTTCATGGGCTTCCATGGACCACGAACTTTTTAACGGACCGGTCCGGTTTGAGAACCAGTTCGATTGAGAAAGGCCTTGTTTTTCCCACAGATTTTCACTTGAGTCGACTTTCCCCACCAAAGGTTCTCATGTAACGCTCCTTGATTATCACTTTTCCAAAGAGACAAACAACTTCCCTTCTCCTATTCTGACTGACCCTTACCCGCCCTTGGGGGAAGGAGAGAGACTTGTGCTCCTGTCCAGGAAAGGTGGCTGCCCACAAAACCCACCTACATGGGGCTGCATCAACAATAGATGCCCTCCCTGGGGGCGGAGAGACCAACTCTCCATGATGGGAAATGAATGGATGTACTTGAGTGAAAGCCAACTCCGCAACAGGAGATCATGTAGCAATTCAAAGGCCCCTTGCTGGAATGGAAGGCACGGGAGGGATGGAAAGGATGTCTTCCACACCTTGAGGGAAGGAAACTTATGCTACCCTGTTCAGAGGGAGCCTCTTTGGGAAGTGGACAACAAGTCCCACCTCAGTGACGTGGTGTGTCACTGGTAGCAAGCAAGCTGACCTGGGCCACTGTCCTCCTTGTCACCGGACTTTGGGGATTGACCCTCAGAGGGGCCCTTGCGCTCTCAGGAGCAGGATGGTCGGTCGCCGACGAAACCCACTTCGCCAAACGTGATGCAGTCTATCAAGGAAGCTCATCATGTGCCTTAGACTGTTTTGTTAATATACAAATCATAATGGAAGTAGTAGAGTTTATAAAGAATAAGAGGAGGTACTTAGAAGGTGCCAGGGACAGGGCTTGTCGTCAGGAGAGGATACCAGGGACAGGGCTTGTCGTCACCAGGAGGGTACGAGGGATAGGGCTTGTCATCAGGAGGAGGATACCAGGGACAGGGCTTGTCGTTGGGAGAGGATACCAGGGACAGGGCTTGTCGTCACGAGGAGGAGACGAGGGACAGGGCTTGTCGTCACGAGGAGGATACCAGGGATAGAACTTGTCGTCACGAGGAGGATACCAGGGACAGGACGTGTCGACAGGAGGAGGACACGAGGGACAGGGCTTGTGTGTCTGCTTGTTTGGGTTGGGGAGGGCTCTGACCTGGGCCACTGTCCTCCTTGTCACCGGACAAATGCATATTCCTCTGGCCACAAGGAAGACCTCCTGCCAACAAGACCTGCCTCTGAGATGTGGGGACTAGACATGGGCACGATCAAAAAAACAATCCCGATTAAGCCAATCGTGATTCCGCGGCGGTGCCAGACCCAGGTCACCGATTCTACCCGGTCAAGTCCTGTTTCCGAACAGGAATCAGGAAGGCCAACGAGGGAAGGCGCACCGCGGTTTCCAGCGCTATAGGAAAGGTTGGTGAGGACAGCGGCTGCCGGGCCTGGCAGGCCTGGGGAGGCGGCGGCGAGCTGCCTCCCCTCAGGAGGCAGGTGGTATGGCTGCTCGCCGGCAGCACCCCCCATGTTCCCGGCTGCCGGGCCAAAGGGGAGCGGGGCAGCGGCTGCTGACGGCGGCTGCCAGATCCGGCAGGCCTGGGGAGGCAGCGGCGAGCCGGCTCCCCTCAGGGGGCGGGGGGGGTCTGGCCGCTCGCCGGTGGCACCTCCCATGTGCCCGGCCGCCGGGCCAAAGGGGAGCGTGGCAGTATTCCCCGCCAGGAAGGGAGGTGGGTGAGGATGGCGGCCACTGGGCCCGGCAGGCCCAGGGAGGCGGCACTGAGCTGCCTCCCCTCAGGGGGCAGGGGGTCTGGCCCCACAGGAGTGGGCTGGTACTGTCACTGGGGGGGGGAAGTTGACATTTGCCTGGTGGGCGGCCAGATTCCCCCCGCTATTGGGTGACCACGTCTTAGCATGCTTATGGCGGCAGCTGACCTCACCCACCTTCCTGCCTCGCCAGAAAGGGGCAGGGCGTGTCACCATTGGGAGGATACGAGGGACTGGATGTGTTGTCGGGAGGAGGTGGAGGACCATGAAGTCCCACAGATGCTTAGTGTCCTTAACCGACGGTCCCACCACCGAGGAACATTTTGGCGGCGGCTGCCAACCTCACCCATCTTCCTGCCTCGCTAGAAACGATGAGATGGACAACAGTCATGCCTTAGCCTGTTCTGTCATACAAATTATACTGGAAGTCGTTGACTTTATAAAGAATAAAAGGAGGTACTTAGAAGGTGCCGGGGACAGGGCTTGTCGTCAGGAAGAGGATACCAGAGACAGGGCCTGTCATCAGGAGGAGGATACTAGGGACACTACGTGTCATCAGGAGAACGCCAGGGACAGGGCTTGTTGTCAGGAGGAGGATACCAGGGAGAGGGCTTGTCGTCACGAGGACGCCAGGGACAGGGCTTGTGGTCAGGAGGAGGATACCAGGGACAGGGCTTGTCGTCAGGAGGAGGATACCAGGGACAGGACGTGTCGTCAGGAGGAGGGGGAGGTTCCCCACGTTCCGAATGGGCTAAAATAGTGTGCTGGTATTCTCACCGAGGGGGGGAAAGGAGGCCACATTCACCCGGGGGAAGCCTGATCCCACAGCTACCAGGTGACCACACCTGAAGCCCCGTCTTAGCGTAAACTTGGCGGCAGCCGACCTCACCCACCTTCCTGCCTCGCCAGAAAGGATAGGAGGGACAACAGTCGTGCCTTAGACTGTATGGAAGTAGTTGAGTTTATAAAGAATAAGAGGAGGTACTTAGAAGGTGCCAGGGACAGGGCCTGTCATCAGGAAGAGGATACGAGGGACAGGGCTTGTCGTCAGGAGGAGGATACCAGGGACAGGACGTGTCGTCAGGAGTAGGATAACAGGGACAGGGCTTGTCATCAGGAGGAGGATACCAGGGACAGGACGTGTTGTCAGGAGTAGGATAACAGGGACAGGACGTGGCTGGAAATGTCCCCCAAAGTCACTCACTATTTAGGGAGTGAAAGGCTTAGAAAGAAGTGAAGCAGAAAGAGCACCCTAAAACATGCTGCCAGTGGTCACAAAGTGGGTGTTTCACAGAGGCCAGTAGCAGTCTTCCCCTTGCACTTCAAAAGCCAGGCTGGAAATGTCCCCCCAAGTCACCCACTATTTAGGGAGTGAAGGGATTAGAAAGAAGTGAAGCAGAGAGAGCCCCAAAATGTGCTGCCAGTCGCCAGAGAGTAGGTGTTTCACAGAGGCCAGTAGCAGTCTCCCCCTTGCACCTCAAAAGCCAGGCAGGAAATGTCCACCCAAGTCACCCACTATTTAGGGAGTGAACGGCTTAGAAAGAAGTGCAGCAGAGAGATCCCCAAAACGTGCTGCCAGTCGTCAAAGAGTGGGTGTTTCACAGAGGCCAGTAGCAGTCTCCCCCTTGCACCTCAAAAGCCAGGCAGGAAATGTCCCCCCAAGTCACCCACTATTTAGGGAGAGAAAGGCTTAGAAAGAAGTGAAGCAGAGAGCCCCCCAAAGCGTGCTGCCGGCTGTCAAAGAGTGGGTGTTTCACAGAACCTAATAGCAGTCTCCCTCCCCTTGCATCTCATCAGCAGCCAAGAAAGAACGTGGGGGAAAGAAGGCAAGAACTCAAGCAGACAACGCCCAAAGCTGCCTTGCACCCACTGTGGGTCTGTGAGTGGGTGGGGTCAGAGCACAATAGAACCCACCGGCAACCCAGAAAAAAGGAAGAGATTTTTGGGGGGCAGGGGGGGATTAAGGCCGAGAAGAACCCAAGGACTCAAAAAACGCAGAAAGAAATCAGAGTAACCCGATAGTACGGTAAAAGGATTTTTTTAAAAGTGCTCTCAAGAAAACTAGAATTGGAAGGAGAAAAAAATTAAACAGGAATGGAGAAAAGAGAAAGCTCTCTTGCATCTGAAGCCCCAAAGCCCCAAGGCACAAGCCACACTCTCACAAAAAAAAAAAACCTTCCCCACAGCAAGCAGTTGCTGAGCTTAGAAGCTAACTTGCGTCCCCGCACCAGCAAAATGGAGCGGGGCTTCGCGCGCTTTGTCTTTTATGCAGAAAGGCTGGGGGGGCTGACAGAGCTGCCAATCAAGGTTTCCTGGGCTATGATTGGTGTGTTCCAAACGGGGAACGTGGCTCCACACCGTTGCCTAGGAAATTGTTTGAGCGGGAATCCTGGCATGACAGGCCAACGGACACATGGACAGAAAGCCCCAATGTTCGGCGCTTTCGTGAGAAAAATACAAGCCCACGGCCCGCGTGTTCGCAAAGGACGAACTGGGTAAGTTTGTGATGAAATTAGGTCCGTTATGCGGACCGTGCCCACCTCTATTAATAACCGTTACTGTTAAGGTTACACTGGAGTAACAATGAATAATGCGTCTTCTATTATTAAATAACTAGCAGGAATAGGTTTGAATTTTATATGTGCAATATTAGTGGGAAATCATTTTAATTACTCCAATATTGATAAAGGTTATGATTTTGGGTATTTTGTATTTTAACAATCCTTGTAGCACATAGTTGTATATTTGTCTTGACTGTCTACCCTTCCCCCCTCTTTTTTTCTGTATTTTTTGTTTTAAATAATTTTTTTTAAAAAAACTGTACTCAAAAGCAGGAAAGAGGGAGAAAGTGCTCAAATATGAGGGGTTTGGCTTATTCTTCATCAGAAGTTGAGCTTTGTTTATGACATCTGATTGCAGCTAAAATACACTCTAAGTGGTATTTCTGGTAAACATAAGGAATCTCACCTGATGCGTTGTGCTATTTTTCCAGTGTCTTCATCAAAAGCCTGAAAGCTTCCAATAATCTGGTTCACTTTCATTGTTCTGTTTGCTTTAATTACTAGAGTTTGGGGCTTAAACACAGGACCCTCTTTCACATTTATCACATTAATTTTAACTGGAATTGGTTGTGCTTGGTAACCACGACCAATAATTGATTTGTGGTATGATGCTTTGTTAGACACAACAATATTTAAGTTCATTGTTTGTAGTTCTTCATAATTAACTTCCTGCAAAGTGAATGAGAAAACCCTCATTGTACATACACTTCAATTTCCACACAGGATAATGTTAATATACAGATTTCCCTGTTAAGCATAGTGAATTTGGTCAGAAACGGTGACACTAAAAGCATCAAAAATTAATTTTCCCACTTGATATTTTATCATTAGAAGTAGAGCTGAGCAAGTCTTTTAGCTTTTCAGAGTAGCCACGTTAAGTCTGTTGTACCAAAAGAAGTCCAATGGCACCGTAAAGACTTAACACAATTTACTCCAGTCTAAGTTTCTCCGTGACTCAGAGATTTCATCACATATATAAAGTGTGCATCTTTGCATGAAATGTATATCCATTGTTCTGGTTGTATTTCTGTAACTGCTAAAGACTGCTCCCCAAAATATCTTGGACACTAGAAAAAGCATGCAACAACCCCCAAGGCACTAGTTAAAATATTATTTTAAAAACTGGTGTTATTGTTCATTGCCATGTCTTCTGTGCAGTCCCACATGGGAAATGCACATGCACAGGCCAGCTGTGGACATTCTAAAGCTCTTGACAGCACAAGGAGCTCTTCTAGATGGTTTCTCACAAAACAGGCCTATACAAGGGAGGACAGTGATTCTCTCTGTTTTCATTTAGAGCTGCTGAAAGATGTCTCTTTTTGTCTGTCCATTCCTGACTAGGTTTTGTAGAAGATTTTGTGGTCTGTCACCTCTGTAGACCACCCCCCACCCCCCGCCCTCATGGTATAGTGGACTGACTTCTGCAGCCTCATGGCTTTGAAGGCCCTGTCTAAGAAGCGTCCCCACTGTGGAACCAAGATGGCCCAGCTGGACTCGCGTGCTTTGCTCTGGCAAGACACATGACAGCACAAAGCACAAAAGATTCTGTACAAAACATTCATCTGTCTTCACTGATAATAAATAATAAATAACTTCTAAAGATATTACAGCAGTTTTTCACTGGCCGGGTACCTGTACCTGTGCTGACCAGAATTGATCCCTTTGTAATTCTGAGTGTATTGCTTGGTGGGGGAGCTCTATGAATATCAAATTCAACAATATTTGAAGCTTACAGTATCTATGTGAATTCATCCTTTATTAGGAAACCCTGCCAATGTTAAGTGGGTGCCACAGACACTGAGACAAACTGAGAACTTCAGAATCAGAGAAATACTGTGAACAAAGCAGCATTTAGAGTGTGTATTCTGTGGCTTCATAATGCCAGATCAGTACAAATTATGGAAGCTTGGCCTTTGGTGAGCTGAGTAGTCCATTTGCTGAACTCTGGCTCTGGCTTCCAACTCAAGCCACTGACATCAGGTATCTTATCATTAAGTCCGAACTGGGAAGGCCCACATACACAAAAATGTGTTTGGTTCAAAATCACTCCTGCTGAAAACAATAGATGAGCTAGGTTCCTAAAAAGTAGAATTGAACACAACCAAATACAGAGAAATTGTCTGTGAATTAAATGATTACTACAATGGCAGGTATAATGCCAGAAGTTGTAAACAAACGGCTAAAATGAACTGTTCTGATTCAAACTATCTTCTTTCACAAGTTGAGGGGATACTGTTGGTCTACAAGAGCCATTCCACACATAAAGCATCATGCGATTCTGCAGTACTGTTGGGACAAAAAAAAGACCAATCTCCTGTGCTGCTTTCTGTGCAGACACATGATTAAAATAGCAATATGATGCCACTAGGCCCCCATCTTTCCCCACATGGGCTGTTTTATATGCAATAAGTCTATCCACTTCTGAAACCACATCTGCAGGACAGCCTGTTTCAGAATGTGTTGCTCCCCAACACAGCAATGTTTTGTACCGAAGCTTCTCTGGATGAGAACCAATGTAGCAAATGTCAATTTCCCCACACTAGATACTGACCTTAAGAAGAGTTAGAATTCCTTCATTGGTTTGTGAATCTGTTTCTATATGGAAATAGCCTCCTTCATTGCCAGACACAATTGTGAAATGCGCCAGCCAGTTGTCAGTGAATTCCTCATCTCTGTCGAAGACCTTCAGGCGCATAATTTCCACATTTGCCATATTTTCCTTAACACTTCCTTCATACTGTGAACAAACAAACCTCTTAATCTCTCTTCCTTCTTCTCAAGGCAGTCACAGCTACTCATAAGTTATGACAGAGAGACATTATGACATGTTACTAGACACAAAGCTTTCCAGTCAAATTACTTACTGTGGCTTTCTCAAGAACCGGAATGTTGTCATTGACATCTAGAAGTTTGATCTGTACAGTGGTCTGTTTCCCTAACCCCTGTTCAGAGCCACCTCTGTCTTTTGCCTCCACAGTTAAAGAGTAGCTACTGTGCTCCTGCAAGATACCCAAACAGTATAAGCGAGGTGTAAAAAATAAGCATTGAGAAATCTAGATTAGAAGCATAATGATACTAGTTATACACAAAAGTGCTGCCACCACTGCCCAGGATTCAAACACAGCAACTGTGGGAAGTGCTGCTCACATCCATCTTTCTTTTGAGAATTAGGCATGCACAGGGGATGAGCCTTGCTGGTAGTCAACTGGATCCCAGGAGCTCTCTGAGGCAGGTTGGCAGAAGCTGCTGTGGATGAAAACTTGGGAAAGGAGGAGTGTATACCAGAAGCGCATTTGGCTTGGTGACTTGAGTGCCCTCAAGTCATAGCTGACTTATGGTGACCCCTGGTGGGGTTTTCATAGCAAAAGACTAGCAAAGGTGGTTTGCCATTGCCTGCCTCTGCAACCCTGGTCTTCATTGGAGGTCTCCCATCCAATTACTAACCAAGGCTGACCCTGCTTAGGTTCCAAGATCTCTGAGACCAGGTTCACCTGGGCTATCCAGGTCAGGACAGCATTTTGGCTTCAGGTAAGATAATACAGATTGAAAAACAAAAACTATGTAATATTTTGTTAAAATTAAGATTGACAAAATAACACAAAACACTATGTAAGTTGAACGATAACCAGCCAGCCCAAACAAGGTTTAATTGTGTTTCTGAACAATGCTCATGCTATGTTGACCCTTGTGCGTGTCATACTGGAAGGGATTTCAAACACTGGGGAGGCATCCACTGGGGAGATTCTTTGGACATAATGCAGGGAAAACCTTAACTCAGGAATAGAGTGGCTCTCAGATCTCACAGAATACAAGAGAGTATGTGGGAGGAGGTAGCATGCGGCTTTCAAGCCATTTGGGCTTTTATAAGAAAAAGAGCACATTATACAGTGCTAAGAAATCAATGGAGAGTCAACACAGTTGCTGGAGCACTGATATGGTAGGTCACTGGGGGTCTGTGAACAGGGCATCAAGTTTTTAGGCCATTAAAAGTCTCAGTTCTGTACAAGTAATTTTTAAAAAATCTGAAGTATTCATATTTCTCTCTATAAATAGATATTTAAAAAAAGAAAGAGTGTACCTCTCTATCAAGCTGCAAGATTGAAGTCTGCACCACTCCTGTTGCTGGGTTAATAATAAATGCAGTAGGCTCAGTAGGCTCTTGAGAAACAATCCTGAAGGCAATTTTGGAGTTGAGGGTATTTGGCTCATCTGCATCAGTTGCGTTTATCTTCATCACAATAGTACCTAAGAATAAAAAATAATACATTTAAAAAGAATATACTGTTATACACTACTGCTTGCCAAGCTGTTGCAAAAATTTCAAATATCACGCATGTTACATTTCTAAATATTGTAATGCACATTCTAAGACAGTAGTTCTCAAATTGTGGGATGGGACCCAAAAGCGGGTTCTCTCACCGGTGGGTGGAGGAGGACCAGAGTGCCCGGAAAGGGTGGCTCTGAGAGGCTTGATGGCAAATCATGGCATCTCTCTGCATAACATGCAAAATGATGTTGAAATATAGCCTGTTGCTCAGTAATGCAGGAATCATATCTCCCTGAGCTGAAAGAACTGCACTGGTTGCCCTTTGTTTCTGGGCACAATTCAAAATGCTGGTTGTATTTGAAGAACTGCTTCCTGCAGTACTATCCAATCCACCAGTTAAGCTCCTTTTCCCAAGGTCTGTTCTCTACAACCCCCACTTACAGAGATGAGATGGGTGGTGAACAAAAACAGGGCATTCATCTTCGTTCTTCTGTGCCTCCACACATGGGGACTGCGCAGGCGCAGGCCAGCCGCCGGAGAATTTTCTAGAGCTTCTATGGCTCCGAAGGGGCCGTCTGTCGCGCGCCTCAGCGACCGTTTTCCCGCCCAAACGGTCACGTGATCCTCCAGCGACCAACGGCCCCTTCCCTCAGTTCTCTTCTTGCTGCCGCTTGGAGAGAACGTGAGCTTGTGCTCCATGCTTTGTGCTTCGTGCCTTTCTTCTGACTGATTGATCTTGGCTTTTTTGACTTCGGACTTCTGACCTCGACTATTCTTTGGATCTCGCTTTGGACTTTGACGTGGACTCGGTAATACGACTCGGACTGTTTTGACCCTTCTCTCGCGTGCCCCTGAAGATGGCCTCTACGGCTCTCTTCAAGCATTGCCTGCAATGCCACACTAAGATGGCCAAATCCGATGGCCATGATCTGTGCCTTTTTTGCTTGGGGGAGACCCACAATGTGTCGGCCTGTAGGATCTGCCAGGGTTTCACCAACAAGGCCCGGCAGGATCGCAAGGCCCGACTAAATTCCTCGCTGTGGCAGAAGGTTATGTCTGAAGGCACCCCGTTACCTCCGCCCAAGGCCGGCCCTAGCCCCTCTGCCGAACGGTAATCAAGAGCTGGCTCAGTGGCCTCCACGGGGTCGAGACCAAAACCGCGTCCCCCGAGTGCCTCGGCGTCGAGAGCGGCCTCTCCAGCGCGGCCGCCCCGGAGCGCGTCGTCTACCAGGTCGGATCCGAGACCAGCTTCGGAACCGAGGATCCTGGTACCGAGTCCCCGGTCGGAACCGACGACCGGTTCGATCCCGATCAAGGCGAAGAGGTCGAAGCAGAGGTCCCCTTCGAAGTCGAGGAGCGCGTCGGTTCCGAGGTCGTCTTCTTCGGAACCAGCTAAAAAGAAGAAGACCAAGCATCGCCGGTCCCCACGTCCCGCTCCGCAGGAGGAGGTCATCGTGCTCCCGCACACGCCTTCCCCTCATCTGGGTTCCCCTGAACCAGAGGAGATCTCCGAACCGGTGCCGGATCCGATGGCGTTCGAGACTGTTCGGGCAGAGTTTTCCTCGGGACCGGAGCCGAGCCCATGACCCCATCTGAGTCAGCCATCTCCCGCCCATCGTTCGCCGAGGTCGGAACCGAGCCCGTCTCCGCATCGGAGTCGATCTACCCCTGCTGTCGGTCGCGAGAGGCGTCGGTCCGGGGACAGTGTCCGATCCATCCGGTCCACTGCGTCCCGACATCGCCAGGCCTCCTACCTTCCCCCGTCGTACCACTGTCAGTGGGAAGGGGCGCCTACGGGTTTCTCCGCATCGGAGCCGAGGCCTTCAACATCACAGGCATGGTTTCCACCTCCGGTCCACGGTGAGGGATCCTGGCTCGGTTCCGACGAGGGGGACGTCGAAAGCCTGGGGGACTACCAGTCGGAGTCCTGGTCTGAGCCATCGCCCGCTGATGATGTGGTGCCTGCTACTGGTTCACCGTATGAAGACCTACGGATTTACTCTGACCAGATGGCACGAATGGCTCAGGCCTTAGAGATGGACATCTCTTCGGCGGCCCCCCAAACCAAGGACAAGCTCCTCAAGAGGATTTATGGGGACAACCCAGCGTACCTCGGTTTCCCCATGCTTGAGGGTATTGAGGAAATCGTGGATAGGGTGTGGAAGGTGCCCTGTGACCAGCCTCCGACGCCCAAGCGAATAGAGCAGCTGTATAAAATCAAACAGGGCACCTGGCAGGCGTTGGTGAAGCACCCTCCACCTTCCTCTCTTGTTACCGAGGAATTCAACCCCAAGCGGTCGGGCCACACATCTGTGCCGGCCGATAAAGAAAGCAGGAAGCTTGATGCGCTTGGCAGGCGCCAGTACACAGTGGCTTCGTTGGGCCTGAGGATCGCCAACTACCAGACCATCATGGCTGGTTACCAGCTCTACCTCTGGGAGAAGTTGGCATCCTACACTCGAGACCTCCCACCTGAGCAGAAGGCTGTCGTCTCCCTGTTGCAGACAGAGGCTGTCAGGCTGTCTAAGCAGCAGATGAATGCTGGGAGCCACGCTGCTGACACTGCTGCTCGGGGAATGGCTTCGGCGGTGGTCCTCAGGCGCCACTCCTGGTTGCGGTCTATGGCCCTGTCCCAAGAGGTGCGTTCCAGGGTGGAGAGCATGCCATTTGAAGGGGACTCGCTGTTCTCCAAATCGACTGACGAGACCCTGAAGAAAAAGGAGGAGGACCGGCAGACGGCGCGGTCCTTGGGGCTGGCTCCTGCGGACAAGCCCACCTCCAGGCCACGGTATGCTCCCCGGTCCGGCCCTTACCACTTCCAGGGCAGATACCAGCAGCAGTGGCCGGGCTACCACCACTATCCGGCTTACCAGCAGCGGTCATACCCTCCTGCACAGCAGCAGAGGAGGCGTCGGCCTTTTAAACCTCGTCCGTCGCAGCCACCGGCCCAGCAGAGAGATCAGCAGGGCGCCGGGAGGCAGTACTGACGGGTCGCGCCAGCCGTATCCCCGAACTTCTCGGACAGACTGAGTCCACTCCTCTCTGAGTGGGAGTCAATAACATCTGACTCATGAGTCTTAACAATTGTTGAAATGGGATACGGGCTGGAGTTCGTTGAGCTGCCTAGGTGCAGTTCACCCCTGACAGCTGTCAATAATACTATGGCCGAGCTGGATGCGGAGATTGTGTCACTCTTGGCCAAGGGTGCTGTGGAAGAATTGCCCTATGAGGACTCTGTAAAGGGGTTCTTCTCTAGGTTCTTCCTGGTCCCCAAGAAGGATGGGGGCTTACGTCCCATTTTAGATCTGAGGGGCCTTAATGCCTTCCTCAAGGTGACCAAATTCAAAATGGTTACATTGGCGGCTGTGATCGCCTTGCTGAAACAGGGGGATTGGTTTGCGGTCCTTGACTTGAAGGACGCATATTTTCATGTGGGAATACGGGAGGAGCACAGGAAATACCTGAGCTTCGTTTACCGGCAAAGGGTTTTCCGGTATAAGGTGCTCCCCTTCGGCCTGTCCACTGCCCCACGAGTGTTCACGAAATGTGTGGCCCCTGTGGTCTCCTTCCTTCGGGAAGAGGGCTGTACCATCTTTCCGTACATCGATGACTGGCTCATCGTGGCTGAATTGGAGTCTAGGCTGGTGCAGGACATTGGCTTGGTACTTAGCACTTGCCAACGCCTGGGGCTCCTGGTGAACTTTGAAAAATCCAGACTGGTGCCCAACTGCAAGGTGTCATACATTGGTGCACTATTAGACTCTGTGGAGGGTAAGGCTCTGCTCCCCTTGGAGAGGGCTCGGTCCCTAAGGGGTCTGGTGTCCATGTTTAAAAGGAACCGTTTCCAGTCTGTGCGCACTATCCAGTGCTTACTAGGGCATATGGCAGCGGCCACCTCTGTGGTGCCCTTTGCTAGGCTGCGTATGCGCCCTCTCCAGAACTGGTTTGTGCGGAGGTACGATGCTCTGCTGCACCCTCCGTCCCTCAAATTCTCTATCCCGAGGGTCATCCTCTCCTCCTTGGACTGGTGGCTGTCTGATGACAACTTGTTTAAAGGGACTCCCTTTGGGTATCAGCACCATGACGTCACGGTTACCACTGATGCCTCTCTGTTGGGATGGGGGGCTTACTGTGGTGATGTGTCTGTGCAAGATGTCTGGTCTGAGAGGGAAAAGACCCTCCATATCAATGTGCTTGAACTAAGAGCCATTCGTTTCGCACTTGTGTCCCTTACAGCACTGCTGAGAAATCGTCAGGTGTTGGTGCAGACGGACAACACGACTGCCATGTACTACGTGAATCAGCAGGGGGGCACAGTGTCCATGGCCCTGTGCCGGGAAGCCACGCTCACTTGGCAGTGGGCTATCAGGAACGGTGTGTCGCTCCGTGCTATACACGTGGCTGGGTCAGACGATGCCCGAGCAGATGCCCTCAGCAGGGTCCCTTTGCTGGACCACGAGTGGGAACTGAACGTAGAGTGCATTGGGCCGATCTTTCAGATGTGGGCTCATCCAGTGATAGACGTGTTCGCCACTGCGGCAACCACCAAGGCCCACACGTTCTGTTCCAGGGCAGGGAGCGACCCCCTCTCTATTGGGGATGCCTTCCAGTTTACGTGGACGCAGGGCTTGCACTATATGTTTCCTCCATTCCCCTTGATCCCCAGGGTCCTATGCAAGGTAGAGGAGGACGGGACAGACTGCATCCTGGTGGCCCCCTTTTGGCCACGGCAGGTTTGGTTCCCGAAGCTCCTGCGGATGTCCCAGCGGACATATGTCAGTCTGCCCCCTCGGCAAGACCTTCTCCTAAACGGGAGCCTAGTCCACCACGACCCCAGGAAGCTGCACCTGACGGCTTGGCGGATCGTTCCTCCCCTATAGGTTTTTCGGATGAGGTACAGAGGGTCCTCCTGAATGCCCGTCGACCATCCACTAGGTGCGCTTATGCGGCCAAGTGGCGCAGGTTTGAACTTTGGGCACTTGCTAAAGGAGTGGTGCCTGACAGCAGCCCTTTAGGGGTTGTATTCGAGTACTTGTGCCACTTGCAGGGCTTGGGCTTGAAGGTTTCCACCCTCAAGGTCCACCTGGCAGCTATATCTGCTGCTCACACCCGAGTTGAGGGTGTTACGGTGTTTTCTCACCCACAATCCCGCCAGTTCCTTAAGGGCATGTTCAACCTTTACCCACCTGTGTCGACGCCAGTGCCTCAGTGGTCGCTGTCCCTGGTGCTTTCACGTCTAATGTTGCCCCCATTTGAACCTATGGCTACCTGCCCCTTGGATGTCTTGTCTTACAAGGTGGCATTCTTGGTGGCTGTGACGTCGGCCAGAAGGGTCAGTGAGCTGTCTGCGCTGCGGTCTGACCCTCCTTTCCTTGTGTTTCATCCCAACAAGGTGGTCCTGCGTCCCTGCCTGGGTTTTCTGCCCAAGGTGGTGTCCGCTTTCCACCTCTCACAGGATATTTCCTTACCTGCATTTTTTCCTCACCCTTCCTCTAAGGGGGAAAAGGCCCTCCATTCCCTAAACTTGAAGAGGGCCATAGCCTATTATCTGGATAGGACGAAGAGATTCCGGTCGAGCCCTCACCTGTTTGTGTGCTTTGGGGCCAAGGACAAGGGTAACAGGGCTTCTTCACAGACCCTGTCTAGGTGGATTGTAGTGGCCATTGCCAAGGCCTATTCCCTGGCAGGGTTAGCTTGCCCGCTTCATGTCAGGGCCCATTCTACGCGGTCCCAGGCATCCTCCTCGGCGCTGCTCAGGGGTGTGCCCCTGGCTAACATTTGCAAAGCGGCCACGTGGTCCTCTGCAGATACCTTTGTCAGGCATTATGCCATAGATGTAAATGCCGAACAGGATGTGTCGGTGGCCAAGGCTGTCCTGCACTCCCTTTTTTCCTGAGGGAGTTTTGGGGAAAAATTTTTTTTCTTGGCGTACCTGCTAGGTACCCTTGAGTGATAGAGTGTATATATGTATATTGGGGTGTATATATGTGTACATATTGAGTACTTATGTACCACTACACAATTTACAGGGATGTATATATGCATATCTGTTTGTTGTTGTTCTTGTTGTTCAATAAAATTGTGTTGGACTTCACCCCGCCTTCCTTATTGCGTGAAGCTTGGTACACTCCCATGTGTGGAGGCACAGAAGAACGAAGATGAAAACAGGGTTAACATACCTGTAACTTATGTTCATCGAGTTCTTCTGTGCTGACACACAACCCTCCCTCCTACCCCGCTGTGAATTCCAATGCACAACAAGGTGATGGCTGTAACGGAAATTGGTGTCTTTAAGGTGTTATGGCTGAAGTGTATTGGTCAAGCGGCGGCAAAGGAGAACTGAGGGAAGGGGCAGTTGGTCGCTGGAGGATCATGTGACCGTTTGGGCGGGAAAACGGTCGCTGAGGCGCGCGACAGACGGCCCCTTCGGAGCCATAGAAGCTCTAGAAAATTCTCTGGCGGCTGGCCTGCGCCTGCGCAGTCCCCATGTGTGTCAGCACAGAAGAACTCGATGAACATAAGTTACAGGTATGTTAACCCTGTTTTTTCAGTGGTGAAAAAATACTTTTTGAATACCTTCCCCCCTTGAGGCTAAGATTGCTAGCTCCCCTTACTTCCAAAGCAGGAGATGGGGTCATTTTGCAGGCACAAAGCCTGATCTATTGTCCTCATACATGCACAAAGCGTGCACTCTGGAGGCCCTGGTAGTATCATGTTCAGTTGAAAACCAGAAGTGATGGGTCAGCCCCAACCATAGCATTTTTGCTCTATTTAATTTAATTTAATTTATTATATTTATATTCCACCCTCCCCGCTTTTGCAGGCTCAGGGCGGATTTGGGTTGATTTGGCCCCACTGAGACCTTGTAGTTTCTGGTTTGAACTGGAAGTGCATCACTGGGGCCTCCAGAGCATGTGCTCACACCACTTCGCCTCATGCTCCAGTGGCTCCTAGCTTGCCTCCCCTTCCTTTCCCCCTCACCAGCTAGGTTAGTGTGGCTGCAGGGTAAAAGATAGGGGCAAGGGATCCCGCGCCCCCACTGGGGGGGATAGCACCCCTACCTGAGGCTTACTTAGCACTTACCTTTCTGACCTTTGTGCTAGGCCAACATACCTTTTTACCCAGCCTTTAAACTGAGAGATTCCATCTTTTAAAACTGTTTTTATGGCCTGCTTGTGACCAGGGGCATTTTCTCTGGTAATACATACTGGTACTGAATACTGGCACCTTTTGGGGGGTTCTCCCAGGTCCTGGGGGGAGGGGACTGGTGGAAATAGGTACAACCTCATATATGAGTGCTGGCACTTCTTTTAAAAAACAAACAAAAAACCTATTGGTTTTATTAATATAATCTCATGTTGTTGTTTTTATGGTTTTATTGCCTTATTTTTGTGAGCTACTTTGAGCAGATCTCTGGAGAGGCAGCATATAAAATTTCTAAGTAAAAATAAATAATATTTATAAAAACTAACCATGAAAAATAATATATGTACACTTATTTCATGGGGCTTTGGGTGGGGGTTCGGGGAGAGGAAAAGACAGAACTAAAAGGTAAAGCAGGGGGAAAGAAAAGGGATAGAGAAAGGAAAAAGAAAACATTTAGGGAGGAGAGAGTAGAGATCAAAAGCAAGTGTAAAAGGACTTAAAAAATTGGCCCCCATAATTCACATTCTATACTGCAGTTTAACAGGTACATGAAGGAGCTCCTCCTCCAATGGCGACTGACTGAGGCTCATTTTTATGAGCTCTCTTGCTTCTTTCTGCTTTTAAGGGCTATTATAGCCAGGCAGGACTGTCTACACAGTCCGAAACCTGCCTCTTATCAAGAGGCAGCCAGCGGCGGCATCAGGTTCATTGGGGAACTGTTTGGCTCTCTTTAATTAGAGAGTGGGATGCTCCCCGACTCCTGAAGATGCAAGAAAATCTCGCAAAGCAGAACTGAAGTGGCCAAAAGCCAATTAAGTCAGCCTGTGGGGCTTTTGTAAATGTAATTTAACTGTCTTGTGCTAGGACCTATTCTCTTTTTCTTCCGTGCTATTCAAGAGGAACAAAATTGTGCTTTATTTCTCCTCCTTTTTCTTTTATTTTCCACCTCTGGAAAACAACAAAGATGTCTGCTACTCATCTCAGCATCGGCACACTAAGCAAGACATTCAGATCCTAGTTGGACATTCAGTAAGTGAGTTATAAAGTAATTGGGATTTCCTCTCTGACTGACAAACCACTGATAACTACAGAGTGTTCTTAATTACATTTGGAACTCAGCTTTAAAAAAATGGTTCAAAGCTATACTTAGGGCTTTTGCGGTGATTACAAGAAGGTTCATCATCATCATAATATTCAATTTATATACCGCCCCTCAGAATGACTTAACACCCAGTCAGAGCGGTTTACAAAGTATGTTGTTATTATCCCCACAACAAAACACCCTGTGAGGTGGGTGGGGCTGAGAGAGCTCCTAGAAGCTGTGACTGACCCAAGGTCACCCAGCTGGCTTCAAGCGGAGGAGTGAGGAATCAAACCCAGTTCTCCAGATTAGAGTCCTGCGCTCTTAAACACTACACCAAACTGGCTCTCCACCAAACTTCAGCTATCACATCTAGTTTGCCTTGAATGCATATATGGATATGTACTAGAGGTGTCTGTAAACAAAATCCCAAGCCGCAAAAAATCCCAAGCCCCAAAAAAAATCCCACTGGTTTTGAGCCTTACTTGTAACTCTCAGGCATGGAAACAGTAGTCCTGGCTGCTTGGTAGTCACAGAAATCTTCCTTCATGTTTTTTTCCAAGTTCTGCCATTTACCAGCAATGTAGCATGAGCTCGCCTTTCCCTTGAACCTGTACTGAATTTCACCCTTCCAATCCTGTCTTTGAAAGGGAGGAGTAAAGAGAACTCCCAGCCAACCCCAAAGACAGAGCTGCCAAACTCCTTCCCACATCCTTCCCCCTGCCTTGTGGGCTGGAGAGACCCTAGAATTATCAGTTTCTCGATTTTGACTCAGGAGGATCTGTTTGTTGAGATGTCTTGAGGATCACATAAGTGAAGATACATTCTGAGTCTATTTGCTCGGTTTTTTACAATTATTGGTGATCTAAATAATTATGTCTGTGGATTTTGTCTCTTAACTTTTCTTTTTTCTCTCGCTCTCTTTTTGTTAGCATGTTGGATGAGTTATATAACAGGCAATTTACATGATCTGGCGCACACACACACACAAATAAAATAATAAGACAATCAAATCAACAATTTAAGACACTAAATTTGAAGGTTGAGAATATGTTGAAAGTAAAATGTTTGGAATTCCATTATGGGATAACTTTTAGAGATATTTTTCAAATATTTTATTTAGATGTATCACAGTGGTGAAGGAGAGGAAAATTAATTTTGAAGCTTATACACTTTCAGTGCAATCCTATGGAGAGTTACTCCAGTCTAAGCCCATTGACTTCAGAGGGCTTAGAATGGAGTAACTCTCCATAGGATTGCAGTGTCAGTCACTTACAACTAACTACAATTAATATGATTTATATATCAATATAGACTGGCAGTTGTTGAAGAATGAAATGAGTAATTAAAAACATTAAATAGTTTTTGACATAACATTAAATATATTTAGAAGCATTATAGTTCACTTTTCTCTTTTCTAGAAAATGAAATTGAAGGAGAGGGGCAAAAGTATCGTATATTATATATATACTTTTTGATGTAAACTAATGTTCTTTGTGTAAGGTTCTATGCACTTTTAATTGCTATTTCCTTATTTCTTTTTCTAAATAATTTTTTTTTAAAAAAAAGGTACATGAAGAACACGTTAAAAAGAAAACAATTTGCAGGTTTGTTGCAAATCCTTCTCCCAGTCCCCCTGTTTATACATAGTATTTTACTAGTGAATTAGAGTTTGAAGTGTCAGGAGACCCAGGTTCAAAGCCCCACTCTGTCATGAAGTTCACTAGAAGACCTTTGGCTGGTTACTTCTCTCAGCCTAGCCTACCACACAGGTTTCTTGAGAGGACTGTACCTTTTAAAAACCGTTGAGGTCTTTTGTCAAATATTTATGATGTACTATTTATTGTATTTATGAAATTTGGACATTTATGAACTATTTATGAACTATTGTTGAAACTTTATATATGTATGTCACTTTCACACTTTTGCACACTGCACTTTAATGAATTTATTTACGGTATCTATTGTTTGGAAGACTGATGCGAATTTTTGGGTGGCAGTATTTTCTGTTAGCAGCTAGGTGTGTTCTCCCACATTTTGCCTCTTTTTGAGTTTCCTAACATTTCTGCAAGCCAGATGCCACCATACTGCAGAGAGAGTTTCTGAGTCAACCCTACCGCAGCTGTGCTAGGTTTTACCTGCAGTGAGTTTTCAGCTCACTGCAGGTAAAATTCCCAATTTCATGTCTGCAGTTGTATAACCCATCATTCCACAAAGGACTCTGTTATCTTATTGTGCTTAGTAAGGAGATCAAGCCACATCCAAAAGAGAGTCAACTACCCTCTTCTTTTGCTTTCCCATCATCACAAAAGTATACCACACAGTAGAAGGAAGATATTCATTTTTATAATGCAATGTATCACTTTTATTGGCTTGCATTGTACCATTCCATTCAGAAAAATTTGAAGCCTTCTGCCAGCCTAAGAATCTTTCCTCCAACTTAAACATATTTTCTGATAGTGGAAGAGTCACGTAAGTTGGAGGAAAGTTTCAAACGTTGCTGATTGGAGTAGTAAGATACAGGCCAACAGATTAAAAAACAACAACAATAACTCAAACTTAACAATGGATGATGTTCCTAACCTATGGAAAACCTGATTCTGCAAGTGTGTATGCAATCTCATTGAAATCAGTGAAACTTGCACAACTATAACTAACTAGTGGCTCAGAGTGGGGGAGGGGGGTAGGAAAATAATATGAATTCAAAATAGCTATCCAGAAACGATTATTGGTCTATTTAGAACCAATAAGTCATAGTTCATTCTTAAGAAAATGAAACTACTTGAGCTTACATACTTTCCCCATATCCCCTCATGTGTGGCTCAGAAATGGAAGATTTTCTGATCCATAAGAAACTACGCTTGTCCACTTCATGTTGAAAAATCCTGGAATGTTGCAAAAGAGCATGCCACAGTTTTCCATTTTGTCCAACATGGATGTCATGGCAAGCAAAAGCTTGCTGCAAATCAAGAAGTCTGACCCATACACAAGGGTTAAGGGGAAATGGAGCAGGCAAAGCCAAGGGCTTTCAAGGCAAGGGTCATTCCTATACTGGCAAACTAAAACTTGTCATTTAGTTTGAATGCAATATATGTAAACCAGAATGGAAATATAATTTTAAAACTTACCTACATCACTTAACTCTTCAACAGAGCCCACAAAAACTTCCTCTGCAAACACTGGGCTATTATCATTTATGTCCAAAACTTTAATTCTCAGGTCTAATGGTTTTTCTATGTGTACACCATTCCAATTCATGGCATAGCCTTTCAGCTGGAATAATGATAATATAGACAAATAAGCAACAGAATATAAAGCGAGTTTTTGTAGTTGAAATACACTGCCTGTAGTTACCACACCAAAAACTCAGCAAACAAGGACGTCCAGAGGGCAATGATGACATGACTACGATGGTGCTTAAGAGGAAAAGTGATTCCAGTTGCTTAACTTACATGTAGCATTGGTGTTTGTTCCCGATCAACCTTTCCAGTGATGTTCAGTTCTCCTGTTTTCCCATTCATAACAAACAATCCATAGGGTGGTTCTGTCACCCCTTGTCCAGAAATTGTATAAGTAATAACTACTCCTTCATCAAGTTCATGGTCAGATCGTATCTGTAAGAACATGAGATCAATATTCTGGAAATTAAATGTTTCTGAAAATAAGACAGAAATGCTTTTATTGACAAAAAAGACTAAGGCCACAATATTAGGACACTTTCCCAAAAGTAAGCCTCACTGAATGAAATGAGACCTGCTTTACGATTGCTCCCTAAGTCCACTTAACTGTACTTTCAGATTTCCTATACAGTTGTTTCTGTATAGAGCATAATACTTTACATATACCTTTATTATATTATTTTACAATGCACTGTTAAAATCTCTGATAAATATTTAAAATTATCATTAGTCTATTTAGAAGTTTTCAAATATTTAAACTAAATCAAGCAGACTGGTCAGCAAATTAAGAGGGAAACCTATTGTCCCACTATGCACCTATGTGCAGAAGAGGGGATCCCCACATGTAACTAGGCACTCACTCCCGGTTGATAATGAGAGGGGAGAAGAAAGGGCACCACTCTGCTTTACAGGGACCCTATCTTGGTATGTACAGGAGAGGATGAATTTTGCCTAACTTAAGGAATCTTAGAAGAACTGGAATTCTATACATACTTAATGGAGAATGTTTCCACTAAAACTAATGGATTGAAATTCGTATATTCACTACACAGAATCAGGCTAACCATGACTGTGAGAGTTATCCTAAGCAGATTCACCTACAATCCTATTCAGGTCTATTCAATGGGGACGTACTCCTACGAATGCAACCTGTATCACTGAGCTCAACTCAAAGAGACAATGGACCTTCCAAGTACATGAGACTAACATCTCAACTAAAGGTAAATTTGCTTTGGAAATTTTAAAAATGTCCTCCTCAAATGAGCAAAGTCCCAATGCTATTTCTAATTCTTTGAGTAATGGCTGTATTCTATCTTCTCTACTTATGCAGAGGCCTTGGACAATGGAGATCTGGCAACCAATGCAGGAATATTTCCAGGAATATGGTCACTGGATATCACCAGCAAAGATCCACATCTGTAAGGTGCTATGTCTGAACCACAGAAAAATGGGAAATAGTGGGAGGTAGCAGTTCACAGGGCTGGCCAATCCTCTTCCCTATCAACCTTCCCCACTGTGTGTCACTCATGGCTCAAGGGTGAAAGTGAACAGCTCTTAAAGAAAGCAAAGGATCTTAATGGGGCTGATCTCAGTGGAGGGTCTTAATGTGGTAGGACTGGAGAAACAAAGATCACAGCTATTATATATAAAGTAAGGGCAGAATTTAAAAAATAAGGATAAGGAGTTTGTGCCTGATGCAAACTCACTATCAGAACAGAACACTGTTTACAATTTGCAATTAAAGCATTAGTGAGTTGGCTAAAAGACATTTTCATCCCAGTCCAACTATTTTTCATTCAAAAAGGGAGGGAGGGGGAATATGATGACATCAAAGAGACATGTTTCCATATGATGCCTCCTGCAAGCTCATCAGGCTTTCATTTATCTTACTCTAGCGATTGGATTTCTCTTGGAATTGTCCTGCTCTTCCATGATGACTGCAGGTGGAACAATCCATTCTCTCTTCTGTCTCATTAGGCTGTCTATGTTGGACAGCTGATTACTTTTGCCACCAAGAATCTGCCAGGAGAGAAAAATTTCAATTGCAATTTTGTGGGCAACCTGTGCTAATATTTACAGGTTAACAGCTCTGAGTGTACATGCCTATTTTTCATTTAATAATAAAGTAAGATTATTTCAGAAATAGATAAACAAAAATGTATTGAATACTTTAATGCAGATTAAGGTTTATTTACTTTTACTTTCACTAAAATACTTCAACAGGAAAAAATCTAAAAATGCAAATTCTCACACCAGCAGATTATTGCATTCTATTCTACAAGAGGTAACCAAAGCGTATTCAGAAACACAAACTCATTCGTCCTCTGGAACTTATCTATGCAGGTCTTTGGCATTATATTGCCTTGTTTGCTTTCTTTGCTGGCAAGAATAACTGCTTAGGCTTTATTTATTACGTTGTTTTTTTGGATGCAGAGTACATGTCAGCATATAGGTGGTGTTAGAAGAGGAGGATTTAATACTGTCCCTTTCCTCAGGTTTCAGAGGGGGACAAACCAGAAAAATCGAGAGGTCGGGGCATCTGTTTACTCCTTACTGCCCTGAACTATCCTTTGTTGTGTAGATTGCTAATCTCAGGACTTCCTCCTCGTGACATCTTCCTCTTCCTCCCTTTGTCACACACAATTACCTCTTCTCTCCATCTTGCACCACGGATGCAGGACTTGCAATCCTGCAATCCATGTCCAGCCTTAGACTAGATAGGTAGATAGGAATCTTTCTCTCCTCTTTCCTATCAGAGTATGGAGTTTTTATAATATAGAACTCTTATTTCTTTTCTAAACCTAATCTAAGTGTAAGTTTATTTTCTCTCTCATACTCATACCAACCAACATGTTCCAAACACCCATCACATACTGTGCCCATATATACATATCTTTTAATAAGTTCAGGGTCCAGTTTTTTTTAATAGGTGGTATTTACATTTCAAACATAATTAAAATAACTATAATACTACTTTTTAGAACATCACATGTGTTTTCTCAGTACTGAGAACTGGCAGGCCAGCTAGCAGTCTAGTTTCCCTGCCCATTCATCACTATCCAATTATCTGAGCTACCTGGACATCTTGTATGAGCCTCACTGACATGCTTTATATTACGATTTCATGGTTTCTTACCTCTACATGAAGTCCATTTCCAAAAATTATGCAACTCTGCAAAAAAAAATTTTAAAATTAAAACATACAGAAACACACAACATCCTGAACATCTATTAAGTGGTAATGAAAATCAGTGGGTTGGATCCAGCCAACTTTTTCATTAGATGTGACCAAATCCTCTCTCCTTACTACAGCCCGTTTCACATGGTTTTTCATCATGCATATACCTTGAATCCAGCAAAACTTCTTGGTGTCAAAGGACCCCCTTCATTTTTTAAAAACAGAAAAGCTGGTTGGCTCTAACCCAGTAAATGCTTTTCACCCCTTCTGCCGCCTAATTGTTAAAAATAGATAAAATAGAATGGACTGTTAAGTCTTATTTGAAATCCTAATCAATCTTAGATTTTAACAGAGTCCTGAAATAAAATGCTGTACTGGCTTCTTATCAGTATGAATAAATCTCTGAAAAGTCAGTATTTGTTTCAATTCAGGCTGAGACGGTATAGATCTAACCTGAAAATGGCAGTCCTCATAGGCTGAGTTCCCTCCTTTCCCTCTGCTACAACTTACATGCCATCAGGTTGAGCTGTGTACAGCAAGAAATGGTGTCAGGACAGGGAAATTTCTATTGCACACTGTGGGGGTGGGAGGAAACCTGACACGGGGCTGCCGTTTTTAGTGTCAGCCCCATGGTTCCTAATAGCACAGAGTTCCATCTTCAGTAAAGACTAAAAAATACAGTGATGCTGTGCTATTGAGAACTACAGTTAGTGTTTTCTTTTACACAATTTCATTAACGCAAACTAACAAACTCAAATATAAACATTCATGTTCAAACATGATAAAGACCTTCTGTGTCAGAAATTGAGAAGGAGGGTATTAGTTAATCCCATTTTACTATTAGAAAAAATATCAGCTCTGTATAGGTACCCATATTTTTCTGGTGTGAGGCTTACAGCAGCTGTGAGCGATAAATTTACATTTGGCAGGCAGCAAAATGGAAAAGGGCTAACTGCACACTTTTCTAGCAATCCCCTTGGTCAAATTAACAGGCATACACAGCTGCTTTGAAGTAAAGACATCAGGAGATCTGTTCCTAAGTTGATGTGAGCCGCTTGTAGCTCTTCCCTATATAGCAGTCTTAGAGAACTTGGACCTATGAAATAAGCCAGCACAGTAGCCTCACATATTGCACAAAGCGGGCTATGGATGTATACTGTCCAGCCTGCCAGCTAAGTCTTTCCTCACAAGTCCTGTTATCTGTGGCCCACCTCCAGAGGGGAGGGAGGTGATGACCAGGGAAGGGACTTCTACAGCAGAGGCGCCTCACCTATGGAATGCCCCTTCCATGAGGCTCACTTGACACCTAACAAACTCTTTTTTAGGTGCCAGACCAAAATGTTTCTTTTACCCAGGCATTCAATTAAGGTGGTGGTGGTGGTGGGTTATCATCTGACGTCATTTTAATAGTTTGTTTTTACCTTGAGAACTGTTTTATTAGGTTAATTTTAAGCTGCAAAATGTTTTGTGCTCTTTTTAGGTTCTGCCTGAGTTTTTTACGCTGGGGTTTTAACTACTTTTATTATATGGTGTTTTTATTATGTTTTATGTTGTAAGCCAGCTCCAGCAGGCTCCCCTGGAGAAGCAGCACAGAAACCTTCTAAACAAAGAATCAAGCAAACAAGCAAGCAAACAGAAAAACTGAGCGGGAGCTGAATTGTGAACTTGCCCTCATTCATTCATTTTACTGGTACTTTCTTTTCTTCAAGCATAAACAAAAAAGGGCTTTGTAGCAACTTTAAGACTAAGAGATATACAGAACGTTCTTAAGCAGGTTTACTTATCAATTAAGCTCCACTAAATCAATAGTGCTTACTGCACAGTGTGTTTAGGACTGCAGACTTGCTAAAGTATAAACTTCCATGGGTTAGAGCCCATTTCATCAAACACTGTTTCCCACTGAAATTAGGGTTCTAAATATGCCAAGGAAAAAACGAATTTGCAAATAAGAAGGCTTGTATCTACTTTTAAAATAGTCTCAATTGTTGGTAGTTAAACTTTGCATTTATGGTTTTAGCTTGGGAAGGTACAAGCTCCTATGTGACTGTAAATACTATTTTAAGGACTGCCTATATAACAAGTCTTTATTTGGGCGTCTCCTGTCTTTAGTATAAAGATCTGTGAGTCTATGGTAAAACATTGTTTCTCAAGCCCCAGCAGGCTTCAAAGATGCATTCCTAGCCCAGGGGAGGTTTCTGTACCAGGGTGGATTTATTTTGGGTGATAAATACATTTTCTTTGTCTCACGTCAAATCCTACCCTGCCCTTACATTACAAATAATTCTGTAATCCTGATTCATGCATTTGCTCAGGATTGTACAGGTTCAGACCAGGAAAAAGACCTTAAAGAGGCTTTGGCTCCAAATGAAGGTGCTCAATCCAAAATCTCTTGCATACACAAAACAGTATGCATTCATTCCTATACAGGTATTCCTGCTATGGGCTGTGAGTGACTTGATCTGGGCTCTGAATCTCAAAAACAAGCAAGTTATATCATGTAGAACCAAAATCAGAAAGAGCCCAGTAGCACCTTTAAGACTAACCAACTTTAATGTAGCATAAGCTTTCGAGAATCACAGTTCTCTTCGTCAGATGCATGTAGAACCAACACTCAACTAAACAATTCAGTTACAGTATAGTTTCAAGTGGGTTGCTGAGCAGGTCTGCAGTAGAAGAGCAAGATTCCAGTGCAGTTACACTACAGTAATAAAACTATTCTGCACAAAACTACTTCTCTAGCTTGACTGAGGCATTTATGTGAAGTGGTTTTCAGTCTGCTCTTCTTACTGTTTTAGCAGGAATTTTTTTGATCCTGTCCTGTTTAGGGGAATGGGATCACAAGTGCTGAATGGGACATTTTTTTTTCCTGTTAGCAAACTTTTAGAAGAATACAACGCTGAATATCTTGGGACTGTATGATGCTAGGAGTCAGAAGCAGGCAGCCCCTGGACCAAAGCCACTGGGAAAGATCATTCATAGTTTTGGAGTACATTGTCATCAATACGGTGATGATGCTCAGCCCTAACTTTCTTTGTTCAAACCAAGAGGCACTGCTGTAGCTGTGATGAGCCAGGGCCTGGCTATTGCAGTTAAATGGCTAAGGGGGAATCTACCTTATACTGAATAAGACCGCTGGCTCATTAAGATCAGCCTTATCTACTCAGACTGGCAGCAGCTCTCCAGGGTTTCAAGCACAGGTCTTTCACGTCACCTAATGCATGCTCCTTTTAACTGGAGATGCTGGGAATTGAACCTGACAGTTACTGTATACCAAGCTGATGTTCTATCATTGAGTCATGGCCCCTCCTATACAAGTAAAAAAGTTGAAAATGAATCTTGGTGAGATGAAAGTGATGCTGATTGGGAAGGCTGAGGCCCTAGAAGTCACTGCACATCTCATATTTGATGGGTTCCGCTGACTCTGGCTGACTGAGTTGAGAGCCTAGTAGTTGTACCAGACTCAGCATCACTGTTGCAGAAGCAAATTAATATAGCTGTAAAAAAACATTTTCTTTCATCTTCAGTTAGCCTGGAAAATGGATTCTCACCATGACCTGGCAGATCTGGCCATGTGGATCCATGCCACACCTCAAGGCTGGACTACTGTAATGTGCTCTACATGAGTCTGCCCACAATGACAGCTTGGAAACTCCAGCTGGTTCAAAATTGGGAAATCAGGCATATTACGATTATTCTGCAGTCACTCCTTTAAGCAAAGCCTTTTACCAAAGGAAGAGCCTCGTGGCGCAGAGTGGTAAGCTGCAAGTACTGCAGCCCAAGCTTTGTTCACAACCTGAGTTCAATCCTGGTGGAAGCTGGGTTCAAGTAGCTGGCTCAAAGTTGACTCAGCCTTCCAAGGTTGGTAAAATGAGTACCCTCCAAGGTCGGCAAAGTGAGCAGGGCTCATTTCGAGGGGGAACGTGCAGGAACGCAGTTCCGGCAGTTCCCCAAAGAGGTCACATGTCAGGTGGCCCCACCTACCTGACTCTCGGCCATTTTGGGCCCATTTCAGCCTGGATTGGGGCTGAAACGGCCCGGAACAGGCCTCTGATGGATGGTGGATCACTCTCCCACTCAGCAGCGGCCCAATCCTGACCATTTTGGGCCCAATTTTGGCCCTGAATGGCCAGGATTGGGTTCAAAACAGCCAGGATAGGTGATGTCAGGGGATGTGGCATATGCTAATGAGTAATGCTAATGAGTTCCTCCAGCTCTTTTTCTACAAAATGACCCCTGAAAATGAGTACCCAGTTTCCTAGGGGTAAAGTGTAGATGACTGGGGAAGGCAATGGCAAACCACCCTGTAACAAAAAGTCTGCCAAGAAAACGTCATAATGAGACGTCCCCCCATGGGTTAGTAATGACTTGGTGCTTGCACAGGGGACTACCTTTACCTTTTTTTAACCAAAGCCTGCACAAGGGTAAGAACAATAACTGCCTGTACACAAGCTGTTGTGGCTCAAAGCTGCTAGACTGACTTGCCTGATAAGGCTGGGAAGGCTCATATGCTTCTATTGTTTCACAGAATGTGTAAAACAAAATTGTTCAGGAGGACCTTTTTATAAAGGGAAAAAGATATAGTATTATTTGTCTGTGAAATTTTTATCCTCCTCCCCAATACTGCATTCACTGGATGTATTATACTGTCTTCATTTCATAGCTCTCTAATTGTGTAATCCAGTGTATTGGATGCATTATACTATTTTTTTAATTTCTCTGTTAACCATCTGTACTTCACTGAATTGTATATTACACGTATTTACTTGTCTTTATCACGCTTCTGTGTAATTTTGTAATTTGTCTTAAGTCTCAATTAGTAAGGTGGGTGATAATTTTTTATTTATTTGTTTAGTTTATTTATAGCCTGCCTTTCTAGCTGAGATACAGGGAAATTATACGATATAAGTCAGACTATCTAAGGGAAAAGTATGCTATAAACAATACAGAAAATGAATTACAAGGTATAAAACAATGCTATAAAGGCTAGTGATACCTACAATAGTTACTGAGGTGGACTACAATCCTATCATCTACAATAATAAAGATGCTCCCCAGACTATTCCCTTCTACTACATCTCTTTTAAAAAAATGCCCTCCTGAATAGAACTCAGTAACTCTTTTACGAGAATATTCCTGTTCTACTTCCAGTTGTAGTGCTACCATTGATGATGAAAGTCTAGATCCACCCTGAAATGACTTCACCCTTAGATAAACTCATTGTTTCCTCAGGTTCTGATCTCAATGCACGTATACTTGTATACTGTGCTGGCTATGTAACACTGTGCTGGCATGTATACTTGTATACTGTGCTGGCTATGTAACTTTTGATAAGCTTCAACTTACTTCAAGGACCACGTGTCCAGACATAGATCTCAGTGATGTCTCTCCACTGAATCATCACAATCTCACAGGCTGCAAAAGGTCTAAACCACAAAACTATTAGGAACCCGATTAACATGTAAACACAGAGAAATTAGCAAGTTGCTCTGGAGATAACAATTATTTCTTCTGTTAAATAATCTATTGCGTTAACAAGTTCTCTGCTCTATGAAATTTAACTTAAGTGACCGAAATCAACAAAATTAGTTTTTCAAAATGCTATTGCAACAAGAAGGTCTTTATACTTTTAGCAATATGATTGTGGAATAAACTAAGATCCGGGGGGAAAACAAGATTTTTGTTAGTCCAGCTAAATCTGATTTTCCTGAATCAAATCAAAGAATTTGGGATCCAATTCAGGAACCTGGATCCAGACCCCCAGATAAATCTGGGTAAATCAGGGAAACACGGCTTCAGCCTTCAGCTGGCTCCTTTCTGGGCTTCTCCTATTTTTTTCTGTAAGGGGAAGGGGAAGAGGGAGGGAGGAGTGAGGCAGGGAGGGAGGAGTGAGTGACTAATCCATGCAGGATCTTTCCTTGTCTGCCTGGCTTCTGTGAGGGACACTGGTTCTGTTTGGCTAAGCTGCAACAGTTTTCCTTGCTTCAGTTTGGTTTGGATGGAATTCTGTGTTTTGACATGATTCTCTGGTTTGATGTTGGTCTCCTTGATTCACTTTGGTTCTGGGAGTATTCTATCTATTCCCTTGCTGCAGTTTGTTTCTGTTGGGCTTCCTCTTGCATTTGGGAGTGTGCCTTTGGCCTCTGGCAGCCTTGCTCCTGTGTGTTTTTGCCTGAGAGCCTGCTTGGAAATGTTTCCCCCGCAAAAAACAATGGAGAGTGACTGCACAGCTTGTCCAAGGGGCACTTGGGTTTTGGGGAGATGTCAGTTTGGTTCCATTGGGTTTTCTCTAGGTTAAGGTTGCATTTGGAAGTGTGCCTTTGGCCACTGCAAGTCTTGCCCCTGTGTGTTTCTGCCTGAAAGCCTGCTTCAAAATATTTCCCCCATAAGGAAACAATGGAGACTGGCTGGGAGCACCTTCTTCCCATAGAACTGGACCCTGGGGTCTGATCTTCCTGAAACTTGGACGGTCTTTAGAGGACAGGCAGGAGTAAGTTCCCAGCAAATTCAGTGGAGTTTGCTTGAAAATGCATAGTGGGTGCATAGTGGTTTACCTCTGGAAAAACCACTAAAAGAGCTATAGAAGGTTTATATTTTCCATGACAATATTTCAGTGCTAAATCCAACATGGTTATTATTGGCAGACCAAGAAATAATTCCAAGCATCCTAGGAAATCCAAGGATTATGTAGGCACCTCTTGAGCAAGGAGTAGTGATGTCTGTTCTCTTTCTTAAGAGAAATTGCCTAGCCCATCCATATAAAATACTACATTCTTTTTATTCACTGTAAAATAATATGTGGTGGCCATTAGAGGTTGACACTGGATTACAAGAAACAAAAGCAAAATAGTTATCATTGGAACAGAATTATATGCAGTTTTTTGGGGGGAGATGGGCGAATAAATAAAATGTGTGTAAAATTCAGTAACTGGTACACTAATAGCTTTCATAGAGGAGGCTCACTTCTTTCACTCTCTACAATTACCATGGACAAGTATGAAATATAATATCCCATGCTCAAACACAGTAGGCTATCTTAAACAGCATGATATCCTGGATGAGTCGCCCTAGAGCAGCCAAGATAAACCTAAATTTCTGTTTTAAAAAGCAAAACTTTTGTTGCTGTAATCTCTAGCTTCCAACACAGTACTACAAACATCTTAACAATTTTCCACCAAGAGCTTCTTTATTGCATCAGGCGTTAAAAGTTTTATTGCTCTCATATTTAACACACCTTGATTCCACTGCTTCAGGTTGTAAATATTTTAAAGACAAAAGATCTTTTTAAAAAGAATATGGAATCCTATCTAGTCTAGAAAAGTACTAACCTAAAACAATCCCGTAGATTCATCCCTAAAGAGATAAAGGAGAACAGTCCCTGACAGCCTTCAGTGAGATTTCTGCACTATCAGTACCACTAGCTGAATTTAAAGTCTGGAAAGATTCTCCACAGTTCAATTCTTATACCATTTATAGCCATTCTGTACGCTGTGTATTTAACATAGCCAGCAGAATCCTGGTACAAATGCCTTATTTATTTTAACAAATTCTAGCATGCTCTTCCCCTTCCAGAAGGGGCTCAAGATAGCTTAGAAAACAACCAATCAAGAAACTAATAAAACAGATTAAAATACACAATCCATATAATTAATAGTCATTTATGGAAAGTCCTCTTCAAAAACAAAATCCCGCTTTCTGGTTTTTTTTTCCTGCCCACCTTAAAATGTGGCATTCTACCTACAGTATCAAGTGGTAGATCTCAGAATTGTCACCTGTCTAGAATGTTTCATTCTCCACAATGTGTTTCTGTATGAGATAACCCCAGAATCTGCACTACAAGTATTTTAATGCTGGGAAACAAAATTAAAGGTAAAAAAATTTACATTAAGCCAAAGCTGTACACTATTATTTAGTCAAACCCTGCCCGTCATACATGTTTAAGCAGCGCTTAATTTCTAACTGCAGCACCCTTCATTTTTGAAATTAAGCACTTCTTAAACACATATATCAAAGGGGGCTCATGTACACACACTCATTTTCTTAGCCTGAGTTTTGTTATGTTTTATAGTTGCAGATTCTAGCTTCCTTGTAGTTTTATAAAAATCAGTTTCAGTCTGGAGAAGCATTCCAGACTTACCACAGCACTGGTATAGGTGTGAAGGCTGATAGGGTACAATTCGTGAAAGGTTCTTTATATGTACTCAGATACTCTCTGCTTTATGAATACTTCACATGTTCCAGGGTTGAGTCTTGATATATTTAATGCTTTCCAAGGAAAAGTTATGTCTTAGATTAACCCCTGTGTGGATATTCTGGGGATCAACTCAAAAGACAATGGCTGACAGACCAAATTCCTAAAATATTGCAATGACATCCAAGTATGATGTAGCCCACTCCTGGTCTATGATTCCTAAAAGTTTCCTCATTCCCTGCCGTATGCCAAGAAATGTCTTGTACAGCTCTGTCAAGTAGCAGGCTGTCAAATTATACCCTAAGGAGGTATAGTTAATTATAAGTATCAGGGTGTTGATCCAGGAAATAAATCTATGCAGAACTAATGGGAAAGAAGTATTTTATTTCCTTTCAAAAACTCACAGTTGCGCAGAGGTAAAACAATTTATTTGAACTTTAAATAATCTGTTGATACTGATTCTTATTAGTTTATTTCATCAAGAACTTCAATAAGATAAGGATGTGCAGAACTGTTAGTAACACAGGAGAAAATTATTCCCAAGGGAGGAAAAAATATCAAAATTCCTTGAATCTCATAAGCAAAGAGAAAAGGCTGTGATTGTAACTAGAGAACACTGACAAAAATTTCACAAACACTTTTCATGTTTTACAAGAAGTCTGTCAGCCCACACCTCCCTAATGTTAGCCATTCACGGAACTCACTACCGAAAACAGTCTGAAGCAGAAGTGCCACCTCTTTTCCCCATTTGCAAAAGGGTCCCTGGCTTGATCTCCTACAGGTGATTCTGACTGGCTAGAGGTGACCAGGTAACAGGCTGTTTATAATTTCATTTTATAAACCAGAACAGTCAGAAAGGCTCTCGCAGAATCTGGGGACTCCAGCAGAGACCATCATACTAGTAAGAATTTGTAAGCCAGTTTTTTTAAAAACTTCAGAGAGCAACCCAATTCTTACAAATTAATTCGTTTGGTACCATCTTTTAAAATTAAAGAACGAGTTCTCATTTAAATAAAACCTGACATTCCGAAAAATTCCCTTCAGGTTCCAGATACTTTCTCTCCCAACAGCAGACTTTCCACTTTTCAACATATCTGAAGAAAAAAACCCAGTTTCCCCCGGGCGTTTTAGCACAATGCCGATGTTCACCTTTATCACTCAGTATAGGCGTTTTCAGGCTCGGAGCCATTACCTTCACCGTTGCAAGCGTTCGCCTAGGTTTATCGCGCCTGAATACTGGGTGTGGCGCCGACTGCCAAGAGCAGAAAGCAGACGCTGTTCCAGCCAGCCCCGCTCAACGCGCTCCCCCCTGCAGCGCATTTAAACCGCGTAGAACTCATTCTGCAAGTGCGGAGTTAAACTGCAGTTTGCCGGAGAAAGTTAAGCGCTTCGCGCCGCAGCTAATGATTCGTTTTCCTTTCGCGCTCCTCTTCGAGGAGCCTGAGCTAATTCACTCCGCAGGCTCACTGCTCTAGGGCGGGCGAGCTACAAGGGAATTTTTCAAACAAGATCAACCCAAAACTCACCAAGACGAGCAAGATCTCAAGTCCCGCGACATGAGGCCGAGGCCAAGCCATGGCAAAGCTGCAACGTCTCCCTTCTCCTCGGACTCAAGCGCTGCTTTCTGGGCCCAAAACAACTGCCTGAGCCTTTTCCTTGGGCTGCGGGTAAAATGGGGCCGCCTAGCCGTGCGAGGGAGAAGGACGACAGAGGGGCGGGGCGGGCCGCGCGGCGCGGGGAGGGTTCACCTGGCGGGTGAGGGAACCCCGCCCGCCTTGCGCGTCAGGCCTCGGGAGGGGGCCTTCTGGCGCTCTTTGCCCTCGCCGCTGGAAGTGAGTCTTTGTGCTGCGGGACGCGGTGGCTCTGGCAAGGTACCTGCGGCGAGAGGCAGCTCCGTAATCCGAGCCCTGCAGCGAAGCCGAACAAGTTCTTCATGCAAATAAGGCTGAGGAAATCCCCCCTCCCCCGGCCAGTCTTTCAACAGACGGGGGAAAGTTCGGCTTGTTAAACGAAGCAGTATATATGAAAGAGAAAACTCCAGGACAGATCAGCAGATTAAAACCTCACAAACCAAGATTCTCTCTATCAAGAAAGAACAAACCCAGTCTTTCATGAGCTTTGCGTTTCGTTTCCAAGCTCAAGCAAAGCTCAGCGAGGGCGGCAACCTCGTGTTGCTTCACCCTAGCACATTGCCGCTGGACGTGGAGGCTGAAATCATTTTGAAACCCAACTTAAGTTAGCGGGCAGGGGCAGCACAGGCCTGCCAACTTCGGCATTGGAATTGTCTGAGATCGGTGGTGCCTGGAGATAGCGGCATTTGGGGAGGGGGAGGAGCTCAGTGGGTTGTAATGTCACAGAGGCTGTCCTCCAGAGCTGCCGTTTCCTCCAGGGGAACCTCTCTCTGTCCTTTGGAGATCAGATATGACATGCCAGGACCCTACAGGGTAGGATTGCCAAGCTCCAGATGGTGCTGGAGATCTTCCAGAATTACAGCTGATCTCCAGGTCACAGAGCTCAGTGCCCCTGGAGAAAAATGGCTGTTTTGGAAGGTGGAATCGCGCTCACTGAGGTCCCTTGCCTCCCCAAACTCTGCCCTCTCCAGGCACCACCTCCCAAATCTCCAGGAATTTCACAACCCCACTCATGGGTGGAGAGGGGGAGGACTCCCATCCCCCTGCATTCAATTCTTCCCTTCTCCCCCAACCCTTCTGTCACTCTTCCCCTTCCTCCACCCCTCTCTGTTGCTCACACCCTCTCTTCCCACCCCCTTTTCTGTATCTCATGCCTTTTGTCTTTGTCCCCCAACACGTCTTATCATGCATGATTCTCCCCTTCTTTCTCCCCCATGCAGAGAAGGTGCCAGTGAGGGGAGGCTGTCTTCTGCGCCTTCTCACTCTTTCTTTCACTCTTTCACTCACTCTTTTTCTCCCTACCCCTTCTCTGTTAGTCTTTCCTTCTCGGTCTTTCTCTCACCTTCACTGTCACCCCCCCATAGACTAGGCTGCAAAGAAGACTCCTGTGCCCTCTGCACCCCCCTTGGTTGTTGCCTTGGTGCTGAGAGGGCAGCAAGGACTCCTGTTCCCCTCCCCTGCTCACCTCCAGCAGAGGCTCCCCCTTCTCACCAACCTGTCTGCCTCCACACCTGCCTCCTGAGTAGCATTTTTGCCAATAGGGAAGGGGGGTGGAAGAGACATCCTCTTCTTCACCCCACCTGCCTGACTCCAGCGCTGCCACCTGAGCAGTGGTTTCAGCAGCTTCAAGGGCTTCAGAAATTTGCCAGGGCAGTAAGCTTCCGGGAAACAGCTGTATGCAAGCACAGACAACTGCTCTCCTTTTAAAAGGTTTTATAGGACCCCCCCCCTTTACTTTTAAAGATTTCAGATTTTTCTGCAAACCTGGGGAATTCTCCAGGTTTGGAGAAAAAGCTCCCTTCTGCCCATGTGACCCCAACTCACTGATTTATGTATCCAAAGATGGGGCTGTTAGATGATGTCCACCCACCTTGCTTGTCTTCCACTCCTGACTAGATAGCTTTTCCCAGTTGGCCTCTATTCAGCGCTTTTGGGCACCTTGCTGTTTCATGTTGGACTCTCTAGGATTTCCACTCTTTTCAGAGAGGGTTGTATGTTTTCATTTGCCTCTCCCCTTGCTCCATTTCCTAGGCCTTCTACTGCCATGCTCAGTTGCCTGTGCTACCTGCAAACTCTTTCTTTGACAACACTGGCTGGATTGCTGCTACCATTGCCACCAGGAATGCCACCATTGTGACCACCCACATGCCCTTCCTTAGTGATGCTGGGCATTTGGGAGCATGGGTACAGGGCGGTGGCAGGGGAGATGTGTGGATGGGGGTCAGTGGCTGTGGGTCTCACCAGAAGTCCTGGCCTTGGCAGTTGCCTCATCTAAAGATATGCTGACACAAGTCCTGAATTCCCCATCACTCTCTATTTTTGATAATAAAGTTAGCTGAGTTGATCATCTTGCAGTCCCTTCTGTCTCCGACGCCGTAGGTACTTCTGCTTTCATAGCTGGTGCTTTTGCTTTGCACAGTTGGGCATATGTCTCTGAAATTGGCTACTGTGACTTCCCCTTCTCCAGGGGACAGGACTCCTCAAGACTATCTGACTAAGCACTTGGCACCTGCCCTACTGGTCCAGTCTGGGTCTTCAGCCCACGTTCACACTGCCACACACTTTTTCAGTCAGTCAGTCAGTCAGTCAGTCAGCCAGTCAACCAGTCACACAGCTCTTGTCTTCATGCAGGTGGACAGATACAAGTCTCTTCTAAGGTGCAAGAAAACACAAAGTTACAGCAGATAATAGCTTTTTATACTCAGTCACTTATTAGCAGTTATTTTTGTCTATGAAGCCTGAATGAGGCAGTTGTCTGGCAGCCGCTTCTGTTTTTGCATAGCTGGCACTTCAGCTTTGGCATGTTTTATCACTTGAATCTGAAAGATATTGCAAGCCTGACAATTATTGTATCTGTCAGGGTTTATAAGCCTGGATATTGGAGAATGTGGTCTAAAGAAAAGTTACCCTAAAAACTCCAAAGGTTTGCACTGTGAACAGAAGAATTTGGAAGAATAAGGAATTCAGTAAGGAATTGCTGCACCCCAAAATAATCTCTGGACCATCCATCCCATATTATTCATCTACTGACACGGGATGATGCATCCAGCAAAGTAACATACACTGATGCCTTGTCTCTAACCGGGTTCTCGCACAAAGGGATGTTGGGCTTATTTTGAGGTACAGCAGCCTCCAGTTGCCAATTGTTGCAAATACAGGCTTTGGAATGGACAACAGTACATGTCAGGGTACAATCTTCTGAATCTGGAGATGTGTGATTTGGGATGGTTTGAAGCTTAATTTGGGTGCAGAGCTGTCTAAATACCATCTATATTTGAGGTTGGATTGGAAATAAGGAACTATGCTCTGCAAACAGGAAACTAGTGGTCGCTGGAAGAATAAGTGCTTCATTTTGTCTCCCCTACTGAGATGTTTTCCTGTCCCAAATGGCTACATCACAAGATTGAAAACGATGAGATTTGTGGAGGATGTTGGGATATGTTTCTGGCACCGCTGGCACCCAAAGAATTATTTGGGTTGCTTGTGCATATTACTCATGATTTTATCAAGTTTATTAGTTTCCCACTTCATTGTCTTTTTTCCAAAGGAAACTGTCCCAATCTCTTTAGCCTTTTCTGTCGGAAAGGTGCTCTGGATGATTCATCATTAAAGGTTAAGCCTTTGCATTGGCACAGCTATGGACAACAGCAGCATCCCTATTCTATCTTGCTGTGATCCAGCAAGGCAGTTAGAAATTAAGAACAAGTGGGAACCCAGTAAGGACTTCGGGGGCATCATATTCCCTCCCACACTATTTCTTCTTTCCCTTCCCTGGAAGCCCTCATAGCCTCTTCCCTTTTCCTGCTTCATTTTCTCCTCCCCCCACCAGCCACCCTACCCTTATCCCCCCCCCATCTTCAGATTTCCCTCCTTCCCTACCCTTGGCAGCTTCTCCCTGAAAAACTATGGCCCTATTGGGCGGTGACAGTTTCTGGACTCAGTTGCTCAGTGGAGAACCTGCAAGGGCTTGTGAGGGGTACCTCATTTCCCATCATACCCCTTTCCCCACAGCATTTCCTCTTTCCCTCGTTCTGGCAACTCACACATCTTTACCTTTGGGAGTGTGCCTTTGGCCACTGTAAGTGTGCCTTTGGCCACTGTAAGTGGCCAAACCCGGGCCCAACGGGACATATTATCATTCCGCTGGGCCTGTAAGACAGAGCTGTTCCGCCAGGCGTTTGGTGATTGAAGGGGGCGGTGCCATGTCGGCCTCCCACCTTTGGGGTGGGGAAGGTTCTCCCCACCACTGCACCTTGTTAATTTGTTTTATTATTTGTATATTGATTTTAGTTTTTGTTTTTATCGATTTTAACTGTTCACCGCCCAGAGCCCCTGGGGATGGGCGGTATATAAATTGAAAAAATAAATAAAATAAATAAGTCTTACCCCTGTGTGTTTCTGCCTGAGAGCCTGTTACGAAATGTTTCCCCCATAGGAAACAATGGAGAGTGGTTGGGGGCACCTTCTTCCCATAGAATTGGACCCTGGGATCCGATCTTCCTGGAGCTTGGATGGTCTTTAGAGGGCAGTCAAGGGATTTGAGGTCCTAATCTGAAACTCTAACCACTCCATCACACTGGCTTTTGTGGGGTGGCTGCTGTTCAACAGTAGCAAGCACCTGGGCCTGAATGAGTCACTTAAGTTGGTTGTTAGCAAGTCACTTGGTGGTTGCTGCCAGACCTGGTCCTGATGAATCCCCCCTCAAAAGCCGTAACAGCCCTGAAAAGGGTCCTACCGAACTCCTCCTGCCTTTTACTGACAAAAACTAAGCTTGGAACTCTGGTAAAACTGTTGGGGTGGTCTAGCAATGGTCACTGAGAGCATCTGTTTTTAAAGCTACATGTGCTCCTTTTATAATTGGGGGGGGTTAAGCCCCCCTTTTTTTGGATTTCAGATGTTTCTCCCCCTGCAAACCTGGTTTGTAGTAAGATCTGTCTTCTGTTCATGGCTCTAATCTCTGGGTTTAAGTATCCTAAGATTTGGCTAAATTGAGAATTAGATATATTGATTTATATGACTTGCACTGCAGTCCTAAGCAGAGTTACACCTTTGTAGGCTCACTGACATCAATAAATCTAGAAGGTGCAATTCTGTCTGTTAGAGAGCTGTCACAACATGTCTGGAAATGATTCACAACTCCTCGAGAAATCTTTCCTAGAATTGTTCCAAGGAATTCAACATGACTTTCCCATGTGGATTGTTGTTGTGGATACAGCATTGTAGAAGGCTGCCTCTTAGGAAGATTCTAAAGCTGTTTTGCTACTTTGTTCTAATTGTTTACTGAAAAGTTTTAACTTCATTTAAAAAAACAAACCTTACAGATATTGTCCTCTCAACAATCACTGATACACAAGTCAGTATCCACACAAATACTGAGTGACTAGTTGACTAAGCAATATGGTTGAAACTATTGAAGGGTGGGGGGAGAGAAACAGAGAAGCTGTACTATAAAGGTCTAATGTTGAACTTGGATCAGAGAGACCTTAGTGTGAATTTCTGCTAAGCCTTGAAGCTTACTCCCTCTCTCAGCCTAATGGACCTCACAGGGTGCCTAACTGACCTCACAGGGTGAATCCATGGCCGATTCCACACGATTTACCTGAACCCAGGATGTTGCGCTACGTTGCGGATCATGCTGGGGAAAACGCGAAATATCGCGTTTTCTTGCGCGAGAAAACGCAATATTTCGCATTTTCCCCGGCATGATCCGCAACGTAGCGCAACGTTCCGGGTTCAGGTAAGTCGTGTGGAATCGGCCCAGTTAGGGAATATTGGGATAATTCAATGTATTCTGAGGTGAGTTCTTTAGATGACAGCTGGGATACAAATGTAATGAATAATAATTCATATAAAGATAGAGGAAACAGTAGGAAGCAGACTAGGAGGAGGACAGTAAGTGAAGAAAGCAGAAGCTAAAGAGTGAGGACCTGTGAATAAGAGACAAAGAAGACGCATCAGGAAAAGACAGGAAACTAGTGTCTTGTTATGTGTGTCACATTTTTGTAAATAAATCAGATGTACCCTCACGTTCTATACATCTTTCGTTTATATACTATCAGTCTTATTATGTCATTAGCAGTGTCATGCTCAGCAGAGTTAGATCCTAAACCCATTAACTTCAGTGGGATTAGAAGGCTGTACCTCTGTAGAGGATGGCACTATAAGCCAGATGTCCATACTTTGGAGAGTTTTTGCTTTCCTTGCCTTTAACTCTAGACATTGAAACCAGACTTTTTCAAATGTGGTGAGTACCCATACCATGTTGTGGTATGTTCTCTGGGTAAAGGGATGACTAACTCAAAGGGAATTACATGTTACCTCTGCAACAATATGTTCCCAAACCTGTATCTGTCAAAATAATTCCAATATAGAGAAAGGATGGGGGAAGAAGAGGCCTGCCTGTGCTTGCTATTTCTCTTCTTTAAAACCCTTCACCAAGCTGTTTTTCCTCTAGCAAGGTTTACTGCAGATTTTGGAATCCAACCTGGAAAAAATGATTTAAAACTACAGGGGAAATAGTATTTTACAAGGGAGAACTGGCAGTAGGGGAAGTATTAAGCACCCCATTTATGTTTGGAACTCCTTGTTTTCCTCATAATACGTAGTTCCACAACCACATTTTGCCTGAATAAGTGAATGTCATAGGTTGGTCAACAGGACTATGCACACCCTGATGAAGTGAGATTTTAGTATTCAGTATTTTTTTTAGCTTAAAAAACTTTGCCACAAAGGTAAGTTCTGAAAGTGCAAGAAGCTTCACAACAGGATCTTCCCCACTTTCCTCTTCCTCCTATATGCCCCCTAACTCTCTGTTTAGTGTCAAGGACACCCCTGGATAAAATGCCATGTAAAACTTGGGGTACTGAAGAAGGGTATGTTGATCTTGGGCAACTACAACAAACTTGCATAAATCTGCTGCTCTTTCATAAAAACAAGGGGTCATATTTACTCCTCTGACACTGTAAGGTTGGTCCCCATTGGAAGTGGGAGCACTGGCCTTTTTGTGGAATAAACTTTAGATTCAACTATGAGAGTAGAGCTACTAGGGTTGCCAACCGCCAGGTGGGGCATGGAAATCCCCTAGAATAACAACTGATCTCCAGACTACAGAGATCAGTTCCCTTGGAGAAAATGGCTGTTTTGGAGGTAGGACTGTATTTACTGTACATTCACAACAATGTAATGGATAGCATTTATTTCTGGCAACTATAATATCCATGTTTCCTCCCCATTTCACTCTAATACCATCCAACAGTACAGAATTTGCTGAGTATAGAATTTAAACCACCTTTTCACGCTGTCTTTCTAAACAGGTCTATTTGTATTGGGTTATTCTACTGATTAAAGTTCTTTGCAGTGACAATAGGCTCTGCTTTGTATCTTGTATTCCACCCCAAATAGAAAAATGTCGCAATGATGTCATTTTTAATTATTCTATCTTGAAGTGCTGTGGCTGAATATTAAAAAGAACTTTTTATTCTCGGCGAAACTTTCTCAAACTGTCATTCACAAATGCCACACCCATCTCAAGCTGAGTCAGCAAAAGAAAAGTCACTCAGCAGTACGTAGCTATGATTAATTCATTCTTTCAAAGCTTGAGAATACAGAATAAGGGAGTTCCTTAGACTGACTCACTCAGAGTCTGATTCTGCTTAATTTGAAGCCAAGATGAATCTAGCATGAATCCTCAAAAGTCTGAAATCACAGTTTGATTGGATGTGTTATGGTACAATGAATGTCCAGTTTTGTGGATGTTGATATTCATCTGTGAATAATGACAAATGAAACAATGTTGTTTTTAAATTTTTTATTGGGTTTTTATAATACATATGGAGGGATTACAACACGCCATAAGCATTTATGAGATTCACATACAAGACACATAATCATCCGTCTAGATATTAAAAGCCATTGTATATGTAATTAGCGCCCCATATACCTTCAAGATTCCCTTTTATTAATTTCTATACTTTTTAATCCACTTACTCTGTAGCTTATATTTCTAGTAATTTTTTCTTTTGTGCATATTACAGATAGATCACATTTCACCTCTTTTACCTTTTCATCAGGGATCTTAGATCCATAGTTGTTCTAGGAGGGGGAGGGGGATATAGCAAAACATACAATATCAGCAGGACAGTAATATACATCAACATAAAGATAAGAGCAATTTTTATATTAATTTTCTCTCTTTCTTATATCTGTTCTGGCCATGCCTTCCAAACTTGTCTGCTTGTATTTTCATGATAGTAAGGGAGGGTATAAAGGCCAAATCAATATTTCGTTTGAAAACAATTTTATATTCTATTTTTTTAAAAGTATATATATATATATACTTTATCTATTTTGTTCTAGCCAAACCTGTTTACTTGGGTTTTCATATTGGTAAGACTAGGGTGATCACATAACTATATAGTAAAAACACAATTTTACCTTTTAAAAATAGTAACTCCTTCATCTTTTTTATTTTGACCATCTGGACTTATTTACTTGGGTTTTCGTACTCGCAAGGTTAAGAAGAGCAGGTGGTCATTTAACTTAGCCAGTATTTTATATTTTGAGAAGGAGTACAGTCTAAGTACAATTAATAAACTCCAAAGACCCATTAACATAGACTATATAGTGTTATATAAAAAGAGAAAATAAGGAAAGATGGGGAAAGCTATTTAAGTAAGAGGTTGAATCTGCATTAATAAGTCCTGGTATGCCCCAAGATTCTGATTGTTGTTTTTAGTTCTCCATGAAAAGTGGTACATCCAGTCCTTAATCCCTCTTTCCCCTTTCAGTATTGGCATGCTTGATTCTTTCCATGCAGATCTGCTTTTTTCTTCTTCTTTCTTCGTGAGATGTAGTACATCCAATCCCTAATCGATCTGGGCCACCAAAGGTAGATTCCCTTGTCTTCCAGCCATTTCTGAAGGAGATCAGTATGGATGTCATTACTCCTCTGCTTGCTATTCTGTTTTAAGATCCGCTGCATTCTTTTCTCCCCTTTCTGTGTTGGGATGCCTGTTTCTCTCCGTGCAGGTCTGATTCGTGGCCCCGCCTTTTCTTTACTAAAGTTTTGTGTCTTGAAGGGGACGTCTTGATAAGATTGTCCATTTTGCAAAGTGTGTCGCAGACTGATTTTCCCCTCATTTGGCTCCATTTTCCTTTAAGTTAAGTCTGTTCCTCCAGAATTTTTTTCTGGATTGTGATTTCTTGTAATCCTTTTATCCTTTTCCACTCCAAATATCGCATCTGCTTTAATTAATAACTCCGGCATTATTTTAGACATTTCTTGCAAACAAGCAAGTACCTCTTCTTGCCAAGAAGCCATTTCAGAAAGTGGTAAAGAGCTTTGTTTTAATTAATTATATTCAAAGATTTATAGCATTCCAGCAATTGCTGAGAGAGTCATTCCTCCCGCGTCTCTACCCCTCACAGCTCGCTCGGGCAGCCGCGCGTAGTTAAGCTGGATTGCCCCGTAAAACCATGAATCTGTCCACTTACTTGATAGAAGGCTGTAGGGTCAGTTGAGCTCTCTTAGAATTATTTTTTTATCTGTCTTGTTAAGAATCTGCTTGATTTGCTGAGGTCTCTTTCGGCCTGTTGGACTCCCGGTTTCACAGTTAAGTAGCCATGTTGGCTCCTTCTTTGGTCCTCGCTTCAGAACTGGTATCTGGGCTTCTGGAGGTTTGCCAGTCCCCCTAAGCTCTTCCACCTTGTTCCAGCCTGTCTCCCCTCTCTGGGGGGGAGGGCTTGGGGGTCCAATCTCTTGGCTCCCAAGGAACCAGGAAGGTCACGGCAGGGAGCTCATAAAACTCCACTGTCGTGCTTTCACTGTCTCATTCCGGAAGTCGACAAATGAAACAATGTTTTTAATGAGCTGAACACTCACTGTACATTTTTCATTTAGGAGGGTATTTTACTTAGTTAACTAGATACAGACAGCAGGATTTGAGTCCAGTGGCACCTTAGAGACCAACAATATTTTCAGCGTATGAGCTTTCAAGAGTCAGAGCTCCTGTCTTCAAATACTGACTCTTGAAAGCTCATACAATGAAAATCTTGTTGGTCTCTAAGGTGCCACTGAACTCAAATCCGCTGTTCGATTGCAGACCAACATGGTGACCCACCTAAAACTAGATATGGAGAACCATGGCAAAAATCAGAGGAAAGTCCACCGAATAGTAGCAGCTCACTTCCCTAATAAGGGAAAAATCATTCAGGTGAATCCATTGTATGTGAGCAGTCTTAGAGGGATTTCCTCTCTCTCCCATTAGCTGGGGAAGCACTGTTCTCCCAGCTAATGAATGGAGAGGGCGGTTCCCTCCAGGACTGGAAATAGATTTCTCTGAGAGAGAACAAGTTCTGCTTTTCCTCATTCTTGCTCCTTTCTTGACACATGTATCTGGCTTCAGTCCTGTGTTACTGCTCTTTCTCACCATGCTTCAAGGCAATGTTTTTTTTAAAAATCTTGCTTTCCTAGATGCCCAGCATATTTATCAGTTGAAGCATTTATTTGGCAACATTTTAAGAAAAAAATGCACCTTCCAAACTTGAAGCCCTGTCCAGGGCAGGAGAGGGGAAGAGGGTGGCTTTGTCACTGAGACAAGGTGCTGCTCAAGAGTGCAATAGTGCTGCTGTGTCTCCAATGCATTTCCATTTCCCATATTACAAATTGCATGAGAAATAGTTCCAGTAGATAGTGCTCACAGCAGTTAACGCATGTTGTTGCATCTTGTTGAAATTCCTAGGATGTGCAAATCTGTTTCATCATGCAGAGCATATTCACACCCTTCTTAAATACATTTACATACGTGATCATAACCCTGGCAACTTTTGTTTCCAGGAAACAAGGAGTTGCACAAACAACATTGCTTTCAATTCCTGTTGTACATCATGGGTGAATGTCAGGAAGCAAGGCCCACTGACATGGTCCCATCTTCCCTCTCTTCATGGGTTCAAGAATGTCTGCACACAGCTTTTTGTGGACTTTCTTGCATATGGATAGCACTGAAACCTTGCTGGTGCCTGGCTGGTTTTATAAAACTGCTTAAAGTAGTTGACTGGTTAAAGCAGAACTGGATGTCTGGTTAAAGCCAGCTGGGTGAGTCACACAGCTCTTGGGAGCTCTCTCAGCCCCACCCACCTCACAGGGTGTTTGTTGTGGGGATAATAACATAATTTGTAAACCGCTAAGTTGTTCTGAAGGGCAGTATATAAATCAAATGTTGTTGTTGTTGTTATTAAAGTGAAGCTCACACATTCTCCCTATGTACTGCAATAGTATAATTTAATTACAGTGGAAATGCTTTACACGTGTATGCCTTTTTAGACACTGAAGGCAAGGAAAAATTATTCTTAAATTTTGAGGCCAACTGTGCAGTCCTAACAATGGGTTTAGAAGGGTGTTACTCAGATTAGGACTGCAATTTTATACACTTGGCTAAACCACATAATATTAGGGATGAACATTTGCATAGCAATGAATCAAAATACAACCCCAATCATGCCCATTTTAGTATAGATAATATAACTAATCCAACTGCAATGATTTTTAACATTTAGTAACTACAGGAAATATGGTTCTGATCATTTGTTTGACGCCTCACTTCTGCTTCAGTTTCCTGGGCAGCAGGAGGGGCAGTCAGGGGAGATAGTGACTTAGTGGATATGTGCCTAACTGGATCATATCCCAGGATGGGTAGCCGTGTTAGTCTGTCTGTAGCAGTAGAAAAGAGCAAGAGTCCAGTAGCACCTATAAGACTTGCAAAATTTGTGGTAGGGTATGAACTTTTGTGAGTCACAGCTGAAGAAGTGAGCTGTCACTCATGAAAGCTCATAACAAATTTTGTTAATCTTATAGATGCTACTGGACTCTTGTTTTTTTCTAACTGGATCATTGCTCTCTTCATAAATGTTGCTACTAAATAGGATCATCTCAACTGGTTTTCTATTTACAGCTTTTCCACCAATTGTGTCTGAGGCTTTGGGAAGACTTTCTAATATTATTTAGGCTATTTGAGCTATTTAAGCATGAGTTCTCTATGTGTGAGCTATTTCATTATCTGAAGCTCTACCTGCTAGGGAGGAGCAAAATTTGCTTGCACCTGATGGCAGAGATTGGGAGGGAGAGAGAAACAGATACTTGGGTGGGGGGCTTAGAGCCCCCTCATGATAGGCAGTTCACCTTCTTTGCAGACTGGAGGAGGAATAGAAGCATAAGCTAAGGCTTTTCCCCTTTGATAGTCAACAGCTGCCCCAAACCAGATGAAATAAAAGAGATCAGTGATAAAAAGCATTAGCTGCATCTTTGCATGTCAAAGAACTAATTCAGGATCTGATATCTCTCATATTTACTTGCATATACAAATAGCTGCACTTTTCTTCCGTACAAATCACTTCAAATTGTCCTGCAAGTTGCTATTAGTCCTAGGAAAAAGGCAAGTTCATATGAAATGAAAGAAAGGAAAGGGGAGATTTATTTTAAAAACAAAAGTAGATAATGTGGGTGTACATATGTGAAATTCTCTCCACTCCCTGCATTAGCTGGCTGTTTGTTCTAGCTCTAATACCAGGTCAACTTGGGCTGGGAGAAAAGTACTGAAATCAACCAAGCCCAGTGAGATTAGGGTCGAATCCACATTATTCATTCTAAGTCACATGTTCCCCGCATTCCTCACGCAATCCCGAGTGATGGTCACATTACCTCATTAAACAGACGCATTTCATTCGCATTTCTCCCGAATATGTGGTCACAGGTTTTCAACAGGAGTTTCACGGTGGCCGTGAACGGGCCAATGCGCAATTTACACGGTTTTTTTAAAAACCACCCCCCTTCCTGTCTCTCCGGCCGTTCCGAGAGTTCCTATTGGCTGATTCAACTTGCAAGTGCTCCGTAGTCTGCAAAGACTGTTTTTGACTTCATAGCATTGGATTTATTGATTATGCTGTTTCTGAATCAAATCTGGTAGTTTGAAAAATCATTTTGGGGTGAATCCATCCTCAGAACGGACTCACGAAACTTCCTTTTTAACTGTTTTTTATTTTTTTAATTTTATATTACTGTAATATCGAAATTATGAAATATCGAAATAATGACACTCCAAGGAAGTGAAACTTCAGTAAAATTCAGGCACTGAACTGTCCTGCATAGGAAATGCCCACGAAAGCTTCCCACATGCTTCCAAATTTCCAAAAAAGAAATGGGAGAGAGCCATCAGTGCTGTCAGTGGGGGAAAGAGAGGCATCATTATCTTCAATGATGTTTCTTTATAAGACAAGATCGAAATAACGGAAAAGTGTGCTCAAAATTTTTTTAAAAAAATGGGCGGGAAAAAAGGTCCCGCCCAAAAAAGTGGTTTTTGAGCGGCCGTGTGACCGGAGGGACGCGCGAGAAAGACGGATTGGAAGCAGGGATGTGAACGAAGAGGAAAAAATCGCAGATTGGAGGCAAAAGGAAGATATCCGATAAACATGCGGGTAATGGGTGAATGTGGATTCGACCCAGGTAACAAAGGGAAGGGTTTAGTTTCCCTTACCTGAACACTCAATTTTGGTTTAAAATAGACTCTGCCATCTCTGCTTGAAGATCCCAAGAAGAAAATCTTATCCGTGAGCTAATTCAGGCCTCCTTCTGATCACTATATAAACGAGAATTTTGAGTGCCTGTTCATTGAGAATGATTTCTGTCTGACATTTGGCAGAGAGGATCCTTTGGGGGAAATTACATCCCAGTTGGGTGCAAAACAAAAATGTTATAGACAGAAACCAATTTCCCACTGAAACCAATGAATAGTGAAAATAAGTGTTATAAATATAATAAAGAAAACAAATAGCTGTATTGAAGAACACGATTCAGCTAACAGCCCTCTAAAGTGAAAAACCGACTCAAATCCATCAAAAAGCAATGTGTATGAATAGAAAGCAGCTTACTGACTAGAGCTGCATAAGACTCTGTGATGGTGTTAGTGATCTAAGATCCCTTTTGTACTTACAGTTTAAACCGCCATTTATGAGCATTCACCTCGATCACAATGGCTTCGGCATGGCACTCCCATGTTCCACACTGTCTGAGGCAGTTTTGATTTGGCATCTTGTTTTTCATTTTAGACAGGCTTTGAAGCCTCAGTGCAGTTTCGGACTTTCAGGGCTTTGCAATTCATGTCACACTTAAAAACAAAACAAAACTTTGAGCACGCGTAGTAATGTTGCAATGTTGGACACCCCCCCCATCCCCGTATTTGCTGATTAGGCTGTCCTGTGCCCACTGGAAAGACAATGGGTGGTAGAGTTCTGGGGGAAAACAAGTACTTTTTGTGCTTGTCCCACTATCATTTTTTTTAAAAGCTAAGCCAGGAAAGGGTTCCCTTCCAGCAGCTTCTCTTGTCTCGTTCCTCTCTCTCTCTCTTTTTTAAAGATAGTATGGGCATACTTTTGAGGGAGGAAAAGAAAACCAGCCATTTAACCCTTTCCTGGCTTTTAAAGCCAGCAGGGAATAAACAGCAACATGAGGAATTGTTCCTGGCTTTGAAGAAAAAAAAAAGAGCATGCATGCATACCCAGGAGGAAGGAAGCCACCAGAGAAGTAGCCTTATGACCCTTACCTCACTTTACTAAAAAAATGGTGGACAAGGAGTTCAGAGAACTGAGGAGGGTGGGAGTAGTTAATTTTGCACAGACCAATCAGCTCCCAGGGAAAAGGAGAGGGGAGAGAAGAGAAGCAGAAAGGGTGTATAGAGTTCACACTGACATTAATTGGGCCAGACGCAACTTGGCAACGGCTTCAAAATAAAATCGCAGTATGTCTGCAGGGAGAAAAATCGAGGATACTGTGGAAAAAAAATCAGTACTGCGTCCCATGACTACCTTGCAAGTGTGGAACTCCTACAAACATGGGAAGCAGAATAGATACTGAAATGCTTTAAAGTGACAGTGTGAAAAGTGTCTAAGTGTACAAAAAGTATTAGGAAGGTTTGCTCCTACAGATGGTTCTTGAGTGCCACTCCAGCACCTACACTGATGAACACCAAGAAGTGTAAAGAACAGGTGACTGTATGCCTACTTGCCCATCCTGTGAGTTGGTAATTAATGGCTGGCTACTTTGTTATGGGACAGGCATGGCCAGTTTGGTGTAATAGTTAAGACCGGCAGGACTCTAAACTGGATAACTGGATTTGATTCCCCACTCCTCTGCCTGAAGCCAGCTGGGTGACCTTGGGTCAGTCACAGCTCTTCCAGACCTCTTCCAGCCCCACCCACTTCACAGGGTGATTGTTGTGGGGATAATAATAACATACTTTGTAAACTGTTCTGAGTTGGCATTCAGTTGTCCAGAAAGGCAATATATAAATTGAATGTTGTTGTTATTATTAATATTATTATTTATTTATTTATTCAAACAATTTATATATTGCAGGGTTGGGCATGGTCAGTATTTGGATGCAAGACCACCAAGGAAGACTTGGGTTGCTATGTAGAAGAAGGCTATGGCAATCCACCTCTGCTCTCCTTTTGCCTGGGACACCCCATGGATAAGATTGCCATGAGTCGGTTGCAATCTGACGACGATGACGACGACATTTGATTTATATACTGCCCTTCAGGATAACTTAATGCCCACTCAGAGTGGTTTACAAAGTATGTTATTATTATCCCCATGACAATGACCCTGTGAGGTGGGTGTGGCTGAGAGAGCTTCGGAGAGCTGTGACTAGCCCAAGGTCACCCAGCTGGCTTCAAGTGGAGGAGTGGGGAATCAAACCCGGCTCTCCAGATTACAGTCCTGCACTCTTAACCACTACACCAAACTGGTACTTTCTTCTTTTTCTTCATTTGGCCCTATCTGGGGTCCTCAAAGTAGCTAACAACTATCATAAGAACATTAAAATATCTTCATAAACCATCTATAGAATACAATGAAAAGGACAAGACGTAATCCTGCGCTCAGTCTGTCAAATCAAAGTCCTTCCAGAACTGAAAATCTTGATTTTCTCTAGAAAGCCTGTAGCCATGGCAACAGCCCCTTCCTGGGGGAATGGATTCCAGAACTTCAGTGTGGCGGCTGAAAAGACCCTCCATCAAGTCCCTGGCAGGGCCTGCCAGTCTTCTTTCAGGTAACACAACTTCCCAGGATCAGAGCAAGTTATTCCCTCCCCAGTGTGCATATATCATTACAACTGGATACTGTCTAAGGCTACAGTGCCAGACTAATCCAAATGGCATTAAAAACAAATATTGTAGAAACATAGGGATGTTTAATTAAAAGCCACACCACATTCTGTTGTAATTTACTAAACAGGATGAAGTCTGCATTGGTCCAACGATGCTCCCTAAACTGAGTGGGTGTTCCACTAAAAATCTGGACAGAATCTAATCAAACAGTGCTCTATTTAATCTAAGCAACAGCTGAACTAGAAATCAGTGAAGGACAGAACTTATTTTTCAGCAAGCAGTCACTTAGTAAAATGACTCAAAGACACTGATAGCCTTGTCCAGAACTGAATTAACCACAGGGGGAGAATCACAGCTAGTTTTTAAAACAAAAATTGAGAGTAAAAGCATGCACATTCAATACCTATTGTTTTCAATTTTAAAGCATGGTAGAGCAAAACCACAAGAAATGTACACATTACTTATTAAATACACATTATGACAATGACATAATTTGCCTACTAAAAAGTAAAAGGAATAAAAAGAGTATATTCCATGAATCAGAGGTCTGGGATGCATTCTGTTTGTACCAATTGTCTTTCAAAAGTTCACAAGCTGAGAGGACTGAACAACAGGAACTGTTCAACCTCCCATTTCCTTGATGGAATTCTAATAGGAAAAGAAGCTATAATTAATCACTGCTTTATATTAAAAAGTTCCTTTTATTTTACAAAATACAACCACATTTTGGGATAACCATCAGTCAAACTGATGCTGATTTTCTACCTTTGTCATTGATTTCCTACCTTCTGGGATTCTTCACACTTCCTGTTGTCAGTGGGATGACATAAATATACAGTGTATTTCTTCCTTGGGCACCAAGTTCACTGTATTTCTCTTCCTTCTGTGATTCTTATTTCTTCGATTCTGTAATTATAAGTTTTCATCAAATGAGGCAGGCTGTTCTGAATAGATGACCCTCTTGTGCGCTACCTTCCCTCTGTCTAATTTCCTTTGTATGGCTTGAGTCTTTTCTGTGGTGGCCATGTCTGTCCTCTCTTTTCTGGTTCCTATGAACTACTGAAGCCCACCTGTGTTCTCTGCTTTTCCTTTCTGAAGGGTCCTGCTTGGTCTTCCCAGCATGTTACTTAATACCTTTTCCTATAAGAACTGACCAACCTTGGTTATAGCCTATTTTTAAAAAATTTCAACACCTTTGGCTCCTGGGCAGGACAGTCTCTAGGCAAAAGAATGTGGAAACATATTTCATTATACATAGACATTTTTTTTGTAATGTAGAGGTGGAGTCTTAAGAAATGAAGTGCAGAAATTAATGCTGATGATTGAGCTGCATCTTGAAAAAGATTGAAGAGGAAATAAAGTTGGATGCTGAGTGGGAAAATGGGATTTTTTTTTCTTTTTGGGGGGAAGTAAAGGGAAAATTAACTGGGAGGAAAAACAGGAGATACATTTTTTTGGAACAGGAAATTAAATTGGGGAATACATTTTTATTGCGAAAATCTTGTGTAAAGATCAATTTGGTGGAAATTAGCTGAAGGAAAAACAAATGTTTGTGAATGATGGAGGGAAATGAATGTTTTAGAAGAAATTAGTAGAATGTCAATTGTTTGGGGGAAGGATCATGGGGAATAATTAAGCTGGGGTGAAATTAATTGTAGGGGAAATGCTTTGGGGTGCTCAGGCATTACTTCCGTCTTGTCTTGAGAATGTGCACTTGGGCAAGTCTTGTTTCTGGGTTGAATCCAAAATAAATTGGCAGTTTCCCCTGACTCCTTCTTCCAGCTATAGAGACCCCCCTCAGAGTGACCATACCTGAGTCCCCCTATCCCCCAGGAGCAGCATTTAGTGCAGATCAGTGGGCTGCAGTGGGAGAGGAAGGCAGGAATGTTCCGTTCTACTGATGGAAAATCCAACCCCCTCCATGGTTGCCAATAGTGGCCACTCTAATGCCTCTAGATAGCTTATAGCCAGGGCTTGAGGGAAACAGCAGTTTCCTGTTGTTTATTCCAGGCTTATTACATCTGTACATGGAGTATTTCTTTTTGCAATAAACAATCTTCAACAACAAATAAACTCAATAAGACAGTGCAGCCAGAAGTTTTTTTTTATTAAACCAAATAATTCTTTTACAACTTCAAATGTAATGTTTGCCAATTCATTGTAACCCCAGAACTTCAATAGTTCACTCACGAAAGAACAATTTTAAAAAAATCATACCAGAAAAACAGCAATGGGTGTTGATACTCAGAAATGCTTTGGGCAGGCAACTCCTTGTTGCTGGCTGGTGAGAAAGCAAGCCTTAAAGCCTAAGTTTGCTAAGCAAGTAAGAAAGTATATTTCTTTGTAAAGAGTACTGGCAAAATCTATTATTAATAAAGACAGTTACTATATCTAAAAAAACCCTTTCATTATGTTTCTGAATTGAGATTGTTTCTACTCTCAGACATACATTCAAATTAAAAAAATCATTTTCATAAATATAAAGAATACAGTTAGTGACTTGGAGAATTACAGCCTTGTAACACTAATTACGCAATAGTTCTGATTAGCAGAAAAGGTCTTGTGTAACCACATCATGTTAAATTGAACAATAAAAATCCATACTCTTAGAGGGTCATTGTACTGACAGGTGCTGCAATTAGTGAAGAAGTGGAAAGGAAACATTACATTTGGATTTAGCTTGCAAATTATAAACATTTTTCCCTCTCTCTCAAATTTGCAGGAGCTGTTATTCATCAAGAGTTTTCCAGGAGAACAATGAAATGCTATTCCATTTGAATGAAGGATTTGAATGATTACGGTTCAACATTGATGGTTAACATTTATAACAATATCAAAATCTATGTCAATAACCAAATAAAGTTTTAAAATATCCTTTAATTATCCTTTACAGAATATGCAAAAGTGGAATAGCATTATATCCCTGACAGTAGCGGCGTATACACAACCATTCTATCTTCTCATGAATCCCTGGGATCTATAGCTGGAAGTACGGGATCTCTAACAGATTTCTCAAAAGCCATACAAAACTCCACTACAGGACACTTTGGAAGAAGTCAATGTAAACTGGTTTAAAACTGTTAAAGGTAGATAATTTCTGAAAGACTTTAAGACACAAGTGTCTAAATGTGAACTGATCCAAAGAAATCAAAACAAATAGATACCAAAGGCTCCTTCTGAACTTCTGTTTCCATCATTATGTCTTAAAATGTGTACAAGGAAGTTTCTAGACATCTTCGTAGCACCAGAAAAGTAAAATGTGACAGTCTGATAAGAATGCTAGACATTGGCTTTGTGTTCACATCTAACATGAGGAATATACAAGTATCAACCCATTTTTCTAACTGCTTATCAACACACATTTTAAAAACATAGGCTAGGAAAAGTAACATGGAAATAGGCTTAAGTAGCTAATCCCCCCACAAGATTGTTCCATATATGTCTACCCAAATAATGGTAATTGTCAAAGGGATAGAGAATAGATTATTATAGTCTAGTTAGGAAAAAAACCTTGTGAATACCTATTGTATTTACACTACTGGTGTACTGTCTGCATGGCAGTGGCTTTTAGTTTACATATGGTACATAACTAAAACATGAAGACCAGGACCCAAAGAATCACACAATCACTAGTGTGTGCTCAAGGAGGCTTTGGACATATGTTCCTCATACCACATGACAAACCTTTTGAAACCAGTGGAGGAACATCTCCAATAAAGCTGTAGCAAACAAAGGAACTAATAGGCTGCTTTTTATCTTCCTGATCCTAATGGAGTATGCTGTTCAAAGAAAACAAGCCATTAAGGATGCCTAAAATAGCTCTTTTGATCCTAGTCAATATTCAGTATTTTATTTTTTTAGCTATCCATGAAAGTAGTAAACAATATAGAAAAGTCCTGTGCTTTGTAATCCTATTCTGTTTACTTGGTAGTTAATCTCCTCGGATTTCAATGGGACTGTGTGTAAGGATGCCTAGGATTAGTGTTTTGCAGCAGCATATACTATTAATGGGATAATAATAAATTATTATGGAAATACATATTTGGCAGAGCATATTTAATGTATCCAGATTTACTTTCAAACTGCAGTGCAACATCCCCTTCCTCTAATTCTTACATCATATATCGGTTGCACTCTTGGTTTAATAACAAAGTTCATCATCCTCAATATTTGTTTTTGTTCTGCCAATGTGTCACTTGGAGTAAACTCTATAGTAAACTACGAAGAAAGCTAGGAAGATAAAAATCTTCTACACAATACGAGGAAATATAACCTAATAAGGCTAATTGTTTCAAGTTCAGGCCTGGCTGTGTGGGTAGATCAGAAGAGTTTATGTTCAGATACTTTATCATAGTAGATTTTAAATAGTGGAGGGAGTGTTCTGTGAGATCTGATAATATGCAAAGGGTACTTAAATGTAAGCATATCTTCCTTATTTATAAAGATTGTCATGGCTTATACCATTCTCTTTTAACCTGGAATCTGATAGAGGTGTGTGTGATCACTATAAAACTGCTGTATTGACTACTTGTAATATCACAAAGGATCTCAGTAAGTAATAGGAATTAAAAATATGCCATTTGTTTCCTTCTGACCATACTTTGATATTTAGCTGCTTCATGTTTACTGCCAGAGAGCTTTAAGAATAAACTTAACTACCTGTTGCACTTGGAGTTATTAGAACAGATTCTACACAAGCACTATAAAATAAGGGGCAGGCATTTCAGAATGCAGTGAAACAAGCTATTCCTAAAAGCCACCTTGAATCCAGTTCCATTTTTAAATCATGCTGGCAAAAAGAAAAAGGAAAAGAATATGGTAGGCAAATACAGGGCACTCTGACTGAATGACTGTACGGAGGTAGTGGGATGGGCTAACAATGCTCTGCGAGTGTAGGTATGTACATAAGGCTGTGCAAACTGCTTCTGTAATGTCTGAAAAAATGTACCCATGCTTCCCTATATTGCCATTAGCTCTATATTTCTCATTTGACCTGGTTAGCTTTGTCTGTCTCAGACACTAGTTTTTCCCTGGTGCGATTTGCTAAGTATACATAATAAAAATGTCATTTGATGGCAAAACTAAAAATATTGCAAATCATGAACTTTGTAATAATACAAAACTGCAAGTGGTCTTACTGATTAGAATACTGTATTGTGCTGTACTTTGTTACCCTTCTCCGAGATGTACCAGGGGAAGCAGATCCAATTGTCTGGCTAAAGAGGTTATCAGGACTGAGCATTTGGCCTGTGATGCCACCTAACCCGCCCATGCCACTCACACCACCCACTCCTCCTGCCCCAGAAACTACTCTTTCTGTAACAATCACATTTCGTGCACTTGATAATTCAGGAGGAATGCTTAAATTGCCCTGCATGGTACCAGTGGGTCGAATCACTCTTTCTGTCACAACTACATTAGATCCATCAGCTAGATCCGGAATGGTCATAGAAGTTGGTATCCTTGAATTTGGTGCAATAACCCTTTCTGTGACCACCACATTTGATCCATCTGGTATATCAGGGATATCTATCATGCCATGGAAATCAGCGACTGAAGCAGGACCAACCACTCTTTCTGTGACTACAACGTTTGATCCACATAGTGGATCGACACTAATTGTGGGAGGTTTCAGTGTTGGCCCAGACGTATACGTCTCAGTCACCACTACATTGCCATGGAGTACGGGGTCAGGTATAGGCCTTGGAGGAGGCTGTACAGTGGAAGTAGTTGTATAGGTGTTTTCAGTAACAACTGTTGTACCACCAACAGCAGTAGGCATTGGTGAAGACATTGGTGGAGGTACTGGTGGAGGCATAGATGATGTATTAACAACAATAGTTGTTCCTGGTGGTGGAAGATTAATATCCATTTCAGGATTGGGTACAGATGGCCAAGGAAAGTTTTCATCGGGGAAGGGCTCAATTTCGACACCCAAGCAGATTTCTGCCAGTGTCTTAAACTTTGGTCCCAACGTATCCAGATAGGTGTCATCCAGGTCATCTCCAATAAAACTGCAACAGCCAATGGAACCCACAGGTGTGCCTATACCCTCATGGTCATATATCAGTAGACAGTCATTTGCAGGTCTGCCTTCATCTTCATCTGCATAGGCAAATGCTTTCTAAAAATAAAAAGGGAAAGACAGAATTAGACCATTCTTGTTCATTTGTCATTGGCATGGTGAGGAGAATAAAAAATATTACCAAAAGATATAATGGATCATCATTGAAAAGCAGAGAGAATTATGTTATGACAAAAGGAGACACAACAGTTAGACTTATGGGTATGCATAGATATGGTATATCCAATATTATATCATGACCTGAAGAAAAGTGTTTCTATACAACTTTTGTGCTCAGTAATCTTAGAAATGGCTACTGCGTCCCAATTTTCCATACCCAGAATTCTGCATACAGGAAATCCAAATTCTACATTAAGAAAAGCCAAATTCTATAATCTATGTAAATTATCAAAATGTGGATAATTTCTCCAATGCATATAATATATACAATACAATTTATTTTGGCCTTGTGGGCATTGGAGATGAAGCCCTACCTCCACCCAGTGAAAATCTTTTGCTACCTTTCTGGCTTCGGAGATTCACCAGTTATAACTGACATACTTTCAAACATATTTTTGAAGCCATTAAGCCTAGATGCTTACTTTAAAAAAGAGAAAGAGACCAGGTATCTCCAGAAAGCTGAATTCTGTGCCTTTTCTGTACTTCCAAGAAATCACAGAATAGCCAACATATCTGCCCTATGCAAGCATAGCATAGCTTCCTCTTTCTACATTTACTGGACAGATGCGCGTAGAACTGGGTTGAATCTTATGATTCCTTTGCTCTGTCTGAGGGATGCTTTTTATTAGTCTCAAACTAGATGTGATGTAGATTAGAGGTCTCCAATCCATTAAACTCAATTACAACTGCATGTGGTCCTGATTCAGATTGGGGTCATGCAGGGATGAGAGAGGCAATTTGGAAGTCATAGCCCCTCTCTATACTGCCTTGGTCAGGCCACACCTTGAGTATTGTATGCAATTCTGGAGGCCCTACTTCAAAAAGGATGTGGACAAAATCGAGAGGGTGCAGAGGAGAGCGACAAGGATGATCAGGGGTCTGGAGACTGAACCCTACGAGGAAAGGCTGAGGGCCTTGGGAATGTTTAGTTTGGAGAAGAGGAGATTGAGGGGGGACATGATCGCTTTCTTTCAATATTTGAAAGGCTGTCATTTGGAGGAGGGCAAGGAGCTGTTCCAGTTGGCAGCAGAGGATAAGACCCAAAGCAATGGGCTTAAATTACTGGATATTAGGAAAAACTTTTTCACGGTCAGAGTATTTCAAAAGTGGAATCAGCTGCCTAGAGAGGTGGTGAGCTCCCCCTCACGGGCAGTTTTCAAGAAGAGGCTGGATGAATACTTGTCAGAGATGCTTTAGGCCGATCCTGCACTGGGCAGGGGGTTGGACTAGATGGTCTGTATGGCTCTTTCCAACTCTATGATTCTATGATTCTAATTTAGTTCTTTCATTCCCACATGGGTCCACTAACTGAACCTGTCTCCTATGTTGTAAATAGTCTTTTTAAGGAAAAGACAGGTACAATTTTTTAACAGCTTGGGGAACGTGGTTTCAATTTACAAGACCATGTGGAGCTGAAATGGTGAGAATGATTAAGTGCCCTCTGCCATCTGTTCATGGCTTCAATCTAAGTTTGGGCTATGCATGAAAGAAATTGAATGTTAAAACACACTAGGAAGATCCCATCACAGTTTTGACCCTGATATTTCAGTTCATACAGCCGTCCAGTAACCTTCTGCATTCTCATATCTGTGACTCTTGAACTGACATAGAGTTAGGTATTAGAAATGTAGTGGCTAGAATGATGGACTAGAATCTGGGCAATCCATGTTTGATTCTCTGTTGTGCTATGTAAACTCACTAGGTGACCTTTAGCAAGTCATGCACTCTCTGCTTAAGTTACCTCACAGGATTGTTGTGAGAACACAATGGAGAGGAGAATGAGGTAAACTGTTTTGGGTCCCCATTGGGAAGAAAGGCAGGATACAAATGAAGTTAATTTTTTTTTAAATTACAGTGACTGTTCAGACTGAATCAGAAGAGTGGTTGCTCACTGCTGGGATCTTGGAAAATACGAATGCCTCAAATAAAATTATCTGTTCAACTCACAAATTAATCAAGGTAACTGATGACCAGCATGATACTAATTAATACCAATATGGTTTAGTATCTATTTACTTTCTAGTGATGATATATTAACTTTACTTCAAACAAGTATGATTGTTTAGCTTCTATAAAGATATATGAGAATTATTTCTGTCATACTGTCATCTTTTTTCTGTCAGTGTATTACAATATTTTCTCACCTCCTTGACCCTCATTGTTTTCCTGTTTACCTGAGATTAAATGTTATTCTTGCATGTAGTCACATGACCAGTTTTTGAAGACATTAAGGACTGAAAAAATGAACATGTGTTACCTCAGAAAAATAACTGTCCAAGAATGCCATATTTACTCCACTCTCTCTGTATTCTTTTATTGTCCCTCCATATATTTCTTTTCTTCCTGTTGTTCCATAGCCTGTAGTTCCATAGCCTGTAGTTCCATAGTCCACAGTCGTTCCATAACCTTTAGCTGCTCCTAGTGCTGTAGTTTCTTCTGAACTTACCACTCCTCCATCTCCATACTTTGTTGTATAAATATCTGGAAATGAAAAAAAGTTATTACTTAACAGTTTCACAAGAACAAATAATTGTATAATTCCCAAACATTGCAGTCTACTAACCAACAATGAGATAAATTCAAGTCAATTCAGGCCCAAATCATTTGGGCAAGCCACTTTCAATGTAAGCTGCCTATGAACCTTGCTAATCACTTGTTAAATGCTCTCTTTTTGTGGGGGAGCAGTATGCAGTAGTGAAATTGCAATGGATCTGTGAAGCTATAGGATTTACAGTTTGGAGACATTTCTTTATATTCTACAGTAGTCAGCAAGTGGTAATCTGTGGATTTGTCCTAAAGTCACATGACCTTCATTCGTTGTAAAGCATGGCTTAATGACTGATGTTTCAATTGCTATTCATACTGAAGTTGTTTCAAGCATTTCCGAATTCTGTTAGTCTCTTTGTGGATTCAAAAATATTTTCATTAGTGGCTGCATGGAGCAGCCTCCACATGACTTGGATTTCAGAAGGACAGCATATGCATGCTTGTGTAGGAAATCACACTTTAGCTTCATTTATTTAAATTTGATTGCCATGCACGGTTTTAAGCTTTAATCAAAGGAGTCTTCATTTTATGGGTTGAAGTGTCTATGCCATAAAGCCTCTCTTAAACTATTACAGAGATTTGGGTTATAGTCACATGTTAATTCACTGTTAAGTCATTCCCAATAATGTTAATAAAGGCAATAACAGTCTTTCTTGTATCTCAAACAGATACAAGCAGTCTTGTATCTCAAGGTATTATTCACAGAAAAATAAATGAAGATTATTTTACTGAAGGTACAATTTCAGAGAACTTGAGTCTTTACTTGCCTGAGGAGTCAGCAAATTCGCCTTTACTTGCACCTTTTACTGGCACACACATATTTGAAACATCCTGAAAAAAACAACACCACTGTATTTAAATACACACTTTTGCCATGATTCAGAGAACTGTGAACAGAACAGAAAGCGACACGCAGACCGTGCTGTATTTTAAGAACCCCCTGCTATAACACCTAGGAGGTTAACAGTAATGCTAGAGGTTTGGCAAATTAGCTGTCAGGTCTGTGTGTGTGCTCACACAGTGAGGTGCAGTGAGGGAAACTGTTCCGTGTGAGAACTGCAATTTCCATGTAGGAAAGGTTAATATAGATATGGAGGAAATGGTGACTCAGTAAATCTGGAGAATACGAACACCTAACTCAGCTCACAGAGAAGATGGGGAAAGAGGAGGAAAGGTAGTGCTGCCAGGCATATGATTGAGGCTGGCATTAGGTCCATCAACGAGCCTCCCTACTGGTTTCCTGCCAGTGGGGACACTATATAGTGATTTGCCCTCCACGCCTGTGATATTAGAGCGCAGTATCAATTTGCACTTCCTCCCTTTTTATGTTTGGTGGGCAGGAAAGCATGAAGGGGCCCCATCTTGGGATGTCAGAATTCATATTCGTGATTTTTAGTTCTGAAAGTTACACTCTTTTGAGACTCTTGTTTTTATTGTTTATCCTTTGTATTTTTACTATTGTTGTACCCTGCCCTGAGCCTAAACTAAACTAAACTAAACTAAACTAAACTAAACTAAACTAAACTGTCTTATTTCTTATGACTTTACTTTTATTTTAAATTCTTGATATCAGTATATTTACAGCTGACTACAAGAAAAGGCCTGACTAATCTGTGTTTTGGGGAGTGGTCTCTCAGATGGATTCTATATGACAGCGAATATAAGGACCAGAAGAACATATGAAGCTGCCTCATACTGCATCAGATCCGTCGTTCATCAAGGTCAGTACGGTTTACTCAGACTGGCAGCAGTTCTTCAGGGTCTTTCACATCATGTACTAACTGCTCCTTTTAACTGAAGATGTCAAGGATTTTACCTGGGACCTTCTGCATGCCAAGCAGATGCACTACTACTTGTAAGATTTATATGCAGTTGTAAGCATTTTTAAAAAACTACCCAAATAATATTAATTTTTCCAGGAAGAAAAAATCATTTGTTCATGTTCAGAAGTGTTTTTTCTGATACATCATGAATTTTTGGGTGCTTCCACATTAGGACACTTCTGTACTTCACTCCTTTTCTACATTGAGCTGCAAACAGAATTGAAACCAGGGCCTCCACAATGCACTTAATGCAGTGATATTTTTCCCTGGTAAAATCCTAAAGACTAGAGCGTGCTATATGTTTACTCAGAAGTAAGTGCTTTTGAGTAAAGTTTCTATTCCTTTCTGCAATTTTTGTTACTTCATTCAAAACTAATTAGATGAGGTCTCTGTGATCATGGAATAACTGAATCAGTGGTTCATCATCAATTCTTGTTGATGTCAAATCAGCTGCTCATTTTGAACCTTTTAAAGCATCAATGTTTTGGAATCAGGCTTTACCAATCATTACAAAACATGAGTGTCTGTAAAATGAAAAACAGTATTTACTCCCCCCCCAACACATGCACACGTGCACACATGCACACAAACAGTAAAGTCTGATAATTTATCATTGATTTAGGAATGTCATGGTGAGTCAGCACAGAGGTGGGCTATGGATCAGTCTCAATATAATGTCTCAGTATAAGTTCTCAGTTTCAATCCCCAGCATCTCTGATTAAGAGACTCAGGGAGCAGATAATATGAAAGGGCTCTTCTAGAGACCTGAATAGCTGTTGCTAGTCAGAGTGAACAATATTGACCTTGATAGATCAGTGGTCAGATTCAGTCTAAGGTATTTTATGCATGTACATATACATATGCAGAGAACTGAAAGAATGAATTTAACTGGAAGGAGGAGGAAAGGAGCAAAGAAACCTGACTGGCCTACTGTTCACACTGAAATGTATATAACTGCATTTTATATTTAAAAATATCATCCAAAAACAGGCCTGAAGAAAAAGGACAATGATGAATGGAATGGATTGCAACACTATTGAACAAATGATGTACTTCCACTCTAAACAACCAGCACGAAAACAAACCTTGCATCTGGTCATAATAGATGGGTTGGGTCTGATTAGACATTAAATGAGAGTTGGGTTGGGGGAAACTCCAATCCAACTTGTGTTTAACATGTGACTTGGCACTCAAAATAGTTTATAGGGGCAAATTGGATCCTGAACACCTGTAGTGGCAGGAAGAATTTCATAATTCCTTTTCTTCCACTCCACACATTTTTGCTAGCAGGAAAGAACCATGGGAAGTGGGCTGTTTTTCTTATTGCCAGTTCTACATGTCTGTCTGAGAGACATGTGGAACCAGTAGAGAGACAAACAGCCCTACACCATGGCCCTTTTCTGCTAGTGAAAGCTTGCCAGGTGGAAGAGAGTGAATTATGAAGTTCCTCTTGCTTCCATGCGTGCTTGGAAGCCAATTCCTCCTCCATGCACTACTTTTAAGGTGAGTGCCAGGTCACAAGTTACATGCGAGTTAGGCTTGCCAGCTCCAGGTTGGGAAATTCCTGGAGATTTTGGTGGTGGGGCTAGGATTTCCAGTTGCCTACTGGTAGCAGGCAATTTTCCGGGAGTTTTCCCTGCTGCCCACTGATGGCAAACCACCTGGTGATCACCCATCACCAGCAGGCAACCTGGGCAAGTGTGGAGTGGGCGTGCTCTGGCTGGGGTGTAATGACTTCATTCTCTCAAGTAATGGCAGGCATACTCCCATGCGTCACAGGGGCCAATTTTTGCCCCAAATGGACTGAATGATTCAGAATCACTTCTGAATGTGAAGTCATCTCATTTGCACTAGGAGCGTGCATGCAAAGTGTACAAGAGAGAAGCTTCCTCCTGGTAAGTAATGTGTCCCTCCAGGGACAGGGACATGAGAACCCTAAGTAGAGCCTGGAGAAGGCCGGGTTTGGGGAAGGGAGGGACCTAAGCAGAGTATAATTCCATAGAGTCCACCCTCCAAAGCAACAATTTTCTCCAGGGGAACTGCTCTCTGTGGCTTGGAGATGAGTTGTAATTCTGGAAGATCTTCAGCTACTCCCTTGACCCTGGCAATCCTAAGGGTTGAGTTTTCCCTCAACCCATCCTGTGTTTAATGTATGTTGTATTTTAGGCTTAATGTATGTCTCCATTTTAGAGAGTCAACATTTGGCATATGATAGGCTACATATTTCTGAACCAACCCGGTCTTCAGGCTGTGCTCCTTCTATTCCCCATGAATGAATCGCTCCTTCTGTGCATTCAGGCACAGGCTCAAATCCAGCTCCAACTCCACCAACAGTACGACGCCTACAATAGCCACAGCAGTCGCTCTGTGACATCAGAATGGGAACCACTGGTTGAAAGAAAGGGAAGAAAAGATACATAGCTTTTTAATAAAAAGTAAGCTGAACCTCAAAATACAAATTAAACTTTGTACAACTAAATTTGCTAGTGATTGGTTAAGTTCTGGGTCTCAAATATTAACACAATAGGAACAAACGAAAGACTTACATGGACTTGGGGGCATTTCCTCCTCCCCAATGATTTACTTTTTCCTTTCCCTGAAAGCCCCCATTGTCTCTCCCCTTTTCCTGCTTCCTTCTCTCCTTCCCACTTGCCAGGTAACCTACCATTTTCTGCCCCTGTGTCCAGCTTTCCTTCCTGCGCTCCTGGCAGCTTCTCCATGGGAAAACTCTGTATGACCTAGCCAGGCTTACCCAGACTCTGCTGATGGCGAGGAATTCCCTGTTGTCAGTTGGTTCTTCCCACTGCTGCTCAACTGGCCAGCAGGGGAAAATAATGGGAAATGGGAGGGGGGGGGAATCAGCAGCATTCTGATACCATAATGTCACTTCCTGCTAGCCCAGAAGGGATAGCACATTTCCAGGAGATGCTGACAATGCTCTGGCATTTATTTGGGCATAACTCTATGTTTAATCCCAAATACCAGATTCCAGAGTCTCCTCACAGTCACCCCGTAACACTTTGATATCACTTCTGGATGCAAAGGGAGTGATGTCAAGTGCATTGCTGGTGATGTAATGACATTGCTGGCAAGCCCCCCCCCCCAGTTGCTGAGGGGACCTGGCAACCCTAGCTTGGTTACTGGTCAACCCTAGAGTGGGCCAGGCTTAGCTGCATGCTGCCAGTAACCAGGCTAGGCCCACTTGTATGGCGCTGGCTATTGGGCTAGTTCTAGTTAGGGAACCTGCAAGGAATAGTGTGGGGACACTTTACTTTCCCCTGTATCCCCTCTCCATACTATTCCCTCTCCATTTCTTCTGGCATTTCCCATATCCTTTGAGGGAGATGTGAACAAACAAGTCAGATCTTTCTCCAAATCTGAAAAACACTCCAGGTTTGCAGAAAAACCAGAAATAATAATAATTAAAAAAAACCACTACAGGGGGTGGGTGGGGGTTAAACCCATCCAAGATAATAGAAGAGGCATATTTAGTTTTAAGAAACAAATTCCCTCAGTGGTCACTGCCAGGCAGCCAAAATATCTGTCAATAAAAGGCAGGGCCCTTTTGGGGGCTATTTTGGTCTTTGAGAGAGGACTTGGGTCAGGCCTGGCAGCAAACATCAGGTGACTTGCTGCCATGTGACTTGCATGACTCACTGATGTAGTGTTATATAGTAGTTAGAGTTTCAAACTAGGATCTGGGAGACCCAGGTTTGAATTACCATGCTGCCATAGAATCTTACTGGGAGGCTTTGGGCCAGTTATATATTCTCAGCCTATCTAACTTCATGAGGTTGTTGTGACGATAAAAAGGAGGACAGAAGAATGCTGTATGCTGTTTCGGGTACCTGTTGCGGAGAAAGGTGGCGGTATAAACGAAGTAAATAAATAATAAATATAGCTGATAATGGGGGGCTGATAAAGGTAGGTTGGCTAGTAGGTAGGAAGGAGATAGGGAAACAGAAAAGGGGGAGAAACTGTTGGGGTGGGCTTTCAGGGAAGGGAAAGAGGAAATAGTGGAGAAAGGGAAAAAAGTCCTTGCACATCACCTGCTTTTAGTGTTATGATGTTATAACAATCAATCAGGCTATCTGAATTCAAAGCTTTCATTAAGAAAAGCAAGTCTCTTGTCCTTTTCATTGCCGAGATAATGCATTTCCTCTGCACATACTAAAAGTGTTTTAAAACTTCTTTAGTCAAATACATTTAATCACCCTTTTTATTGGACTTTTCACAGGCTGGATGTAAACATTTTTGGTTTTAAATTGCATAGAATCAGGAACATGGTCAACTAATTCTGACTACTTTTATATGCATTATGAACACAATCTTCTTCATTTATTTTTCTTTGTGCAAAAAACAGTGGGCAGACAAACCACATAACATCAGTTGTCAAAGTGTCACTATGGGGAAAGGAATCCCATACTATATGATCAGTACTGAGGTCCAATCTAATTCTTCCCCCATCACTGATACAACAATGCCCCCCCCCCCAACATTTTTACACCCCCAGATCTGTTGTAGAGACTCAGTGCTGTACCCAGAGATTCCTGTGTATGAGCCATTTTAGGAGTTTTCAGAAGGAAAGAAAACAGGCCTCCATGGCCATTTGGATTCTAAGTTAGCTGTGCTATCACAAATCTCTGCATGAAATGCAGTGCTTGAGAAAGCCACCAAAATGAGTAAGTATGTGCACATAAGTACAGAGTTAATCTCATCTAATCTGCAAACTCTCACATGGTTTAAAGCACTTGCTTATTTCAAGAGAAGATGCTTAAGCCACCTGTTACGATATGAGTCAAGTTTCAGGAAAAGGCTACATGAGAGAAATCAGAGGCCTTGTGTTTGAAAAGTGGGCACAAGACTGTAAAACTACAAATAGCAAATCGAGTTTGAAGAAATACTTACACACAAATATTAATCCTCCGAGAAACATCAGACCAACAGCTGCAGCACTAAGTGTCATTGTTCCCATCTGCTGTCTTGGGCCATAATAATCACTATTATCACCACCACCAGCAGCCATTCCTGTGCCAACACCCTCATAGTCACCACCAGTCCCTCCACCACCAACTGTACCTATACCACCAGCACCATAATCTACACCACCTGCTCCACCTGCTCCACCTGCTCCACCAGTTCCCCCTGCTGTACCCCCTGTTCCCCAACCTAAACTCCCTGCTCCTCCAGCTGTACCCCCTGTTTCCCAACCATAGCCCCCTGTTCCACCACCAGCAGCACCACCTGTTCCACCACCAGCAGCACCGCCTGCTCCACCACTGCCCGCAGCACCGCCTGCTCCACCACCGCCTGCTCCACCACCGCCTGCTCCACCACCACCTGCAGCACTGCCCACTCCACCACCAGCAGCACTACCACTAATGATAACAGTGACCCTCTGCGTAGCACCAGCAATACACTTTCTGTTTTGATCACAACGGCAAGCTTGCAAAGGAACCAATTGTGGTCTTTCACAACTTCTGCCTCTGTTGTCTATCACACCAACATAGACTTCGTGAATCTCAAAATCCATTTTCATTGTGGAGAGTTCTGCAGAGGTATCTGTTAGGGAGTGGGAAAAGTAATTTTTAAAAATTAGGTGAAGAATTTTACTTTGAGATCTTATTTGGGAACCCTTTGAGAAATATTTTATCGCTTGATTGGGACTAAGGCAGGAGAGTTGTATAAAGTTAAACAGTCATATCAAATCTTTGCCATAACATGGCCTTAGTTTTCTATCTAATGCAAGCTAAAGTATGTGTGTTCTACATTAAAGAAACCCAGAGTACTTAAATGGCAAGCTGAGCTGCAATGACTTCAGTTCCATCTTTGAGATAGACCATTTAAAAGCCCACCTAGTTACAATTAAAACAAATCAGCAGACATTATCTCCTGTAGCCCATTGCAATGATGTTGCTTTCTTGTCTACTTGCTCTATTGCTTGGGGAACTCATTTGGGTGCCTATATATCAGAAGTACTTGAAAAACAGCCATCAGTTGACAGAAGTAGGCATCAAACACACCTGCAAAGCAGATCGTTGGCACTGAAGTGGGGTGGGAAGGGACTGAGGGATGTGCAAATCTGGGAGAGTTCAAGTTCCATGGTGACATTTACAAATAATGTTACTCACCATTGACTACTCTGATAGTCCATGATGTTTGTGCAGGCTGTGCTACGATGGTAAATTGAAAGGGCTGACCGTTTGGATAATCATCTAGATCTTTTGCTGTGATTATGACTGTTGGGCTGGACATGCAAACTTTTCTGACTTCACTGCTTACAGTTGGGCAGTTATCATTGACATCTTCGATTGTAAGCACAATGGTACCAGTGGCTGTTGTGAAAGGGCTTTCTGTAATAGAAGTTGTTTGTTTAAAATATTTATATCACACCTGACGCCTTGAATTCAAGGTGGCTAACAATGCAACAAGCTTCAGGGATGTAAAACGTAAAAGTGTTTAAAGGATTGAACAACACACAGAGATTAAAAACAAGCAGAATGTGTCCACTGGAGAAAAAATTAAATTAAATTAAATTAAAACAGTAATAGAAAAACAATTTACTCAGTATATAAACAAGTCATTGAGTTTCAATGGTAATATGTGCAAGCCAGAGATAAGTTCAGAAAATAAACATGAGTGATAGGGAGGTTTATTGATGAATGACAACTTAAGCAACCATTAAATACTCAATTGCTGATCAGCAAAATTTTGCAAATTAAAGCAGATGATGCTGAGGACGCAGTGGGCTTCTCACAAGGGGTGAGGAGCTGAAGAAGAGAAAGCAAAGAGATGGAGTTGAAATAACCAATCTAACCTTTAGTTGCAAGTGTCATGGGGAAATGTTTACACATTTTAATTAGATATGGGCATGAAATGGGAAAAAAGAAACGAGATGTTCATGTTTCATCATTTCTCATGAATTGCGAGCCATGAATTTTAACAAAATTGACTAGTTTCACAAAACGATTTTTTAGTTTTGTGATTTGTCAAAACCAGGGACATTTTAATGTTCCCCTTCACCCAAGGAGATGCCAAACTTGCAGGGAGACTTCAGCTCGGTTTCTGCTTGAATAACTACAAAATGGATGGGTGTAGGGTGGCCTCTCCCCACCACTGTTGAACGTTAGCCAGCCCTTGCATATCTGGAGTGAGGGGAGGGTTTTGCCAATCAGAGTTATGGCACAAAATGGTGTGCAAGCTTTTGAGCTCTCCAGAACTCACTGTTAGATTGGATGTTAAAAAATACTGGTCCACCTTCGTGGTTGTCTAGGAGATTGACCCCCAGCTCCTGCCTGTATAGGACAGAATGAAAGTTCTCCAGATGGCTAGGAGAGCTGCCAATCAAGGGTAAGTGGGCTGTGATTGGGGTTTCCAGTGGCAACAAAAGGTCTGGGTCCATTGTTGCCTAGGGAGTCAATGGATCGGTGCCAGCCTGTTTGCAATCATGAAACATTCACAAAGCGAGTGAAACAGGCAAAAAAAGTCATGAATTTCGTGAAAACCTTGAAAGCCGCATCCCCACAAAACGGTGCTTCGTGATACACGAAATGGTTAATTTTGTGACCAAAATCAATTCATATTTAGATTCATGCCCATGTCTAATTTTAATGCATTTTCCAAAATACTTAAAGCAGCTTATAGTAAATTACCAATATCTAGAGTAGGTCACTCTGCAGAACAGAATGTGCCTGAGCAAAAGCACTTTTGAATGATGTTGGATACCAGTTGCAGAATTCAGAGTAATTTCAAGGAAGGATGAGAAAATCTGTTTCCTTACCTGTACAAATAGCTAGCACCTCTGCAGTATAATACCCATTATGTACATAAATTGACTCCCGATCAATTTGTCTCTTAAAAGTGATTACTGCAGATTTTGAGTTGACATTAAACCAAGCAGCTTGATCGTGTCCCATCTGATAGCTGGATTTGATTAACAGAAATACTTAGAATCAGTTATAAACTGCTAATACACCTGAATTGCTCATGCAATGTAATTTTAATATGAAATTTACTTTAAAAATTTGTCCTGCCATTTGGCATTCAGATGGAAATAAATTTTAAGTGAAAAGCAAACTGATATGTGAGAACAAACCAACTCTTTCCTAGAAATTAGCTCATGCTATATATTAAGAAAAATGGTAGTAAACAGTAGGGATATGTGCATTCAGAGAATAACTAAACAAAATCCGACCTAAATATTCTTTAGAATTTCCAGATAATGAATCTAATTGCTAAAAAGATAGCCACAACCAGTAATCTACAGCAATATTTGGAAACCACTTCTTGTGTTACCCAAGACCTTCCCCTTCAGTCCATGTACTGCCAAAGATATAGAAGTGACCCATCTTTGATATCAAACCAGAGAATCACAATCAGACTACATATAATCTTCAGCAATTACAAGATGAAATGGCCTGATTCCTGTGAGAACGCTGGCACACCTTTTTCAAGACTGTCTTTTCTGTGACTCTCTGAGACCCTCCATATCCAGGCCATGAAAAAAAATCAGGAAAATAACTAGGCATTCCTTTCCACCTAAAAATGGTCACCAGTTCCCCATAGCCTTCCCTAACCTACCCCCTCATTCCAGCCAAACTTCCTTCCTCAGCCACTCTCTGCATCTTCCCAGCCCCATATTTAACTCTGCTCCAGGATGGTTTTTCCTTGGCCTAGCCATGTGGGAGGAACACATTACTTTGGGTAAAATAACTAAAATAACACTGATTGAATGCTAGGATCTTGCAAAGTGAAGTTTTTATTGGGTCACCACAAGCAAATTGCTATTGTATATTTATCATTGAATTACCTAGATGTGCTGGTTATATTTGCTGCTTTAGGACTCATTTCCCCCCCTTTTCTTTCAATATTCTGTATCTTGGCTAGGACAAGCATCTCCCTCTCTCTCATATACAGAAGTAGATACAAATGTAGATGATCATTTATTATTTATTTCAAAACCTTAGATCAACTTTTGGAAACTCTTATTGAATCAACACAGAAAACAAACCCAACAATATTTGTCTATAAATATTTGACATTGATCAATAAATATGATACACAGAGCCTCAGAGATGAATGGAATAATGAACGAGATCATTCAGTTCTGCCAAAACAATGAGATAAGGCTTTAAGCTAGACATGGGCACGATCGGAATTACGGTCTGAAAATTGTCCCGATTTTGGCGTTTGCGCCATCGGGACCGGGCTGATCGGTTCCGTCCAGGGCTCCTGGTTCAGCGGATCGATCAGTTTACGTTCGGGATTGCAGTCTGCAGACAGTCTGGCGCCAGCCATCTGTTCCGGAGGGAACGGAGCCCCGTGGAAACGGAGCCTGGGGAATGCCGGAGCTGTTTGCCCTCCTTCTGTCGCCCTGGAAATGCGAATGGAAGCCCAGCTTTCCTTGATCAGCAGGGCTTCCTTCCAACCACGGAGCAGCCAGAAAAGCGAGCACCCATCTCGTCCATTTGGGAGAAGAGAGGGGAGGGCGGGGGAAGGGAGTGTTCTTCTGTAGCCATGGGCACTCGAATCTCATCCCTGCAAAGCCTGAGAGGCAGCTCTTATGGCCAAACACAGCCCTCCTGCGTAGCAGACCCAGGCTTTATAAATAGCCATGTGCTGCGCAACAAAGTTTCACTTTCCGCTTGCGGGTGGAGTGGGACAGAGGCGAGCTCTCGCTTGCCGCTTTTGGAGAGAGAAAGCGCAAGAGAGAGAGAGAGAGGGGGGGGGAGGGAGCTTTAGCTTTGGGCTTCAGTGGATAGGGAATTAGGGAATAGGGAGCTATCTCCTCTGGTTCCAGGGCTGCCACCTAGCTCTGGGGCCAAGCTCGGTGGGCACCTCAGCTGAGGGCTCAGGTCTGGAGGGGAGTGTTGCAGCTGGGGTTGGGCTCTATTCTTATTCTCTCTCTCTGCTTCCAGGGCTGCCGTCTAGCTCTGGAGCCAAGTTCAGTTGGCACCTCCTTGGCTAAGGGCTCACACAGTATTACACACTCTAGTGCCTGGTCACTCTGGTCTGGGGGAGTGTTGGTGGTGGGGCACCCTCCCACGTCGGCCTTCCTGATTCCCGATTCCCGATTCTGTATCGGAAACGGGACTTGATCGGCGAGGTTCGGGTACCTGGGTTTGGCGCCGCCGTGGAATCACAATCAGCTAAATCGGGATTATTTTTTGGATCGTGCCCATGTCTACTTTAAGCCTTATGCCTGTTGTTGCTATGGATATTAAGCTGTTAGTTATTCAGCAAAAAAATTATGTTTAGAGCATATTGGACATGACAGCACTTTTTTACTACAGGATTTACTACAGGATTGTTGGCAGTGTAACTTACAAGTTGCATCTATTAAGCATATACTCTGAGCATGTCCAGTTATTTGGCCCTTTTGGGAGAAAGTTATTACTCATACTAATTTTGCATTAGAATACTCATTTATTTTTGAGGATGTTAATGTACTTTTAAACTATTTGCCTATCTCTTGGAACCTACCTGATGGTCAATGGAAATGGACACTCTGTGCCTTTACAGTCACTAAATGATTTATACTACATCACTGGAAAGACAAAAGTCCACTTCCTGTAACTCATTGTATTGAGGATCTTATAAGGTTATCAACATTTGAATGTATTGCATATAGCCGGCAATTGCTTATGGACTTATTTTTGATATTTGGAAACCTTTCATAGAAGCATATGTATATATGTATATATAGAGTTTTTGTTGCTAGCATTGTTTCTCTTGGGGTTTTCTGGTTTTTTTTGGTTTTGTGCTAATAAATAAAAATGTAATTAAAAATGTAAAAATATATGGAGGTAGGTACAGCTTTGTTGTGTGTGCATACATAAAGATTTTAAAGATCCCCAGGGAACCAGTGTTTAAGACCTACATGTGTGGGCATGCTCATATGTGTGCTTACTGACATGAGTTCCCTTTGGGTAACAGTTGTGCCTTATTGTCTGCTTTTCACAGTTGCATGAGATGAGGAAAAGGCAGCAAGAGAGGCAGGAAGGAGAGACTCAGAAGATAATTTGAAAAGGACATCCTTTAACTAAACAGTTAACAGATATTCCCATCAAAAAACATCATCCCTACACATTTCTGAACACAGCATTTCAGTTTTCACTGTTCCCGTTGGACTGATTTTCTGAAGCTACAGGTCTTGTTTGCTTGTTATTCCATTCTCTTCTTTAATGCTATACCTGCCTGTCTATCAACTTGCCAGGGACAACTGAAGGCAGATGTTGCAGACTGGGATCAAAGAAGTAGATGTGGAAACTACCTTCACTCCCATGATAGCTGGAATGCATGCATGCATGGGATGGGTATATATTTTGTGTTTACTACCAGGAAAGCAGAATCCTGCAGATTGGAGGTGGTCAGAGGCTAGACCATATCACTCACAATAAATAGCATACCCACAGTAGAGAGTGGTAACTATGTTGCTTCTATAATCTGAAAATGAAACAGGCAGCTGAAGAATGGACCATGCTGGGAGAGGGGCAGAGGGAGGGACAGAGGCCCTACCTCTGAACAAAAGGCAGGGCAATGCCAGATGAGAATTCTGATGAGGAAAGCTCTAAGATGTGAGGATCCAGTTTCCAAGATCTCTCAACATATTTGATGTTATACAAAAGTAGGTCGACAATTTCCTTGATACAAATCCTGCTCACTATTATTAGATCAGGTAAGAAAATGGAGGAAAGGCAGTATCTCATTCATATTTAAAGAGAGCCAGTTTGGTGTAGTGTTAAGAGCGGCAGGACTCTAATCTGCAGAACCAGGTTTGAGTCTCCACTCCTCCACTCCCCCACTCCCCCTTGTAGCCAGCTGGGTGTCCTTGGGCTAGTTACAGCTTTTAGGACCTCTCTTAGCCCCACCCACCTCACTGGGTGTTTGTTGTTGTGTGGATAATAACAGCATACTTGGTAAACCACTCTGAGTGGGCGTTAAGTTGTCCTGAAGGGCAGTATATAAACCAAATATTATTATTAGTGTTATAAAGAACATGGGGAGAGGATCTATTTTTAAACAAAACTGGAGTGCACAGGCCAGCAGAGAGACACCATGCTTCCTCCTGAATCTGAATGCTCATGCATGAAGCATTCCCCCCAGACTTTCAGAGCTGGAACTGGACTGGGAGAAAAATCCTTCAAGTACTAGTGTGCAGGGAGAGAGGGGTGGGAGGGGGAGTTTTAATTACCCTTACTCATTGCCCTGTTTTTGCTTAGCAGATTTCACTGCTCCTTGCTTGAAAAACACGCAGGTCAATTCATGTCTCCTGCTGTGCAAGTGACCATGTTACTTGCTTATCAAACAAAGCATTTTCTCCTATCCCCTTATAAGTTACCATGGAGGATTCTTTGAGGTGTAGGATACAGTTGCTGAAATTTTCATCCCAAGTGGGTGTATTGCAGTTGGAAATGTATTTCCGATTGAAACCAATGTTAATAGATGATAACAGAATGGGGGGGGGGGGTCTCCAACAGGTAGATCATGAGTTCTGGGGAGCTAGACGACTTCAAGAAAAGTTCCCGAGGGAGATGGGTCTTGCAAAACTTAAAGAGCTGAGAGGGCTAAATCAACAGACCTGATGTGTCTTTCTGTACTCAGGGAATTGGAACCAGTCCTACTGTTAGTCCTTTCCCCTTTTCTGTGTTGAGAATGGCCAAGATGGGAGGGAAAGAGACTGGAAATGGGGACTGTTTCCTCAGATGGGCATGAGGAAGGAGATTGGCTGGCTTTGGCTGTAGGGTGCTGTTGCATGAATATGCAAAATCATGGGGAAGGGGTGATGTCCAGAGAAATGGATGGCTGCCGAGTCATCCTCTCAGGAGGCAGTACTGTGCCTTTCTTGTGATAGTAATCATTTTTCAACCTTTTTCACAAGATCAGAAATGCCATCCTCTGCTTTAGAAGTTTCTTTTTAATTGCCTTATTTTGAGCTTTAACATTAATTTTGCCATGGTGTGGGTATTTACTTTTTCCTTTCTCTTAGCAAAGTGCTATAAATATGTGTTAACCCATGGGTTACATATAAATATGTGGAAATACTGTTCTAGGAAAGACACTTTTTTATTTCATAGGATTGCTTCTTTTCTGGTGCTCTTTATTTCATAGGATTGTTTCATTTCTGGTGCTCTAGCATATCTTCTGTTTTGGGGACAGAATAAAACATATTTAGGAAATGGAGGAAGCAAATTTAATATATTAACAGAGAAATTTAAGTCATATAAACTAGACATTTCTGTGGGCACAAGGATTTCTGCCCACATATGCCCCCTTCTTACAGCAGCTCAAAATGCCCCTGAAATCCTGTTCCTTTTCCCCAAGCCTGAGTATGTGTGTGCATGTATGTGTGCGTGTGTTTTACTAGCTTGAGATATTTTTCATTACTCAGAATTAACCCTAATTAACAAAATGTTTGGTGACCGCAGGAAGGTTGTATGTAGAAGGTGTATTCCAATCAGAACGCAAATGCAGGTATGTTGGGGGCAGATCCGGCTACTGCTATCTTATCCTCTACATCGTACTGTTTAAACAGATGATATGGTAATGATATTGTTACTGTTGTCTGGAGAGCTGGTTCAGAGATTGATAGCAGATAGCAAAGATAGCAGAAGCTCAAATCACACACAAATGTCTGCATTTTCCACTCCTGCTTTAACCTGCAGAGATCATCTGAGGCTCACATATCTCACTGTAGAGGGCCATAAAGCTCCACTTATGCAGAAAAAGTGAATGTGACTTGAGTTTCTGTTTTTGTTTCTTGGAATCGCTGAACCAACTTTAATTGACCTTGTGTAGGTGCCTGAGCCCTGTGGCGTAGAGTGGTAAGCTGCAGTACTGCAGTTGAAGTTCTGCACATGACCTGAGTTTGATCCCAGCAGAAGCCAGGTTCAGGTAGCTGGCTCATGGTTGACTCAGCCGAGGTTGGTAAAATGAGTACCCAGTTTCCTGGGAGTAAAGTGTAGATGACTGGGTAAGGCAATGCAAACCACCCCATAAAAAGTCTGCCAAGAAAACTTTGTGATGCAACATCCCCCATGGGTCAGTAATGACTCGGTGCTTGCACCTTTACCTTTACCTAGACGCGTGTTAGACTGTAGTCAGCCACCACATCTCTTCTGTACACTCCTGTTTTCACAGGAGCAGTAGCACTGATACTGACAGAATAATGACATAATAACGACAGAATAACGACTATTTAAAGCACTAAAAGCATAATAACTATTATGCCAGCAAAATGGTAGTTCCATTGGTGGAGGATCGGAAGGTGATTTTTACTGGTTCCACCAGACCCCCGCTTTGCCACCACACTATTCTAAGTGCTCCCTTGCTGCCCATAAAGAGAATTTCAGGATTTCAGTGGGCTGCAGCAGGAGGAAGAAGGTGGCATATTGCTGCTTCATGGGTTTTACTCTGCTTATAGTACTCATCATGATGACCCAGTGTTTTGATCCCTAATTTCTTTTTTGTTTATTGATTTGCCTCCTGAACCACAACTGTCCCTATGATAGCCCTGAACATTCTATATTGTTTAGAGTAGTTTAATCATGATGCCTAACATGGCCCAGACTAGCCCAATCTCATCAGAGCTAAGAAACTAAGCAGAGTCAGCCCCGATCAGTATTCTGGCCGGGAGACCACCAAGGAAGTCCAGGGTCATTATGCAGAAGCAGACAATAGCAAACCTGTTCCTTTCTTGCCATCAAAGCCCTCTGGGGTCACCATAAATTGGTTGTGATTTGCTGGCATTTCACGCACACATTACAAGTGTTCTTTTGTCATTATTTTTTTCCTAAATGCTCCTACATTTCATACTTCGTTGACACACTTAATTCAGATGGAATACAGGTGCCCAGCCACAAAAGATGCTCAGTGTAATTAAAAAATGACTTACCGGACATTAGTAGCAGGTCTTCCTGTATCCTGATCTATAGCTTGGAAAGTTGCAACAGTGTAAGTGGCCAGGCTTTCACTTGTTAAGCCTTCTGATGCAGTAACTGATATTGTGGAAGGCTGAAATGTTGGTCCTTCGTTAATATTTAATACTTGTATTGTAAATGGGGTACCAGTAGTTTGATACTGATTAGCCACTGAATAGTGGAAAGGAGCTACATTTCGTACACCAATGCGTAATTCAATGTTTGAAGCCTGTTCATAATCAAGTACCTAAATGAAAGAAATAGCATGTATTCATTTTTTATAAGCATCAAGGGTATTATAACACATGTATAAAGAAGTCAATATAACAGTTTTAAATAGTCATTTAAAATCATGTAGTTAAGGACTTCTGGTTTGGTCTTATGGCAGTCTGACGTGGTCCAGGGAGCTGGACCATCCGAGTTGCTGTTTCTGGCTGTCGAGGTGCTTTGATCACCTGCAGCCCCCTGCTTTCAGGCAGAGAACGGGCAGGAATGCTTTGTGGCCCAGAGAGTGAGTGATCTCAGCAGAGGGGGGGGTTCTGAATCAAGGACTCTCCTCCTGCCTTGAGGTCCCCTCGAAGAAGGGCGGCTTCTATGTCTGCAGCAGCTTTGGAGTCAACAAATTGGCATAAGATCGTCGTACCCAAGCCTCAGGAACAAATTGGAGCAAAACTGGCAAAAAGAAACAGTGAATACAACCCAAAGAAGAAACTAAGAGGTAAAGATTACTATCTCCCCCTACGGACGCGAATTTGGCTTATGGACTAAAGTTTGAACGTGGAAATAAAGGGCTAGACTAAGTGAAAGTTCTTTAAAAGCCATCCGGGAAATGTTTTTTTGAGACTTTAAAGATTGTTAATGCGTAAATGAACTGAAAAAGATTTTTGTTTACATACCTGTGGTCTGGGGAGATAGCGACGCAGAGGGAAGGAGTGTGGGAACAGCGGAAATATCGCGAGAGGACAACTTCTTTGTTTGTAAGAGCAGCGAGACTTAGGGAGAGAGACAGGAAGTGCGTCAGAGAACCAGCGAAGAGGATTGGTGGATCAGAAGAGGAAGTGGAAGGACACCATTTTGAAGAAGGGAAAGGTTAAAGCTTCACCATAGAGTGTACCATTGAGAAAAAACGCCCGACATTTTGATTGGCGCAGTGAAAAATCTTGGAACTGTATTGAAAGTATACAAGTATAAAACTAATAAACGGAAGAAAAACGGAGCTCAGAAAGAGAGCGGATTCGTGGGCAGGCAGTAAATCAAGCCCAACGATGGCGAAAAATTGGCAGACGGCTATTGAGAATTTGGATAAAAAAGTAACAGAGGGTAACAAGGAGCTTAATGAGTCTATACAAAAGTCACAACAGATTTTACAAGAAGCACAACAAACTTTGTTGAGTGACATTAAAGAAGCAATTAAATCTGAAGTGGCAGAGTTGGCAAAAAATATTGATGAGATTAAAAAAGAGCTCCAAGTCACCCAACAGAAAGTTCAGGAGGTAGAGAAAAAAACAGAAAGCTTAACTACAAGTTTAAAAGTGGAGACCTCAGTGTTAAATGACAGGATGGCTGTTGTGGAATGCAAAAGTATGGAAAAACAACTGAGATTTAGAGGCGTTCCCGAAACAAAGACAAAATCAACCCAGAAGCAAATTACTGATATATTAGCAGAATTTTTAAATAAACAGACAGAAGAAATTGCAGCTAATCTAGATATAGCTTACAGAATTAATTCAAGTTATGCACTACAAAAGGATCTACCAAGAGATATTATTGTCCAGTTAAATACAAAGCGAATGAAAGAAGAGATTAACAGCAAGCAGTTTCAAAGTCCATTAGCGATGGAGGGGAAGCGAGTGAGAATCATGAAAGAGTTACCGAAGAGGATTTTGCTGGAGAGGAAGAAATATAGAGAGTTAACTCAGATATTAAAAACCCTGAACATAAGGTATAGATGGGAAATACCGGAAGGTCTGAGCTTTGAATTTCAAACTTTGAGAAGAGTTATCAAATCACGGCACGATATGGAGGTTTTTATGGCAGAAAATGAAAAGGACTTACCAAAACCAGCTACATCATGAATATGGAATGTAACCTAATATCATGGAATGTAAATGGACTTAACTCGCCTTCAAAATGAAAAGCTTTATTTCATTGGCTGGCTAAACAACATTGTAATATAATTTGTTTACAAGAGACCCATATAAAAAATCAGGACTCAAAATATTTAAAAAACAAGAAATTGGGGAAGGAATTTGTGGCTTCAGCAAAGCAAAAGAAGAGGGGAGTTGTAATTTATATAGAAGAAGAATTGCAGCCCAAAGTGGTTATTAGTGACTCGGAGGGTAGATATCTGGCTATAGAATTTATTTGGAATCCCAAAAAAACCTTAATTATGGGGATTTATGCACCAAATGGATCAAAAGAACAATTTTTCAACGAAATAGCAACACATTTACAGCAAATGACGTATGATCAGGTGATACTGGCCGGAGATTTTAATGGTGTTGTGGACTTACAATGGGATAAAAAAAAACGAAGGCTACTAAAAGTAAAACAGGAAGATTGCCTAAATCCTTTTTTCAATTAGAAAAACAAGAAAATTTGGAGGACATTTGGAGGAAGCATAATCTGAATGGAAAGCAATACACCTACTATTCAGCAAGTCACCAAACTTTATCAAGAATAGATATGGTCTGGGCGTCTAAAGAACTAGCTATATGGACAAGGGACGTAGAAATAATGCTAAGAATAAGCTCAGACCATAACTCTATTTTATGGAGGTTTGGAATGAGACCCAAGAAATTAAGATGGAGATTGAATGAAGACCTTCTTCAAAATCGAACTAATCTGGATGTTCTGCAAAAAGAAACTAAATATTTTATTCAGTACAATGTGGACCAAGGAGTGCCAATCCAGAAGGTATGGGATGCGTATAAAGCAGTGATCCGGGGTGTATTGATTGATTTAAATTCCAGAGATAAGAAAAATAAGGAATTTAAATTAAAGGAGATACAAGAAAAGATAAATCAAAAAGAACAACAATTAAAGAAAAGACCAGGGAAAAAGAAATTACAGCAGGAGATAAAAATTTTACAAGAACAAATAAAAGCAATGAAAAAGAGTTGGAATGGGAATTGAAAAGATTAAGACAAAAGACTTTTGAAGGAGCCAACAAACCGGGAAAATATTTAGCGTGGCAATTGAAAAAAGAGAGAGAGAGAAAAGCAATAAGCAGAATTGTGGATGACAATAAAGAATTAGTCGACCAACCAGCAATAAGCAGAGCATTTTACAAATTCTATGCTAATTTATATCAGAAGAAATCTGTTGATAGCAAGCAGATTGATCAATACCTTCAAAAGATAAATTTACCGGCTATACCTAACAAATTGAAAAAAAGATTAAATACTAAAATTACAGAAGTGGATGTCACTGAAGCAATACAAGCAATGAAGCTGGGAAAAGCACCAGGACCTGATGGAATATCAGCAAATTTTATAAGACAATGGTTAAAGATATTGTACCATTTTTGCAAAAGGTAATGAATGGGATATTGGAAGGAAAAGAACTGCCAGAAACGTGGAAGGAAGCGAATTTCACACTGATACCAAAGGAGGAGCAAGACTTATCAAATGTGAAAAATTATCGACCAATATCTTTGATAAATAATGATTATAAAATTTTTGCCAGGATTTTAGCAGAGAGATTAAAAGATTGGTTGACAGAATTTGTTGCAGAGGAACAAGCAGGTTTCTTGCTGGACAGACAAATTAAAGACAATTTGAGAGTGGTAATCAACGCAGTAGAGTATTATGAAAAACATCCGGAGAAGGAGGTTGGTTTCTTTTTTGTGGATGCAGAGAAGGCATTTGATAATTTGAACTGGGACTTTATGTTTGCAATCATGGAAAAAAATGCAGATGGGCAAGGAATTTATTTATGCAGTGAAAGCAATATATAAAGATCAATGTGCAACAATTGTAGTAAACAACGAAATAATTTAGAGATCTTGCCGGGTTCTACATTAATAGAAATAAATCCAAGTTACTATGCAAAAATATGACCAAACAAAAACAACAAGAATTAATGGAGATCACAAACTGTGAGGTAGTACATAAAGTAAAGTATTTGGGGATTGAGCTCACTGCGAAGAATATTGATTTGTTTAAGAATAATTATGACAAGCTATGGAAACAGATAGATCAAGATATGATTAAATGGAACAAATTAAACTTGTCATGGTTAGGCCGAATCGCGGTGATCAAAATGAATGTGCTGCCAAGAATGATGTTTTACTGCAAACAATACCAATAGTAAAAGATAAAAAACAATTTGAAAAATGGCAGAGGCAGATATTAAACTTTGTGTGGGCAGGCAAGAAACCAAGAGTGAAAATGAAAATCTTGTATGATGCCAAGGAAAAAGGAGGACTACAATTGCCCAATTTGAGATTATACCATGAAGCAATTTGTTTAGTTTGGTTGAAAGAATGGGTGACATTAAAGAATCATAAGTTACTAGCTTTGGAAGGTTATAAAAAAATATTTGGATGGCATGCGTACTTAAGGTATGACAGTCAAGGCAGATGATATGTTTTTACATCACTATGTGAGACGGAACCTGTTTACTGTTTGGCAAAAATATAAGAGATATCATCTGGATTGTGCCAGCTGAAGTTGTCAACCCGAAAATGGAATATAATGGTGAGGAATGGCTGACATACAAAGAAATTCTGAGAATGGAACAAAAAGTAGTAAAAATTAAAGCAAATGAGGAACTACCATTTCACTATGGGTGGTTTCAGTACAGACAAATTAAAGATTTGTATGACTCTGACTGTAGAAAATCAGGATTTAGAGTAAAAAACTCAGAATTAGAAGAATGTTTACTACAAGAGGGGAAAAAATGATATCTAAAATCTATAAGATTTTGTTAAAATGGTTTACCGAGGATGAAATAGTTAAAGTGCAAATGGTAAAGTGGGCTATAAACTGTAATAGAGACATTACAATGAATGCATGGGAGTATCTGTGGAAAAACACATTAAAATATCAACATGTACTAATATAAAGGAGAATGTATATAAAATGATATATAGATGGTGTAAGAAATTAGCCTATGGGAATAGTCAAATGTCAGACAAATGTTGGAAATGCAAAAAGCAGGAAGGTTCGTTTTATCATATGTGGTGGACTTGCGAAGTAGCTGAACAATTCTGGGGTAATATTGTTGAGGTTATGTCAGAAATATTGTAGAAAAAAGTGAATAAAAACCCAGAGTTGTTGCTAAGCATAAGTTTAGAGGAGTTTGCAGTTCAAGATAGAATGTTAATGTTTTACATGACGACGACGGCAAGGATGTTATATGCACAACTATGGAAGACTCAAAAGATACCGACAATAGAAGATTGGATTCAAAAATTGCTGTATATGGCGGAGATGGACAAATTGACAAAGAAAATGAGAGAACAAGAATCTGAAGAATTTTTTACTAACTGGGGGAAATTCAAATTGTATTTGGAAAAGAAGTGGGACATTAAAGGGAAATTGTGTATACTGGATAATTTTTAAGGGCGGGGGGGTAAAGTGATCTTTATGAAGGGTAAATAGATATTTGTGAAGTTAAGATAAGGGAATGTTTTTAAGAAATGATATTTTACTTAAGCAATATAATAGTATATAGTAGATATAATTGGATAGTGGGGTGGAAAACTGTTGGAAGTCTAGAAAAAAAGGGGGAGGAGTGGGTGGGGGAAATTAGGATATGGGGAATTATAGATTATGTATGAAATGATTTATGTATTAACTCACCCAATAAAAATTGTTAAAAATAAATAAATAAAATCATGTAGTTAAATGCAATAAAACTGAAAGGCAGCAAATAGAAGTCAGAACCAAGGATTTTGTCACACTATAACCTATGAAGTTGTTTCCAGTAGGATATTGGGATGAATAATGGGAAAGTCCAGTTTCCCAGTGGCTACTCGACAAGCTAACCAAAAGTGCTAACTTCATGTTTAAAGTCAGTATAATATGTTAATATGCTGGTGGTTTCTAATAAAAAGCCAATGGTGCCACTTGTAAACTTTGCTTTGGTAGCTGGCTGGCCACAGCCAGTAGCCACAATGCTGAACAGTTGGCCTCAATAGTATAGCAACTTTTATATGTGTATACTCTGAAGCACTCTGCAAGGCTATGTCAGCCTAGGGTTACCAGCTTTTAACTCAGTCCCTCTAGTTGTCCCTTTAATATCATTTTGATCTGCAGCAAATACCAGGTGATGTTATTTACCTCCATGCCCTGTCAGTTGTCCATTTCCACACATTTAGCCTCTGTTAAAGGGGCAGGGCATTTTTCTTTTGGACACTTGGCCAACCTAAGTGGTAGTGAGATTACCTCCACTGCATATATGCTAATCAGCAGTAAGTGCAACAGTTACGATTAATCTGCAAGAGGGGAGCTACATAACATGCTAGGCACATCAAGTAAAATTTTTCCCAGATTAGAGAAAAAGTTAAATCTTATGAGGTTTGCCTCATACATTTGTTAAAGGACTTTGGTCCATAGGAAGGCTACCCCATTAAGCAAAAGCTATTCTTAATTGCTGCCACATTAAGACCCAAGTCACATATGCATGTTAAAAAACTTTAGGTATCATTTGGGAGCTTCAGTGAATGCACATTACCACCATTCGGGGTTTTTGGCCTATCAATGTCTCCGTGTTTTACAGGAGGCAAAGATGCTCCCCTTCCTTTCCTGCAGTTAGACTTAAGAAGGCAATCCCACAGGTATCCTTGTATATCGACTCTGCATCATTTCCTTTATTACTCCCCTCCCCACCTGCCCACTTTGTAGTGACGCTGGCAACAATGTTGGGAAACAGTATTGTCAGTTCAGGGGAGAAGAATAACGCAGGATGGAGGCATCTCCAGGGAGCAGAGTCACAGAAGAATCTAATCATATGGCTTATTTTCTGAAGGCATATTTCAAGTCCTTGCACAACATACAGGTGTGTCCAAATTGGAAAATCCTGGTAGAGGATGCTGCCTGTGCTGAACTAGTTGACTTCCCAAGTGAAAAGCATGACTTGCTTTGTTGCCCATTAACTCTCCTCCATTCCATTAATGTTGCTGGTGGCTGAATGCTCTACTTCCCAAGGCATTCTTTTTGGAAGATAGGCTGCACTGCTGAATGGCATCACATTGTGCAAGATCAAGGGGAAATAAATGTTTTATTTAAGACTAAAATGCTGTCAAAATGGGGTGGCTGAGAATTTTGGCAACAATGCCTTATGTGTCTTATGTTACCCCCACGCCTCCCGCCTCCAGAAAAGATAAAAAAGCAGTGGAGATAGATTCTCTACTTCAAACGTACAAACACCCAAATTTACTCAAAAGAAAGATGAACCTGAATTTAAGATGACCCCTTATAAAACCTTACACATGCAGAATAACTATTGGACTCAACTGTAATGTGTATGCAAATGTTAGATGACCTCCTTTTTTATTGCATATCTGGGGGGAAAAACCTAGATTTGCATTGAGTAAATGCTGTAGTGTCAGACCATGATCTTCAATAGCAGTGAAAGAATATTTTAAATTCATACCTTCACAACCATCAGGGTAGCTTCATTTGTTGCTGGATCTACTGTTATAGCAAAGTTGTTGTTTTCATTTCCAGAGATAAAGTAACAATCTGCTTTCCAGTTATCTGTATGCATTTGATCAAGATCAGTAATTTGTATCCTTATCAGATCATTGCTCAGTAAATTTTCTGAAAATTGTATTGAATACTAGAAAAGAAAGAAAAGAGTCATTGACACCTGACATGCTGAGACAAACGGAAGTTTAATGCAGACAGTTAAGTTTAATACAGTTTAGCTGGTGTAGATCTACCAGCCTTACATGAGATTACCTTTTGCTAATGGGTTGTTAAGAGTCCATTGTTAGAAAAGATGGTGGTGATATTCCCATGTGCATGGTGGGCGGGAATCAGCTGCTTGGAACCAGGGCTGACTGTAATGCCAGTAGTGCATCAAGCGCACAGGTTGCCTATCTGCTTCTAGGCTCAGTTCAAAGTCCTACTTATCACATTAAAGCTCTTCATGAACTGGGACCTCATACACTACATCTCCTGCCATACTCCCAAGTGCGACTTAACACTCCACAGCAAGTTGAGGAAGAATGTTTGAGATGATCACATGAAGATTCCTATTTAAAAATTGTAGAATACACCTGAGGAAGTATGCAATATTAAATCGATGAGCTAATATTTTCTGATAGTATATCTGAGCTTCATTTGTCTGCATCAAATGTGTGCCTTTCCCTATCATTTGAGAATCTTCCTAAGTAATAAATCCAGGTTTGCCACATAACAGAGAGCTGCAGTTAATTCTGGTTCTCCTTGGATGATTGCTTGAATCATATAGTTTCAAATGCATTTGTGTCACATTCACACTTAATTGTTTTAGGTATACACTTAATTCTTGTAGTCTAAAAATTGAAATATTAATAGGCCTTTTAATGTTCCTAAAGTGCCCATTCACGAAATTGCAACCCAAAAGTTGTCAGCTTGCTGACTCTGATACTACAGGTGTTATTGCATTGTTATAACACCATTTTCACAGATGAAATGCTTAAGCTATTTTCTACTGATTTAGGATGTTTTTCTTTTATAAGAGACAAAAAGAGAGACAGAAATATTTGAACTGGTAATCTGGACTGCATCCATTTCTTTTGGGCTTCTAATACCATAAAAATCGACAGTCCCTCTAGTACTTTTCCTTAGGAAGCTATTATGAATGTGGACAGGGGAATGTTGGTGATGCTGGTTGTTTCAGAAAGGCTTACCGAGCTCTGTGAAAAGGAAGGAAAGTTGTCATTTACATCTTCCACATTAACATTGCATATGCATTCTGATGAGATTCCATCTGGGCCTCCATTCCTGTCTGTGGCTTTTACTACCAGAGAGTAGGTACTCTGTTCCTAAATGAAAGGGGAGAGGGCACAATTGTGAAAGATGTTAAAATGTCAAATTAATAAAAAAGTACACTTTATTAATATAAATTTCTCAAGGTAAAAATCTTTGCATGTGACTCATTGGAAAGACCTGAGAGATTCTGAATATTCCCTTACATAGTAAGTATTTGCAGTGGATAGGGTTGCCAGGCCAAGCCTAGCAACCAGCAGGAGATTGGGGAGGGGAGTTCATGGGGATGGCCAACACTAATGGTGTGATGTCATTTCCAGGTTTTCCCTGGAAGCATTCATTCATTTATTCATTCATTTCCTTCCCCTCCCCCCAGTTAGCTCAAATGTGGAGACTCATTCTCCCTTCCTCCATTTTCTCATAACAACAACCTTGTGAGGTAGGCCAGGTTGAGAGTCGGTGACAGGTCCAAGGTCATCCAGCAGGCTTCCATGGTAGAAGTGGGGATTTGAACCTGTGTTTCCTCAGATCTTAGCCAAACACTCTATTGTGTTATTCCATTGGCTAGATGGACATTTAGAAAATATTATCCCACCAACACTCTGAGTGGCAGTGGGAATAGGGCTGCCAGGTCCCCTTATCCTTCCAGTGGGAGAGGGGGGGGATCCAGCACTCACCTTTGTTGTGGCCTTTGCACATGCGAAGTGTGGGAGCACTCCTGGGGTGGCGTGATGATGTCACTTCCCATAAGTGATATCATCGCACAGGCCCTGGAAGTGTTCCCACACTTTTTTACTGGGCTGATTTACCCCAAACTCAAAGAATCAGCCCAGTGCAAAGTGCAGGGGCCTGCACGATGACATTACTCCTGGAAGTGATGTCACTGCACCATGAGCATGCACTTGCTTTGGGTGCATGCAAGAGGATACAGAAAGTGCGCACTGGCACCCGCCCCCCCAGGAGGGTAAAGGGACCCAGGAATCCTATTTATCACACAAAGGGGAAAAGACTGGTAAAAGATGGGAAGTCTCTTCCCCCTTCTTTTCCAGCATGAGGAAGATGAAGAGAGTGTTAGTTTTGACTGGAAAAACCGCATATAAGATTAAGTCCCTACACCCAACCAATGAAAGAGAATGGTCTTTACTCAACAAATGCACAGCTGTTACTCAGTTGTTGAAAAGAAGGAAGCACCTTCTTTGCAAAACTGCTTTTTCTAGTACTCATAAGGTGGTATTTTCCCATGAGGGCCAATGGAGGATTCTTTTACCTCTCTGTTAAGTACATTTCCAATGTGAAGTTCACCAGTCCTTGTGTTCAAAATAAACTTTGATGGACCTCCAGGACTCTGACTCTCAATCTTGTAGGCAATTTGGGAATTGAGAGTATTTGGCTCATCGGCATCTGTAGCTGTTATTTTCATCACAAGCGTGTCTGGAAAGAAGGGAAAGACAAGAAAGTATGAAAAGTTGCATTTCAGTTTACTATTAGGAGGAAAAAACATCGGGAGGGAAAAAGATGCAGCCTTGGTAAACGAGCTGTGTGGGACTCAGCCACAAAGCTCCTTCCCCTCCTGGAATTAGGGTTGCGAACTCCAGGTTGGGAAATTCCTGGAGATTTGGGATGGGCAATCCTGCCCCAAATTCTTGGGCAGGATTTGGGGAGGGGAGGGAGCTCAGAAGAGATTTGATGTCACACCTGTCCTCCAAAGTTGCCATTTTTTCTAGAGGAATTGATCTCTGTAGTGTGAAGATCATTTATAATTCCAGGAGATGTCCAGGCCACCGTCTGGAGAGTGGCAACCCTGGAAGGGGGTTGGCTGAACACAGCTAAGGAGACACTGGCCTGTCTAACCTGCACAGGGCTTGGCTGTGCATCTCCTTCCCTGTCAAGCATGTAATTCTATGGGGCTGTATGCAGTGAAGGACACTCCAGCTTGGCCAGCTGTGTGGAGCTCAGTCATATATCTTCTTCACCACGCAGTACAGGATAAGGGCCACCATCTTGCAGTGGCAGTGGCAGTGGCAGTGGCCCTTGCATAGGGAGAGCGCTGCCCCTTGTTTGTAGCTGAGGTGGCTTCTGCTGAGAACAGAATAGGCTGTTTTCAAAATCTGACGTAGATTTCAAATGAGCACCTTAGTCCCTGAAAACAAGGCCGTATGACCTCCTTATGAGCATGCAAAGTACTTATGAGCTCCTTATGAAAAGCATGGATTTTGTAGATAGGTACTCTTTGAATTTGTTCTTCAGTTTATCAGTGGGAGGAAACGATGAACTGGAGCCAAATGTGTCTTTGTGCAAGTGAAAGACATTTCCACTTGCACAAGGGGAGACCCACAATAAAAAACAACAGAGTTTATTCTTTATTGTTAATCTTTACTAAAATTAATTTTTAGAAATTCTCAAATTCTTTTTGAATTCTTTGAGAATTCAAATTCTCAACGCTTTTTTGTTCATAAAAAAGACAACTAAAGGGGCTACAGGCTACATTTTTAAGTTTATGCATGTTGTGGGCAGAGAAAGTGATGGGTAGTAAGAACTTTTCCTCCCTTCTCCTACAATTTAGGACCAGCCAATGAAATTAATTAGCAGTATATTCAGGGAAGGTCTTCACACAACTCATAAGTTATTTATGGAATTCAAAACTGCAAAATGTGATGATGGTAACCAGATTATATGCCTTTCAAAGAGAATTAGAGAAATTAATCGTGTGTAGATGCCTCAGTGGGTATTAGAGATGGGCACGAACCACAAAAAAACCAAACCATGAGGTTTGTGGTCCGTGGGTTTTCACGAACCAGGAACCATGAACTGGCATGAACTGGGGCAAGTTTACAAACCAGTTCGTGGTTCGTGGAGTTTAAATGCCCCTTTCTGGCCACTTAGCAGCAGGGGTTTAAAGGGCCCTTTCCTGCCTTGTAAGTGGCAGGTCCCTTTAAACGATCAGCTGGCAGGCAGCAGGGGGGATCCCCCCTCACTGCCTGCCAGCTGATCGTTTAAAGGGACCTGCTGCTTGCAAGCCACAGGGCCCTTTAAACTGCCCAAACCCCACCCCCCAGCCCCAGCCCCAGCCCCAGCCCCACACCCACACCCACACCCACACTTACCTTGCCCTGCGGGCCCATGGCATCCTCCCCCTCCTCCCTTTTTGGCCTTCTCTGCTGCTGCGCAGGCCCGCAGGCGGGAAGGCCATTTTTGTCCTCTTCCACCGCCGTCTGGGCCCACAGGGCAGTGGAGGAGGCTGAAGGCCTCCCTGCACCTCAAAAGGCAGCAGCGGTGGCCATTTGAGGGGTGGGAAGGCCGTTTTTGGCCTCCTCTGCCACCCTCTGAGCCCACACAGTGGTGGAAGAGGACAAAAACGGCCTTCCCGCCCCTTGCAGGAGGAGGGGGAGGATGCTGTCCTGCGGGCCCATGCAGCAGCGGAAGAGGCCAAAAATGGCCTTCCCGCCCTTTGTGGGAGGAGGGGGAGGATGCTGCCAGCCTGCAGGACAAGGTAAGTGTGGGGCTGGGGCTGGGGAGGTGGGGGCTGGGGTTTGGGCAGTTTAAAGGGCCCTGCGGCTTGCAAGTGGCAGGCCCTTTTAAACTATCAGCTGGCAGGTGGTGAGGGGGGATCCCCTCTGCCACCTGCCAGCTGATAGTTTAAAGGGACCCTGGGGAAATGACCATTTAAACTGCCCCTTTATGACCCAAATGAACCAGTAGACCAGTTCGTGGAAGTTCGTGAAAATGCGCTTCCACAAACCACTGATTCACGAACCACAAACTGGCCTGGTTCGTGCAGTGTTTTGGGTCATAATTCGATTAGTGCCCATCTCTAGTGGGTATTAGCGATGGTGGCTACAAAGAACTTCCATGTTTGTGGGCATCATGCTACTGGGCAACAGTGGGGCCGGATTCATTGGAGCATTTTCACATGTGGAAGGATTTCCATCTGTGAAGTGTGATCTTCTCACCATCCCACTCCTGCTGCAGCCTCAAATGCATCCTGAAATGCTCCTCCTGTGGGCTCCTTGTTTCCCAAGACCAGTGTGTCCAGAAGCATTTGGTGCTGCAATGGGAGAAGGGAGGCAGGAAAATTGTACTCCACTGACGGAATTCCTTCAATCTGTGGAAATGCTCTTGTAGATCCAAGTGCAGAAAGGGCTATTGTCTTCTTGCTCTGAAGAGAGGACAACTTAATGCCACACAGCAGTTTACAAAGTGTGTCATTATTATTCTCACAACAATCATCCTGTGTGATGGATGGTGCTGTGAGAGCTCTAAGAGAGCTTTGACTGACTCAAGGTAACCCAGATGGCTTCAAGTGGAGAAGTGGGGAATCATATCTGGTTCTCCAGATTAGAATTCTGCCTCTTTTAACCACTACACCAAACTGACTCTCACCAGTTAAATGCATTGCTGTTGGTCACATTGACTATGTAAACTGCCTTAAGTCTCCGTGAGAAAGGTGGACTTTAAATAAATAAATAAAATAAACATGTTTTCACTCATGGGTATACATAGCTATATTACATTTATAGTGTACTTACTTTCCATGCTGCTTTCAGCAATTGACCCAGCAAAGATGGTTTGTAAAAATATTGGTGGATTGTCATTTATATCCAGAACCCGAACTCGAAGTTGAAGTGGAGTTTCCACTGACTGCTGTGTGGCCGCATTTATAGCATAACAGTCTATCTGGATTAAGAGTTTAAAACAAGAAGCTAATTCACAATGACCATTCCAGATATTGAAAATAGTTCCGTCATTAGTAAAGCAAAACCAAACCAAACAACAACAATAAACAAAGATAAAGTAAAATATAATTTGCAAATACATAACAGTTAATACTTAAATACTTACTATTTTACTTTAATACTTAAAATACTTACAGTAAAAAATGGAGTCTGTTCTCGATCTACTACTTTTGTTATATTAATTTCACCAGTCTTCTGATTGATGATAAATACACCATATGGATGACTATCAATTCCCTTCCCTGAGATTTTATAGATAATTGACTGTTTTTCTTCACAATCTGATCGTATCTATAACAACAGAGGAAAAAAATCGGTTTCTCTTTGCCAGTTCAAATGGTATAGTCAACTTTAAATGGTTCTCTGGTGCTTTCTGACAACTGACTTAAACAGTATATGTGTGTTGAATGTCATAGGAAAGACATCATCTGTGAATTTATTCATTTAGAAAATATATATGTTGCCTCTCCAGAGAGATGCTAGAGAAAGCTTACAAGTAAAAATACAATAAAATAATAAAAACAACAACATAAATTATTAATGTTAAAAAAGCAAACCATTAAAACAACATAAAACAACCCAAACAACCTAAAATGATATCCAGGCTATAAACAAACCATAAAAACAATTTAAAACGTCAAAACCAGTTAAAACCCTGTGTAATAAGAAATGTTTGAGTTTTGTACTTAAAAGACTTAAAAGGTGGATGCCAGGTGGGTGAAGGCATTGCAAAAAAAGAGGTGCCACCACTGAAAAAGACCTGTCTCTAGTTGCCTCTTGATTCGCCTTTGCAAGTGGACACAGAGTGAGCAGGGCTTGAGAACATGATGCAGTGTTTCTTCGGTATCAGAGCACCACAGACCAGTTCTGGAAGACAGTGCAGATGAAGTTCTACTGCAAGCACTAAGCACCTGCTGAGCCAGCAACACAACCAACATCTGCATGCAGTAGTAAGTGTACATCTCATTGCTCTGCTGTGATGTTGCCAACTTTCTTGTATCATGCCAGCTCCTGGAACCTCAGAAGCTGCTCAGACAGTTGTTCATCTAGCACAGTTGTACCATTTGTGGGCATGCAGTGATTGAGATAGTTCTACCTATGACTCAGTGGTCTGTCAGCATGACTTCCAAAGCCACATGGGGCATTAATAGAATGGAGGAACATCCCATCCACCTGATTTGGTACCAGTTTTTATGATGCTGTTCAATAAATGTGTGGATTGTTCTAGAGCCATGCCTCTCCTTGATTGAGGTTTTACAGATTAGGCTTAGCCCTCCCTCCTCATTTTTTACCCCAGCTGTCTTCAACAAGCAGTTCACACCATGATGGGGCTAAGGAGGTGATCCAAAGTGGCACAGGTTTGTTCTTGCAAGGAGGAACAGGAAGTGCTCTAGGCTGTATGCTCCTCTGCATCACTGCTGGCATCTGATAAGCCATGCAGTTTATGCAAAGTGGGCCAAGCAGGGATGGATTTAGGGTAAAGATTGTTGGGGTGGATGGGTGGCAGTTGTGGTGCTTGTGCCCCTGAGTGCAGGAGGGAGATGGTGCGTGGCCATCTGCAGCAGCCAATCAGTATCAGTGTCCTATCCCATGTGACTCAATTTGATGGAGCAAAAGTTCAGCTGGATTTCGCACTGTCTCTACAGTGTCTCAGGGCTCTCCCTGTGTGGGAATTTAACCAGCAGCTGAGTAGGCTGAGTCTGTACATTTTCACTATGACATGCTGGTCTCTGCATACTTCCCTGTCCTGCTCTATATAGCTGTTGTCAACTAGGGCTTCTGGGAAATGCCTGACATGTTTAGACTGGTGCTACCCTTATTAGGAATGGAATCAAATATCTTCAGACCAGAGCCTCCCAAACATACTAAGTAGTTACTAAAAGCCAGTGTAGCCACTATTGCAATTACTTTTGCACATAAATGATCTGCTCACAAGAGTAGAGTGAGCTGGAGACTCAGAAAGTTGAACCTTTTCTTCTATGTAACTTTCAGATGCCTTTAACATGAATTATGATTTTCTGGCTTTGAAATTAAAATGGTAACACTGTTATTTCATCAGTGACTGTGTGTGCTCACTGAATAGGCTGGATGAAAATTAATTTTTTATTAAAAAAAAAAAAACTTTTCCCCCTAGCATTTGGGGCTGTATTGTTTTTTTACTGTGCTAGACCACCTATTTGTACTTTTTTTTTTTTTTTTTGAAAAACAGGGAAATGGCAACATGGCCATTCTCCTATGGTACAGCTATGTATTGGCCCATTTCATGGTGTCAGGATATCACTTAGGCAATGGTAATGTAGCTTGCAGTGGTATCACCCATATGGATAATATGCCAAAGCACCAAAGCAGAATACTTAGAAAGCAAGATGCCCACATTTCTTTAAAACACTGGAAGGCTAGCCGAACCCCTCAACTGCTATAATATACTCCTGTCTTTCAAAAACTGAAACGACAAGAAGATGCAGTATGGCAGTAAAAGTCCAGATGGTGAAGTGGGCCATAAATTTTCATAAAGAAATAACAATGGAGGCGTGGGAATACCTGTGGAAAACTCGTTGAAGATGACATGTACAAGTATTAAAGAGAATGTCTACAAAATGATTTATCGTTGGTACTTTACACCAAAGAAAATTGCATTAGGAAATATTAATATGTCGAATAAATGCTGGAAATGTAAAAAACATGAAGGATCATTATACCATATGTGGTGGACTTGTGAGGTAGCGAAGCAATACTGGGGAGATATAATTGAAGTAATTAATGAGGTTTTGCAAACCCAAATAAATAAGAACACAGAATTGCTGCTACTGAACTTGGGAATGGAGGATGTTCCAATGCAGTATAGAACATTGTTATTTTACATGATTACAGCAGCAAGACTTTTATATGCGCAGAAATGGAAAGTACAAGAAATACCAACTACAGAAGATTGAATCTATAAATTGCTGTACATGGATGAGATGGACAAAATGACAAGAAAACTTAAAGATCTTGATCCAGGACAATTTAACGCAGATTGGGAGAAATTGAAACAATATCTAGAAAAAAAATGGGACGTGAAAGGGGAACTGTGGCAGTTCAAGAATTACTGAAACGTAATAGAAGAAGAAGAGAGAAGTGACTTTACCGGGAAAGGGGGAATATAATTATAGAAATCTGAGCTACCATTGGGGTTATGATAAAATTAAAAATTATAGAGTATTAAATAATAGATGTTTTACTATGGATATATAAAATATATAAGATTAAGCTAGCTAGATATTATGTACAATATATAGTTTAAGTAAAGAGTATATAATGGATATTTGAGTATAACAGTTACCTTATAGACTTAAAATAAGCTCAGAACAAGAAAAAGTAAAAGATGGGTGTGTAATAGAATATTAGAGTTTAATTTAATATTAGAATTAGGAGGATTGTGGAAAGTAAAGAGTTTAGATAAAGTAAAATGGATGTAATGTTATATTTTTAATATTTTGATTGCTAATATATATGATTATGCTAGCATTATCTTAGGTAGAATATATGGTTTATCAGAGGTATTTAAAGGGAAACTTGTACCATAGAGATATAGAGATATTTTTAGTAGAGATTTAATAAGCTTAGAGAAAAGAGTATTGTGTGTGTTTAATAGGGTATATGAGATATTAAGTAATTAAGTAATAAAATAGACTAAGGGTTGGAAAACTGTTGGAAGTCAACTAAAAAGGGGGGAGGAAAGGGAGGGGGTTAGAAATAGACTTACAAGGGGGTAATGAATGTGCTGAATGATATTATAATCTAATCTAATAAATTTTTCTTTTTTAAAAAAAGATGCAGTATGGCATCATTTCTCAAAAGAGAGGTTCTCTGACTGAGGTTCAAACATGACAGGGAGTGACAGTGTTTGCCATGTAAACCTTGCTCCTTGATTATGAGTAGGTGGGGATAGACTATGGTTGCTTAGAACTGAAGGAAAGGCCCTCTGCACATGTTTAATGATACTTTTCTTTATTGCCACCTTATTTTTCCCCCAGAACTCAGCACTAGCAGAGAAAGCAGATTCCAGTTCTTAGGCTTGTCACAAACAGAGCTCTTGTTTATAACAACAACAACAACAGCAACAACTGTAGCTATACACCACTCTTCTAGACAGGTTAGTGCCCCACCCAGAACGGTGAAGAAGTTAGTGTTATCAGTATCCCCACAATACAGCTGGGGAACTGGGTCTGAGAGGAGGGGCTTACCCAAGGCCACCTACTGAGCTCATAGCAGTAGTGGGATCTGAACCAGTAGAGTGCTGATTTGCAGCCAAACAACTTAACCACTGTGCTACTGTTTGATTTAAATGTATATGTAACAGAATTTTAAACAAAACAAAATGCCAACCCTTACAGTTCTAGGAGGAGCCCTCATTTGTTTAGTAGTTTCTAATTGTTGAACAATATTTGCTCCTTGGCACTTACCTTGGCAATTGGATTTCTCCTTGAATTATCTTCACCTTCCCTAATGGCAGCAGCAAATTTAACCCATTCACGTTTTTGTCTCCGAAATGTTTTCCACCTCTCCACACCATTTTCATCCCATTCTTTCACCTGAAGCAAAAAACATGACAGAGTTCTCTAACTGTTCTGAATAAAAGTTCCATCCAAGTTATTAGCTGAAATCATATAACTTTTATGCTTGATGTAGACAAATTAACTTCTGTGAGGGAAAAGGTAGTCAAGGAATGCTGTAAAGTAAACTATGGCTACTGCTGCAAAGGAAATGGAGTGTTAGTTTTCCTTTGTAAAAGATGAGAGATAGTCCAGCAGCAAGACTGTGGAACAGTGATTTATATGGTAGAGTCGTTGTAAGTCAGCAATGACCTGATAGTACTTCCCTCCACCAACAAGGAAGCAGAAGACTATGGAAACAAGCAGCCATAGATAGTGGTGGTGGAATTCTTATGCTTTAAAAATAGAGAGAAAAGGTGCCATTGCAGAGGTAGAGGTCTCCACAACAGTGATTTGAAGGAGGCAGATCAGGCCCATATGCAAGAAAGGCTGTAAACTGTGAACATGCACTGAACACGCTTCAGTGCATGTTCGTTAAGTGGAGGGAGATGCAATGTTAGCCAGGAAGCATAGTTTAAAAAGCCAGAGCCAGTGGAGATTGCTTCTCAGAGGGTTTGTTAATTTCATCTTTGCCGCCGGAAGGCTCTGTCAACTTCACCTCTCCAGTCTAAAACTGTGTTGGATCCCATCCAGATGGCAGTGAGGAATGGAAATGGGCTGGAGCTGCCTTCCAGAGCTGGGCTTGGACCTGGAGAGGTTATAATGGGCTGAAGTTTCCCTTCTGGCATTTCACAGCCCCTTTACACAGCTCCAGTGTATAGCAAAGCCTTTGCCCTGCTGCTGGCTCTGTCTTTTTAAACTATTCTTCTTGGCTAACATTGCATCTTCCAACATGTGTTCTCCATGTGTCAGATGACCCATGTAGAGAGACTGTGAGTAAGAAGGAGTGCAGAGATGAAGAGGATTAAATTTTACACATTAGCTGAAAATAAGTACCCAAATCTATATTGTCAAGTTTTCAATTCATTTATAACATGAAAGATTTATAGGATACACCAAAAAATAGCACTGTTAATTACATTTCAGTGATAAAATTACCTCAACATGAAAGCCAACAGTCAACTCCAGGAACACCTAGGAGTAGAAAAAGAAGAACAGAATAAATACAATGCACTTTGGGGTAAATTTTCACTGATACAATGCCTAATATGCAAAACAAAACAACCTCATCCCAAGTCCACCTGACAAGCACTGTAGAAATAAATTTCATTTACATTTTGGGTTGCCACTATAGCAACCCCTTCATTTTCAAGTGCCAGCAGGAAGAAATGGGAAGAGAAATTGAGACATCCTGATGTCACTTCTGGTAAAAACTGGAAGTGATATCATGGATGCTCTAGGGTTTACACAAACTCTGTGGTTTTATCATAGAATTTTGTGACTCCTGGAATGTCTGATGATGTTACTTTCAGTTTTTACTAGACATGACATCAGCTCATTGGCATACAGGAGTTCCAGTGTCCACCCCTGATAGATCCTGGGGTTTGCCAGATGCAGCCCGGCAACCCTATTTACATCATTCATAGCCTGAATGTCTTCATATAGATCAGTGACCGCACTTACTGATGTGCTTTCTTTTGAGTCTTGCGAACAAAATCCAAATGGTCTTGAATGGAATAAAACAAAACTAGGAGTTTCTACTTATTCCCTACTTGCATTGAGCTGAAATCACCCTGGGCAAGGAGTTCACAACAATATGCGATCAGTGCAGCCATTTACACAAGCGTTCTCTTACGATCTCTCTGCAGGCCATGCACAAAATAAACCATCTTCTTTCCTTAGAAACAGAAACCAAACAGTATCTCTTCCCCCAAACAAAGAACAGGCCTGGCTTTCTTGCAGTTCTTTGGAGCATGAGGTGCTTCCTTTACTGTAGGAGAAGACAACAACCTCCAGGTGGGGCTTGGAGATCTCCTGGAACTACTACTGATCTTCAGATTAGTAGATCTCCAGAGATCAGTTCCCCTGAAGAAAAAGGCTGCTGAAGAGAGTGGATTCTATGGCATTATACCCTGCTGAGGCCTCTCCCCTCACCGCAGGCTCTACTCCTAAATCTCCAGAAATTTCCCAACTCAGATTTGGTAACCCTACAGTAGGAGAATGCTTGATTTGGTTTTGTGAAACCTCCCAGTATTATTTCCTACAAACTTCATAGCATTCACGGCATTCAGTTTCTGATTGGCATCCCCTCAGCAGCCATTTTGTGATGATGACCCGTGTCTTTTCTTAAAATTCTAAAATGCTCAAAAGACTGACCAGGTTGAGGACCCTGAGACAGATTTAAAAAAATAGAGAAGATGTATAGTAGCCTGCCTCAAACGGCTGTCATGTAAACCTCACCAACTGCAGTATCTTTTCCTTCTCAGCCTACTTTCCTCCTTTGTGTCACTGCCCTCTGACTTAAAAATATAATTTCATACAACTTTTATTAACAGGGCTTAAATAATTTAATTATAAATGTGACTTTTTTGTACTCAGTATATTAGTTGAGTAAATTTTAAAAAACCTCTACCTATCCATCAGTCAATTTGCAAGTTACAGTGAACACATGTACATACAGACTTTCCCTCCCATTTTTTTAATACAATTTTTTGCCCTGTAATTGTTATTGGTCCTCCTCCCTGTTTTTGATTTTGTGTGTTTGTATGTTAATTTTTTAAAAATTATTTTGTATATTATTTTAAATGCTGTAAATGTTTTAATGACTTAATGTTTTAATGTTCACTGTGTAGGGGACTGTTTGGGTGTAAACGAGGTATAAAAATGATTTAAATAAATAAATAAAGGACCATACATACAGCAAAGCTTTAAGTGCTCCACTTTATGACTGCTCATCTTTACTTGATAGACAAGACTGTCCCAAAATGGTTTGGGAGCAGCCTCAGACATACCATGCCAGTGTGTGCTTATAGAAACTTTTTCTTTTTCTTTTTGCATTTTAAGCCTGATTTCTGTTTGTATGAACAAAACTTGTTGGCAAATAGATTTACATTTTTTTTTAAATGATGACCCTTAATATTATTATGCATTTAAATATTTTGCCCAAACATTCTGTAATTAATGGAAGGTTGGTAGTGTACTATTAGATCCTCTGTCTGAAATAAGAATCAAATAGAACTAAAGATTACAATATATAACTCAATCCATAGTTCAAAACAATAAATTTCATAATATAGTAACACACAGTTATGATGAGTGGCTCAGTTGGCAGAGCATCTGTTTTGTATGCAGAAGGTCTCCAGTTCAATCCCCAGTATCTTCAGTTAAAGAATCTTGCAGTAGGTGATATTAAAGACCTCTACCTGAGACCCCAGAGACCTGCTGCCAGTCTGAGAAGGCAATACTGACCTTGATGGACCAGGGGTCTAATTCAGTATAAAGCAGCTTTATGTGTTTATGTGTTCAACCAACACAGGGAAGGATCTTTCTGGGGGTTGGACTAGATGACCCTAGAGGGCACTTCCAACCCTATGATTCTATGATACTATGATTCTATATGTGCAACAAAAGGAGTTATTTCCAATAGAAAAATGCATATTATGGCACAATGAATGTGGATAAGGATAAGAGATTCTTGGCAATCCGTGAGGATCTGCCAAGTAACTCTCAAAAGACTTCACTGCATGTGTCCAGGAACTGCATGAGTTAAAGAACTTTATTGATAAGCTACTAGAATCATACTCCTACTGCATCTTTGCCAGGAATGCCGTTTCTCTACAAGCACATAACATATATAGAATTCTAAGCACAGCCTCATTCCCAGAGCCCCCCCCCCTTCGAGCAACCGTTAGCTAAGTTCAAGAGAAAGAATCTGAGCAGGCAAAAGCAGAGATGGTGTGTCAGATGTTTCAAGGTCCTGAGCATCCATCCAAGCACTGCTTCCAAGGCTAAGGAGAGAACACATAACAACAGAACTAGCCCCCTCCTTTGCATTCTAGTCAGAGAACAGCTTCATTCCTTATCAGCAGAGTACAAACACTACACATGACTTTGCAGAGCACAAGCAGTACACAGGACCTTGCAGAGTATGACAGGCGACATCTTGACGTCAGGATGACATCCTGACAATTTACTCTGGCTATAGGTAATATTTGCTTCCATCTCCTTTTCTTGCAACACTAATGCAAGAATAGCAGGAACAGCAGGACTAGCAGGACATAGCAGGTGGGAGGGAGAATGGTGCTTTCCTTTCCCTACCCACTGATTCTTCCCTACAAATGCACATTCACAAGCAATTTAAGCTGATTTTCCCTCATCCTAAAACCAGAAGCTGAAGAGGGAGAGGAGGAATCACCTTTGGGGGGATTTGTAAGGGAAGACTAGAAAGGACAAGAAGAGCAGAGCACCCAGTCCTCCTGCCTGCAAATCTTCCCCTGTCAGGTCTTCCTTTCTTCTCTCCCCCTACCCCCAAGATGTTTTATGAGTCACTTGACATGTTCTAGTAACAGACAAGGTGTCCCCATATTTCCACTCCAGTACTCTTTTCTGTAAAAGTTGTTTGTTAACCTACAGAAAACATGCAGTAACGCACTTGGGAACTTCATACAGTTAAGGCTCTGATGAGGGGAGATATTTTATGGTAATTCTGAGCACATAAATACCTTTCAAATATTAAAGAAAATATGCAGGTAACACAGTGTTGAAAGGTACAAAAGCACTTTGTACCCCCATGTATATGTTCATATGCTATGCAGTTATTATTAGGAGCAAAGCAGAGCAGGCATATAACTCCTATTTTGCAGTCACTCCATTGGCTACCCATCAGTTACCAAGTTCAATTCAAGGTTTAATTAATAAAAACATTTATTAACAACCTTTCCTGCAAAGGTACTCAAGGCAGCTTATAATGTAAAATATAAACAACATAAATTATATTGGAAAACAAAAATTAAAAACATGGTGGTGGAATCTGCTATCAAGTCATAGCTAACTTATGGTGACCTCTACTGGGTTTTCAAGGCAAAAGACTAACATAAGTGTTTTGACAAATACAATACATTAAAAACTGTCCTAAATAAAACACTTTTACAGCTGCCTTGTGAAGCTAGAGAGTTAGGAAGTCAGGTGCCCTCTCACCCTCTATGATAGGCTTGGATATCGTACAAAATCCTTGAATGTCCCAGCCAGGGCTTTTTTTCAGCGGGAACACAGTGGAATGGAGTTCTGGAACCTCTTGAAAATGGTGACATGGCTTGTGGCCCCGCCCCATGATCTTCCGACAGAGGGGAGTTTAGATTGCTTTCTGCGCCGCCGAGTGCGGAGAGTAAAATATAGCTATCTATTTTGCCACTTTTGTAAAAGCTTGGAACTTGCATTCTGCAGCCTCACTCCCAAACAGGAACATACTCAATTTTCACTTGGGATAGTGAACTTTCAGAAACAACTGTTCCTCTTATGTTTTCCTTCTATGTTAAGGATCATGCTGTAAGTCCTTTCCTTCATGGTTTATTTGCAAACACAGTTTAGCTGAATTTAACTTAGAACCTCTTCCAAAATAATGTAGGCCCCATACTTGTGATATTGAGTTCTATGAAGGAAGGAGAGATACAAAAGGAATGGGTGAATGAATCTATGGGATGTCAGCACACTTGAGAAGACATGATTAATTGATTTCATGAGACAATATATTTGAAATATTTATATCTCTATTATTTATTTTGGTTATTTCTTAGCACCTCTTCAGAACACTACTTTAAGTGATTTACATCAAATTTAACATAACATAAAGCATTAAGAAGTCAATTAATAATTGAAAATTGTCAAATAGCAGCACTGGTAAATCGTAAGAACAACCCCAAAGCAACATAAAATCTAACATATTAAAAACATGGAAAAGAAAAAAAAGTTATGGAGGAATTTTGTTAGTTATGTGATTTTATCAGATATAAATCAATTGAGCTAGTAGTCTATCCACAGAAATCTGATATGGATAGCTAATTTCAACATAATGGCTTTGATCTAGTGTTACCAAATCCATGTTGGAATTCCTGAATATTTGGGGGTGGATCCTGGGGAGGGCGGGGTTTGGGGAGGGAAGGGGCCTCAGCGTGGTAGTATAATGCCATAGAGTCCACCCTCCAAAGAAGCCATTTTCTTCAGGGGAACTGAGCTTGTAGTCTGAAGAGTCATTATAATTCCAGGAGATCTCCAGGCTCCAGCTGAAGGTTGGCCACCCTACTTGGATCTGCTGAAGAATTTCTATGTGTGAAATGGGAGCAATTTTTGCTAATTCCTTCTCCCATGACTGACTTGCCCTTATGCTGACTCCTCTGTCATGCATTTTGTGGGGCATTTTGGACGACAGAGGGAGGGGAGACTTCTCTTGCAGTGGGACAAATCCCTTCTGCCTGTGGAAACCTTCTGGTTGGTCATATCTAACATTTGTATACCTCATGAGCACCAAATTGGAATTGGTACTTACTAGTGAAGCCTCTGTTGAACAAAGTTTCTGAATAAAGTTTAAATTTTTGAATAAAGTTACTGAGAAATGGTCCTAGCATTCAAGCTGTTTGAATTGTTCAATAAGAAGCATTATAGAAGTCTGCAGAACTCTACTGATTGAAGCACCAGATTTCTGGGATCAGGGATTTTTGATGTGGGTAGTAATGACAACCCACCTGTGTTTGTCTCTTGCCTTGAAAACCCTATGGGATCACTGCAACTTGACAGAACTTTCCACCTCATTTTAAGTATAGATGCCCCTGTACCTGCAGTCTGAAGTACTATGGTCTTAGGAGGGGAGTAAGTCCTAGTATGGCATCAATATCTCAATCTGATTTGTTTATTTAAGAGATGTTTATGCTACCTCTCCAGAGTCCTGCTTAGGGTGGCTTTTGATAATTTATTATTTTAGTTACAAAACCAGTCATTAAAACAACAATCTTGAGGTTGGAGGCATCGTTTTTTCTGAACATTTGCATAGGCTCTCAATAACAGTATCCATGCCACAACTTTTATTTCCACTGAGGGAACCTGTATAATCTGAGATGCTTTATATAAGCAAATTGACCCACAAACTAATTTAAACCCTGCTGAAATTAATAGGCCTTAATAACATTTATTTCTTGTGGATTGGAATGCTGGAGTCATTATGCACAATAGGAACAACTACATCCAGGTACCGAGCTGTGGGTCAAGGAAGGGTGTAAAATATCTGAAAGTAGGCCTACACAATCAGAAAGATGTTCTCAAAGGGTAGTAAAAGTGGAAATTTATGATAGTCATCACCAGGGTTTTTTTTCTGGGAATAGAGGTGGCAGAACTCTCAAGAGGAAAATGAGGAAAAAACACATGGGATTCTTTGAAATCATATTATTTTCAAGCATTATTGCTGAGTATTTTCAAGAGGTGCCGGAACTCCGTTCCCCTGCGTTCCCCCTGAAAAAAAGCCCTGGTCATCACTCTGTTAAAGCATTAAATTGAATTTGTGTATGTGACAGTTTTAACGTTGAGTGTCTCTGAAGATGTCTGAAGTTTGAATACAGGCACATTTTATTAGAAACAAAATAACACAGGGAAAGCTACTCTGTCTATAAAGATGGGTGTGGAGTGCATACAGCAAGCATGGGCATATTTAAAGTCAGCGTTGGGCTTTGTCATGCCATCCCATGAGAAAGGCTTAAGGTGTGCTTTTCTCTTACTTTGGCCCAAACTCAGTGGATGGTTCTAACTTATTCAGCTCTTTCTATTTGCAAAATGGATTACAACTTTTATTGGTTTAGCTATCAAAGCAACATTGTGATATACTCCACTGTTACATTTTAGGTAGGGAAATGAGGGTGGAAGTCAGTGACTTGCATAAGGGGGATGCAGTTAATCTTGCAGCAGTAAGATTTTAACCTAAGTCTCCCAGGAACAAGTTCAGCTGCCTATCCACTGGACTAGACTAATCGCCTCTTTAAACTCAAGTAATGCAATACTTGCTTATTTTGTTCTTGGCCATACTAATCCTTAATGTTCTGATGCTCTAATGCTGTACCCAGTCTTCAAAGGCTGTGTTTGCAGTGATGTGCCAAAAGCTAATCAGGTTGAAATTAGAGTGTGGTGGAGGGAAACACCTAAGTGGAAGTCATTTCTCCTGCAGCCGCCACAGGCTGAGGGAAGTCACATGGACAGGCAGTGGAATTAGATGCAAAATGGGCAAATGTATGTCCATACATATCTGCAGTCTCAGACTATCTGTTATTTATTAATGGATTTCCTTATGGGGATTTACTGAAGAAAAACCTGGTGTCTTCTTCACTATGATTGCTTTCCTTGATGAGGTGGCTTTAATTAGGTGGTCACCCAATTTTGCCACCCTTCCATATAGAGATGTAAAGTCTGGAAAGAAACTAGAGATCAGAGAAAAAAAGTCCTCCCTCTTTCATTTTTTTCAGAGAGTTCCTCCTATTTTTCCAATGGAATAATTGGAAAATTTGGAGGAAGACTGAAACAAAACTCATGTGAAAGGTCTTCTCTTTTAGAATGAGTAACATGTTTCAAAACCATATTTTTCAGACTGAAAGTGCACTGTATGAAAAAGTGTGAGGAGTTTCTCAATTTTTTCAATAGAAAATGGGGAAATTTTGAGGAATACTAAAGAAAACCTCCTATGAAATATTCTGTTTTGGAGTGACAAAACCCTTATCTTACAAGAATTTCACTTATTACAAACGTATAGCATGAAAAAGTCTGAGGAGTTTCTGTTTGTCCAATGTAAAAACTGTGAAATTTTGGGGAGCACTGGGGAAAAAAACATAGACATATATAACATTTTAAAGAATAACTTTTTATTTAATTGTAAATAATGCTGGCAACAATATGATATAGTATGTTTAATGATAATATATTATTAAAGAATTTGGAGGTTTTATAGTGCAATTCTAAGCAGAGTTACTCCTGTCTAAGCCAATTGAAAACAAGGGGCTTGGACTGGAGTAACTCTTATTAGAATTGCATTGTTAGTGATATAAAGTTTAAGTTAATATCCAAACATGGCAGCAGTCCTACCTACTATAACTCTTTGAGAGAGTCTTTGTCAAATACACTTAACAGAATTTGTTTTCTACTGTCACCTTTTATTTTTTCCTACCTTTCAGATGTCAAAAATTAAAGATACATGTTGCATGTTAGCATATGGTACAGTAGTTTGCAACTGTTTCTGACAGATTGGATATATATACAGATTTTCATACAGAAAATAAAAGTATTTATCCTTTTAAATTTCATAAATATGGAATGAAATATGAAATAGTACAATTTTATATTCAAATTCCATTTTTGCTGAAAACACGGGGAAAAAACCTTCCCTCCAAAGACTCCAAAATTTCCAGCAATTTTACATCCCTATTTCCATGAGAATGGGGTGAATGAATAGAAAAGTCCAGAGAGATTGGGAATGAGATGTACTGTTGTGCCTTAATAATTTGAATAATCTGTGTGTTATGTCCAGGAAATAAATACTTTGCAGCATTAATTTTGATACTTCATTTTAATAGACTTGACATGCCGTTGTCAACAAGAGTGCAATAAGTTTATAAAAGGATGGGGATATTTTGGGGGGGGGGGGCTTTGAGAAAGGTAGACGCACTGCAGACCAGTGATCACTAATGCACTTCACAGCTTTAATATACACATTGTATTTTGTGGGATTTCTCATTCCTTTACATGAAGGAATGAAAGCCTAGCAACATAAACATTCCTTTGTCTGAGTTATTCACCACCCACTACTAAAGTGACTGGATCTATTGTAAATCCAGAACTTCCATGAACACATGAAGATGTATGTAGAACTTGAGACTGGGGTGCTAGGATAGAATTCTACAGGAAGAAGGTTGTATGTGTGACGTGTGCCATCAAGTCACTTCTGACTTATGATGACCACATGAATTAACGGGAAGCCACAAAAATTATACTGACAGAATGAGATCAATGGGCCAAGAATCCATGCGATATTTGTTTCAATAATATTAATGTTAGTCTAATTTACCCAAGGAGTGAATATTATGCATGTTTGAACCCAACTTCTGAGCAGTTATTCTGCATTTGAACAGTGCTAGCTGAGAACTACCTTAGTCCCTTGCTCTAGTATCACTGCTTTGCAATTTTTACTTCAAAGCTATTTTACAAACATGAATTAATTAAACCATTATCAGAGTGCCAGACATTATGTACTATTATGGAAAACTCCCTGCTCCACCTACTTGCATCCAACTGACTGAACATGCCCTTAATTTCTGATTTATTCTCTTTCCCAGAGCTGTTCGTTTTGGGTGTTGAGTCTGCTCTCTTTGAAGTAAAGCCCTAGTACTGTTGTGAACAGGGCTGAGTATTCAAGCACATTATATTATTAGTCATCCATGAACCATTTTAGCATGTAGTTGTGTCAGCACTTTGAGCTTTGTATTTCATCCCTGCGCCAAAACTCCCACTGAGCAAGATTAGATCTTTCTTTTTATTTAATTTACTTACAGAGTTCTGTAACTCCCAATGTCAAAATCCTGGTAGATGGCGTCTCCAAGCCTAAATACTATTATTGGGTTAGGATTCCCACTGAAATAAAACCACAATTCAAAGGGACAGGTTTGCCTCTATGGGCCAAGCTACACATGACGAATGACACTTGAACAGCAAGTGTATTTTTCCCTGTTCACTTGCCCTCCACTCAATCCACTTGCCGTTCAAGTGTCATTCGTCATGTGTAGCTTGGCCCTAAGTGTGCTTATGATTTGGCCTCTATCTAGATACATGTGCTCAAGTGATTTTTGATAAGAAATATTTTGTTCTTTTTAAAAGGTTTTCCATAACTTAAAAGGCTTTGCTCCACAGTTACACAAAATACATTAAATTTTTTGAATTTTATGATGTTGCTGACTGAACTTGATTCTTACATATGCTCACTCTGATACAGGTGGTGCACATGTGGAAGTAGGCTTCTACATATGTATGTGATAGGATATCTGGATATCCAGATATGCATCTTCCTTTTGAACCATGATGCTTATTGGAGTCCCACTCAACTAGCTAGCTGCATCTTTTGATGTGTTTAGGGATGTTTATCCTTCTCCACAATCAAGAATTGTGCACATCTAGTTATACATAAGCAGAACTGCTTTGAGGCCCCTACACTGGAATATTGGGTATTCTGAAGAAACTCATCTATTCCTAAAGACAGTTCTAGTAAGTGAACTGGGAACTTCATTCATTGTCAGATTAATTATGTTACTTTATTTACATAGCATATTGTGATTTATGAGCCAAATATAGGGCAAACACTGCATGCTGAAAAATAAGGTCAGCAACAATTTTCAGAATTAATAGATCATAGAATCATAAGGTTGGAAGGGATCTCCAGGGTCATCTAGTTCAACCCCCTGCACAATGTAGGAAATTCACAACTACCCCCCCCCCCACACACACACATTCCCAGTGACCCCTGATGCATGCCCAGAAGGCAGAAGATGGCAAAACACTGTTAGGATCCCTAGCCAAACTGGCCTGCAGAAAATTGCTTCATGAACTCAAAGTGGCAATCGGCATTACCCTGGGTATGTAAGAAGGGGCCATGAGAACTAAGCACTGATGTAACCCTTTCTGTCAGTAGTTTTGTTTAAAACTACTCAATCAGAGCTGTGCTTTAAATTAGGCAAGACTAGTTTCTAATTATGTTGAAACCTGCAGTTTCCCTTCAAACTACCAATATATTCAGCTTTGGAAGTCTAAGACATTCTTATAATACTAAGTCAAATATATGTCCTAGATTTCTTGGGCTACAGTTAGGGTTCCAAACTTTCAGTTAGGAAATTAATGGAGATCTTGGGGCAGAGCCTTGGAATTTTGGGGTTTGGGGAGGATAGGAACTTCAGTGAGGTATAATGCCATAGTGAACCCTTCAAAGCAGTCCCTTTCTACAGGTGAACTGCTCTCTGTTGTCTGGAGATTGGTTGTAATTCTGGGAGATCTCCAGACCCCACCTAGAGGCTAGCAAACTTAGCTACCATGAACTGCGATGCCCTTAAGTCTCTGTGGTCATTTTACCTGATTACTCATTAATGTGGCAAATTGGCTGTCTGTTCATGAGCACAAATTGTTGTTTGATGAGCCAAAGTTCACATTGGAAAGGATTACAGTGGTGAGCCATTTGGGGCTTGTAATTTTGACCAGCCTTTTAAACTTACCTGGTCAATAGATGCATGTGGCAATCCAGACTGAAAAAAAAAAATTCTGCTAGATTTCAAAGGTTCCAGGTGATCACAATATTTTGTGAAATGCATCATCCTGGAAAGGATGGTTTATTTATTTATTTTAAAGATTTAAATCTTGACTTTGGATCATTTCATCTGTACCATGGTTTAGAATGATTTAAACAATATAAAAAATAATACAATATTTGGCTCCTTGGAGTTTGTTTGTTTGTTTATTTATTTTATTATTTATTTTATTCAATTTATACCCCGCCCTCCCCACAGATGGGCTCAGGGAGGCTAACAAAATTAAAAATACATCAAAATCACAAAAACATAAAATCAATAATAATTTTTTAAAAATCATTAAAATAGTCCAGGAGCAGGCTATTTAAATAAATATTTGGAGTCTGTATACGGGCATAGCAGGTGGCCGAGGGCAGCCCCAGAAGAAATGGTAGTCTTAGATGGAAGAAGGAGGACACCCACTGGCACTCAGCTGAAGGCCTGGCGGAACATCTCCGTTTTACAGGCCCTGCAAAACTGTAACAGGTCCCACAGGGCCCAGATCTCCAGCGGGAGAGCGTTCCACCAGGCCGGGGCCAGGGCAGAAAAAGCCATGGCCCTGGTTGAGGCCAGATGGATGTCCTTCGGGCCATGGACCACCAGGAGTTGCTTGTCTGCAGAACGCAGCACCCTGCAGGGGATGTAATGGAAGAGGCGGTCCCACAAGTATGCAGGTCCCAGTCCATGAAGGGCTTTAAACACCAAGGTTTAACACCTTGAACCGGATCCAGAACTCCACTGGGAGCCAGGATGGAATAGGATGGAATTAGCATTATATCTTAATAAACAGAAGAAAAAGTGAAGGAGGGTGATGACAAGATGGAATGTGTCCAAAGGAGGGCAACTAAGATGGTGAAAGGTCTGGAGACCAAGTCTTATGAGGAAAGGTTGAAGGATCTTGGAATGTTTAGCCTGGACTGAGAGGTGATATGATAGCCCTCTTCAAGTTTTTGAGGGGCTATCACATAAAGAATGGAGCAGAGTTGTTTTCTGTAGTGCCAGCAGTTTGGACCAGAAACAATGAGTTACAATTAAAGCAAAAGAGTTTTGGCTAAACATTAGGAAGACCTTCCTGACAGTTAGAGCAGTTCCTCAGCAGAACAGGCTTCCTTGGAAAGTTGTGGGCTCTCCTTCCTTGGAGGTATTTAAGAAGATGGTCATCTGACAGCTATGATGATTCTCTGACTTAATATGAATGTACACAGATCAAGAGAGGGAGCGCATGAAGGGATGAGCTGGTGCTTGGCTCTCATGGCTCTTATATGCCCAGGGTAATGGGGATCACTACTTTGGGGTCAGGAAGCAATTTTCCTCCAGGCCAGATTGGCCTGAAAGTTTTTTGCCTTCTGGGCATAGGGATCTCTGAGGGAGGTGAGGGATAGCTGTGAATGTCCTGTGTTGTGCAGGGGTCTGGACTAGATGACACTTGGGGTACCTTCCAGCTCTGTGTTTCTATGAGATTGCACACACACACTATCTGATGCAGTTATTCAAGTTAACTGCTTATTCTGAAGTCAATAAGTTAATTGGCTTATTCTGGAGTAACTCTGCATAGTATTGCACTGCAGTGGATATACAAACACAAGTTTCTGCAAAGTTGGCATTTTAATAAGGCAGGTGGTAAAAGAGAAGTCATGCTGGATAAAACAAATTGCTTTCATAAAGCAAGCCTGTACACGAATCACAAGCACAGCCCAAGCATGTAATTCAGTTTCTTGCAATCAGTATTTTTGGATCAGGCAGGTGTTGAACAATCAGGCTATGTGGGGAAATATGTACTGCCTCCCTTATGAACAGAGAGCTTCAAATAAAGCAGCTTGTTCTGAATAAGCGTCCATTGAGATAGTTCCTTCGTTCGTTCGTTCGTTCGTTCGTTCGTTCGTTCGTTCGTTCGTTCGTTCGTTCGTTCGTTCGTTCGTTCCTTCCTTCCTTCCTTCCTTCCTTCCTTCCTTCCTTCCTTCCTTCCTTCCTTCCTTCCAATAATTTGCCTGGCTGTGTTATGTTGGCCAGATTACCAGTTGTTCAAATATAGACCATGATAAATTAACACATTCTTGCATGTTTCAATTTGTTACAGAATATTCCATAACGTTAAGAAGACATGCATTCTGAAGTTTTCAGTAGTGCAAATAGTATGTTTCACATACTGGATGAATGCATGCATGTGTGTGCATGGAGTGGGAGTGGGGACAATTGGAATTCTGCTCTATGTCTTCTCTGCTAACTTTCATGCTTTCAAGGCTCTTGAGAGTCACTAGCATAAGCTTTCGAGAGTCTCGAAAGCTTATGCTACAATAAAATTGGTTAGTCTTAAAGGTGCTACTGGACTCTTTTTGATTTTGCTACCACAGACTAACACGGCTAACTCCTCTGCATCTACCCCAGATTAAGATTTCCTCTAAGCCACTCCTTCACATTCAAAAGGGCACAAGAAGATACTTTGTAAAAAAAAAAGATATCATGCTACTGTCCCCAAAGCATTGTGTGTGACTCATGCCATAGAAATTTTGCACCTTTGGTCTTTTGCTCTTGGAGGCCCTATATGCATTCAGCCAAAAATGTGAATAGAGCCTTCACGCATACAAACTGTACATGTGTAAGTGCTCTCTGCATGAGAAGACACCTGATAAGGGCAGAGTCCTTACATGTATACACTATATCTTTAGCTGAGGTCTGTGGGAAAGTGCAACTCCACTCCTTTCTCCAGGCATTCTCTTCTCCCAAATACGTCTTGTGAATAGAGTTCATAATAATGTTGCATAAATGGCCTTGTGTTCTTTTTAACAGCAAGCAATATTCCATGTGATCTGTATGTCATACCAAACATACAGGTACTCATCTGGTTCATGGCTTTTCTTTTTGACAAGTTCTTAATTATTTATTCAGCAGCTGCTTCTAAATATTAGTTCTACTTAGCTGAATGCTTGCTTTGCTTGATTTCTTTGAGCAATGAGTTGTGGGCTTTCCCTCTGAAGCATCATATTGAAGATATTGCTACTGGCCAAGACTTCAAAGCAAAATGCACTCACAATTAGATGAAGGCTGAAGAAGTCATATAAAATAATCAGTTTTAAAGCGTTTTATGTTAAGAGCTTGTAATAATTCTGAGTTCTAAAGAAACCCATATAAACAATTGAAAATGAAATGAAATGTGGAAATGGGCCATGATGCAAGATCAGAGGTCTATAAATTCTCTATAATCTCTCAGCATTTGATCTCAGCATCATGAATACACATTCCATAACTGCCATTTCGTACTTCATAGACACAATTTCCCTGCTTATATAAGATAAAGATTACAACCTGCCAATGAGAGGTGTACACTCACTGACTACTTTTGTGTATACATACTTGTAGAAGTCAATATACACTATCCGTTCTCAGTACTATTTAGAATGGAGAAGTTCAGCTCCAATATTCGATAAATTCAGCAATGATCTACTCTTTGCTTAACTGCAACAGGCCCCAGTTACGGTGGCATAAAATAAATAGCAACCTGTGCAATCTGTATGCAATGCACCTGCTATTCTATAATGGTTCTGAAAATCTGTCTGAAGCAAGGTCGCAAGATTTAATCCAGTTTTTCCACTTCAAGGCAAACCAGTAAAACAGTTTGAGATATAATATCAGCGATTTGTAAACGTCAAACAAAATCTCAAGAAATCAATGTGACTACATTAAAAGTAGTATTTTTGAGTCCTTCCCTCCACCAATGTTCACTTGAGAGAAAATTCAGTTCCAATGTACAATTTTAAAGAATTGCCAATGTCCAGTTTACAAACTGCCTGAGTCACCAGTATCAGTTTAAACAGAAGAGAGTATCAAACAGAGCTGCCATGTTCTTAGTTCAAAAGGAATTACATGATTTGAAAACATTACTTTAAAATCCATCTTACCATTAAAATGAACAGCACAGCACCAGTCCTACAAGGAAACCAGTCCATTGCATCTGATACCTCTTAAGTCCAAGAAAGGGGCAATAACACTCCGGTGGTACCCTTCCCCCCCTTATGGGCAGTGCCTGTCAAAAGACACTCCGTAGATGTTCTTTAAGTCAAGCTTTAGAGATACCTCTGACTTCCTCAGTAGGGAGCACTGAAGATGCTGTATAACAGAGTGTGCTTCTCCACCCAAACTTCTGGGCAGGTCTCACTTGAAATACTTGACAACATCATTATTGCTCCAAGGGAAAAGCTTCAGACACACCTTGATAGTTATTGCAATGAAACACTTTGTTGGGCACCAAAGAGAGCAAGTTAGAGAAAGAATTTACGGGGAAACTACCAAATGAAGTCAGAATTATACATTGTACAGAAAATTAACATTGTAATTTGATATCATGATTCACAATACAATTGGCAGTCTTCTCCTTATTTTCTGTTTTAATATGAAATACAATCATAATGTAAAGAGAATGTCATTGAAAAAAACTGTGCTTTCTGCTGCAGATACACAGCAATTGCCCATTAATTTTAGTAGCTGAGGAGCTACTAAACACACATCAATGAATGCATGAATCTGACCCTCTCCTGATATGAATGGAATTCTCCTGGCTAATTGGAGAAGCTTCACCACTTACTTACGGTAAATTGGACTGGAGTTGATTTTGCAAGGCAAATGTTCCTTACAAAAGGCCCACACCATCCCTATTTATTGAATAAAATAAACAGTAATTTAATATATTATTTGAACGGTACGTTTGTAAAATTCCTCTGAAATGTATATTCAGCTCAAGTAAAAAACAAACAGATGTAACTAGCAAAAAAGTTATCCTTGGCAAGTTGAACAGGGAGCAACAAAACAAGTTTTCGTTCTAACAGATGACTCATTGTGCACTAATGGAGGCACATTATGAAAATCACATTAGGCCAGGCTGTGGATGGCTGTCACAGGAATCCTAAAAAGAGTTACACTCTTCTAACCCTTCTGACTTCATTGGGCTTAAAAGGGTGTAACTCAGTTAGAACTTCACTGTTTAAAAGTGAAGGAAGACTCAATGAATTCCTCATTCCTTCTTTGTAGCCTTCTTAGGATGTACCTTTATTCTAGTGATCCTCTTCTTAAGTGTAGAGGCTGGTTTATACTGATTTGTATTTATTTTACTGGGCTTCATGAGTCTCAGTGAAATGAGCAATAAAGAGGACTGATGTCCTGTCCCATTTCCGTGTCAGGACTGTATCAGTAATTTTGCATGCTCTTGGAAGATCTGATTTTTTATGTGTTAAAATTGTGAGACTTTCCTTTTGCACATTTTGGTAGTGATGTTCAAATTTGTTTTTTTTCATTTCTGTCATTTTTTGGATATTTATATATCATTGTCACAAAAGACAGTGTCAGTTTTTACGGTAAGAATTATATTAAATTTCATTATTATGTTCAGGAAAAAAATATGACCAGTTTTGTCATGAGAGGGCAGAAACCATGTCAGCAACTAGGATTTTCAAATTGAAACAAGGAGAGAACAAAACCACTGGAAGTTTTTGGCATGTGTTAAGGGCAGCTCCTTGAATACTCCCCCCCACTCCATTTGTGTTGTCAAAATGAACTGCTAAAAAGTACATGGTATCTGTACCGTTTATTTTGAGCAGAAGCAAACTGTGGCCCAGGTGGCTGTGAATCAGAATTGTCAGTTGAGTATCTTCTTTTTAGAAGCAAGTGTGGTGGACATTGCTTATCTGGCACATAATTGTTCACGCCTGTATCTTGTCACTCTATCTGCCCCATGGAGGATCTCCATCTTGATGCCTTCATCTGTATTAACAGGTTCACTTTCATTCTTATTTGCATGGGAGAGAGTCATTAAAAGATCTCAGAGTTTGAATGCAGACTTTTTCAAACATCGCTATGAGAAGATGGGGTGTATTTTTTTGCAAAATTTTGTGTAATTTCTGCATCCAATTCCAATTCACTGTTTTAGCTTCTGGAGAGAATGAACAAGGCTGAAACCTGAAGACTGATAACTGATAACTGTAGTGACTCCAGTCTAACTCACCTAAATACTCAACAGCTTTAATGGTAGAAAAGTGTGATATGATATAAATATTTGAAATAAACACATAATAAACTAGCTCCAAACACAACAAGCCCTGACCTTGATGGCTCAGGCCAGCCCAATCTTGTCAGCTCTTGGAAGCTAAGCAGGGTCATCCCTGCCTTGCATGGGACCACCAAGGAAGTCTAAGGTTGCTAGGAAGAGGCAGACAATAGCAAACCACATCTGAATGTATCTTGCCTTGAAAACCTTATTGGATTGCCATAAATCTGCTGTGCCTTGATAGCACTCACACACAAAGACAACATAGAAATAGGGAAAGGAACCAGAAAATTCATAACAACCCTATTCAATAGGTGCTTTTGAAACTTGCCTATCCTCAAGTTATAGTTGACTTGTGGTGTCCCCTGGTGGGGTTTTCATGGCAAGAGACTAACAGAGGTGGTTTGCCATTGCCTGCCTCTGCAACCCTGGTCTTTTTGGAGGTCTCCCATCCAATTACTAACCAAGGCTGACTGTGCTTAGCTTCTGAGATCTGACAAGATCAGGGTCTCCTAGCAAAATATGGTTTGTCATCCTGATTTTGCAAGCAGCACATTTTGCTATTAAAACTGTTGCAATTACATGAAGCTCTAAACTTTGCAAACAATGTAAATGAAAGCTGAACCTGCCCTGTTCATAAGATCCATTTCTTCTGAGCTGCGCACCCCATATGCTTGGATTGGTGATTTGTTCATAATTTTACATTGTGTTTTTTAAAAATATATTTTATTTAAACAGTAAACAGTTAATGAAATGCATAAAAAACAAACAATAATATAAAATTCCAGCAAAAAATATCAGAAGAGTGAAACTATTTAATATTTCCCCTCGCCATCCCCATATATACTTGAGATACTTTACATACTGCCTTTTATATTTTCCATTTTATATTCAACTTTATATTCAGCCTTATTATATTCAGCATGTTAGCTTGCTAACAATTGATCTTTTTAAATATTACTTATATTTAATTCTCCTTAGTGTACAGCTACATATTTAAAAAAAAACCTGCCCATTTTCCTGAAATTCTTGGTTTGGTCTATTATGCATATAAGAAGGTCATTTTGCCATTGACGCATATTCATACAACTTATTCATCCAGTTAGTCATGTCTAGACAAGAGTCTGCCTTCCATTTTGTTGCATATACTACTCTCACCCCTGTCATCATATATTTTAAAAGTTTACTATGCTCTTTTATTTTACTACTTTGTAAGATATTTAATAACATATTTTTAGAGTCCAGCACAAAGGGAAACTTTAATTTTTTGCATATTTTCACATATTTTTATCCAGTATCTTCTTGCTCTCTTATATGTCCACCACATATGATAGAAAGTTGCATTTCCAACACTTTCTGCTCATTTTTGCAATATGCTTAGGAGTAATATACCATCTAAAAACATTTTATACCAATTTTCTCTTAACATTTGGCAATCTGTAAATTTAATTTCTTTCATTCATAAGTTTTCCCACTGACTCACTGAAATATTTTCACCGAAGTTTTGCATCCATTTAATCATACAATTTTTGATCTGTTCTGATTCTGTTTCATATTGCAATAAAATTTTACATACTTTTCCTAACAGGTGTTTTGACTCTCCACAGATTAGTTGTTCAAAACATAGTGTTTTGAGTGAATTTGTGCCTGCATAGTATTCAGTGTGGCAGATGCCCAAGTAGCTGCTATTGCAGCATACTCATGATTGACTGGTTTACATATGCCTCAGGGTAGTCATGCGAAAGTAATGCATCCTTTTTACAAATACACTTAAAGTGAATGTGCTGATTTTCCTCTGCATAGCTGACCGAATTAATCAAGCACCTTCTTTTGTAAGATTTAAAAATATATTATAAATATTTTTTCTGTTGAGTTTGTTAGGCAAACGTCAGGCAGAAGAAAGGAACAACCATAGAAAACAAAGCAAAAACATACATGCAGAAAACATTTGCAATATAATTTGTAACAACTTTGAATATACAATAAAATGTAATTTTTTTATTGTTCAAGGGTGCACTTGCAATTTGCAATCTATTTTTGATGTTAGCTGAGACATGGTTGTAGATCACTTCGTTGAAAGAAATTAGGCTAAAATGGAGGGCATCTCGTTTCCATCTCTATACTATTTCCTTGTCCCCTTCCCTGAAAGTCTCTACAGCCTCTTCCATTTTCCTGTTTTCTTCTCTTTTTCCCACTCCCCAGCTCACCTACCTATATCGCCACTTCCATCTTCAGTGTTCCCTCCTTCCCCTGACATCCTGTCCAGGTTGTGCCCAGTTGCATGGTTCTGGCTGCTAGGCCAGGCCCAGTTGCGTGGTGGGTATCCTCACTTTCTCCTGTATTCCCAAGGTCACCCAGTGAGCTTCTACAGCAGAATGGGAATACGAATCTTGGTCTCCCAGATTTTAGTCTGAAAATCTAAGTGCTGTACTACACTGGTTCTTATTCAGTGCCTGCTGTTAAACAGTAGCCAGCACAGCCAGGCCTGGGTGTGTCATACAAGTAGCATGGTTGCAAGTCAACTGGTGGTTGCTGATGGCCTGGCCCCGTGAGCAGGGCTGGCCCGTCCATTGAGGCCAGTGAGGCGGCTGCCTCAGGGTGCTAAGGCACCGGAGGGGTGCTGACCCGGGGCAGGGGCGCATGCCAGCCAGGTGTGTGTGCTGGCGGCGGCAGCGTGGGGCAGCTGAGCAGGCAGCCTCCCATTCAGTTGCTCTGCGGGCCAGGCACAGCTGGTGACCAGGGCGGCTGGCTGCGCCTGGCCTGCAGAGCAACTGAATGGGAGGGCTGGAAGGCTCCCTGTGTGCGTGTGCCTTTTATTGGCAGAAACTCAAACTGGAGGCTGGCAATACTTGTGTGGAAGTCAAGCAATTGCCTATGACAGCATTCATATCTTAAAGTTAAAGGCGCTGCTTCTGTTATTTTTGGAGGTGGTGGTGGTAACCCCCCCCCCCAATATTTTTTTTTAGATTTCAGATTTTTCTGCAAACCTGGGGCATTTTCAGGTTTGTAGAAATATCCATCTGGTCTGTTAATGGTTGCAGTCTCTGGATTTAAGTATCCACAGAGAGGGCCTATTTGAAAGTTAGATATATTGATAATGATGTGAACAGATAACATCTCTTTGTGTGATGCTCCTTTTAAGATTCAGAAGTTGCACTGAATGTAGCAAGGGCTCCTTGTAACAATAATCCCCTCTCCCCATAACCTGCTTTCTATGTCACATTGTATTTAAGGACTGATCCCTGAGTACAGACTACATGAACACTGTGTCATGGAGTTTTTTCTGGGAAACACACACAAATTACAGATAATGGAAAGCCTGATCCTTTTCTGTTCACGCATATTTTTGAGGCAAAATCCACAATTCACAAATCTGAGCCCCATTTATGAAGCATGTAATGTCATAATGTAGTCCTTGGGCAATTACATCTAAGTACTACCAAGTACTAAGTCCTTTTCTAAACATCTGTTTCATGTGTTGTATTATTGTGCCTTGTACTTTTTAAGTTCATGAACTACTTTTCCCTATGAGATGATCTTATGAAAGTGTACCATTGTTTTTTAAAAAGCTCTTTGACCTATATCATGTGAATCATCAATAGAATTACATTAAAAGTTCACTTGAACAAATATATAAACAGTTCAATGTTTGGATTCAGTGGAACACCCATGGAAGAAGTTGGTAAAAAAGCTCATTCTCTTTCTTTCTGTTCCTTAAGCAGCCTTCAGTTTATCAACAAAAATCTCTTTGAAAACTTGAAGAGCCTCACACACAAAATACAACATTTTGTGAGGTCCTGTAGTAATGAAGGAGAATCAGGCAAAATCTGGCCATTTCCACACACCCTTAAAGGGATGGCCCACTTACTGAATGCTGCTGGCTTTCCCCTAGGAATCCAAACATCTCCATTTGCAAAATGCTTGCGGGCTGTTTGGCTTCCATTTATTTGGCTCCTTTTCTGGGAACACACTTTCCATAGTCACAGAAAAGGCACCCAAAAAAAATGGCCCGCAAACATTTTGCAAATGGAAATATCGCCAGTGTTTACTGAGTGGGCCATCCCTTTAAAGGCATGTAAAAATGGCCTCTGTCTCTTCCTTTGACAGCTTGTATCAGTAGAAAAGTGTATAGCAGGTTAATAAGGCCCTCTGAACAGCCAATCAGAAAGGATAGGTTTTAATGTTTGTATTCTATTGTATTATTGGTCATTAATGGTTGTATTCCTATTTTAATATTCAACTGTCAATGTTAATGTTTGTACTTATATTATTTCAATGGTGTTTCTATATGTATGCTGTAAACAGCCTCAAGCACCAAATATGGTGGAGAGGCAATATATAAGTATACAAAGAAACAAAGAAACAAAAGATTTCCCACTCAAAATCTGATTATGCTCCTGGCAAGTTTTTCACTTTATCCTTTTTGTCTTCCTTCAGGGCAAAGGAGTTCCAATCTCACAGAATGCTGGGAAGTGAACTTTCTACCAATTATGTTTCCCATTGCACACCCCCACATCATACCCAGTGCTATACCTAGGGGTAGCTAGCCCTTGAGGTGATTTGTTTTGTGGGCGCATTACTGCATCACGAAAGGGGAGGTGGAAAAATTCTGTTTCTCTTGTAGAGCTCCACTCACGCTACTTTAAATCCAAGCTCAGTCATGATGTCCCAGCATGAATGTGACCAGCACTGTTCCATTTCTAATAAATCCACTAAATTTTCCTTCCCTTTAGCTGCCCTTTTGCTCCTCATTTTCTCCATTTCTATGAGTCCTCTCACATTCTTCTCTGATTCTTCCTTCCTGTGAGCTCTTTGTAGGCACTCTTCGTTTTGATCCCAGTCCATGCATTGGATCTCGTCTAAAATTTCTGCCTGTGCAAGGAGGAAAATGTTGGCTGATTCCCCCCTCCTGCGACAGACTTCTGATTTCTCCAAGCAATTCCTACAGGTCCCCCATCCCCAGAAGCAGCATTTTAGAGGGCATTTCAGGCTGGAGTTGGAGGGGGAAGGCAGGGAAGTCATGATGATTCCATGGATGGAAACCTTTGTGTCCACAGAAACTGTGGGTAGGATCCAAACTCTAAGTTTCAGACCAGACAACTTATCTCAAACTATTTTCTTAAAGAAACCGCTACTTGCTGATTTTCTCAGTGGCTGAATTCCTCTAGTGGAATTCATACGAATTTGGCATACAACTTGAATTAAATCGTGCATCTTTTAGTTCTATGACCAAGATCCAGGTCCATTAGAACCTTAAAGACCAACTAGATTTCTAGAGTATGAGCTTTTGAGAGTCAAAGTTCTCTTCATCAGATAAAAACATTTCTTCCCATCTCCTAAAAGCCTGAGTCACATGTTCTGTATATTTTTTAAAAATGATCTTCCCCTCCCCTTTTTCCCAGCCTCTTTTATCCCAAGGTATAGACTGATTCTTCAAACTTGAGATAAGCACATTGTCTCCAGTCTAGTAAAACTGGCTATGACTAAGTTAGTCCTTCTCTATTCTCAGCTTGACCTCCTTTCCTTTGCCTATTGTGAGGATAATTCATCTTGTAAGCTTCTTTAACCATACCCTCAAAATCCTTCTTTCCCTTCTCCTTCATGTCCTGCACAAACTTTGCACCTTCATCCATAGGTTTCTTCATGGAGGCGTGATCTCACTGCTTTTCTTTCATCTGCCTTTCTTGTTTTCAGTCTTTAGACCACAGTTCCTCTTAACTGGCATTTCCTTTCCAGAGCAGTTTTGTAGACTTCTTTGCAACACACCCAATAATTTTGTTTGTCTCAGGATCAAAGTGTTTTTTTCTTGATTAAGTCACCTTTCTGAAACTGCTATGTGGCCCATGAGGGGGAATATATAGGTACCCAGACAGTATAGTGTCTGTATGGTACCTGGATGATTTTCCTTCGAAGGCATTTCCAAGTAGTTCCAGAAGGAGAAGGACAATTTGAAATGGAAAAACGAGCTCCTTACCCCAATGTTACAAACCTGATACATTTTGATACACCATTGCAGTTGCTGTTGTTTCTGTAGAAAAAACACAGATCTCTAGTTCACTCACAGTGTCCATACAGATGACAACACAATTTACTATACAATTGCACTTAATGTGTGACAAACATGTTCTTACTATCTGGAAGGATAAGATTTCTAAGCTACTCTGGGGTAAAAGAACTTATTCCAGGGTGGTTTGCTCATTTATAGCCTCACAGAGTCTTCTTCCAGAAGGTCTTTAGGAATCCCTAATAGAACTGTAATAAGAGAGCATTCCTATACTTTTTTTTACCGGAGAAGCATGATCTGCTGCAGTCGTAACCATTTCCAGTCATCCAGGTTTAGTTCAATGCATAAGGGAAGTAAGAATTTAGAGAACCTTAGCAGTATGTTTAGATTAGTGGACAATGTGTCTAAGAAGTCTGTTTGCTGGCAGCCAGTCTAAGCTTATCAGTCGTGTGGGAGGTTCCGAATACAATGCTCTCAATGTTAGTCTGGTTTTGAGAGAATGAGAGGGATTGCTGGGTGAGAGATATGAGTCACAGTGAAAAGTTGTCTGACTTGTTTAGAACTAGGGAGTGGTGTGTGCATGTTACAACATCTCTATAGCAACCTCATGCAGTACTTTGAAATGAAACCAGAAAACGAGGTGGCTACTTTTATGGAAGCAGAAGACCAAGCTACTGAAGACAGGGCTCCATTTCAGGTTTCAGTCGTAAGGCTGAGGGATTTCAGTAGAAGAGTAAAATTCACAGTAAAAACATTAAGGATCAAAAGCTCACTTTTGGGGATAGTCAAATAATGTATTTTGAGAGCATTTGTTGGTTTAATTTTTGAACTTCTGAACACCCAGAGAGCTAAGTGCTCATGAGAAAATCACATTTAGATTTGAATCAAGTGTGGGGGACTACCTTCTGCACTCCCTCAATACTCCCTCAGGACAGAAATCCAGATTAAGGAGCTGTTCCTACAGACCTAATAAAGTTAGACTGTTATATTTGTCTAGGAAGTACAGCTTCTCACTTCTGGAAGGGTTTGCAGCTGGGCTAGGGGGAAACCAGGATAGGCTGGGGAAATGAGTGTGGCCTTTGGCAATGGCATAATGTCACTTCAGGGGAAAATCCAGAAGTGACATCACTCCTTTCTAAGAATCACTGGAAACTCTATGGTTTTTCCTAGAGAGACTTATATTATTTATATTATTTTATTTTTTGGATTTATATCTTGCCCTCCCTGCAAGTGGTCTCAAGGCGGGTCACAACTCAATGTCACTTCTTGGTTTTCCTTAGAAGTGATGTCATGCCACCATCGCTCCAAGCGACAGTGGGAAACAGGATCTGGAGGGTCTGGCAACCCTCAGCAGTAGGAAACATGAGCATCATGATGGCAAGAATATAGTTAGAACCTGCGGTATCGAACGAGTGGTCTATTTAGTCTAGCATTTTGTTTCACAGAGTGCTCAACCAGTTGCTCCAGAGGGCATAGAGGGCATAGAGGGCAACAGGGCATAGAGGCCGAAGCCCTTCTCTACTGCTGCATCCTGGCGCAGGTATTCAGAGGTTTGCTGCCTCTATAAATGGAGGCTCCCTTCAGTCATTGTAGTAGCCGTTGATGGACCTCTCCTCCGTGAATCTGTCTAATCCCTTTTTAAAGCTTTCTATGCTTGTGGCCATCACGATCTCCCCAGGCAGTGAATTCCACACTTTAATTATTGATTGAATAAAGAAGTATTTCCTTTTGTCTTTGGGTGCCTCTGAGTTCTAGTATTATTTATGTATTTCATTTGTTTAAAACATTTCTATGCCACCTTTCCCAATGTAGAGACACTGAACTGGGTGGAAGGGAATGATAGGAATACAGGCAGAGGGAGGATTAAAAAGTTAACTCACTCAGAAGGGAAGATGAAAAGGGTAACTCAATCAGCTTTGGAGAGTTTAAATGATTAAACACCTCACAAAATTAGAAGATTGTTCAAGAAATAACTTAGTATAGCATTAGAAAACACTGGTTGCTCTCAGATGTGAATATTAAAAATGACTTTCTATGGTTCACAAGGAAGTATTGTGCTAGTGACTTGTAAATATGGTAGAGCTCTGATCTGCATCCATAATTTAAACACGTATCTACATAGATATTTTAATTGAATAAATTCCTGGTACTCATTATGTTAAAAAAGTCTTGTAATGATTTTAAGGGGAAAATGGGATTATTGAGATGGACCTTATAATATAATGTATGAAACATAAATTGTATATACTGGGCAACTTCCTTTTGTCTTTTTTATCCTCTTTCTGCTCCTTCTGGAAGCATTCTTAATTTTCATCAGAAATGTATTAATGTTGGTATAGTTAAAAATAGGTAGGTGGACAGTGCATGAAAACAAACTTTTTGCACATTTTTTCTCCTTTTAAAACAGAACTCTTTTGTTTGCCTATTAATTTTACATCTTTTGTTTTTATCTAACACACAAACATGCTGAGAAAATGACATTCAGATGTTTGCAGGGTCACCCTACACAGAACCGGATCCCCCTCAAAGCCCGTTTTATGGTGAGGAGAGAGGGCAGACTGTGTTAAGTCCTTGCCTCCTCCTTTTACTTCACTCTTTCTGTTGCCCTCGTTGCACCCTGGTGAGCTGTCTATGAGTGTATGTAGTTAATGATTATAACTGTGACAAACCTTCTCATTTGGTCATTCAGATGGGTGGGGATTCCTTATGATATGGCCCATAGGTTACAGGGAAAAGCCCTGCCCTGGTGAATACTTCAACTGGGCTGGGTCCCTGTTGCAAGACCAATTATCAGGATGTAATTACTGGGATTAAGTGTGAAAATTTAGAGTTTGTAGAAGGGGCCTGGTCTGTTTAGTACCAGTGATGCATTTACTTTAAAAAAAACAAAATTCTAACTTGTGTAGTATGTATACACAGAACACATACAGAAGAATTTGTACATATTTTATATTCATATTGACCCAATGTAGACTAGTTATGCTTGAAACCTGCCATTTCAGTTAACATCATGCATGCTGTTCATAAACTGAAACAGATGGTTCAAATGGGTTGTTCAGATGGGTTGTTCAATGAATCTGGATATGTCTGAATGAATGATTATACTGTTTTCTTGTATGATCCGATGACTTACTTAAAGCAACCATTGCCTCCTGCTTGGCTGATTCTGATGCCTCAAATTTTAAAAGGGGCACAACAAAAAGAAAAAAAAACAGTTTGAGATTTTTGAGTTGTGATTTGCTACATAGTGTGCCTTTGTCATCTGCCCATGTATCCAGCTATCAATACATTCTTGCAATCACCTTTCAGACAGATGCCACTGACTGCAAGAGCAACCAGCAGGCAACATATTCTGCGCAATGTCATTTAATTAAAGGATACATCTGACTTCACAAGCACAAAAAGGGGATGGACTGTAAGCAGTTCTGCCAATAAATGACCTGAATGGCAATGACCATGGGGGACTGCCTCTTCTCAAGTAACTAAAATGATTGAGTTCATGGACTGGGCAAAAGCAGCTGCAAACTGCAATGACCAAGCAGCTACTGTGCAGGCACAAAACTGCATGGCATGGTGCAATGTCTGGGACTCAGTTTACCAGCAAACATTGAGGAAATATGATCAAGTATGTTTATCTGGCAAGCATGTGTAAAGTTCTCAGCCTAATGCAGACGTAAGGTTAAGGATTTCTTAATTACACTTAGAAGACCAAGTGTGGGTCATAGGATGGTGTGCTTCCACCATAACTACTGACAGGTGGGGATGAGGAGATAAATTTCATGGGGACTTAATCACTCTGGGAGGGCCTTGGAATGGTCAAATTATCTGATTTGCTTTGATAAAATGTTTTATATAATGTTTGGATTGGGTTCTGAAGGTATGAGGGGAATCCAAGTAGAATGTTTTTCTGGGGATCCCTGATGGTACTTGGCAACCCTGCCCTCTTAGGGCAAATTTAATCCTTTTAACTTAAACATGGTTAATGGTTATATTGGCAGTACAGTCAATCTTAAACAGGCACCTTCATAATCAGGATTTTCTAACTAGTTCAAGTTCGGAATAGAAAAACTGACTAATAGAACCAAAAAAACACACAAAACCCCAAACCACGTGATTTGTGGTTCATCGCATTCCATGGAACCTCGAACCACGAACTTCTGACCTTGCCCCAGTTTGGGAATTGGTTCATGGTTCATGGTTTGTGGCATTTCAACTGCCCCGCACCGGCTGCTGAAGCTGGTGCGGGTCATTTGAAACAGACAGCCCCTTTCTTCTACTTTCCAGGCAGCAGGAGAAAGGGGCTGTCAATTTCACAGACCCCACACTGGTTTCAGCCCATCTGCTGAACCCAGCATGGGGGTCTGTGAAACTGATAACCCCTTTCTCCTGTTGCCAGAGTGGCAGGAGAAAGGGGCTGTCAGTTTCACCCCCTCCCACACACACACCAGGTTCAGCTGTGGGGTCTGTGAAACTGACAGCTTTTCCTCAGATTCAGATTCATGCCTGTAATCCCAGTCTTTGGGAGGCTGAGGCCGGAGGGATCACCTGAGCTCTTTTCCTGCTGCCTGGGCTGTCAGTTTCACAGACCCCTTGCTGGGTTCAGCTGATGGGCTGAAAAAATTTATTTGTTCTGGGATAATGTGGTCCCATGGAATGTGTGTTTCTCTTCAAACGAACCGGCCGTTCTGTATGGAATTTTGTTCCGTGGTTCATTTTGTGCCCATCTCTACTGACTAATGCTACATTGATCCATATATTCTAGAAAGAAAAGGGGCTGGGGGAAGGTAACATGATTCTGTGATCTTCTTTTATGTTTTATGCCAACAATGCCTTGGGTATTGTAATGCATTGTTATGACTGCACTGGCTCAGATTATTTGTAAATTATCTTCATCTTTGTCAAGATTACCCTATTTTAGCAGTCTATATACAAACATCAGTCTAGAATTTTATTTTGTTGCACTGAAAGGAAAAACATACATTGAAATCTATCAGGTGATATATTCCATTCAACCCTATTCCTAACTACATTATTTGTAAATCTCTTGATTTCCATGAAACCTACTTCCACATAATTAATTGGATCCTGCAATTCTTTTCTGCTAATATAACCTCTTTTCTATGGGTTCTATGAAGCTAATTTGGGAAGCAAACTTTCAATACAAATACAAGTTAAGAAAATTTCTTTATACCAAACTTTTCAACAATCAGAACATGTACAACTATTTTTTATTTTCTTTAACCAAACTCATAGGTGAAACAAAAACAGAAACTTGCAGCCAACAATATCTTTAAGTTCAGACAAGTAACTGGTTGTCTTTGAAACCACTCAAGATAGGCAAGTTCAACTTTTCAGATCCCACAAAGTGCTACAGTCCTTTGCCAGAATCATCACAACTATGAAGCAATTAGAACCCAGGATTCTGTCTTCTTCTTGGGAATTACAGCCCTATAAAATTAATATGATTCCAGTAATAATGCCAACTAAATGTAACACAGAGAACCACTTTCAGTCACTATTGTTCACATACATGTTTCTGATTGCCTTATTCAAGGTAATAAGAGCATGTAAAATGTTATCAAGCTCCCCAGCCATCAGCCTCTTCTTCAGCTGCCTGGCTCCAGATACTGATTCCACTCTACTGGGCTAAACTAATTAGCTCATGGAGATTACATTAACATTGGAACTTTTCTTGTACAAGGAACATTCCATCCGGTATAAAGAGCCTTCTCTGGCATGTTCTGCAAGTCTTCTTGTGCTAGAGTAAGTCTCAACCAATCACAGAATGAAATCACAGGATCCAACCCATTGTGTTTAGGAATCAAATTAGATGTGATGGCAGGAGGCATGGGATCATGGCTGCAATCCTAAAGACACTTTTCTGGGATTAAGCCTCATTGAGGATTTATTTCTAAGGAGACCTGGGCCGATTCCAGACGGCCCTCTGCCTCCCGAAACGTTGCGCGTCGTCGCGCGTCGTCGCGCGTCAAACGCGAAATATCGCGTTTTCTCGCGCGAGTTTTGCGCGAGGTCGCGCAAAACTCGCGCGAGAAAACGCGATATTTCGCGTTTGACGCGCGACGACGCGCGACGACGCGCAACGTTTCGGGAGGCAGAGGGCCGTCTGGAATCGGCCCTGATTAGGATTGTTCCCCAGATTCCCTATATTTTTCAATTGTTAAATTGTTAAATCCTATCAGTGTAGCAGGACTGTCTGTCTCTGTGCCAACTGTTTCCCATTATATTTTTCTGTTTGAACTATATTTTATGGCAATATGGGATAACATCATCATTTATTTGTATTTATAGACTGTTAATCTGTCAAAATCTCCCATATCATTATAATATTTGTAATTCTTAAAACTATATTTACAGACATTTGAAGCTTTTTTGTATTGTTATGCTTGAGTTACCGCTGGTTGGGCATAGAGATAAAATCTAAGTACAGTCAACAGGACTAATCTTTCTGTCATAAAATTTATAAAGGCTTCACTAAATTATTACTCAAGAGGTGTAAAGTAACATATTATTATCTGTTTGAGATAAGAAAATCTCATATCCTTAAAGTCAAACCAAACCAGTTTATTCTTTAATGTTACTTTTGTTCAATTGTGATTCCTAAGAAAATAATAACTACATCAATCTATAAACAATGGGAAAGCTACTACTGCGTTTCAGTTTAGTCCTAATGGGAATACTTTTGCTTAATTTGGGCCATTTCCACACATGCTAACTGCCCCTGGTTCAATTCTTTTTGGAAGTGGGTTGTTTTCCTGCTTCCTCACAGCTTCATGGTGCATTCATGCATTTGGAGTTTCCCTGACTTTTCTCCATTCTTTCTCAAACCTGTTTTGTTCTGAAGTTTCAGGAATGCTTGCAGTAAAGCATGGGGGGGGGGGCAGCCATTATCCCTGATCCTGTCTCCACAGCAACAATTTCCTGTCCCTTCAAGTCCCCCCCCGGGGACTTTAAAAAATAGCACTAGAATATCCTTATATCAATGAAACAATAGGTTGGACACATCCTGTGAATTCCCAGCTTTCATTTTTTAAAAATAAGTCTTTAGCCATTTCTCTTTTGGAGATATAAGGGGAAATGCATATCTTTACAATGGGAGGGGCTAGAAATTTACTTTAAAAAGTTAACGGTGGGCATTCTCAGAACCTGCTCCTCCTATTGCTACAATAATATATCAATGTAACAATATTCTAGTCCTCTTTTTTAAAAATGTAAAATCTCAGGTGGCCCAGCATGGTTGTTGTGGCCACTGCTGAGGCACTAGGGCAGGGAAACTGCAGGAAAACCCACCATGGGAAACCCCATTGCACTTTAACTACAGCCGCTGCAGCAACAAGGAAATCATACAAGCCCTCTCCATGTGGAAACCACCTTGCTGTGACTTTACCACTTAACATGGCTTCCATGAAATTAAAGTGAATGAGATAACTGAAAACAGCATCAGTTATCACCAGGGGTCATTTCCTAGAAAAAGAACTGCAGGAACTCATTAGCATATCTCATTAGCATATGCCACACCCCCTGACATCACCAGAAGTCAGAAGGCAACATCCACCCCTCAGGCCCCTTTCTGCAAAAGTCTCCAGGTATTTCCTTAAAGCAGAATGAACTCAGAGCAGCTTACCCTCCTCTGGAGAACCAGCCCTGCTTGCACCCACTCATTCACTCTCTCAAGTCACAAATGAAAATAAAGCAGCATGAATTCCAAGCAGCTTGTGTTCCTTTGGAGCTCAGCACCACTCAGCTTGCACTTATTCACTCATTTTCTCTTCCCCACCCCCCCGCCCCAGTCACAAATGAAAGTAAAGGAGCAGAGCAGAATGAATCCAAGCAGCTTGCGTTCCTTTGGAGCTCAGCACCACTCGGCATTCACTCATTTTCTCTCTCTCTCCCTCCCCCCCCCCCGTCACAAATGAAAGTAAAAGAGCAGAGCAGAATGAATTCAATCAGCTTGCCTTCCTTTGGAGCCCAGCATCACTCGGCTTGCACTCGGAGGAAAAGGAATCACATGGGCGGGGCCAAAACCCACGTGACCTCTTTTTAGACCTACCGGAACGCCGTTCCTGTGCGTTCGTGCTCCAAATGAGCCCATCACAAGACAGGGGTTGCCACATGATTATTTCAGGTGTCCATACAACCAGACTTGTGGCAAGGCCACATCCCCTTATTGTCTCCACATAGACAACTTTCATTCAGGAAGTCCCGAAGAACTGTTACATGATCATAGAAAGCTTGAAGACTGCATGTTCTATTAAGGTGGAAATGTTGGTGAACAAAGTCTGCCAAAGAACTCAGCACTGGCTCCATGTGCTTTCAAGGAATACATATAAAATCATGACATCATATTACTCTTTATGAGAATTGGCATGTGAGTACAGTCTTGAAAAAGTCTAAACTATGAGGTCCACTTGCTTAACCTTGCATCTAAGAAAATGCCATACAATTTGACCAACTAGATTCCTTAATGATAACTGACAAATAAGATGCCCAGTCTGCAAGCCAGAGTTATGAACACTTCTAAAATGTATGAAAAATTGAACACACGTTCCCCTCTTTATATAAGTAAGCATGGTTTTATGTGAAATCATGTCCACAGTTTTGGAGCTTCTCTTTCTATATGGTGGTTAAATGCAACTCACTGGAGAATTTTGGGGGTAAATTCGCTCAGAAAGTTTAAATGTTAAGGAAGACCTAGATTCCTGCTTGCATTTCTTTATGATTTCTGTTTTCTTACAGCGACTGAAGTTGCAATGTACTTCATGCGTCTACTCCAGATTTTTATTCCTTTGAACATGTAGAACTGCACTTGTGTGCGGCACAATACATACAGAGCTCCGAATCACAGCATCATGCTTTTCGTTGGAGATTAAATGCAAATGTGTCAAATTCCCCCCTACTCTTCTCCTTAGTATTCCCAGGGCCCCTCCCACACTGTGAAGCCACCTGACTAGGGATCCCATTCCCCTGGCCGGGGATCCCCCGCTTCCACCTTTTGCCCACCTGGCCGGTGGGGGGAAAGGTGGGGAATGGGCCTCCTGGGTACACTCCTGTGGCTGGCGTGACAATATCACTGATGTTGTTGTGCTACCCCAAGAGCACTGCTGTGCTTCTCAGTGGGCTGATTTGGGCCCCAAATGAGCTGAATTGGGCCTATTTGGGGCCCAAATTGGTCTACTGTGCTAGCATGCTTCCCAGCCTTACACGATGACATCATTTCTGGGAAGTGATGCTATCGTACTGGTGTGGGATCACACCTGCACCAAGTTTGTGGTGAGGAGCGTCCCAGGAGCACCCAGAAAGTAAGAGCTGGGTTTCCCCTCCTATCGGTAAGGGGACCTGGCAACCCTACACCTGACTCTTCCTTCAAACTACATTGTTTATTAAGTCACTGTTAATTTAATTTACTGTAATATAATATCTATTTTATTACAGTATGAGCTGATTAAATATTCTACTTTAAAATTTGGTATTTGAAAATATTTTTTAAAAGCTCAAACAGCAAACCTATCTGAAGTAATCTAAGAGAAGGAAAGTGAGTCTACATATCCAAATGAAAGCAATGAAAAATGAGATTCTACTCAAAATCACTAATCTACAAAAAGGTGGAAAAATAGGTGACCCACTAACTGAGGGAAACCAGAAAATCTGACAAACCAAGAAAAAGGAACGAAAATAAAAAGCAAGAAACAATCTCCTTAGAAGCATAGAAAAGGAAAGGCATTAAATAAAAATAAACTAGAGACTAATACACACAGAACCCAAAACAACAACGAAAATAGTACCTTTCTCAAAGTAGTGACCAAATGTTGCCCCTCATTATTGCCCCTGGGAAAAAGGACAGAAAAGGCTTGTTTGTGGTAATAAATAGCTGAAATGAATCAAACCAGTCCGACAAAAAAGTAAGTCCAGTGCAATCCAGGCAGAATCCATTTGACCAAGCAAGACATTGTGTCTCTCCTAGGATATGAGGAGCCATGCAGCATGCAAACTGCACAAAATGGCTAATATAACTGACAGCTGCCCTTTTAAAATTTCCCTCCCCTCCAAGATTGACTGTGTGAATAGCTAAGACAGCTCTCTTGAAGGCAGACTCCCATCACATTCCTGACATTTAATTTACAATGTTAACAGATCTGGGAATCGTTCTGGGAAGTTTTTGACTACCTCAGACAGACTACCTGATCTGATGCTGCAGAAGTTAGACAACTTTAAGGCTGGCAATATCTGACTGCACACCCCTAATCAAGATTAGCATACCTCAGAACTTTGTTCCCAAGCACCTCCCCCCTGAACCTCTCCTCATACACTAGTGATGCTAGGCTTCTTGCTATGGTGGGAAACCTCCAGCTAGCAGCTATCCTTGCCTGCCACTATTCAAATAGCAGTGTGAGAGAAAAAGGGCCTGTGAGCTGATATATTACTTCCCGGGAAAATCTGGAGTTGGGTACTATAGAGTTTCTGGCAATTCCCAGAGCGTCACTTTTGGGGTTTTCCCCGAAAGTGACATAGCAGTGCAGAGGATATCATGGGCCTCCTTGCCCCTGCCCCTGCTGGTTGGGGACTGGCAACCCTATCAGATACCATTCTTGTAGCCTACTTCATGCCTCTTCCATATTCCAGTGATAGTTGTATCTATGGATTTAGAAGAACATATGTCCAAAGTCTTCACATGCCCCAAGTTTTGAAAGATTTATTGATAGTTCTGGATTCCATTAGGGAAAGCCAATTGATCCTTGGATTTTTGCTAACCTGAAGAAAGATAAACTAAGTCAACCCAAATGTTGAGACTAGAATTTAATTTTCTAACATGCATAACCTATAAAAAGTAAACAACGTTTGGAGCTTCTTTAGATACATGGTGTGGTGTTACATCCAGTATTTGCTGCATAATTCATTCTATTGCTAGTCATAGGGAAGGGCAACAAGCTAGGGAGAACAATCACTCCTAGTCCCATGATCTTGTGAGTTAGCTTGTATCTTCTGAGATTTGATCAGATATTGCGAACACTATCAAATTTTACCTCTGTAGCACTATAGTCTAGGCATTTGGGATCTAAAAGACCCGGGTTCAAATTCCACTCTGACATGGAACCTTGCTGGGTGACTTTTTAGACTAGTCACACTCTCTCAGCCTAATCTACCTCACAGAGTTCTTGTGAAGATAAAATAGAGGAAAGGAGAATGATGATGTAAGCTGCTTGGGATCCCCATGGTGGATAAAGGTGGGGTATAAATGAAGTAAATAAAATAAATGCCCCTCTCCCACTGTTGTTCAATCAGATGTGCATCACATGGACCATAACATATTGTGCCCCACCATTATGTGGAATGGGCGCTCCATGTGTGTCTCACATTCTAACATTCATCAGCCCCCTTATTCTTCAGAAGCAGTGGACATCCAGTGATTCAAGGGTGAATTGGTGTGAATAATAAGGCCACATGAAAGCAAAATAAAGTTATAAAGAATTAAATTTTCTTGAATCACAAGAAGAAAATGCAATACTGAAGCTTGTCAACATTTTAAAGGATATTTTAGGATTCATGCTTTAGGTAGTGAACAAACACAATGAATGAAAGTAAGATGACTGGCAGGATCTGTTATTAGAGCACAATGGGCTAAAAGACACACCCCTTAGTTAAAATTCTACCACCCAGGAAACCAGTAAGTAATTCTCTGTTTCATATCTCTATGGTAGAAATAATGGAGCCTATGGCTAGCTAATTTCAAAATCACCTTCCGGAAACCATAGAAACATTTTACAGTCCTGTAATTTCTTTGACTTCTGTGAAAAGAGGAACGTTCTTTGGATCATAATAGACATGATATGGGAAAGCCAGGATTAGAATTCCCCCTATATTCCCCTCTCCACTTATCAACACCATGTGACCTCTTGGAATAATGGGGAAATGGCACTAGTGGAAGAGATTTTTATCCCTTTCATACCATTTCCTCAGTGAAAATGCCTCCTCACCAAGTGGAATTCACTCCGAAGGGAGGAAAAGACAGATACAGATGCTATACAGATGCAGGGAGAGCAGAATATAAATACAATTAAATAAATAAATGTGAGCCTTAGGGTAGATTGTACGTTACATGCAATTGCACAATCATTTTAAAAGATTCCTTTTCTTTGCCAAATGCAGACACTGGGCTGCTTTTTTGCTTTAAGGGCGATCTGTGGCAGTGCTCTGCCGCCATTTTCATGGTGGAAAATGCCACTGGAGAAAAACATTTTTTGAAATATCTTGTTGTCAGCATTCCACATAAGTTCTCTTGTTTGGTTATTGAAGCTTGTGATTAAAATGCTATGGGGTTACGGTTATTGGCCACTAAAGTTAGCCAGAATGATCTCACTCAACTCAACACATGCTTCTGCTACACTTTTGTTTTATATTTTAGCCAAAAATTATAAGAAGAAAATTCAGTTTTCAGGTCTGAATTCTTTGAAAACTCTATTTAGATTTTCCAGTTTCAATTTTATTTTCTCTAGTTTCAGGAATATGTCACATGTTTATCACATAAGAATGTTATTAAATGCCATAAGACTGAATCAAGCTCATAGAAGGAACTGGTGGAGTTTTTCCTTGCCCAGTATGCTATTTGTACAAAAAATGAGGCTCTAGAAAGCTTTGCAAACAAAACATGCCATGACACAGGTTGCTGCTGCTGAGGGGGGTTCTGGCCCAGTAGCCTCTTTCCTCTTCCCTCCTCCATTGACACCTTGCATTGGAAAAGATTATCAGGACATACTGCTGTCTGTTTTGGGATGGGGAAGGCAAGGAAAGTCCCACTCCACAGTCTTTAGTGCTGGATCCATCCCATTGTTCTGTTGCCAAGACAGTTCAGCCTCCATTTTCTCTAATGCTAACATTAGATATTGATCTTTATGTAGGTTATTTTAAAGTGTCTCCGGGATGTTAGTTAACACATTTCTTTCCTTTTTCTTTTTTATAAACCAGTGCTTTCTTTTCTACCTCAGTCAGCAACATTGCATATATTTTTGCAATGTACATTTTTTGAGTGGGCTATTTGTCTGTTGTATGTTTGAATTTAGCTAAGTATCTGAATATATTAGATGTTTGTTCAACAGACTGGATGAAACTTTTAATCTGCAAGTATTGAAATAAGACATTTCCTTAGATAGTGCCTTCTATGTAAATGCTACAAATGATAATGGACCAATCTGACAAGAAAATGTGAAGGCTTCCTCTAGCTGAAGGTGACTTCCTCCAACGTGAATGACACTTATGGAGAAATGCCTGCTACCCTAGAATACACCTAGATATTTTATTAATTGGGGCTACACTCATGCTCTAGAGGCTACAAGTCTGGTAAAAGACTAGCAAAAGGAAAACTGCAGGAGATGAGTCATCATCTCTCTCCCAAGCACAAAGCACTCCACCTCTTAATAATTCAAAGGCTCTGGCCAAAGTGAGAAGAAAAGGTTTTCCATTCTATCCCACACCTTTCTGGAATGTCGCACCTAAAGGGACACAGACTGGAACAGCCTAATGGCTAAATATTAATTTCCTCTTGAGGCAAGAAGATCAAAGAGACCCCAGAGGGGGACAGACTCCCAAGGGGCAATTATACATTTTTAGGAAACAAGGAAGAAGCTATTTCTTACTATTCCGCTTGTGGCCAGGGAGGCACAAGACTAAATTTTTACCTAGGGAATCCTTCTTAACTATATGCTGAGAGACACTAGGGAGAAGTCCCAACTCTGAGGAAAAAAGTAATGATGGACTTTGAAATTGCTACAATTTCAAGAATTACTGGCCTATCCTAATTAAAATCATTTAGGATAACTTTGTCCTGGCTCATCCTGATTCTGGTTCTACCTGGAGGGTTGGTTTTGTAAGGTGGTATTGAGATACTGTTGCTGAGCCCCTTGGGTTTTGGCCTGTGGGATCTCCCAAAGGTTCCATCTTGTCCCCTATGCTCCTTAACATCTACATGAAACTGCTGGGTAAGGTCATCTAGAGATTTGGGCTGGGTTGTCACCAATATAGGGATGACACAGAGCTCTATCTCAGGCTTCTGGCAGATCCCAGGGAGACTGCAGAAATCCTGAGATGCCGGCCTGGAGGCAGTGAGTGTATGCTGATGAATAAACTGAAGCTTAATCCCAACAAGATGGAAGTGCTGCTGGTGAGTGAAAGGGCTGTCACCATTCTGGAAGGGTTACTCCCCTTAAAGGAACAGGTTCATAGTTTGGGATTACTCATGGATCTTCTCAGTCATGGCACCAAACCTCTGGAACTCTCTCCACAGGAATACTCCTTTGACCCCACCTTCTATTGCCATCTTCAGCCAATAGGAGACTCTTTTTGTTTAGTTTGGCATTTCCTCAGTGATCCCACCTTCTTTGACTCTAACTGTTGTTTTTATTTTTTTGTATGTGTATCAAAGCTGTTGTTTTAATCATTTTCATGTCAATATATATCAATATATCTAATTTTCAACCTGGTAAAATCTGAGGATACTTAAATCTGGAAATTGGAGCCATGAATAGACAAGACAGATCTTTTTACAAATCTGAAAAATTCTTAGGTTTGCAGTAAAATCTGAAAACTAAAACGTGTTTTTGTGTGTATATGATAAAAGGAGACTTTTAGCTTTTAAAAAAGGATGCTTCAATGACTGTTGCTAGGCAAGTACAACAGTTTTGCCAGGATTCCTGGATTGGTTTCTGTTAACAAACGGCAGGGGGATGGGGCAGGGCTCTTTCTAGGCTAGTTGTGGCCTTTGAGGGGGTGTGGCAGCAACTACCAGACAACTGGTTACCACCCAACTTGCATGACTCATCCAGGCCAGGCTGCTTACTACTGTTCAATAGTTGCCACTTTACAAATACCAATGTAGTATGGTGGTTAGAGTTTCAGACTAGGACTTTGAATGCCTATTCTACCATGGAAACTGACTGGGTGACTTTGGCCCACTTACACGTTCTCAGGCTAATTTACATCACAGGCAGGGCAGAGTGGCCATTAAGAGCCCTTGCGAGCCCACCTAGCCCCACAAGAAGTAGAGAAGGCAGTGTCTATCACACCCAAGGCCTGCACAACACAAAGAGAGGGAGGTGGCACCGAGTCCACTGTGCAAGGTGCAGGAAATGGCACCTGGCTCGGCTTGCCTGAGCCCTGCACAATGAAAAAAGACAAAGCACCCTTGGAATGGATACCAGCAAGGAAGTGAACAACACAACCAAGGGATAAGGCAAAAATTTACCAATTTATACTAGAAAGAAACGACGTAATAGGTGCAACCTACAAACAATGTATTTTATTTACCATTGTTTTTTCGCAGTTGTTGATAGCAAGGTCTGTTTGACCCCTGATGAAGCAAGCTCCTCGGTCTTGATGACTGGTTCCTTGTTGGGTCCTCAGGCTTTGGAAGCTTGCCATCTTTAATTTCTTCTATGAAAAAGGAAAAGACACCGGGTTAAACCTAGTGAAAATATTATACCTTATTGGACTTTATTGTTACTTCCGGTTACCTTATCGGACTATCTGGACTGTTTCACACCTAATTCCACGTGAATATGCATTGGAGTTACTGACTATGTTTGCACTTGGCTTTTCACCTTAGTTGTTCATAGCTTCATGCATGTTATCAATGTACTCTCAGAGAATCTATCGCTGCTTTGCACTTAGAGGCAAACTACATGAGACGAATGGCACGCGAACGGCACGCGAATGGACTTACACATGTTGCTGCATGTTTTGTGTTGCACACTTGCCTGCACTGCCAGACTGTGCCTCATCCCGTGTCTGTGCGGGCACGGGTTTCCTCCTCACCATGCCAAGAATCACGAGTGGTATCCCATCATGCATTACTGCCCTCTAGCTACCACACTTGATTACTCTATCGGGAGAACGAGAAGCGGAAAAAGGAAGCTATTCTGGAAGCAGCTAAGAGGAGATGCTGGCTTCCAGGTAGCTTTAACGCACTGCCTCTTTCAACCCAGATTGTAAAGGAATCCTTACTTACAGTTGGAGCCAGTGAACGAGACACGGTTCAATCAGAAGCAAGATACATCTTTATTGGTCCAGATTTATTTGTAGACAAGCGTTAAATTCATGATAGCTGTTGCATCCTTGCTTGAGGGGTTAAGATGCCGAACAAAGGGAGGAAGAGGACCATCAACTTTTAACACCTTCACAGGAAGCCTACAATAAACTTCTATATTGGAGGGGGGCACTACAATTCCCATGAGTACCAATTGTTAAAGGGACAGCACATAGTTCTGACAACACAGATACTGAGGCTTTCTAAGCTGCTGTTACAGTACAGAAGCCAACAGATAAAGGCCTCTCTATAATGCCGACTTGTTGATTCTGGGCTGCGCACTTGCCGCTGCGGCTACACAGCAAACTGGGGAACTGTAGATGCGTGCCCAATCTGGGACTTGTGCCCATTCCAGGACTGACAGACACGTGAAGGTGGGATTTTTGACACTCGCTCGGTCGCGTGCCATTCATCTCGTGTAGTTTGCCTCTTAGTCACTTTAATAAGCTTGTTTGTAGGTTGTACCTATTACATTGTTTCTTTCTAGTATAAATTGATAAATTGTTGCTTTATCCCTTGGTTGTGTTGTTCACTTCCTTGCTTTGAGCCCTGCACAAGGCAAGGGAGGTAGCACCTGGTTAACCCTGCCTGAACTCCAAAGTGGATTCTGGCTTGGCCCACCCAAGTCCCACCTGAGGCAAGTGAGGCAGTGCCTGCCCCACCTGATCTCTGCAAGAGGCAAGGGAGATGGTAGCTGTCTCATGTCAGGTGGAGGTGGTGCCCACCACATCTGAACACTGTGGAAGATGAGAGAAGAGGCAACTCCCACTGCCCAAGCCCTGTACAAAGTAAAGAGGCACCCACCCGATTTGTTAGGTAGGCTGCCTCTTCCATCCTCCCTCCCTTCCCACTTTGTGAAGGTGGGGTAGGGTCAGAATGACTTAGGGTTGCCAGGTACCCATACCTTCCCGGCTAGAGGGGGGCCTGGCATTTACTGGCACTGTGACCTCTGTGTGCGCACCAGGGTTACCATTCCCCTGCTGGGGAGATCTCCTGTTCCCACCCTTCCACCCCTGCACCCATTTACTTGGGTGGCGGGGGGTGTGCTCCCCTGGGGCACACCCCCGAGCTGTGCTGTACGCCCCAAGCCAAGCTGAGCCACCCCATGCTCCCTGAGCCAAGCCGTGCGCCTTGAGCCGAGCTGCCATGCTCACACTCTGAGCCGAGCCACAGACCCTGAGCTGAGCAAAGCCACATGCCCCAAGCCAAGCCAAGCTGTGCAGCTCAGCTCAGGGAGCGCAGTGCGGCTTGGCTTGGATCAAGGTGTGCAGCTCAGGGTGAACTGCATGGCTCGGCTCAGCTCAGGGTGCACAGCGTGAGCTGAGCCGAGCCACGCACTCCTGCACCCACAGCAGGCCCATTTTGTGGAGAATCGTGCCTCGCAGGGCCCAATCCAGCCCTTGGTGAGTGCAGGAGCACTCCTGGCCAGCCTTTGACCCCACACGATGATGTTACTTATGGAAGTGATGTCATCGTGCAAGCCGGGAGTGTGCACGCGCTGTGCACGCGCAAGGAAAAGAAACCCCCCTGAGTGGCAAGGTGAGTACCAGGCTCCCAATCCCCCACTAGGGGAGTAAAAGGACCTGGCAAATCCCCAGTTGGGGCTCCAGGGAACCTGGCAACTGTAGTGCGCACTCTCGGTTCTGACATAATTACATCACTTCAGGAAGTGATGTCATCATATTTTTGGCCCGTTGGGGCCACAATCACCCCCCCCCCATGAAGTACAGGAGCACTCCTGCACTAGGTGCAATGACATCACTTCAAGAAGTGACATGCTGTGTGCTTGCCCAGGTTGCCTGCTGGTGGTGGGCAATTCCAGGGTGGCAATGTGGCAAACCACTGGGTGTTTACCTGCCACTGGCAGGCACTTGGGAGCCCTAGGGTGACTCCATCTTCCTCTCTCCTTTCCTCATTTGAAGGGCAGGGCCTGGGTGGTTTGAGGAGAGGTCTTTTTTCAGAGTATTTGACTCCCAATCTGCCCCTGTGCAGAGAGTTATTCTGAAGATAAAATGGAGGAGAATGATGTGAACTTCTTTTGGTCCCCATTGTGGAGAAAGTAAATAAACAATAAATAACACTGAAGATGTGGGCAGATAGAAGGTGGGTGGGAAGGCAAGAAGGAGGCAGGGAAGGGTAAAGACATGCAGGTTGTCAGCAGGAGGGAAAGAAGAAAAAGTATGGGGAGGGAGAAATGGGAAACCTGTAATTGCAGGTTCCCACTGTGCAATTTTGCCTGGCCTGGTGATTGGCTCTGTGCAACTGGACCATAGTTTTTCTAGGTAGAGACTGCCAGTGATAGGGAAGGAGGGAAAGTTGAAGACAGAGGACAGATAAAAGTAGGGTGGCTGGTGGGTAGAAGGAAAGAATGAGGCAGGAAAAGGGAAGAGGCTATGGGGGCTTTCAGGGAAGGGAAAGAAGATATGACATCCTACCTGCAAGTCCTTGTGGGTTCCCACTTGTTCATTAATGAGACCTTCTGGCCCTGGCCCTTAATTTTTAGCATGATCATAGGAAAGTTTATGAATAAGAGATATTTCAATATCTGTTATATCTCTAATATCAGGGTTTTTAAAAAAGTTTTTAAAATTTATAATTTTTGAGGTGATTGTGATGATTCTCCTGTTTCTCACCTAACAGCTGCAAGGCTGAATTCTTTCACTCAAGAGATAAGGTAGCAATTTCCCACATTCATTCCCTTATTCAAATAGTGATTGCTAAGAATATAGCAAAAACATAGCTGCTAATAAATCATCATAGAATTGAAGTTTAAATCTCTGGAATTCAAGTTAATTTTATTACTTCCCACCCTCATAAATTTGAAGGATATGAGCTTTTAAAAAAGCTCTTCTTCAATTCTGCATTTTAAAAGGAAAGGTTATTTAACCTTAAACTTTATTCACTCGAGAATTTTAAATCCCCAAACCCCTGGAGAAAGGTCAGCATATAACATTGGGGCGGCCTTAAGTGTTTCACAATTCTTCATAATGTCTGCAGAGATTAAAATATAGTCTATATGCTTGGTAACTTTGGCTTGAGAAGCATTGTTTAAAGTAGCTACTTGGTTCAAATATAACAAGAACCCATGTGGGGTATCCATGCATATGCATGAGGGTACTGGTTGCAGAGTTATTTTTCAGTCCTAAATATTTCATTTCTACCTGTGGACACATCCAGAAGGGTAATGCATATGCATAAGCCTATGTCAATTTTTCCAGAATGTAGCAGATTTTTGTGTCCAGGCCATCCTAAGCATTTATTTGCTGTGGCAAATACTTGTTTTAGAGGACATGTTCTTAATGTTGCAATGCATGAACTAGACACTGAGCTACACATCATTTCATTCCAGATTGAAGTGAAATATCTGATATAGTTTGATAATCATTCAATCTTTCTTGCTCTCAGGCTTTTGTAACCACATATTCTGTTTAATGCACAAGTTGTTCTACTGGGCAAGCTCCAACAATGACTAATTGTCGCTGTCTCTCTTCATGAGTCTGAGAAAATCTCATCCCTTATTGTTTATACTAGCATGAGTTTGGTTTTTTTTTTAAAAAAATGTTATACAATAGACATATTTTTTCTCAAGACAGAGAACCTATTCACCAGATACAGAGACAAAATCTCAATCTCTAACAAGGTATAGGAGCATAAGAAGAAAATCACATAGTGATGCTGAATTTGTATGCTTTTCCTAGGGGAAGTGTGTAGCAAAATATTTCACATGGAAATGTGAATCATTTTTTCATACTGCAAGAAACACAAAAGAGCCACATGCTTAACAATAACTGAAGCAGAAGTGTTCAGAGAACTCACATTGAGCCCAGTTTATTAACATACTTCCCCGCAGAGAACAAATAAGGGTGAAAATTGCTAACACAATGAAAACTCAGGAAATACCTGCAGATAGTTCCCAACTAGGTGTGGAGTATAATTTATGCCTTTGGTTCTCTCTTGGGTGGAAGCCAAAGTGAACTCCCATTTCAAGTCAACAGAATTTTAAAATCATTTGAGTTGAAGTTCTCATTGCACATGTATGAACTTCTATCAATTATGCTGATTGATACTTGGAGATTATACAGTTTAATTAAAAGATCAAAATGCTGAAGACTGATAACAGTACGATTAATAAATGAACAAATGGTTTAGGGTGCAGATCATAACACTCAAATCAGTAGATATTTTCCCTGTTTACTCCACTGAGTTATGGCATATGGCTCTCTGCTACAATCTAAAAGAGAAGTATGCATGCAGCACTATTTAGGATGTATCCCACATGCAGAAAAGGGTGCTGCAGGCTTTAAAAAAACCACATCAGCACTGAGTGGTATCTGATGCTCCTGCATCACGTGGGTATCCTAAACAATCACAGCTGTCAACTTTGACAGTGGCAGTCACACTTGGTGTGCTAATTGCTGGCAGTTGAGATCAGAACAAATAGCATCAAGCATGTCTTCAGTGACATGTCTTCATGTAGATATGCAGTCCAGTGCTATGTGTGTGAATCTCTGTATTTACCCTATTTTTTTAATGAAGGAAAGCTTCATAATTTCTGCTGTTATAGGCAGAGATTGATATTTGAGAGAGAATGTGAGAGAATGTGAGAGAAACTGCAGGGAAATGGAACAGCAGGATTTGAGTCCAGTAGCACTTTATGGAGTTCTAACTCTCGAAAGCTTACACTCTGAACAACGTGTTGGTCTCTAAGGTGCCACTGGACTCAAATCCTGCTGTTCTACTGCAGACCAACACAGCTATCCATCTAACTATGCAGGAAAATGGAGTGGGCTGTACAAAAATCTACACAGTACTCAGAATGTTTCACACCTTAAACAATAAAATGCACATGTTGATATGAATATACATGTAAGGATCTCAAGTACAGTAATTTTAGCAGTGTAATCCCAAAGACAGTTACCCCCTTTAAAATCCATTGATTTCAATTGGATTAGAAGGTTTTAACTGTGTTCAAGATTGCATTGCCACCCCTATTACTTTTTCTAAAAATATTTTATCTTGTGAGACAAAATTAATTTAAAATTAGTGCACTAGAAGCCATGTTTTAAGGTAGGGAGGGAATCACGAACATCAGTCATTTTTACAACATGCGTTACAAATTCTTTCAGTGACCAGACACAAGGGTGAACATCTCAACTCATGGCTGCAGCATGGTTATTTTTTTAAGACAACACCTTCACTTAGGGACATCTTTAGAGTAACAATCCTTGGCTACCTCTCAAAAACTTCCCAATGAAATTGCCTGCAAAGCCCAGGCTTTTGTTTGTCCTGCCTACCAATCTAGTTAGAGTGCTTTTCCTTGTAAAATATAAATCTGTTCAAGAACCTAATCTTGCTATTATTGCAAAACTAAGATTAATAACAGGTTTCTCAACTGGTTGGGTAGGGGAGAATGTTTATTTCAAATTCTGTTAAAGGCCAAATTAAAGGTGGCCATCTTGTTTTCTGAATAGATTTGCTGCATACCAAGCAACAAGTGTTCAAAATATCGTATCTACTAGAAGCTGAGTCCATTTTGCACACAGATTGTGTTAGAGGCATTCTGGCATTTGGGTTTGCAACAGGTAGGTTTGCATGACCAGATGCTGGGTGTTAATGCAATGCAGGTTGACCAAGAAAGGAGATGCAGTTTGAATGAATGGATAGATATATCTTATGCTACGGCTCTACGGACACACCTATTTGCAAAGACTAACTCATTTCTTTTCTAATACATTATTTCTTATTGTCCCCACTTTCAACATTGCCTCTTGTTCACAATAGATGTCTGCAAGGGCTTCAGCATGTTCTGAGGCTCAGACACCCCCCACCCCCGGACACTAGGAATGGAACCAATGGTGCCTGTGTCATCAGCAGAGCGTAGCAAAACTTGTTAGGATGAGAAAAGAGACTGGTGGGTTGGGGATGAGCCTGGTAGCATCTGGTGGTAGAGCTGGAGCCTTGTGGTAGTTGGCAGGACAAAGAAAAATTCCCAGCAAAAAGCCATTTGGAAGCTCTTTGTCCAATTTTATAGGTAGGGAACTCTGCAGCTGAAAGAGCAATACCAAGACCTGTCAACGAATCTGGCCCTGCTCACCTGATTGGTGGGAGAAAGGAGTGGGGAGGCAGGTCAGGAGCCCTAGAGCACATGGTGGAACATTTTGTGTGCTCAGGAGGCCCTGAAAATGTCACTTCCGGTGTAAAACTGGAAGCTATGGAATCTCAGTGGGGCCAAATCGGCAGGGCCAAATCGGACCCCAACTTAGCAAAAATGCTACATTGGGGGACAATTTCGCCCCAAAGAGGTGCTATCACTTCTGGTTTACACTGGAAATGACATCACTGGAGGTTCCTCAGAGAGTGTGCATACTTCCCAAGTGTGCAAGAACGTCAGATCAGGGCTTGCCACCCACCTGCCGTCCCTGTCCCCCATTGACTGCCCTACTGTACTCCCACCTTTAAAGATGAGGCAGGTGGAGACCAGGTACAGGGCTTTTTTTAGAAGTGGTATCTTGTCTGTGAAATTCCATTCCCCATGAAGCTTGCCTGATGCCTGTGCTGTTGTCTTTTAGGCACCAGGCCAAACATTTGTTTTTACTCAGGCTTGTAATCAAAGAGCTGACCTTTTACTTTATATAGTTGTTTTAATGCTGGGTTTTAATTAAGAAGTGTAATGTTTTTATGGTCTTGTATATGTTTTTACTGTTCTTTTTTTAGTACCGTGGGCTGGTTCCCTGGAGCAGTGACAGAAATTTTCTAAATAAGAAAATAAAGTTTGTCACTAAATTAACTGTCTATGGCCTACTGAGCAGAGCAGTGGTGCAATAAGAAGCGGGGAGTAGAAGTCAAACAAGCTATGTGACAACACACATGCATAAAAAGTCCATTGTGCTATATTGAATTGTTAGGAAGGAATATAGTAAATAACCTGCCAAACAGTCTTGAACTGGCTGAAGAACAGTCTGCAGAAAAAGCGGGTCCCTGTTTGCCGCTGGCAAATGGTTACTTTTCAATATTTAGTTCTAGACAATGAACTTGTATAAGCAGGACATCATCATTATTATCATTATTATTTTTTCTGGCATAATTTAACTTTTCTAAATAGACACATGTATGATGTATTTTCTTGTTCTTAGCCACCCTGAGACGTTTGTGGGGAGGGTGGGATATAAATCTAATAAAATAAATAAATAAATAATTTTAACTTTTCCCCTCAGAGTATTACTGGGGAATAAGGGCAGAACTCTCTCTCTCTCTCTCTCTCTCTCTCTCTCTCTCTCTCTCTCGATGTACTTAATTAGCTCTAGGCTGAATTACTAATGAATATCTTACACCACATTTCTGGATTGCATTCACTTATTTACTTACTTAATAATGAGCATTTATTACCTTTATGCTGCCCTTAAGGATATCATTGAGTATTGGATTCGGTTTCGTTTTCCCGGCCATGTTGGATGCTCCTCTCCACAAGTCCGGGAGGAAGGGCCCGAGCAGCCTGACCGGGCAGTTGACCTGCGAGGGTTAACCACCAGGACTCCCAGTGAGGGGGTCAGGGTCCGGAGCGCACCGGGAAGAGCCTCCTGAAGTCGATGCAGGGGGTAAATTGCCCATTTGCTCCTATGGAGGCCGGCAGACTTGCGCAGCACATTGCGTGCTGCCCGGCCATGGAGAATGGCAAAAAGCAGATTTAAGGTGAAAACCTGTAAGTAGCGAATCCCTTCTGTCATTTCAAGCGTATGCGAAGGATTGGTGGGAGTTGAAGCTAAGAAGGTTCGGATATCTTCCCCTTCATTGAATCTCGAAACTTAGTTGGCAGATTCCCCCCCCCTAAGATGGCGACGAAAAAGCAGAGCCCTGCTATGGGCAAATCTGTTTCGGCTGCCTTGCAGGGGAAAGGAGAGTCTCTTGAAGAGCTGGTTAAGTGGTCAGTTGTCGAAGCTATAAAGCCCTTTGTTGATAAGCTGAATGAAATCGGTCAAAGGGTTGGCTCAATTGAGAGTGAAGTGAAAACCATTAAGGAAGCAGCCTCGGGGGCAGAGCAGTCTGCTTGGGAAAATGCAGAACTCATGAAGGCAACAAACAAAGAAGTAAAGCTTTTGGAGAATCAACTGATAGGGCTACAAGTGGATCGTGCTCAGGCGGTATTGCGTCTCCAGAATGTGAAGGAGGAGGAAAGTGAAAACTTAAAGGACTTGGTGTCGGAACTTTTGGCGACATCCGCAAAGGCAACTAAAGAAGAGTTAAAAAGCGACATTTTGGAAGTCCGTCGGACATCTTCAAAATATGCAACGAAGCATCAGCTGCCTCGCGAGATCATTATCGACTTTTCATCTAAGAAGACTCGGGACACCATCTTATATAACTCGTACAATGTGGATTTGGACTTTCTGGGTAACAAGGTTAAGATATTGAAGGACGTTCCATTTTTAGCTCGGAAAAGAAGATTTAAATATAAAAGGTTTGCAGCTCTTCTGAGGAAGTGTGAAATAAATTACAAATGGTTATTTCCGGAAGGTATCTGGTTCAGTTATAAAGACCAAGCCTACAAGATAATATTGGAAGCACAGCTAAGGGACTTTGTGTCTAATCATCAAGAGTTCCAACAAGAAGAGGACTTAGAAGCTGAAGGGGGGGGAGGGAGCGAGCACAGCTACTGTAGCTGTTCAGAGAGAGCTGCGACCGAGACGTGGGGGGGGGGGGGAGAAGACCTGATCCTGATTGTAGTTTGTATTTTATAAGATCTACCAATCTAATAGCATATTATAAAGTTTTAACTTTAAACAATTGTAGTATGAAGGGAAAGCAATACCTGTAGATGTAGTGTGTGTGTTTTTATATGTTGTTTTTTCCCTTTCCCCCTGTTCCCATTTTTCCCTATTTGTAGTGTTAGTAATTAAAAAATAAAAAATTTAAAAATAAAAAAGGATATCATTGAGTATTATTTTGTGAGCTGTTTTATCTTTTTAGGTGAAAGCCAGGATGGAAACATTAATTAGTGGTTAATTAATTAAACAAAGGTGGCTAACAATTCAGTTCAAAACAATCTAAAATAACATACTGGGCATTGTACCCTAACATATATAAATAATAAGAAGTAGTAGACAAATTACTAAAGCAGACAGTGTTATTTGCATTCATAGGCTTAAAGGTAAAGGTAGTCCCCTGTGCAAGCACTGAGTCATTACTGACCCATGGGAGGACATCGCATCATGACGTTTTCTTGGCAGACTTTTTTATGGGGTGGTTTGCCATTGCTTTCCCTAGTCATCTACACTTTACCCCCAAGAAACTGGGTACTCATTTTACCGACCTCAGAAGGATGGAAGGCTGAGTCAACCTTGAGCTGGCTGAACCCAGCTTTGAACTCAGGTCATGAGTAGACATGGGCATTGAACAGAAAAAAAACCTGAACATGATGTTCATTGTTTGTTGCCATCCACGAACAGGGACTCATGAACATTTACAAACATGACCTGTTCACGAACATATTCGTGGTTGGATGTTCGTGGGGGCCAGCAGGCTCTCCTCCAGCCATCATCCAAGTTTGGTCAAGATCCCTACTGCACTACTCCCAGAAACCTGACCAGAGCAGGCACCAGGAAAGGTACGAATAATAAATAATAGCTTGGCCCCAGAGCCTGGCAGTAGCCCTGGAACTTGAAGGGGTAGATCCCTACTGCACCATTCCCAGAAACCCTACCTGAGCAGGCAGCAGGAAAGGTACCAATAGTAAATAATAACTTGGCCCCAGAGCCTGGCAGAAGCCCTGGAACCTGAAGGGGTAGATCCCTACTGCGCCATTCCCAGAAACCCTACCTGAGCAGGCAGCAGGAAAGGTACCAATAGTAAATAATAACTTGGCCCCAGAGCCTGGCAGAAGCCCTGGAACCTGAAGGGGTAGATCCCTATCCCACCACACACAAAGAAAATTCAAGCTCCAATGCACTCTCCCTGTCTCTCTATCAAAATGCTAACAGCAGCTGTCCCTCGCTCTCCGCTGTCTGCAAAGACTGAAAGCCAGAGCTGGGAGCCCTCCTCCTCCCCTCTGGTCCTCCCCTGCCTATCAAGCTAAATTGGGCTTAGATTGGGGTTTCCAGGGCAACAGCAGGAGTTCAGACAGTCCCTGCCTACGTTGCCAAGGGAATTGATTGCAGGTGCCAGACTGTCTGACTTGACGAACAGCAGCGAACGAGGCTTGCAATGACCACCTGTTTGTTTAGAATGGGGCCTCATGAACAGCTTGTTCTCGAACAGCAGATTGGGCTGTTCATGGCTTTTTTTTTGTTCGTATTGCTGTTCGTGACCACCTCTAGTCATGAGCAGAGCTTGGGCTGCAGTCCTGCAGCTTACCACTCTGTGCTATGGGGCTTGGGAGAACAAATTTGACCTTGTACCTAAAAAACAACAAATTTAGTGACATTCAGGTATACCTGGAGAGAGGATTCCACAATCAGGGCACCACCTAAGGTTGCCAGTTGCAGTGGGCCAAAAGGGGCCTGATTCAGCCCCAAACAGGCCGAAATCAGTCTGCTGCAGAGCACAGGAGCACTTCAGAGCCTGTCATGCCACCCTGGGAGTGCTTCCGCATTCTGCAACAGGCTGATAAACAGGCCAAAATTGGCTAGCTGTGGAGTGCAAGAGCAGCATGTGGCCTGCACAATGACGTGACTTCCCAGAAGTGATGTCATCATGTAGCCCTGGGAGCACTCATGCACTTTGCACATGTGCAAGCATGTCTATACGGTGACTGCCAAGTTCCCAACCTCTCGCCCGGTGGGTAAGGGGACCTGGCAACCTTAGCACCACCACAGAAAAGAAGTTGTCTCTAACAGCCAACAGCCTAAGAAATCTTTGAAGTTAGGGTTGCCAACTCTAAGTCAAGAAGTTCCTGGAGCCTCGGAAAAGCAGGGGGTGGGGAACAGAGGGACCGTAACAAGGTATAATGCCATAGTGTCCATCCTCCAAAGCATCCATTTTCTGCATGGGTACTGACCACTGCATTCTGGAGATCACTTGTAATTCTTGGAGAACTCTGGGCCCTATCTGGAAGTTGGCAACTCTTCTTGAAACAGTCTATTGCTTAGTGAGATTGTACTATAAGGAAAATCACAGCTTTATATATATGCTGATGATGAGTAGGTGGAGGCTTAGCTTAGCTGAGCTCTTAGTTTAAATCATGAGAACCAGGAAGATATCTTCAGTAATGCTTGTGATCATACAAAAGATAAATATGCCGAAATCCCAAATTAATGCTCAGTAACACTTTTATAAAATGTGCATGGCATCATTTTTTTGCATTTAAAATACTGCTGGAACTTAGACACAAGGCAAAGACCTTCAAAATATAAAAATAAAATGTTATATGCTTTTGGCTGACTTCTCAGTTTGGTTGTTTTATTTCCTCAGTTTTTTTCTGATTTAAAATAAACAAACATTGGGAGTTTGGTACACGATGAGTTTGCTCCTAACACATATTATTTAGCTTGTGTCTCTTATCCTTTGGACAAACCACACAGTACTGCTTTAGAAGCAGGAAGCATAGTGGAATTTGACAGTAAACACAGAAATGTGGAGGTCCAAAATGTTTGGATTAATTTTGGATTAGTTCTGTACTTTGGCTACTGATAATGCAGGAATGTAGCTCTGTTTTAGATTCTGTAGAAAATAAGGGGAAGCAGTAGGGCTTGCCTATGGTGGGGGAAAAGTGATGTAAGGTGGCTCCTTTGTTAAAAAAAATCTTGGAAAAGATTTTCAAGATCTGTATCTCTTTTAATTTCAGTGAAATCCATGGAAACTTTTCAGTTCAGAACATTTGTTGCCATACTAATTTCATTTTAACAAATGCACTTCAGATACTTAATTCATGATACTATTGTCACCCAGTCGCCCTCCACAATGGCAACAGTGTCTCCTATCTAGTCTGAGGTACCCCCTGCCTCCACAACTGCCTCTTCTCATTTATCAGTAAGGGTGGGAATTCCTCTCCTCTTTCATCACTTTGCTGCAGCATCCAGTTATTCCCTCCAGCGGCTACTGAGTGCTTCTACTTAGCTAGTCCTCTTCCGTAATGCCCAAATAGAAGGAACATATATTAGGATTGCCAACTATGGCCTGGAAAATTCTTGGAAATTTGTGGATGATGCCTATGGGGTGGGGTTTGGGGAGGGTTTTCACTTAGAATCTATGGCATACCATAGAGCTTGCACTCTGAAGTTTCCATTTTCTCCAGGGGAACAGATCTCTGTAGCCTGATGCAGCTGCTGTGCTTTCAAGGGAGAAGACAACGTTGGTGTTGAAATTAACCACATCTTTCACTTGGTTCCTTCATAAACACTTCACTGGCTTCCCATCATATGGAAGTGGCAGCAACATCACGTACAAGTTGGATACAAAAAACAAAAGTGAGGGAGAAATACAATTAGTGGCTGGTTGCTCTTAAAAGGGAGCGAACAACAAAACAGCTACATGATTTCTCCAAGTGAACATTATGGAGTAGGGCCTGTTCCTACCCATCTTAGAATGCTTTTGTCTACCACAGTGTCTTCTACCACAGGGAGGAGACCCAAGAAGAACTCTGAAATAGCCTCATGATGTTATTGAAAATGTTCTCGGGGTGTATGTGTGTGGGTGCCTTGTGTGAACAGTACAGAAAGTATGTTCACATGAATAATTCCTGCAGAAATACCTAATGCTGTTCTGTTCACCTTCAGCTACACTAAACCAGGGTGTTACCCAAAAAGGCATTGACAGATGATGGCCCTCACAGTCAAGCTGCCACAACAGGCACTTTTTATGGTGCTGGAATGCTAGAGACTTTAGGTCTATTTCATAATAGTTGTAGATGCAGAGAAGTAATGCTTGTGATCATACAAAAGATAAATATGCCGAAATCCCAAATTAATGCTCAGTAACACTTTTATAAAATGTGCATGGCATCATTTTTTTGCATTTAACATACTGCTGGAACTTAGACACAAGGCAAAGACCTTCAAAATATAAAAATAAAATGTTATATGCTTTTGGCTGCCTCTTCCCTCTGCTCTTCTGTGTTTGACCAGTCTCTGTATCAGGCATCTGACGAAGAGAACTTGATTCTCGAAAGCTTATGCTAAAATAAAATTGGTTAGTCTTAAAGGTGCTACTGGACTCTTTTTGATAATAGTTGTAGAACTCCACCTCTTAGAAACGGGATAGAAGGCGATGGAACCATCAGGAGGCAGGCAGGCAGGCAGGCAGGAAGAAAGAGAACATTCTCATAGCCACATGTGGCTTTGGCTCTTAGGAAGTGATCGTGATGATGATCATCCTGTGATGAAGGATGAAAGTTGTTTTCTTTTCAGTTCTGTACAGACTTTGACACTGTTCACACAGAAATTAACACTCTGCTTTAAAAACAACCAACATATATGAACAACTAACATATATGAATAGCCTAGATAACAAAAATTCTTTCAGGCTTCTCTGTACAATATGTAATACTGTCAGGATTAGGGTGGCGCTTTTTCCTCCCACGGCTGCTGTATCAAGTGCCATTTTCCCCTTAGTTACTGTTTCTCCTTTGAAAATAAGTCAGAAAACAAGCGACACCTTTAAGATGACCGAGTTTATTTTAGCATAAGCTTTTGTGAGCCAGAACTTCAGATGCATATTGAAATGAAAATTTCACATGAACATTCCTGCTTTGTTGTGTGTGTGGAGTTAATTGTTTTTACGGGTTATTTTCATTATTTCTAGGTTTGTGGTGTGGTCACCGCATACTGTGGCCTCATACTAGGGCTGCTCTCCTGCATAATAGGTGGATCCCTGGGGAATCCTTCTTGGCCTCCCAGTGCTCACCGTGTGCCTGTCTCCAAACCCCTGTAATCAGCCTTGTCTGTCCCAGGCCTCTTTTACCATGCTCTGCCTCGCCCTCCAGGGAGGCGGTCCCTGGTGTCTTTCTCCTCTTACTGGAAAAGGGGCTGATGGGGACCCTCACTGGCATTCCTCTGCCCTTTCCCTGGGGCCAGTTGTCTCCTGTTCTTGGATGACTCCTGCCTTCGCTGCTACCTCCCTGTAGGATCCACCCTGGATGCCTTTTACCTGCTCAGCCAGGTAAAAGGCATCCCTCCCCTTCCCTCCAGTGTTCCCTTGCACTGCCCTGCACTGTCCTGCCCAGCCCAGCTGTCTTTACTTCTGGCTGGGCTGCTCTGAGTGTAAGGATGCCATTCAAGTCCCATGGGTCTTCCCAGGCCAGCCACTGGGCTGCTCTGAGCATGAGGACCCTGAGCAGGACCCATGAGAGCAGCTGAGCCAGCACCTCTATCACTTTTATATTATTTATTGTTATTTTATGGCTTTGAAAGCCAGGTTGAATAGTGGAAAGGAAGGATTAAAATGTTTTAAAATCCAACAGCATTGTAAATGTTGAAGCTTCCACAATGGTAAAACTGGAGCTGTGCTTCAAAGAGAACTGGTGTGGTGTACTCCCTCGAGTGAAGCATTTTGACTGGAGAGATTCAAATCTGTGCTCAGCTATGGCACTCACTGGGTAAAACACAATTTCTTACCTTAACCTATCTCACAGGATTCTTGGAAGGATAACATTATGAGAGACCTGTGAATCTCTCTGAATTCCTTGCAATGGCCTGAAGTCTATTTTTTTATAAGATGTCAAACAAATAAAATAGCTAGTTGTACTTTTTAATTTGGGCTTCCTCAAAGTGCTTCCTGTCTGCAAAATTTTTAAAAGCAGTGACTTGTTTGCAACCAAACTCATTAAAAGGAGTGGGTGACTGTCCTTGTCTATTTTAAATTGCACAGTCACATATACTAATTAGCATTCTTCTGATTGTATGGATAGCATTCAGCCTAACTTCTTGAGCAAAGCAAGCTCAAACAATATGTAAAATATCTAGAACTTTCCTTTCTCAGGGGAAACCAGACTTGATTAATGAAGGATATTAGGGGAGAAATACCCAGAGCTAAGATTTTCCTTTTTTTTTGTTTGAAATCAATTTGTATTGAATGGGTTAACATACATTTCCATTACAGCTATATTTACCCTTTAAATTGATATATATGCCCCCCTCCCTCCCCCTCCCCCTTTTCCCTTTTGACTCCCAACAGCACTATAACCCCTTTATTTCTTATCGTTATCTCTATTCCACTATTTGTCCATATTATTAAAGGTAAAGTTCATACTTATTCTCTATGCATCTTAGTAATTATCCAGGGACCACAATTGTCCTTTCACGTCCCACTTATTTTCAAGATATTCCTTAAATTTCCCCCAGTCATTTAAGAATTCACTTGGATTTTGTTCTTTCAGTTTTCATGTCATTTTGTCCATCTCCACCATGTACAACAGTTTATGAATCCAATCTTCAACTTCTGATATCTCTTCCTGCTTCCAATACTGTGCATATAGTAATCTTGCTGCCACCGTCATGTAAAATAACAGTGCCCTGTCCTTCATATTAACTTTTTGCATATTCAATCCTAACAACAGCAGTTCAGGGCTCTTCAACAAATTACATTTCATAATTAATAACATTTCCACATATATCTTAGACCAAAAGAGCTTGGCCTTGTCACACGTCCACCACATATGATAGAAAGAACCTTCGTGTTTTTTACATTTCCAGCATTTGTTTGGCATAGCAGTATTTACATTTGCTATTTTTTTCAGTGTTAAATACCACTAGGGGTGTGCAATTCGGGTATATGATACCCAAAAAACCCCCGAAACAACCTGTTTCGGGTTGTTTTGGGTTTTCCCGAAACGTTTCAGAAAACCCGAAACGTTTCAGGTAATCCAAAACAGTGATTTCTGAAACGTTTCGGTATTTCAGCTTGTTTTAGTAATGCATTTCAATGGGAAAAAGCCTACCCGAAACGAGAATCCCGAAACAGTGTGCCTTTGCACACCCCTAAATACCACCTATACATCATCTTATATCCATTCTCTTTCAAATTATTACATGTAGATATCTTAAATGTGTATTTCCATAGAAATTCCCATGTCTCCATTGTAATTTCTTTAGTAAAATTTATTGCCCACTTCACCATTTGCGTTTTAACTGCCTCGTCTTCTGTATACCATTTCAGTAAAAGTTTATACATCTTAGAGATCATTTTTAGTCCTCCTCCAAACAAAAGCTCCTCTAATTCTGTATTTTTAGTTCTAAAACCCACTTTTCTTTTATCAGATTCAAATAAATCTTGAATCTGTCGGTATTGCAGTCAACCATATTCAAATGGTAAATCCTCATTGTTCTTTATTTTCAAAGAATCTCTGTCCATCAGGGCTAAGATTTTCCTGTATTTGTCCCACGTTTTCAGCATGTTGTCTAATAGGGAATTGAAGGAAATCATAACCAGCCTGTTTTTAGCAGAGGACCAGATGGTTACTCGTAAGGAAAATGGTTCAATTTTAAAGCCTGAATCAATGGAGCCAAAGAAGAGGCAGTGTAATATAAAGACAAGGCTGGGACGTTCAGACCACCTGTCAGTTCTATGGATGATGGGCTATGGCAGATAGGTCCCTGTACCCTCACAGCAAGCACTCCATGGTCTTGGTTGAAAAGGCTTTATTCAGGAATCAAATCATGTTCATAGATATGTCCACAGGTTGACCAGAAATGTACAGGAATGGTAAAATCTGTAAAAACTATTGTTCATATAGGTCCCAAGCACTCTCCCCCCTCCCAATAGGAAAACATAACTTTTGGCGTGAAGCTGTCCTGAGAACTCCCCAAATACTTTACATGCTTTGTCTAGATATAAGAGAGGCAATAGATTAAGAATGAAACATAGTATTCCCCCCCCACAAGAAATAGCTGGTTTGCAAGGTTAGAGACACAGAACCTCAAAGCAGAAGAGATAAGACACTCTGGATACAATAGGCCTGTGAATACAAGGCAAGTTATGGCATTAGTAATATGATATAAAGACACAGCACAGAACAATGGCTCATAGCAACACATCAGCTGAAATTAATGGCATGCAGGGGTGCAGACATGACACCACCTAGACTCGAGGGCCGTCATAATGTCTGAAACCCAACTCTTGGTTTACAACAAGACCAAATAAACTCATTGAGAACCCTTTGCCAGAGCTGTATTTTAACTGGGAGGGATCAGAACAGAAACATAAACTTGGGGAGAATGAAAGATTTAACCAGTGAGATCCTATCAAATCATGAATAACCTTGTTTTTTCCATTTGGAAAAAAGGATCAACACACATTTTAAAAGTTCATCAAAATTTACCTGGATGACATCATTCATAAGTACAGGGATATAAACTCCTAGATATCTCATCTTAGCAACCCACTTGAATGCAAACTGTGTTCGTAATTGAGCTACTGAACTGGGGTCAGATTAATGGGAAGCAGCTCCGATTTCAATTGATTAACTTTTAAACCTGAAATTGAATTAAACAAGTGTAGGGTATGAGAGATTGATTCTAGAGAGTCAACTGGTAAAGCGGTAAAAATCAAAATATCTTCGGCATAAAGCGAAACCTTAAGTTCAAAGTCCCCCACTTGGATGCTGTGGATCTGAGGATTCTGCCCAAGGCCTTCCGCCAGCGGCTCCATGGCAAGTGCAAGAAAGAGAGGAGAAAGTGGACAACCCTGACAGGTACCTCTATTTATATTAAATAAAGCAGATTTCAGATTGTTAACCTTGATTTGGGTTTGAGTGGACAAATAAAGAGCCTGGAGAGTACAGAGAAACCTAGGGCCAAACCCCAGATGATGAAAAAGGGAAAGAAAATAGGGATTTTCTATAGAATCAAAAGCTTTGGCTATATCAAGGCTCAGAACAAGTAACTCTATTTGTTGAGTTTTACAAAAATTTATAATTTTCATCATTCTCCGGACATTATCTGTTAAATTTCTATTGGGTATAAAACCCGTTTGATCTGGTTTAATTAGCTTCTTGACCATTTTCTTTAAACGATTGGCCAGTACTGAGGTAAAGTTTTTATAATCTGTATTAAAGAACACTATTGGGTAGTACGATGCCAGATCCAAGGCATCTTTACCTTCCTTTGGAATGGAAACAATAGAAGTTGTTCTCAGTGAGGGAGGAACATTCTCCCTCTGGAGGATCTCATTACATACATTAGTCAAAGGGACTAATAAACAGGTGGAAAATGCTTTGTAAAATTTGGCCCTAAAGCCATCAGTTCTGGGGGCTGAATTGGCCTTCAGATTTTTAATAGAATCTAAGATTTCCTGTGGGGTTATAGGGTTGTCCATAAAGCTTCTATCTGAATCTGATAAAGCGGAGAGGAAAATGCTTGAGGAAAAAAATTCTCAATTGCTTGTTCTTTGGGCCTCGAAGATGAATATAACTTTGCATAGAACTCCACAAAGATATTCACTATCTCCCCGGAAGAATGTTTTTTCTTTCTTTCTTAGAGTCTAACAGGCCCTGGATATGGCAGGATTTCATCTTCTTCTTGGCTCTCCAGGCCAAAAACTTTAATGATTTCGGAGAGCTGGTCCTGTATTTCTATTTCATTAAAATGAGTTGTTTTTGAACCCATTGTTAATCAAAGATATAAAACAATTTACATTTGGTTAACAATTTTGATAGATTTCCCCCCCTTTTAATTTACATGCCTGTTCTAACCCAATTATATTAGCTATCATTTGTTCTCTAGTTTTTGTTCTTTGTTTTTTTAAATGGGATGCCATTGAAGCCAGCTTTCCTTGGATAGTTGCCTTCATCGTCTCCCAATAAATAGCATCTGAAATATCTGCAGACTTATTTGATTCAAAATAAAATTTCAATTCACCGTCTATCTGATCCTTAAGATCTTGCCTGTTAAAAAACATTGTATTAAATGACCATGACTTATCTGAAAGTCTTTCCTCTCCTCAATACATGGGAAATGAATCCAGGAATGGTCCATAAACAGCTTTGGACCCAAGTTGGCTGATTTCAATCCTGATAAAAGACTCTGAGATACTTCAATTAGTGCAAAATGCTGCAGCTTGACTGTTATCAGGAGTGAGCAGGAGCATGAACATCACTCCCATCCTACAGTCACTCCATTGGCTACCCATCAGTTACTATGCTCAGTTCCAAGGTATTAGTTATTACATACAAATTTCTTCACAGCTTTGGTCCGGCATATCTATGGGACTGCCTCCCTCCCTATGTTCCTTCATGGCAGCTTCGCTCTTCTGAACAGGGTCTCCTGAAGGTGCCAGGCTGCACACAGGTGAAGTCAGCAGCAGACCATACATGGGCTTTATCTGTGATGGCCCCTATCCTGTGGAAGGACCTGCCTGAGGAAGTCAGAAGAGCCTCCACTCTCTTGGCTTTTCATAAACGATGCAAAACTGAACTATTCAAAAAGGCTTTTTACTCAAGTGGGAGGGCTGTATTGTAGGGATGGGGTCTCAGATGCTTTGTTAATGAGTTAGGGACCATAGACTTCATCACTATATTGCCTTACATATTATCTGCTGCTTTAAATATGTACTTCTTTTTTTTAAATAAAATTTTATTGGTGAGTGGAAAAAAGAAAAGAATTTTCAAATTTAACACATATAATCCCATTTCCCCCCTCTATCCCCCACCCTTTTCCTCCCCCCTCCCTATTGACTTCCAACAGCTTTCCAACCCTTAACCCTTCTTATTGCTTAAATCTATTTCATTTACATTTTCCTACCCTCTATAAATCATAATATCTCTTACTCTAAGCACATTCTGATTCTTTTACATAGACTCTATCAAGCATACTATTCATATGATATATATCGTGTCAATAAAGCATAACCATATAGTATAGTATATAGCAGGGGTCACAGTGTTTTTAAATATGTACTTCTGTGTACCACCAGTGCTCCATGCTGTCTAATGTTAGTCCTAGAATTGATTATGTTCTGCTTCAGTTTTTTTTTCTACTCTGTATTGGATTCTTGCTAATACTATGTCTTTTAAACTTGAATCTATTTACCCTAAGGTATTGTTTATGAAATGTCCTTGATACTGTATTGAAATGTACTTGATACTGATTGTACTAATTTCATACTGTGTAATCCACCTTGAGTCTCAGAAAGGCGGAATATAAATGACATAAATAAATAAATAAAAATAAATAAAATAAAATATACTACATTTGATTCTCAATCTGGTTTCCCGATTATTTCTAATCTCCCTTCTGAGTACACAAAAAAAACACTCATCGTTAAGGGAACACCCTTGAGCTGGATTTGAGAAATTAACAGAAGAATTAACCATTGGAGCTTGTATCGAGTGTTCATATGATCCCATTTTGAAGTTTTCAAGATAGCGGTTAAATATCACTTCCTGGAGTTCCTTTACTTTACTAGGGTGTTGTGTAAAGTTACATTCTTTGGGTAGAGAGAGCTTGTTGTCTTCTAAAGCTGCTTCACAGAGCTTAAATAAAGCTAAAGATGGTACCTCTGAAGTGGGCAGGGCTGATGCCACCTTCATGTTAACCTCTGTGGGAGGCAGGGTCTGACACATAGGTACAAGACTATTGTCTTTAATTTCCAGAAGCCTGGATTTCAGATGCTCCAATCTATTAGTAATTTCCTTGAAGAAGCTGAAAATGAGTTGATTAAATCCTCCTTGAGAGTGATATCCAAGAAGGGACGTTCTTTAGATACTAAGGGGGGCGATGAATCAGCCCAGATGATTAGCTCCTGAGGGGGAGTTCTTGGTAGAACAGCTTTCAGAGGAACAGGTGTAGCTGGAGAATCGGAAGAATACTAAGCACTTGGAATGAAAAGTGGAGCTTGTATTAAGTTGGTGAAAACTCAGATTGGGAAAATTCCTCTGGAATTTAAAAATCTTTTATGTCTGAGTAGTAACTGGGGGATGGTTGAACAATCAAAAGTTAATACTAGTTACTAACTAGTGGGAGTTACCAAGAGGTTCCATTGACTTCAGATCCAAAGGGTTGATTCTGTTACCAAACGAAGTTCTCAGATGTCAAGCAGCCTTGGACATTGTGTTCCAGGAGGGAATACGTCCATTATAATAACATACCTTTAGACCGGTGAGGCTGCAAAACTAACTGGTAAGAATTACCAGCCCCTCTCATTTGAGGTGAGAAACATTTCACATAATTTCTTGGTGTATCTCCCAAAGGTGTCCGGGGGGTGGGGGATATCTTGAACATCTAAGAGGGAGGAGGGTTCATACTATTTCTACAGAAGGATAGCCTTGGGTGATGGAATTCTGAACAGAAAAACATCCAGAAGGAGAAATACTAAACTGAGTCCCCCTTCTTCTGCTGTTCTCCTGAAACTAGGGTTGCCAACCTCCAAGTAGGCCCTGGAGTTCTCCCAGAATGACAACTGATCTCCAGGCTACAGAGATCAGTTCCCCTGAAGAAAATGGCTGTTTTGGAGGGTGGACTCTATGGCATTACACCCTGATGAAGTCCCTCCACTCCCAAACCTCATTCTCCCCTGGCTCCACTCCCAAATATCCAGGATTTTCCCAACTCTAACCCTAGCCTTACATGAAACTCAGAGGCTGCTTTGATTAAAGGAAAGTAAGAGAAACAGTATAGGCAGCTATGTGTAATGTGTACTTTGACCTGTGAAGATTGGTGAATAACTAGGTGGTAATGTGATGAAACAAGCTTATTTGTCCTGCATACGTGCCCAGGAAAAATAAAAAGGTTGAGTCACATAAACATTTTGTCTCACCTTGCCTCCTAAACAGCAGCAGTTTTCTGTGCAATTGTCTGCCTTCCAGGTTTCCCCCTGCATCACTACAGTCTTTCTCAAACCTGCTTTGCTACTATATTTCTAGGGGAAAATGTAGTCAAAGTAGGTTTGCCCACCATACGGATAAGAAAATTTGGATTTCGGACCTCTCTGCCTATATTGTGTCATTTTATCTTAGCATTCCCCCTATGCATACCCCCTGCCCCCGCTTGAAAATCTTTTTGCTAGCTGTTAAAAATATCCATTGTTGCTATAATTTTTATAACATCATAACTTTATAGTAATATTGTTCCTACCAATTAAAAAGGCACTAGAAACCTATCTAGCATTGTGGGAAAAGAACAACAGGCACAACGGGATACTATGGAAAGTCCAAAGAATGCCCCCTTCTGGGTGCTCCATTATGGCTGCAAATGCCTCTGCATTCACGGTATCAATGAGTCCACAACAGGGAATTCCATCTGTGTAGAAGCAGATGAGGAAAAGTGGATTGCTTTACTACAGGTGCAAGTTATTCTGTGACTAACAAGTGTGGTGGAAGTCATATAACGCTTGACTGACCATCCCAGATGCATCAGGGGTGGTCTTAGTAATTGTCTGGTCTGGGCAAAAGTCCAGGATAGGCCCCCAGAATCACCACCCCATTTCAGACTCAAACAAGGGGAGGTATTGCCCTGTGCAAGGCAGGCAAGTGCATGTGGCATCTACTGAGCTGGCTGCTGCCCATGCCTAGAGGGGGTGGCTGGCTGTGGAGCTGGCTACCTCCTGCCCCAGTCTCTGAGCGGGAGAGAGGGAATGCATGATGGCCATATACTTCTTTCTCCCAGCTGCGGGCAGCTGGGGTCCTGTCCAGTCTGTGTCCCAAGGCAGCAGCCCCAGCTGCTCCATGACTAAGACTGCTCCAAGATAACGATCCTTGGAATATCCTTCCATCAGCAGCAAACTGGGCCATAACATATGCTAACATTTAATTCCAGAAACAAGAGATGAAGTCTAATTACACTGCTTTGTTTTATTGAAAGTTCTATGGAGATACTATGGGCTGAAATATGGGAAGAATCTAACAAATGGAGAATGTGATACTAAAAATAGGTTGGTGCCAGAATTTCTCTTGTAGTTCTTTCATTTTAGCCCACCATGGATACTGATACCTTAGAAATGTTAGTACTTCTTTAACGTGGTATTAACATCACCAGAAAACCCAGGCATGGAGCCCTGAGCAGGGACATAACATGGTATGTAGTGTATGTAGTATGTTCAGTGACATATCACATGAGGAAACAGTAAGCACTGATAATCCTACTGTGTCTACCTTACACTAACTAGGATTCAGGGAGGAGACCAAGAGTTCAATCTGCCATCTGTTCATGAGCCAGCATGTGCTGACAGTTACTGCCCCAGGTGCAGAGTTGCATGATCTGACCAGTGTGCCTCTGGAATGTGACCTGAGAGTTGATGTGACATTGCAATGCATCTTGGGACACAATCACCAAGTTGTCTGCTACTTCACTGAAATTTCTATAATATTGGTCGAACCTTCTATAAAATTTTGCCAGCATAAACCAATCCTTTCCCTGTGACTGTTATTATTTTGTTAAGGAGAAAAACCACAGACATTCTCTCTTTGCATCTCTCTCCCCCACTTCAATGTAGGGGGGGGAGGAGTGGTTTTGATTGGTGAAATTATAAGGAAGAAAAGAGTTAAAATCCCTCTCTCCTGATCTAAACAGTTCACTTTTATTTCCTTTGAATAACACTGGGGAGGACTGGTGGTGATTGATATCCCTGTGTCACTTCTTGTTTGGCCCTCAGTATGATACAGCCTCAGATGGCATCTGGATGCTTCTGTCCTGAAATCTTCCTTTCTAGATGGCAATGGCCACCTGGAGAAATTGAGAACTCTGGCTGCAATCTCAGGTGCTGCTTTGTACAACATAGACAAACCAAATGGGGCCTTTGCTCTTTCTCCTGGGCCCTTAAAAAGGAGGCCACATCCATTGTGAATGCCACACCTACGACTGAAACGATGAATAAACTTGTTGAGAGATTCCTTCTTTCCCATGAAATTTCATAAAGCTTGCTCAAGGGTGCTCCAACAACCAGCTGGAACTCTCTGATTTTTGCATATGGCTTTTTTTGTGCAGGTATTGAATTTGCACTTTAGATGACAATTTAGAATTAAGCAACAATCTACTATTTGTTGAGCATAATTCAAATTATTACCAGGGCTTTTTTTCAGCTGGAATGTGGTGGAACGGAGTTCTAGAACCTCTTGAAAATGGTCACATGGCTGGTGGCCCCGCCCTCTGATCTCCAGACAGAGAGGAGTTTAGATTGCGTTCCGTGCTGCTCCAGCAGTGCGGAGGGCAATCTAAACTCCTCTCTGTCTGGAGATTTCGCCAAGGGCGATTTAAACTTTTAAAAACTCCCGCCTTGTTCCAGCTGACCCAAAGTGACATCATTGGCCTTGGAAGAGTGCACGCACTTTGCGTATGCACATGTGGTACCAGAAGCACCACCTCCTGCCAAGAGTTGCCCCCAGTGCTGGCAATCCACTGAGTTCCACCACCTCTTTTCCCAGAAAAAAGCCCTGATTATTACTTATATATCTATGAAAATGTGGCTTAGCTACAGTAACTAAGATGGGTCCTGGAAAAATCAACAAGAACTTGAATGTGTAATAGAACAGAATTGGATTTGTTTGCAGATTACACAGCACATTCATGGGTTAGTTGTCTATCATCTTATATTACTACATATAACTACCGTTAAACATTCTATTTTAAAAAATCCAGATCTGATGTAGCGCCCAAGGCAACAGATCAAATTGTTCCCTGCTCCACTCAGGATACAATGGTTCCTCAGCTTAGCCACAAATTTTCCCTCATCCTTAGGGGGATCTTGCATTTTGTCCCAAAGCCCAGTAAGATCTTCCTTTTGCTCCATTGCTCACCTGGACCGGTAACTCTCTTCAAGTGCCGGTGAGGTTAGCGAACCAGAACTGAGTTTTAAGACCTACCTAGGATTACCACATTCTTGAACAGTTTTGTGACTTTTGTAGCTGGCTGATAGGCAGAAATCCAGTGAAATTTTTTCCCCTCCTCCGCAAGAGTTCGGGATGATAATAACCTGCTCACAGGGCTGTTGCATGCATGAGCCAGAGTAGATAACAGTATCATCAGGGCCAGGTCAAGTATGTGATTGACTGGTAGTTGCAGTAAGTCCTAGAGGGTATGGGAGTCAGAAATATAGCAAGCAGGTCAGAACAATTGCTCTCTTAGCTGGTTAAGGGCAGAAGGATGAGTTTGCCTTAGACCTGGCCTGCCCAGTCCAAAGGCTGCATACTGCTTGCCAATTACATGAACCCACGTTGCACACCCTTATTCCATTCAGATCCTGAAGAGGGCTCTGAGGTCCAAGTGTGCAGTCTTGTGAAGCTCCACTTCAGGCTAGCTCAGTTTTCTGAGTCTTTGTCAGATCTATTGTCACCACTCTGAGACCTTGAGATACATTTCATGATAGAGACAGGGACATTGTAATATAAAATCACTCGTCTAAAAACATGTTAAAAACACAGCAAGGGAGGTAAAAACCATATGTCACATGCAATCGTCTGCAACTCCCCCCCTCCTATTTTCTTAAAAAATGTAAAGCATCCTCAGCAGCTGGGCGTTGAAACAGAGGACTGGTAGAGGGGGAGAAGCTGCTGGACAAGCTTCTATTTGGCTTCTGCCTCCCCTGCTGAGAATTGCTTCCTAATGTTTTACTCTGCAGCAGCTTGGGAGGGGGGTGGGGATTTTAAATGGAAAGCAGAGGGGAAGGATGAAGCACTAGCATTCTTTTCTCTCTCCCCACCCACTCATCCCCCCATGTGAACTTGTGGCCTTCTGTGGCTGCTTTTAGTTGAAAAGAAAGTCAGGAGAAAGTTACATACAACAGTATATAAGGTCTTTACATACAGCCTCACTTCATTCTTCTAGTGGGCATTTATCAGGAATTCATTCAAAAATACGAACTACAGCATTTAAAACTTTACTTCCATCTTCAAATATCTGTACCCTAAAAGCGTAACAATATAATGACAGGATTCATAAGTCTCATTATGTGATTTTTCTTTCACGTCCAACATTTTGAAACAAGGCTGTGTTTTAAATACAGCATATAAATGTTTTGTATTGTCAGCATTTTGGTGTTATTTCAGAGGTGTGTTCCTTAGAATTTTACATTTTTTAGGGTGGGGTTGAAAAGAATAACAAAATTCCCACAGTGCAAACAAAGACCAAGGCTTTACAAAGAATAAGGCACAGTGAAAGGAAGCAATGTGTTGGCATGCAGCACAATTAAATTTACAGCTGTACTTTCACTCAAAAAATAAATACATTTTCTGTAAATAGTGGCAAAGTCTTTATCGTGAGAATGATCACAACTGAAGCACCCCTTTCATAATGTGATCTTGGCTACAAGAAGAAAAATCAGAGCGCCAAGTCAGGTGTGGCTCTGGAGTTTCACTGCTCAGGGCTAATTATTCACAGGTCCCCTCCCAGGAAAGTTGTCTATCAGGTTTAGCTTTGCAGACAACCATCAAAAGATACCAGCTAAACTAAATAGTTTTTGGGTGCACACAGCTCTCAACAAAACAGTTTCATATCTTCTTCTGAGAGATACTTTATTTCTCAAGCATTGTACAAGCTATAAATTTAGATACAATTCATAGGCAAAAAGGAATTAAATAGAATATGAAAGCACCTTCAGAATGCCTGAGATATGTTTATCAATATCAAATTGTTTCCCAGTAAAATTTGGTGGGAATTTTGTAGACCTTTCCCACTCCAAGTCTTGAAAGGAATCCATTCTCTTAGGCATGTGAGGCATACTTACCAGGTGTCGTGTTGTGAAATGTAACTGTATACTTATTCAGAACCCACAAGGATAATATTTTATTCCAAAAGCCAATTTTTGCTAAAGAAAATGATGAGAACATTTGTAGACATATCAGTTAAGAAGTCTTTTGTTGTCTGTAAAAAAATTATTTGGCAGCACACCAAGTAGGGAGCCTGCCTCATACACCTAAATCCTCAGACATTAGTTATGGGTTAGTGGTAAACAAAAAGTCCTTGGGGCTTGCCCTTTTTGTGAAGAGGTGGAGGAAACATTGGATCCAAGACTCCCATCCCAATTAGTGCCTGTGAACTTCAACCGAGGCTGCTAACACAAATTACTACCAAATTATGCCCTTTTTTTTGAAGCATGGGGATATTTCACAGGTAAGTAATATGCATAGGTGCCTGTTTGTTACACCTTTATGAAAAACACAACATTATCTAAGAATGGGATAGGAAAAGCTGGTGTAGCATCTGTTTCACAGTAGACTATCCTACTGCCCTAGAGTTTCCCCCTTATTCTCATAAGGGAAAGGATTTCATGGTGTGTGTGAAAGAGAGAGAGAGGTGTCAGGTGAAGTAGGTACTGTAAATGAGGTTCCTCCAACACTCCTAAAAATAAATATTTTTAGCAACTACGTTAGAGGAATTTAACCCATTAATAGCTACAAGAAGACGGTGAAAAATGAAAGCCAAATATTTCAATGTTTTTATGAGTGACTACAGCAGACACACCCTGTTTTAACCAATCATACAATAATCAGCTACAGAAATAATTGCTTCCTTAGCTAAAAGACAAAAGTATTTCCAGCATACAAACAGTTGAATCCCCAAGGCACTGAACATGTCAAGGCTCATGCTTTCATCTTAATAGCTACTTTCAGATTAATAGTTCTCAGATCTTCTTGGACTATACTATAATACATTATTACAAAGTGACCTCTTAGTACCTCATGAGCTTAGTAGAGCTCATGATTTCATCACACACACACACACACACACACACACACACACACACACACACACACACACACACACACACACACACAACGAGAGACAATTTTGCAAGAATATATGTATTTTTATTAAATTAAATGTATTTTTCTAGAGATGAAAATACATTAAGATTTACCCTTTGATTTTCTAGATGTTTTGTGCATCTCTGGCCATTTCCACACACGTTGAATAATGCACTTTCAATGCACTTTCACAATCCTTTTGAAGTGGATTTTTTGTTCCACACATGGAAAATCAGTTTCAAATGTTCACTAAAGAGTATTGAAAGTGGATTATCCAACGTGTGTGGAAGCAGCCTCTGTGTTGACAGTCATTTTAATGCACCATTCATAGAAGTTCTAAAAAAACAAGGGTCCTAGCTAGAGATAAGCGTGAACTGGGAAAATTCCGAACCGTGCAGTTCATGGTTCATTGCATTTTATGAACCACGAACTTTCAGAAACACCGTGGCTCATGAACTGGTTCGTTTGGTTCATGAAAACGTCACTTCCGGGTCAGCAGAAGGTCTGCAGAGAGCCCATCTCCCTCATTGCCTAGGAAACTGATTAATTGGCACCAGGCTGTCTGCAGTGACAAACTGAAATACAAACCAAATGAACTGGGCTAAAATTCATCATGGCTCATGAGAAATGAGCTCCCAGAAACCACTGGTTCGCAAACCACGAACCGGTTCATATTTCAGTTCGTGTCCGCCTCTAGTCCTAGCTCATCAGCAACCTTTTCTTCTGTTTCTTGAAAGAAGAAAAAAAATTATATAAATAATTTCCTTTCTTAATTCCACTTTAGTTACATGAGAAAACTGGGAACTTTAACCAGATTGTATAGTGATTTAGCAGTATGGCTATCTGTTGGTCCTATGGAATATTTAAATTATTTGCTGGCCTCTGTATTCAGTATATCACACTTCAGGTGTTCCTTCTATATGAGCATAAGATCAAGGATGAATTCTGGTGTGTCACAGAAACTGATGCAAATCATTAGCCCTTTTGACTCCTTATAGCTTCTGCTTACTTTATTTTTTTATTTTTGCATTTGTACTCCACTCTCCCTGCATGCAGGCTCAGAGCGGCAGTAACATGAAATGTAACCGATAACTTTCCCCAAACAATCTGCCAACTATGTGGGGTCAAATCATGGAGTGAAGAAAGATGACACTAGTGTCTCTGCCCTCACCTTTTTGATTGTGTAGAGAGTGTGTACATGTGCACAAGTTATACTTTTGTAGGGTGTGAACACAGATCCATTGCAAGTTTTGAGGTTGGTAACAGGACCAACCATAGCTGGTTATTTCCAAACAGTATCAATTGCTTATTGCTTTGGAGGAATGTGTAGGAAAGCCATAGTCTTAAATATTTTTAGGCAACTATACACATTCCTTTTTTTAAAAAAAGGAATTGCTTAGCATCTCCATTATTCATAGTGATCCTGTATATTCAGACATATGGTGCAGAAATATATCTCTTCCTCTCTTTTATGTGGGCATTTGTATACGTGTACACACAGAGACAGCCCTCCTGAGTAAAAAAGCTCTCTTGAATAATTCAGTTTTGCATCGTTTGCAGAAAGCCAGGAGAGTGTGAGCTTTCCTGACCTTTTCAGGTAGGGCATTCTATAATATGGAGATCACTCAGCTGTTCATTTTGCTCATATGCAAGGTGGCATCTGCTGAAGGCCCTGTTCAGATCAGCAAAATTGTCATAGTGGAAAGTAGGGAGTGAGATGGTCCTGTAAATATGCCTGACCAAAGCTGTGAAGAGCTTTGTATGTGATAGATCCCAGTAATAACCAAGCCACAGCATTCTGCACCAACTGGACTCTCCAAGTTAACTTAAAGGGGAGACCTATGTACAGTACATGTACAGTACATTATAATAGTCAAATCTTGATGTTACCATAGCATAGATCCAAATGGCCAGGTGGCTAGATCAGCTGTGTCAAGGTAGGGAGCCATCTTCTAGACTAGCATGAGTTTCTGGAAAGCACTTTTTTGTAGCCGCCTTAATTTACTTTTCTAGTAGTAGCCCCTAGGTCTAACCAAGTCTGCAAGGGTCAGACGAACTCCATTGAAAGTCTTCAAGATCTCTGTCTTCCTAACCAAGATCATTTCCATCTTGTCTGGATTCAGGTTTAACTGGTTTGCTTTCTGCCATCTGATCACAACTGTCAAGCAGTGACCTAAGATCACTACTGCATCCCGTGGTGATTTGGATAATGAGATATAGAGCTAGGTGTCATCTACATATTGACGACTATAAAAGTAAAATAACATAGGGGATAAGATTGCACTTTTTGGAACCCTGCAAGATAATTTCCACTCTGAACATAGTTGGTCTCCCACAAAGGTCTCCCTTTGAGTTTGTTCTGTGAGAAATGATTTAAACCAGTCCAATGCACATCCCTTGATACCTATTTCTGCCTACAAACATCTCAACAAGATGGCATGGTCTACCACATCAAAGGCTGCAGATAGATCCAGGAGGAACAATAATGAAGCCTGGCCTTTGTCTACATTTAGATGGAGATTACCATCTAAATGATAAATAACATTCATTTCCTGCTCTTATTGCCACTTCATAGAACTTCCAGTGGGTTCTTAAGCACTCTTTACCAGTTTCAGTGCAAGTTTTCCACCAGCTCTTCCAGCTCTTTTTTACCTATTAATTAATAATTGATTTATAGTCCAGATGGAAAGATGATGCCAAAATAAATACTTTTTGCTCTAAGATCAGGAATAGCACCCGCTTTTAGGTTCACACAGCAGATATGGGTATCCATTTGTTAGCAAGGAGATACAGGGCTGGGAGCAACTGGTTTCAGGACAAGGGAGTGCAGGCTACAATTCTAATTAACAAAATGCAGCAGGGATTCCACCCCATGGGACTAAACCAGCTCATTCAAGTATCAGAGGGTAGAATTAGACTGTTGCATTTCACACATCATATATATAATAAATACTCCACACGCCCCTTCTTTACTCTGGGGCACTCACTCAGCAGAACTCAAACATTATAAAAACGTTGAGCCAGAGGTTATTAGCACTTGACTCATCATTGGGGTTCACCTTTACCACTAACTATCACAGAATCTTTGAATTTAGAAAGCAAACTGCGCATCCACCTTCAATGGATTTTTGAAGGATATTGGGAGTGTTTTTGCTGGTCTGGAACTTCATTGGAGATCTGTCCTGGGATTGCCTCATCAGATGCTGCAAGAAGTTCTGCAGGGACTATTAAACAATCTTTTCTCAGGTGCTTCCTATTCCTGCAATATACATTTCTGCTTGGTGTTTACTGTATAAGCATGTGGTTCAGTGTTTGTTTCTGTGATTGATGTTGGTATCCATCCTGCAAGTGTCTGCATTCACACACTCTCCCCCCCTCTTATAGGGGTGAAAGAGGCACAGCCCTCTTATCATAGTAGCTCTTTTGCTGATCCTTGCGATTTTTAAATTTCTGATGAACATCAGTTAGTAAACTTGGTGTCAATATTGCTGGCAATGACAAGGCTGGCAGAGAGCAGTGTAAAAGCCTTCCCATCAGGAGCTGTTATGGGGCATATTAAAGACCTGGAACCAGAGTGTTTCTCAAACTGAGGAAAGGTAAATTGAGATCTGAATCATATATTAAAGTCTGAATGTCTGTTTGATGGTTTGGACCATGCATTTGGTCTGACCGCTGGACAGGGGGTAGCTAGGGTGGACTGTCTAAAGGAGATGCCCCAGTCAGACACAGTTTTTTTCATCTCTGAACTAGCAAAAGGACCACAGTCACAAATGAGTTCTTTAGGAATACAATAATGTGCAAACAATGCTTTCATCTTGTCTACAACCACACCTTCTGCTTTACTGTGCACTAACATAGCTTTAGGATATTTTGAATATCAATCAACAACAATACAATAAAGTTTGCCATTGAACTCAAAAATACCAGCTGCCAGTTTGAATCAAGGCAAATCTGGGATCCCATGTGAGATCACTGGCTCTTTGCAGTTGCTAGGTTGAAGATCCTGTGGTAGGTTGAAGATCTTGGCATGGTGCACAATATTCAATCCACTGCTATATGTGAGCATTCTTGTTGGGTCACCATAAATTGTATAGAAATAATATTTAGGAAAAGGGTGTTTCAGAGTTATTTGGTTTTTAAACCACTTCCTTCTCTTTCTCCTCTTCCTATTGCCTTCCTTCTCTCTTTAGCTACATTCATATTGTAAACTCTGTGGGACAGGGACCTGTCTTTTGCTTATGTTATTCTGTAAAGTGCCATACATGAACAACGAACAGTAACCAACATGACCCTGTTCACAAACATGTTCATTGTTCGTTGTTCATGGCCCCTTAAAGATCCCTTTAAACTATCAGCTGGCAGGTGGCAGCGGGAATTCCCCCCTGCTGTCTGCTAGCTGATAGTCTAAAAGGCCCTTTCCTGCCACATGCAAGGGGCAGGGCCCTTTAAACACCCCACAAACTGACTATCCCAATGTCCAGTACCCACCAAATTTGCAGGGGACACAGTCCTCACTGTCCCCTGAAGACCCCTCAAGTTTCAGAGAGATTGCACCCCAGAAAAGGCATGATCCATGTGTCCCCCCCGCTTTGCTATCATTTTCTCTTCACAGTGGCAAAAACAGGACTGCCTGTTGGAAGGCAGCTATTTTTTTTTTTTATAAAAATTTTTATTGGGTTAGAACATTAATATTTTTACATTACATTCAACTTTCCCCTAATTTTTCGTTTCTAACCCCCTCCCTTTCCCCCCCTTTTGTTGACTTCCAACAGCTTTCCCACCCTCTGTCCCTTTTCCCTTACTTCTATTAACTTCCTCTGTCTAAAACAAATATATATTCTCCATTATATTAAGCAGTACATCTTTAACTCTTTTACTTATTATACATCCAAACTATACTTCTTTAGATAAACAATTTATCCCATTTTCCAGTTTTGAATATTTCTATATATCATAAACCATAAAAATTTCCCACATTTAAATCAAACAATTTGATTTGTTCTCTATATATTACTCATTTCTTCTTTTTATGGTATTTCTATATAACTCATCACATAATCAGTCGTTTTAACTCTTCTATACATTCAGTTTGGTGCATATAAATCTTATCAAAGAAAGAAAATATTGTTAATTACTCAATCCTCATGTTTAAACCATTAATTATTCTCTATCAATATTCTATCAATTAACCTTTGCATATCTATATATATCTCAATCAATTAATTAATCTAACTGCTTATAAATTCACATTTCTCTTCCTCCCCCGGTAAAGTCACCCCTCTCTTTTATACTTTTATTGTACTTCAGTAGTTCTCAAACTGCCACAGTTTTCCTCCCACCTCCCACTTCTTCTCCAGATATTGTTTCAGCTTCTCCCAGTCTGTGTTAAACTGCCCTGAGTCCAGATCTCTCAGTTTTCTTGTCATCTTGTCCATTTCAGCCATATACAGCAATTTGTAGATCCAATCTTCAATAGTTGGCACTTCTTGTACTTTCCATTTCTGCGCATACAAAAGTCTAGCTGCTGCAGTCATATAAAATATCAACGTCCTATGATGGGCTGGAATTCCCTCCATTCCCAAGTTTAGCAGCAGGAGTTCTGGGTTCTTATTTATTTGAAACTGTAAAATTTCACTCATTTCTCTTATTATTTCCCCCCAGAACTGCCTAGCTACCTCACACTACCACCACATATGATAGAGGGAGCCCTCATGCTTCCTACATTTCCAACATTTATTAGAAGTGTTCAAGTTCCCTAGCGCAATCTTCTTTGGTGTCATGTACCAACGATAGATCATTTTGTAAATGTTCTCTTTAATATTAATACATGTCGTTGTCTTCATTGTAGTTTTCCACAAGTATTCCCATGCCTCCATTGTTATTTCTTTATTGAAATTTATAGCCCATTTCACCATCTGTGTTTTAACTATCTCATTCTCAGTATACCATTTCAACAGTACTTGGTATACCTTGGATACTCTTTTCTTGTCTTCTTTAAGAAGGGTCTGCTCTAGTTCCGAGTTCTCTGTTCGTATGCCCCCCTTTGCAGAGTCCGAATTGTATAAGTCTCTAATCTGTCTATACTGGAACCAATCATAGTTAGGTGATAGTTCCTCTTGCGTCTTTATTCTAAGTTTAGATACTTCAGTTTTAGTTATTTCTTTGTACGTTAAACATTGTTGTTCATTATCAACAGCTCTCGGATCTATCACCTCGAATGGAACCACCCACAAGGGGGTTCCTTCTTGTAGGTAAATTCTGTACTTCTTCCAGATTGTATATAAACTTCTCCTTACAAAATGATGCAAGAACATCGAGTTGACCTTTACTTTGTCATGCCATAGGTATGCGTGCCATCCAAAAATTTTTTTATATCCCTCTAGGGCTAATAGTTTCTTATTCTTTAATGTCATCCACTCTTTTAACCAAACTAGGCAGATTGCATCATGATAAAGTCTCAGGTTGGGCAGTTGCATTCCGCCTCTTTCCTTTGCATCTTGTAGAACTTTTACTTTCACTCGAGGCTTCTTGCCTGCCCAAACAAAATCTGATATTTTCCTCTGCCATTTTTCAAATTGTTTAGAGTCTCTGATGATTGGTATTGTCTGTAGCAAAAACATTACTCTTGGTAACACATTCATCTTAACTGCTGCAATCCTGCCCAACCATGACAAATTCAATCTATTCCATTTGATCAAGTCTCTCTCTATCTGAGTCCATAATTTTTCATAATTATTCTTGAACAAATCTATATTTTTTGCAGTCAGCTCAACTCCCAAGTATTTCACCTTACTAGTTACTTCACAATCCGTTGTTTCCATTAACAATTGTTGTTTCTGCTTAGTCATGTTTTTGCATAATATCTTTGACTTCTTTTTGTTAATGAAGAAACCTGCCAAGTCACCAAACTCCTTGATCTTATCTATCACTTTTGGCATGTTCTCCAATGGATCTTCTACAATTAACATTATGTCATCTGCAAATGCTCTAACCTTGTATGAATAGTCCTTTATTTTTATTCCTCGTATTTCCTCATCTTGTCGTATTTGTATCATCAGAATCTCCAATACTAAAATGAACAACAATGGAGATAACGGGCAACCTTGTCTTGTTCCTTTACTAATCGTCAATTTCTTGGTCAGTTCATCATTCACTACAATTGCTGCAGTCTGGTCTCTATAAATTTCTTTAATTGCTCTGATGAATCTTTCTCCCAGTTGTAGCTTTTCCATAGTGGCAAACAAAAACTCCCAGTTTAAATTGTCAAACGCTTTTTCAGCGTCTACAAAGAAGAAACCAACCTCTTTATCACAACGCTTGTCATAGTATTCAATAGCATTGATCACTGTCCTTAAATTGTCTCTTATTTGTCTGTCTGGCAAAAAGCCTGCTTGTTCTTCCTCTATGACTTCCGAGAGCCACCCCTTCAGTCTCTCCGCCAATATCTTCGCAAAAATTTTATAATCATTGTTAAGTAATGATATAGGCCTGTAATTTTTCACGTTAGTCAGATCTTGGCCCTCTTTTGGGATCAATGATATATTCGCTTCGCTCCAAGTGTCTGGAATCCTTTGATCCCTAAAAACTCCGTTCATCACCTCTTTTAGGAATGGTGCCAGTTCATTGGCCATTGTCTTATAAAATTTAGCCGTAAGTCCATCTGGCCCTGGCGCCTTTCCTAGATTTGCGGATTGTATTGCCTTGCTTATTTCCTCATCAGTTACTTCACTGTTCAACTTATTTCTCCAAGCTTCCGAGATCTCTGGAAGTTTGGTTTTCTCCAAATATGATGCTATTGATTCTTTGTTTACTTCTTTTTTATTATACAGCTTAGCATAGAATTTATAAAAGGCTCTACTAATGGTAGTCTGCTCCAGGTACGTTTTATTTTCTTCACAGATTTTATTTATTATTTTCTTTTCCCTTTTCTTCTTCAATTGCCATGCCAAATATTTCCCAGGTTTATTAGCACCCTCAAAAGCTTTTTGATTCAGTCTTTTAAGGTTCCACTCCAATTCTTTATTACTCATTGCTGTTAACTGTTCTTGAAGAATTTTGATTTCCTGATGTATTTTCTTTTTCCCTGGTCTCTTTTTTAACTGTGCTTCTTTGGCCTTTATTTTCTCCTCAATCTCTTGTCTTTTCTCCTCTTTCTTTTTCCTTGCTCTGCCATTTAAGTCCATTAGTATGCCCCTTACAACCGCCTTGTACGCGTCCCAAACTTTACTGGTTGGTACTTCTTTATTCACGTTGTATTGTATAAAAAACTTTGTCTCTCTTCTCAATATTTCCATATTCTCACTTTCCTGTAACAAGTCCTCATTTATTCTCCAGGCTTTCCTTTTTCTCCTTTTTCCAAATTTCCACATAATTGGATTGTGATCTGAGCCTACCATCGGCATTATTTCTACCTCCTTAGTCCATAACGCTAAGTCCTTTGAGGCCCAGATCATATCAATTCTTGATAATGTAAGATGCCTTGCAGAATAAAAAGTAAACTGTCTGGTTTTAGGATATTCTCTCCTCCATACGTCTTCGAGAGTCTCTTGTTGAATCAACTCAAAAAAAAGCTTTGGCAATAGTCCTCTTTTCTTTTGTGCTGTTGTAGTCTTTTTGTCTAGTTCCCAATCTGTCACTCCATTGAAATCTCCAGCAAGAATTATCTGGTCATATACAAGATCGTCTAAATGCTTCCTTAAATCCTCAAAGAAGCTTTCCTTTGCACCGTTAGGTGCATAAAGTCCGACTACCAACACTCTCTTTAAATTCCAATTACATTCCACTGCTACAAATCTAGCTTCCACATCTCTCATAACAAATTTTGGCTGCAGCTCCTCTTTTATGTACACCACTCCTCTTTTTTTCTTGTTAGAGGCCGCTACAAATTCTTTGCCCAATTTTCCAGATTTTAAATATTTTACATCCTGTTTTCTAATATGGGTCTCCTGCAAACAAACAATATCACATTTTTGTTTTAGTAGCCAATGAAAAATATTTTTCCTCTTATTCGGTGAGTTTAGTCCATTTACATTCCAAGATAATACTTTACACTCCATATTCATGGTTTTGTTGGTAAGTCTTTTTCATTGTCCTTAATAAATCTCTCCATCTCCCGCTCAGATCTGATGCGTTTTTTTGCCCCTCCAAACTCAAAGGACACTCCTTCCGGTAACTCCCATCTGTACCTGATATTCATGTCCTTCAAAGTCTGAATTAGCACTCTATATTTTTTCCTGTCCAGTAACACTGATCTGGGCAGTTCCTTCATTATGATAATCGTCTTGCCATCAATCTCCAATGGATCTTGAAATTGTTTTGTCACAATCCTCTCTTTCATGTTTCTAGTTGTAAACTGCACAATCACATCCCTTGGTAGTTTCCTCTGGGTTGCAATTCTCGAATTCACACGGTACGCCACATCTAGGATAGCCACAATTTCCTCCTCCTCCTTCCCCAGGTAATCAGCCAACACCTCAGTCATCTGTTCTTGCGCTGACTTCCCTTCCACTTCTGGCAGACCACGAAAACGAAGCTGCTTCTCCATGTGTTTAGTTTCTGCAACTGACATCCTCCCCTTCACCAGTCTCATCTCTGTTTGTTGCGTGTCTATTAAATTCTCCATCGCGTCTTCTACTGTTTTAACTCTCTGCTGCGTTCCTTGTAATTCACTACTAATCGTTTCCACGCCTTTTTTCACTTCTGACAGCTCCGACTTTACTGTCTGTGTAACTTCTTTGACCTCTTTAATAAGCTCCAATTTCGTGTCCTTAAGTTCTTTCATCATGTCTATAAATTTTTTGTCCAAATTTTCTATTGCCGATTGCCACTCTTTTTTCGACATCGTGGGGCTTGCTTTAGCTCGCTCCCACGAATCTGCTCTCTTCCTTAGCTCCGTGGCGTATAATTAAACGTTTTCCTTTTTTTCAAATGTCCCAATCTTTGCCAAAATTAATTTTTTTGTATCCAAAATGTCGGGCGTCTTTTCTCTATGGTTTCTCTATGTTATTGTAATCCAAGATGGCCTACTTCCTCTTCCGCTGAAGCCGCGACCCTTCCCCTTTCAAAAATGGCGATTCCCTACTTCCTGTCCGTCGGCAAGGGCCGCTTCCCTCCAGCCACTCTATTGTTGTTACGCACTTCCTGTCTCCCGTCTTCCCACAGCAGGTCTCGCGATGGTGTCTTTTTCCCACAGCTCCAAAACCACAGGTATTCAAAACAATAGTCCGATTTTTGTAATAACTTCTTTAAACTTAGTCTCTTTTAAAATACAACTCCTGCCGAGTCTTCACCTCCTTTTCACTAGTCTGTTGCAGTTTAAAAATCTACTTTCTTTCCTCTCTGTTTTTATCAATCTGTCCCGTTTCAAGAGATAGCGATCTTTACCTTCTCTTCAACTTTCTCGGGTTGTAATCGCTGTTTCGATCTTAAATTCTCCTCTCGACTTCCCTCCCCGATCGAAGCTTGGGTATGTAGGTCTTATGCCAGCCGAATTGGCCCCAAAACTGCCGCAGAGATTATAGCCGACCCGTCGCAAGGTGGGACCTCAAGGATCGGGGGGGAGACTCCTTGAGTAGAGCCCCCCCTCGTCCGAGATCTAGCTCACCCTAGGGTCTTGAGCGTTCTTTGCCTGCTCCCCGCCTGAGAGCAGTCGGCCGCGGGTTATTTTCACCCCTCCGGCCGGTTAAAACGGCAGTCCGGTCAGCTCCGCAAATGGAGCTGCGTTAGACCTCCATGAATCCCAAACCGGAAGGCAGCTATTTTGAGGGGTTACAAACTGACCTTCCCAATGTCCAATACCCACCTAATTTGCAGGGGACATAGTGCTCACTGTCTTCCAAAGACCTCCCAAGTTTCAGAGAGATTGCACCCCAGCAAAGGCACGATCCCTTTGTTGTCATTTTCTCTTCACAGTGGCAAACATGGGACTCTGTGGTGGAAGGTACTTTGAGGGGTTACAAACTGACCTTCCCAATGTTCAATACCCACCAAATTTGCAGGGGACATAGTCCTCACTGCCCTCCGAAGACCTCCCAAGTTTCAGAGAGGGTTAAAGCCAGAAGGAAAGCCAGAAGAAGTTCAGACAGTGTTCAGTCCCTGCCGTTGCCAGGGGAATTGATTGAAAGGCCCCAGACTGTCTGGCTTGATGAACGGCTGATGAAGGCGACGGATGAGGCTTGCAACGACCACTTGTTCATTTATAATGGAGCCTCACGAACAGCTTGTTCAAGAACAGATGAACGAGCTGTTCGTGGTTTTTTCCCCGTTCGTAATGCTGTTCATGCCCATGTCTAGAGCAGGCTCACATAGGTTCATGGGATGCCATTCCTGTCCCCAGAAGTGCCAACTCTCTCTACCATTACACCGTTAATGCTTCATAGGTTTCAAATTCAAAATACTGCAAGATAAGTTCTGAAAGTTTTGCTTACTGAATGCCCGCTATTATCCCCACCTTACAAGTAAAGAAAACACAGTATATCAGTCTTCTAGTCTTTCACAATACCCATTCAACTATTTCCTCTAAAGCACATTCACTCTTCACAAGCACAAATTTATAAAGCCAGAGAATACAGATCTACCAATGAATGCTGCTAGAGAGTACAAATCTACTATGGAATGCTGCTGTGCCATTTCCATTCATTTCAATGGCATTTGCTTTGGAAGAAGCCCAGTTGAGAAACATCAAGGCTTTGCTGATCTGATGCTTGGTGGATCACACCCTCCCTTATATATAATTGAAGTGCATTTATATTTCTTACGATGTTGGGCCACTCTCTATCAAGGTGTCCAGCTTGAGAGACTACCCAAATGAGTAACGTTTAAAATATGTCACATGCACAATAATTTCTAAATATAACTTATTCTTGCTACTTCTATAAATTATATACCAGGGAAATAATTATTATTTAATAGTTGAGGATTAATTATATTTGATGTGGATTTTTGAATATCATAATTTCCCACCTACTAAGAACCATGTCAGAATGAATACCTTTGGATTAAATATATATAAGAATGCATGAGATGCATTTTACAAGAGGGTCCTGTCTAACTAATTTGGAAGCTATGGACAATAAATAGCTAAGCTATAAAACGACAACTTTTATCCATGTGGGAATTAAGTCAGCTATATAAATGTTACAGGATGCCCTCTTCATGTATTTATGTCACCTGGAAAAGCCTGTGTCATTGGGTAGCACTTGTTTGGACTCTGTGGTTGCTCCTATGCCATGCCAGGTATGTTTAAAGAGCCCTACCGATGTGGTCGACTCAATCAAAAGACTGTCCATGCTGCCAAGCATCACTTGTTGGTTAATAAACATGGTGGCAGGATCTTGAACAAGAGAGGTCTTTAGATGTAGGAACTAGTGCAGACACCGCAACAGTCATGTTGGGAAAACTTACTGGAAAAGAGGCATTAGTGAGCAGACCCCTGCTTCTATTTTACGGTTACCTCTTTTCAGGGTGATGGTGTTCCTTTCTGTTATAGATATAGAGTCCTACACAACTAAGAGTACAGAACAAAGGTATACATAAAATAGTTATCAAATGATCTGTGGTTGAAATGCATTCACCCTGCTGTAGTGTGTTACATTGAGATCAATGGCCCTTGATGCTCAGTATTTTGTTCCTGCAAAAATGCAACACTTCTCACAAGCAGTTGAACACATGAACACACAAAGCTGCCTTATACTGAATCAGACTGATGATCCATCAAGATCATATCTACTTAGGTTGGCAGTAGCTCTCCCAGTTTCAGGCTGAGGTCTTTCACATACTATTACTGGGTATTTTTAGCCAGAGTTGCCAGGGATTGAACCTGGGACCTTCTGCATGCCAAGTGGATGCTATTTCACTGACCCCTGACCCCTCCTTTCTTTGGGAAGAACTTGTCAACCAGGGTTGAGCATTTCCCTTTAGCTGTCTGCATATAAAAGAACTTAAAACCTAGCACTGTTTTATTAATTAATGGTTTATTGTTTGATTATAGAATCATAGAATCATAGGGTTGGAAGGTCCCTAGGATCCTCTTGTCCAACCCCCTTCACAATGGAGGAAATTCACAACTCCCCTCCCCAACTGCCACAGTGACCCCTGCTGCATGCCCAGAAGATGGCAAAACACCTCCAGGATCCCTAGCCAAACTGGCATGTGGAAAATTGCTACCTGACCCCAAGGTGGTGATCGGCATTACCCTGGGCATGTAAGAAAGGCCATGAGAACTAAGCACTTATGTAACCCTTCCTGCCCTCCCACTCATGATCTGCCCAGGTTCACAGAATCAGCATTACTGTCAGATGGCCATCTAGCCTCTGCTTAAAAACCTCCAAAGAAAGAGAGTCCATCAGCTCCCAAGGAAGCCTGTTCCACTGAGGGACCGCTCTAACTGTCAGGAAATACTTCCTAATGTTTAGCCGAAAACTCTTTTGATTTAATTTCAAGCCATTGGTTCTGGTCTGATCTTCCGGGGCAGTGAAAAACAACTCAGTGCCATCCTCTATATGACAGCCCTTCAAGTACTTGAAGATGGTTATCATATCACCTCAGTCATCTCCTCTCTAGGCTAAACATTCCAAGCTCCTTCAACCTTTCCTCACAGGCCTTGGTCTCCAGACCCCTCACTGTCTTCATTGTCCTCCTCTGGACATGTTCCAGCTTGTCTACATTCTTCTTAAATTGTGGTGCCCAAAACTGAACACAATATTCTAGGTGAGGTCTAACCAGAGCAGAGTAGAGCGATACCATTATTTCTCGTAATCTGGACACTATGCTTCTGTTGATACAGCCCAAAACTGCATTTTCCTTTTTAGCTACCATATCACGTTGTTGACTCATGTTCAGTGTATAGTCTAATAATACCTCTAGATCCTTTTCGCACATACTACTGCCAAGACAAGTCTCCCCCATTCTATAATTATGCATTCAATTTTCCTTCCTAATTGTAGAACTTTGTATTTATCTCAGTTGAAATTCATTTTATTTGTTTTAGCCCAGTTTTCCAACCTGTCAAGATCATCCTGTATCCTTACTCTGTCTTCAACCATATTTGCTACCCCTCCCAATTTAGTATCCTCTGCAAGTTTAATAAGCATTCCCTCTATTCCTTCATCCAAATTATTTATAAAAACTTTGAACAGAACAGGTCTCAGGACTGATCCCTGAGAAAATCCACTTGTCACTCTTCTCCAAGAGGATGAGGAACCATTAACTAGCACTCTTTGGATGTGATCTGTCAACCAGTTAAAGATCCACCTAATAGTAATAGGGTCCAAAGCACATTTTACCAACTTGTCAACAAGGATACTATGTGGAGCTTTATCAAAAGCCTTACTGAAATCGAGATAAACTATGTCTACAACATTCCCCTGATCCAGCAAGGTAGTAACTTCCTCAAAAAAGAGGTTAGTTTATATTATATTGAGGATTATATTTGTTAGGTGGGATATATGTATATATATTTAAACGTAATTATATATAATTCAGCTCTGGTTTTAATTGTTTTAGTGATGTGTTTTTGTTGGTGTTAATGGTTTTTAGGATGTATTTTAATTTATTAGCTGCCTTGGTGGCCCTTATGAGGGCATAAAGGTGGGGTATACATTTTATAAACAAGCAAACAAATAAGCAAACAAATAAATATAACACATGCATATTGCTGTGTTTAATGGAGTTGGGCACCTAGTACTTTTTAAAATGGCATAATTAGCACTGGCCCTGACTTTTGTGGCCCAAGTGAGCCCGATTTTATCAGATCTTAGAAGACAAGCAGAGTTGGTCCTGGTTAGCACTTGGATGCAAAATCTCCAAGGAAGACTAGAGTTGCTGTGCAGAGGCAGGCAATAGCAAGCCACCACTGCTAGACTCTAGCCTTGAAAACCCCAGCAGGGATTGCCACAAGGCAGCTGTGACTTGGCGGTGCTTTACACACACACACAATTAGCACTGAAAGACATAACTCTGCTGTTCTTTTGCTTATACTAATTTGTCAATTTTGACAATATTTCATTGTATAAGTTTTTTTTAAATTGAAGTCTGTTCACAGTACTTACTGTTAGAGATGGGCACGATCCAAAAAAAATTAACAATCCAGCTGATCGTGGATCGGCGCCAGCGACAATTCCGAATTAACAATCCACACCGAGCATCTCCTGTTCCTGATCCGTGGATCGTGGATCGTGGAGGCCAAAGCGGGCCGCACTGCTATTCCCAGCTATGTGGGAAGGTGGGTGGTGGCAGCGGCTGCCGGGCCTGGCGGGCACGGGGAGGCGGCGATGAGCCGCCTCCACTCAGGTCCCATTCAGCAACACAAGAGGTCTGTGTTTGGCCGTCAGAGCTGCCCATCAGGGTTTGCAGGGATGAGATTGGAGTGCCCATGGCTACAGAACACCCCTTTCCCCCTCCCTCCCCTGGGTGTCTTCTCCCAACTTGTGACTGCTTTGCTGCTCCGTGGTTGGAAGGAAGCCCTGCTGATCAAGGAAAGCTGGGCTTCCATTTGGGTTTCCAGGGCAACAGAAGGAGGGCAAACAGAGCTCAGGCTTTCCCCTGGCTCCGTTGCCAGGGGAATAGATTGCTGGTGCCTGAATGTCTGGATCCCCGATCCGAGCCCGAACACAATGATCCAGGCCTCTCCCAATCGCTGGATCGTTGGCCGTGGATGATCACGATCCACCGGGTCACGATCGCGCGGATCCCCATTATCGTGGGGTTTTTTCGATCATAATGCGGATCGTGCCCATCTCTATTTACTGTATCATCTCAGTGCAGGAAACTGATTTATCCATGTTTGAAAGCGGGTACAAGCTCCTTGTCTTCTATGCCACTGCTGCTGTTCTAGTGTTTTATTAGTTTCATTCTGTGATGAATCATTATGATTTGTTTGCTGCAGTGGTCTTCTCTCCAGACCAGGGAAACATGGCCATATTTGCATATGCACTTGTCTAGGTATGTGTGTTTTCTGACAACACATAGTAATTCAGAAATCCTCTGGTCAAGCCAACAGCAGCATGGCTGTCCCTTATAGCAAAGTTATTTCCATTTCTATCTTGGTAGCAGAAAGTGCCCTCAAGTCATAGCTGACTTATGGAGACCCCTGTTGGGTTTTTCAGGGCAAGTGACTAACAGAGGTCTTTGCCATTGCCTGCCCCTGCAACCTTGGACTTCTTTGGAAGTCTTCCACCCAATTTCTAACCAAGGCTGACCCTGCTTAGCTTCTGAGATCTGATGAGATCAGGCTTGCCTGGGTTGTCCAGGTCAGGGTATCTATATGGCTATTTCCCATAATTTACATCTAAAAATATGTATGCCATGCAAGTGGGATATTGTGTTATTGCAACTGAAAGGAGGTGTAGTAATCTTTTACTTTAGCAAAGACTAAAGTACAGTTAAGACATACTTTTCCTGATTGTGTGGGAAAGCCCCATGAATCCATGTTTAAATGAGTTGCAGTGCCATCCTAACCAGAGTTACACTCACTTATTGAGTTAAAATAGCATAATTCTATTTAGGATGGCGTGGTTGTATGAGAATAAATAATTAATAGGAAGGCTCCTCACTAATCTAAAAAAGGCATGATGGTATTTACACTTCCATTTTTATAGCTTCCATGTATGGGTGGGAGATAAGTGCTACAATAATGTAAACATGTACATAGTACTGTGATTTAATAACTTCATCATGTTCCTAACCTCGTAATAGCCCCTTGTTGGAAATATTTATTTATTTTGTCCTCCAAAGAAGCGTATATAAGGAGCTGTCTCTCACAACTGTCCTGTGAAGTGTGCTGGATGGAGACTGATCAAATGTTATTTACTAAGGCCAAAGTATACGTATCATGCAAATATGCGTAATGGTACCACAACGGCCCCTGACACTATCCCTAGCAATAAAGTTAGTTTTTGGACGCAGAGGGAATAGTGAGAGGAGGTGTTAATCATAGCTCAATTCAACATTTTTTTCTTCTCATAACCACCTGTATGAAGGCAGCAGCTTATAAAATGGGCTCCTGGCATATTGTTACTTACATTTGAATGTGCCATGTTGTTCTGAATTTCCTGGTTATGTGGGATTCTGACCCAGTGTCTACTGAATCCAAGCACAACATTAACTTGTTACACCAATCCAGTTCTCAGTTTTTAATTAGCCATCCACCACAATTCCTTTCCCCAGTCGCGTAATTAAGAACATCCTTGGTGACTATATACTGCAACAATACTTCAAGTAAAAAGTATACATGAACAGCTACTGTAATTAAATCTTTGACATCACTTAAACAACAAATGATGATGAACTTTTCCTCAGTCAGAAGATGAATGAAGTATTTGAAAGCATTCTTAGGAGCTTATCCCTCTTTTTATTGGCCAGTGTCATCAGCTTAAGTCAACTGAATTCTCATGGTGCCACTGTATTATTTTCATCATCCTCTGTAATTGTAGGAGGATGGGAAAGCACAATTTACCTCATAATGTAGCACATATTACTATGAAATTCTTCATTGGACAAGAGATGAGCAAGTATAACATGACTAATGGTGACATAACCTCCTCATGATAGCCTGTGAAGCAGAGGATTTTACCGTCTGCTTCCATGGCCTCACACCCGAAGATCAGGTATCCTGTCAAACAGACAACATTATTGCGCGTATTGTAAAATTATCCTGTTTCAGTGTACCTTCAGATCTCCTTTCTTCTCCTGAGCCTCAGTTCAAGACCCACTATGGCTTTAGCAAAGCTTTCTGGGAACATCTCATTGATCCTGCCTCATAGTGGCTCCTTCATCATGATCTCCCTCTCTCCCACATCATCCCTTTACTCATACTGCAATGTCTGTCTCTCATCTGGTGTGCTGTCTTAACAGGCCTGAGAGACCTGAAACATACAATCAGGAGACAGTGATGAAACACTCCCATAAAATCTCCTTGACCATAGGAAGCATGCCACTAGAAAACATGTCAGGGAGAAGCCAACTATAGAAGAAGGCTTTCAATCAATTTTGTATGTGTAGGGAACATTTGCCCCCCCCCCAGTTGAAATAAAGAGGCAGACACAAGGCTTGGGTAATAAAGGGCCACTTTTTATTTATGGCAACAACATGAACTGCAACAACTGAAACCTGGCAAGGGCCTAACCAGCGGTACAGGTCAAGCCCTGGGGTCACTCCCCTGGACCCCGCCTTGACCTGTCTGGGCGAGACCCGCTGCCCTGGATGTGAGCCATCCAATTGCATGGCTGGGATCCGGCTGGCCTGGTGGATGGTTCCCCCCTTAAAGCTCCAAGCACCCCCGCCGTGGAGCATGAGGGCAAGACTTTTCCAGGGGCTTCCACCAGGCAGCCTGCTCTCTCAACTGGCTGCTGCCAAGCATGCCAGCCGATCCTGACAGGCCCCCAATATCGCCACCAATGGGGATGTGCCAAGGGTATTCACAGTCCCGCTAACATCCCCCAACTAAATCCTGCCAACGCTAAGGCCGAGCCTCTGTTCAGGCCTTCGTGCCCCACAGGTGACTTACTGTTAGTCGTAGCCATTAACTCAGGTCATCTAAAAATATGTTGTTGCCTACCACCGATAGGTGAACTCTATCACTTCTGTAGAGGTCAGCCACACGGGCCTTAATCCTGGGGTGGGGAAGATAAATACCCAGCACCTTCCCCAAAGCTAACTGAAGGGCCCTATTGGCCCTGCACTTAGCCCCTTCTATCCCTTTGGGGTTCAAAGCTTCACGCCACACCCGGTGCTGAAGTATCTCCGACAAAATAATTAAGACACCAGGCCATTGCCTGCTAATCCATTGCAAGTCGGCCTGCACCTGCAAAATAAGGGCCATGCCCTTTACAAGCCCCAGGTTATTACCTCCCAGGTGAATGACCAATATGTCAGGCAGAGGACCACTCCTCCCCTCGAACAGCAAAGGCAGCAGTCCTGGCCACTTTAGACCTCGGCAGCCCTGCTGCTCAACAGTGGCCCACTCACTCAACCCAAGCCGGGACCCGATGGCTGTCCTCTTGGCTTGGGGGGCCGCCCAAAAAACCATGCTGTGTCTGCATACAAGGATACGCAGCCTTCCATGGCAAAACACAGCACGTAATGAAAAAACAAGTCAGTTAAGGCTCCCAACACCCAGTGGGTGAATGTACGATCAATAAGCCTTGGACCTCCAATGGCTGACCCACTGGATAACCTGACTAGGGTAGCCCATGGCTGTAGCTGTCGAGGCTGCCCCAATCCAAAAGGAATGGATGCCAAATTTAACATCCTGCAGACCCAACTTTGTCAGAGCCCATCCAGTAACTGTCCAGAACTGGTACTTAGTCAATGGGGCTCCATCACTGTGATGGAATAAGAACCCCCCGTCGTCGCCTCGAAGTGCAATGTATTGCTTCAGAGCAAATACTGGGCACAAATCAGTGTCTGCACAAGAACCTAGCTGAATCACAGACCCCCGCTGTAACTGCTCCGTCTTGGAGCGCCTAATTCTTAAAGTGACATTATCCCCCACAAACTTTACATCTGAGGCCATTAAGGCCCTCCCAGAGCCATCGATGGAAATCCCCAGTGGCATCTGCAAACCCATGGGCTTTGCTGATGAATGCTAAAGCTGCCAGCTGCCCCCTAATTGACTTCGCCACTAAGCCCCTCACCTTCAGCTGCACACAAAGCTGCATAAGGTGATCCTGGGATTGGCCATACCTGTCATGGTCCCTGCTCATTCCTAAACCCCGCAAACTGCCTCACCACACGATCATAGGACCTCTGTGTGCTGGGGGCAATGGCTAACTGGATGGCCCTGTAAGCTTCAACCTTCCAAGCTGCCATAGTTCCTGTGGCATTGGGGCGGTCATCAGGTCGGCCTCTGGGGCAAGCTGATGAAATCACTCCATCTGCAGGTGAGACAAAGCATCGGCCACCCCATTATCTAACCCTGGGACATGCTTGGCCAAGAACACAATGTTCAGTTTCAAGCAGCGAAGTGTGAAAGCTCTAACCAGCTTCATGACCCTTTGTGACTTAGAGGTAAGGGAGTTCACAACGTGAACTACTGCCAGATTGTCACACCAGAAGTGCACGGTGTGATTGGCAAGTTCCCGACCTCATAGGAATACCATCACTAGGATGGGGAAAAAAATCCAGGAAAGTGAGGTACCGACTGAGACCCCGCTCTACCCAATCTGCAGGCCACTGCTTGGCTAACCAGTGTCCTCGAAAAAATACTCCAAATTCCAGAGAGCCAGAAGCATCTGAGTGTACCTGCAGCTCTGCTTCCAGAAGAATGTCATCCCTCCAAAAGGATACGCCATTAAATGCCTGTAAAAAACTCCTCCCAGACCCTAAGGTCTTCCCTGATCCCAGCATCTATCCTGAGCCTATGATGGGAAAGCCTTAGTTTGCCCATGGCGTCACAGAGATGCCTTAAGAAAGCCCGGCCAGGAGTCACCACTCTACAAGCAAAGTTTAAGTGGCCTACCAGCTGCTGTAACTCAGTAAGTGAAACTCTATGCCTCTCTATAAATGAGGCAAGCTGTTCCTTGAGATCGGCTAGTTTTTCCCCATGGCAGCCTGGAGGTTTGATGGACAGTTCGATGGCCAGAAAAGTGAGGGCAGTGGCAGGGCCCTCAGTTTTTTCGTGAGCTAAGCAGACCCCCAATTGTGTTGCTAGATTAATGAAGCCCTCCAAGAGCCGGGCGCATTGGCCGGTTCTGGAAGGCCCCACGAAAAGATAATGAACATTGTCCCAAACAGTGAAGCTGGTGACACAATGCCCATTCAAGGAAGGAGCTGAAGCATTCAAAGACTGCACAGGAAATCGAGCACCCCATGGGTAATGCTCTGTCCATGTAGAAACTGCCTTCAAAAGAGAAACCCAACAGCTCAAAATCATCTAGATGAACCGGGAGAAGGCAAAATGCCGACTTAATGTCACATTTGGCCATCTCAGCACCCTGCCCCCAACGCCTGACAACCTTGACTGCCTGATCAAAGGACGTGTACCTCACTGAGCAAAGGTGGTCTAGGATAGCCTCATTAGCTGATCTTCCCCTGGGGTAAGAAAGGTGGTGTATCAGCCGGAACTTGCCCGCTGCCTTTTTTGGCACCACACCCAAGGGGGAGACCTGCAAATGTGGGACTGGTGGGGCCACAAAGGGGCCCAACACCCGACCCTTGGCAGTCTTTTCCATAATGATCCCTTCCATACCAGCTAGTGACCAAGACTGGCTGCCATGAAAGGAGTCCTGGGATGTTGGAACGGAATCCTGAACCCAAACTTAAACCCATTAAACAAGAATAATAATAACATTCGAAAGCATCTTCACACTTAGGATAACAGTCCAAGAGGTACTTAAGTTCCCTCAGTTTTATTGGGCTGGGACCCTTTTCCAGCTTGCATTACTGCTGGCCCCACCTCCCGTTTGCCCCCAACCTCCTTTGTCGTGCCTAGGGCAGTAATTGAAGGAGTGGGAGCCGCCACATGTTGGGCATTCATGCTTGTAATTGCACGGTTTCCTTGTGCACATTCCCTGATTCGCAAAATCCCAGCACAACAGCCATGCTTGAACTGGCTGACCCATGAACCTGTGGGTACTGGGAGCGTTGGAGGACCACTGGACTAAATGGCCGCTGTCTGAGAGGTCAGTGAGATTAGCCTTAGCAGGGGCCATCGCCTGCAGCCAAAGCTGCTGCAGGATCTTGTCCCATGGCAAATCAGAGTTCATTGCTGCTCGCATATGAAACTCTTCATCGTACTGCATCCAAGCAGCACCCACGAAGCCAGTGTACCCTTTGTATATAATATCAAGGTACTGGAAAAGGGCTACAGCCCTCCATGGCTGTGCCTGAACAATAACTCCTGCATAAATCAGGAACCCAGGGAGCCAATTGGCTCAGGTACGATTGACCCGGTGCTGTTTCAGCTGCTCTTTGTCCCTATCATCTAGGTCCTCTTTATCTTTCTTCTCCAGTTCCCTGTAGAGAAGGGAGAAGACGTCCACAAACTTGCCTCTTAAAATCTTGTCCCTAGTAGCTTGGGTAAGGTGGTCCCCCAAGGGTAGGGCAGTGTCCCCAAATGGAAGAGCCCAGTAAGGAACCAAGCAATAGGGGGTCATTGTAAAAGTGGAGCCCAACAAGGGGAGCATAACTGGACCAGGCAGAGGATGGGCCAGGCAGTGCCTGACCATCAAAACCCTGCCAACTAGCCCAGCCCCTCTGCCCCACTGCACCTGGATCAGCAGCAGCATACTGAGCACCCCATACCTGATTGTTCCAAGCTGGCACAGCCCCATAAGCGCTTTGACTGTGCACAATGCTTTGCTGCATGCCTGATGAGGGTGCCAGACGCTTGGACAGAGTCGTGACTCCGGGGTCCCCGTGGCCATCCATCGCCATGCTGCGTAAGAGAAGACTTACCATCCCACACCAGGTCCACAGCCAGCGCCACAGGTTCAGCATCAGCGATCCCGCCTGGATCAACTCCTGAGGGCTCAATACCACCCACTGCACCTTCCATGTTTCAATTATCAGCCTGTGTCCGGGATCTGAGCCCCAGCCCCCAGACTTGCCAGGAGGGAACAGTGGGAGGCAACCAGGAGGCAGCAACCCTGCTGCCCCAGCCAGCAACCAGGTCCAGAACCTGCCTACTCCAGGGAGAAGGAGCAAAAGGCTAGAGCCTCAGAGGGCTGGAGGGAGCAGGGAGAGACCAGCTAGTCCCACCCTCCAGGGGGAGGAGAGGGGGCTAAGCAGGCCAGAAGAAAAGGGCCAAGGCAGGGGGAATAGGGGCCCAGCAGCAGCCCAAACAGAGCTCTTACCTGGCAGGGAAGAGAAGCAGCCACAACAGCTCAGAGCCATGCCCCAGCGTCCACCTCAGCTTGAAGTCAGCAGCCTAGCTCAGGAGATGCTCACAACCAAGCCCCTCCAGGTGGAGCTGCTGAAGGCATTCTGTGGGAAGAGCTGGGCAGCCAGCCAAGGGGCCACAGCTGGGCCTACCTTCAGTAATCGGCTCAGCCAGAAAGGCCTGGCAGCTAGCCAACCTAACGCAGCTGTTGCTGATCCAGGCAGCCCAGCCAGCTACCCCAGCTGCAGCAGCTTGAGAGAGCCCAGGTCAATGTTGGGAGGCCAAGGAGGGGTGTGGCCTGGCAGGCAGGACTGGCAAGGAGGGCGGGGTGCAGAGAGAAGGCCCTATAAAAGCTGGCTGGGAAGAGCTCGGGGGGGGGGGGGTTGGGTGTGAGTAAGGAGTGATGGTGTGGAGTGGAAGCAGAGCAGTGTGAGAGCAAAGGCTAGGAGGAGAGTGGATGAAGGAGGAGGAGATGACAGAGACCAAAGTGGGTGAGTGGCACAGGTTGAGCAGGCCAGCGAGTGGACTGAGAGGGAATCTGGGTGAGGTATACTGCCCCTCCTTTCACAGAGCAGGGTCCTGCAGAATCCCTGGCCCTCCTTTGATGTCAGGAGCAGACCGCCCAGTGCCCCGCCCAGCGGCGGCCGCTGCTAGCCCTGACAGCCTTCTCCGCACCTGCTGAAGTAGAAGGCCCCTCAAGGGCAGAAAGTCTGCTAAGAACCTCTGCCTGAAAAGCAGCTGCAGACGTCAGCCTAGCAGGCTGCACTACTGCACTTTGTCCCGCCGGTCTTTCCCCCACCCCATGCCTGCTCCAGCGTAGCTATGTGGCTCAAGATGGCCTGGCGACTGGAACTTTCCTCCTCATCTGAAGAGGACAAAGTGGGTGGCGGCCTCTTAGGTGGGGGCTTCTTAGCTGGTTGTTTCCCTTTGGAAAGGCCAGACCCCTTTTTTGGAGGCATGACTGTATAAAAGCACTTATTAATAATTAATAACTATAATAATAATAATAATAATAATAATTAATGCCGCCTAGTAGCAATATGCACCCCCACAGGCTCGTAGGCTATACAAACTGTCAAGGTAGCCATAAAACTGCCCACAAAGCTCCCTAAATGAATTTAAAATGGCTGCCAACCTATGCCTGGACACAGAGTTCCACTAAGATGGCTGCCCCTTATGCTTATAATGAGGCAACAGAGCAAGAAATATCTGCCCCTTTCTTCCAGGCCCCTTTTGCGGTCAAACCTACAGCCCCTATAGGGCAAACTGTATACTAAGTTCAATCAACAGTATGTAAGCCACAGAAAAGAAAGCCAAATAGTTGGCTCCCAATATATGCTACCTAGTGGGAGGAGGGAGAGCTGCCCCAAACCAGGCAAGCCTGCTAAGCAGGCCCCAACAAAACCCCTCCCTCAATAACCCCGCTGAGGTACAGCTCTGAAGGGAATGTGATACAAGAATGCAAAGCTTAGCACTAATTTGACGCTGAGAAAACAGCCACTTCTCATCGAGTCCGTGGCGGCAAATGTGGCCCCCAGCCTCAAGCCTTTGGCTGCCAGCCAGGTGGAGGCCGGATTTACATAGGAGTACCTTCAAATATTTAACTGCTCCCATCTGTAGTTTGAAGTAGTATACCCTAGCAACAAACACATCATGTCACTCTACTCTTACTGTTGATTTTTATTCATGTGAACTTGACAAGAAGGAAACTGTAATCAATTTGAGTAGGAATTGCATAATGTTATCTCTATATTCCATGCAGCCTCAAGTGCATACTTGGTATTAAATAAATATGTAGTGTTAGTAATACTACTCTTGCATGATAGAATAAAGCGCCAACTCCCTTACCAATGCAACTCATTGTACTTCAATACCTGATCATCTCCATATTCTAATAGTAAAGTAACTAAAATGTCTTACTCCAAACTCAGCCCAACAATAGAAGCCAAACAGGTCAAAACATCTCAGTTCTGCCTTACCAAATCATTTTTTCACTTCCTAATGTATTCCAAATCAACGTGTGTTAGTACAACATTATCAAGGGAGGGATGGCAGGTCCTGTGAGGACAAGGTAGTTTCTTTTAGCTGGATTTTACAGTAGCCACTCTTTCAGGATTTCTGCTTTACAAGGAGGGACTCATTTACCACATAGACATGGATGCAGAAGAAAAAAGATGCTAGAAGGCAACTGAATTAAGATATAATAGGCAGCAATATCATGAAAAAAATGAGGAAAATAAAGACCAGGTTGTGCACTATTCAGAAAGTATAGTGCTTTTAGCTGAATCATAGTTTGAAGCTATTACATCCTGTATACAGATCTGCAGCTGTTTCATCTCCGGTGAGCAGTGAGTCATGAAGATAAGGAGGGTCTGCAGGAAACAATTTCAAAAAAAGCCTGATTTTCTTACATGTTCTTGTGAAAGAAAGAAACACATAAAGGGGTGGGGGATGTGCTAAACCTTTACTTTAGCTAAGCTATGTACATAGTTATCTGAAGATAAGACTAGGGATGCTTTGAATTTTGCAGTGAATGTGTTTAAAAGTTGATTATGGGGCCTATTTGGTTTGGCAATGAACAACTTGAATGCCTGCTGAACTGATTTGCATCAGAACTGTCACAAAATTGCGTATGTGTAAAAATGTTGCCTATCCAAGCAGATCAGCAACAACTATCATAGCAAAGGAGCAACTTAGATAAACACTGGATCATGGAATTAAAAAAAAACACACCACAGTATTTTTGACTTATTTATATGATTTTTTTCTGATTTAACTGTGGCCGTTTTCACACTGCCTTATTATAGCGGAACGCGAGCACCAATGTACCGCGTTTTGCGCTTTCGTTCCCATTCCCTCGTAGTTATTCCAAGCACGTACCGCAATATTTTCCCCCAAACCCCGCAATTACCAGTTCCGCTTCTTTTCCAAGTGACAGGTTTGTTCCACCTTTCCCCCCCCGAATGCAAACACTCTAGATGCGGCATTTCACTGTTCCGCAAACTGTCAGCTTTGTTGGCCACTCCCAGAGTTGTCGAGACAACTCACCCTGCCCCTCGGATGTCCTGTCTTGTCTCCCGTAAAAAATTATTGTGATTTTTTTTTTGTAACAGTATACCGTTATACCATTAACACGTTTTTTTGGAACAGCACTGAATACCCCCCCCTTTTTTTAAAGAGCTCTTCCTATTGAGCAGCACAAACCCCCCCCCCAATTTTTTTCCTTTACAGCATTGACAATTATTACATATCAGAAACGCGAATAAATTATACGTCTGTTTTTTTTTCTTTGGTGGGACTGTAACATTCTTTGATCTCTAAGGAAGATTGTGTTGGAAATCGTGGCGTCACAGTTGTGCCTTTTTATAATTCAAAAAATGGCATTTCACCATCACCATTTTCTGAACACCGCACCCCGAAACCCATCTGGTCACACCAGTTAAGCCAAGGCATATTCTTGGTTTTTTTTTTTTTTTTTAAATTCCTCAAAGAGTAACATGCGATTTTGTATAAATTTCACATGCCTTCTTTCAGGACTGTGCTTCTATGATAATGATATTCTGACTGTGTTGTCACACGTTGCTGACGTTATCGGTAATAAATTGAGTTTTAAATTTGGAAAATGATTTATTCCCGCAGCAGCGTTGAGGGGATTTTTTTCTTTTGGTGTGGAGCGGGAAAGTAACGTTCCATTTTCACCACTGCGCATGCCCAAGGTTGCTCCGCAAGTAGAAACCACGTCTTCAAGAACGTTTTTTTTGGCGCTCCTTTTGAAAATTATTATTTACAGGTCAGAAACTAAGCCAGACGGAGGCTCTGTGTGTTGAGCGTACGGTGAGTGACAAAGACATGTCTGATCAACTGAAGGCAGTTGGGGGCAGGGGTGCCTCTTGGAAAGAAAAGGAGATTCTTGACCTACTGAGTTGTTGGGGAGAAGAAAAGATCCAGGATGCTTTGAAAAGTTCTCACCGAAACTTTGACTGCTTTGTTAAGGTGGCTGAGCAGATGGCCCTGCGGGGTCATAATCGCTCTGCCCTGGAGTGTCGCAGCAAAACTAAGACCATGCGTCTGGAGTACAAAAGGGTGGTGGCTCATAATAATCGTTCAGGGAATGCGCCAGCCACTTGCCCTTATTATAAAGAGTTGGACAGAATACTCCATGGCGATGCAAGTGTGAGACCAAAAAGGGTTTCTCGCAGCATCATTCTGCAGGTCAGGGAGGAGCCCAGAACGAGTACTTCTGAGCCTCAGGAGGGGTCCGAGGAGCTCTTCTCCCACGAATGCATGGAGATTTTGCCCACGCGTGACACCACATCAACTCCAATCTCAATGGGTAGATGGTGTGGTGTTCAGAGCTGACCTGTGTGTTGTGGGTTGGTTAGGGGGGGAATAACAAGGGGGGGGTTCTAATCGCTCCATTGTTTTTCCCTTCGCTAGACAATGAGGAAGACATGGAACTGGGGGCGCAAGCTATGGATCAGAATCTGGATGCCACAATCGAGGGATTGGATGAGCATGGTGAGAAGGAAATTTTCGGTGGATTATGGTTTTAATTTTCCTGAAGACGAGTTTAACCAAGGTTGCAATTCATTTTCCATCACGAAACATGCGGCAGGATCTACCATAATAATTTTGGAAAAACAAATTAAAGGAAAAAGATAGCAGAACGACAACCCACAGATGTGGGCAATTTGCGATGTGTGTTCTCACACACCTTTGTAGAAGTGAACGACACACGGCGCAAAGATGTCATCCACTTGTTTGATGAAGTGGGTATGTATGTGGGTATGTTTGTGGGTATGTATGTGGGAAATCCATTGTCATCACTTGTCATTCCTTTGGCACAGGAGGGAACGAGCCTGCAGAGGAGGAGGATGCCGTTGAGGCAGAAAAGGAGAATGACCCATCGATTCTCCGGTCGTCCAGAACCGACACACAAGGTACTATGCTCAACTCAATAGGAGGATTAATGTTGGATTCTCGGTGCTTTTCTTTTATTTTTTCCATTAACCTTTTCTGTAGAACTTTCTCAGATGTCATCGATTGCTACACTTGTGAGAAAGCCGCCACAGCATGGTTAAGACAAGGTTGGTTTATTGATATCCCATATATGAGGAAAACCGGATCTTCCAAACTTGAATTCCAAAAGAAGGTCGATTTTAACACTCCACCACATCCCTCACAGAGAGGGGTGAGCGGCTGATGGGGCGATATAGGACTGTGTTTATTAAAAGCTATACTGGCTGGATTCAAGCAAAGGTGCGGGAAATCCTATCTTGGACTCCAAGTTATATTGCAGCGCTTACAACCACTAAACCCACGTCACTAACCATGCCTCGCCACAAAATCTTTCTAACTCTGTGCAATAGCTGCAAATGGCACATCAAGGGATGTTGTGTTGTGCGTTCTGTGCATGATTTATCATAGGTTACCTTGGTGAAAATATTTTGATTTTCCGTTCAATTTTTTTTCCAGAGATGCCTTCCAGGCCACTGGCTGAACAGTCACCGAGAACACGATTGGCCGGCTTGAGAACCAGAAAAAGAAATTCTGCAGGGCTGTATTGTGTGGCTGATAAAATGATGTGTCAGTCCTCAAAACAGCATTCCATGGAGCTAGAGGAGAGACGAAGGGAGCAGCGGGAATCAAGAGAATGGCATAATGAGTTCATGTCCGAGAACAGACAGGAACGGCTACTCTTCAAGGAGGCATTTAGCAGAAATTTTGACATTTTGAATAACGCTGTCAGCGCTCTCCAGAACATTGGTGAAGCCCTGCTTCTTAGACAGGGAGTCAACAGCTGCAGTGAGGTTCAAACCCATCCACCTGTCACCTCCGCACAGCCAGAGAGGTCATCTCAACCCAAGCGTTCATGTGTAGGGCGGGCAAGGGACAGACTCACTCTGTAGCAGCCAGGGCTTTGCCAATGTGCCCCACAATCCAAATAACAAATGTGTCTTTATACTCATTTTCTTGGTTCAACAAAGTCAAGCAAACAGTATGAGAAACACAAACATGTGGTCTTTATTGTCACCAAAATATACAAATCTGACTGGAAAACATCAGTGAAAAACTCTAGTAACTTAAGAAAAAAAAAAGGCCATAGGACAATACTCAATTTACAGGGTTTGGGTCGAGGTGGCGGTGGATTCCTTTCCCTGTAGAGCCCTCTCCAGTAGATGCAGACGGCGGCAGTACCTGGACATTTTTTTCTCCATGAAGCTGAGGCGCTTCTCATATCTGTTGACTGGATAGAGAAATGCGAGCAATCAATGTAGTGGTTTTTTTTTCATAATTACTTAGTGCATCACAGGGCTCAAAATTTTGGCATTATCTCAAGATTTAGACATGCTCAGTTTCAGGATACCTCTTTCAATATGATGAAAGAAAATGTATCACTTAGCTGCAATTTGAACACATTAGAACATGTTTTCATGGTGGTGCCCTCACTGAATTCTGTCCCCCAAATTCTTCTGTGGCCTTCTGGAGTGCTGAAGTTGAATGTGTTTTATCTTAAAAAATAGAATTCCACTTACAGGTCAACATCACTTGTTGCTCCATTTTGTCTAGTGTGGTGCAGACATCATCCAAGGTTTTTCCTTTTGTCTCAGGCACTCTTTTTTCATGGGAGCTTTCATGTCCCGCATCATCAATGACTGAAGTAGATGGGGCAACGTTGTCTTCCCCTGTGAACACAGCAAAGTTATTCTTTGATCAAAATCATTCTTGGTCAATGGCCACAAATGCTCCTTTAAAGAAATAATTATTTACCCCATATGTTGTCATTCCTGGCCATAAATGATTGTTTTTGGTGCTTAAGTCAGTTGTTTGAATAAACCTAAATTTGGTTAAAATCGAGAGTCGCTGTGTAAAAGTCAATCAGATTCGAATATGTGAGTTCCAATTATGCATGACTGCAGCTGTGCAGGTTATGGTCTACCATTAGTTGCCGCACACGCAGTGTGGTGGGTTTTTTGGTTTTTTTTAAAAACGAAATTGAATCTCTTATTATCCTCACACTATCTGTGTGATTGAAGCATCGGTTGAGTAGAGTGTTTCAGGGAACCACAGGCTCAAACTCTTTTCAGCCACCATGTCCCTCCTGCAGCCATCACATCCAGTGATTGCATCTCATGCAGAAACCAACATTGCAATCCAAAAAAGAAATTTTGTGTAGTACGTCAAGATTGCAATCAATGGTCTGAGGCTGGTGAGTCTCCACTATAGACTGGTCTCTGTGAACCAAGCTGCAAGTGTCTGGTGACACTTTAAAGGCAAGTGAAGAGACTCATGAATATTCCACCCCGTTCACTAGCCCTCCACTTTTCCACCACCTTCTCACGTGCAGCTCTAGAGGTGGGCGAGTGGAGGTCGAGTAAACAGGGAGGAATACACATTAGTGTGCTCACTTGACAGGCAAGTGCAACTCACCACTTACAGCTTGATCTGTAGCACAATCAGTGCTAGGGGGTGGGGGGATACCTTTGGCAAACAATTGGGAAATTAACAATATGAGATTGCCAAACATGATTCTAAAGGTGTGAATAAAGATCACCAATAGTGAAAGGGGATTTTGGGATTAGGTCTTCCAAAGGGTCCCACGTGGCCCCTTTTTCATCAAGCAGCAACAGGTCAAGCCACAGCAATGATATGTGTCAAAATTATTGTTGATGTGGTGAGAAAGGTGCGAAATAGGGGAGATAACCCAGCGCTTTTCTATACCAAGGAGCTTGCCAAATATTGCCGGGGATAGTGGGTGGGGTTGCCAATCTCTGTTCAAAGCGCCCCACGACCACCTTGAACAATCGACCCTGCACGTCTGAGGAAAAAAAAAAGGGAAGGGAAGACATACTCACCAGTGCTTATCTCTGCTGTCACGTCTTCTTCTAGATCTTCTCTGGTGGGTACAGGCGCCTCCTCAGGAATGGGCCCGGCTTCCTCTTCTGGCTGATCCTCTTCCTGACGTTCTGGTCTTGACCTCCTTCTTCCGCGGAGGAGAGCTTTAAAAAAAAAAACCCAAAAAATAAATAAACCAATTTTCTGGGGGGGATAGTGCCCGGGAGGACATCGGGGATGCCCGGCAGGACATTGGGTCAGTGGTTGAGAACTTCAATCAACATCACAACATCAGTTGAAATATTCAACAGGAAGAATGAGAGAACGTCACAGTCACACTTACCGGCATGCCTTCGATCTTCCCAGCGGGGATGGCCGGCAGACTCCCATAGCCGCATCATCGTGGTGAAGTACGGAGGCTTCCCACTGTGTCAAGGTATGCCCTGCCAGGCCTCTAAAGAGTCATAAAATGAGGCCTTCACCCTTTTGAATTTTGAGCGGCACTGCTCCTCTGTCCGAGGGTATCCATGCCGCGTCATTTCTCTTGAGGCTCTCAAAAATGTTGGCCGAGTCGGCAAATGCGTGCTGTTCATCAGCCAGGTCACCTTTCCAGAATGCAGGAGAAGCATAAGCAGAGTCTCCACTTCTTCATCTTTCCAGAAAGCACCACGCCGTCTTGCCGCCATTTTTTCGCCTTTTCAAACAGTATACCGGTAGAAAGGCGGGCCATTAATGCGCATGCACTCGCATGTGGATAAGAAGGAATACCCGAGGACCTTTGCTTATTGGTCCAGGAAGTTGGGTGTAGAATTAAAATCAGTGCCCAGCGTACCGACCACCCACGTTTATTTCTCTAGTTGCACAACACTAAGTGTATAAAAAACAAATGGAGAGATCGCAAGATCCTTTTCCTCTGCTGAGTGCTGATTTAAAGTTGTCTTTTGGGATAATTGCACAAACTCGAAAAGGTCCCTGTACACGGCGTGCAAAGCTTCCAAAACTTAACTTCGCAAGAAATCTGCCCTCTTTGGTGTTGGTGAATATTTGTGCAATAACTAAAGTGACAAAAAACCATTCCTTGAAAATAGACATAAATTCCATGTCAGTGTCGGGATGAAAGGCACCACAATTAGATGGCACCAACGCAAACCCCTCACCCTGTCAACGTTGGCTTGGACAAAGATCTGAAAGCCCAAGTTTAATTTGTGGCCCTGAGGGTTAAGACACAAAGGTCACAATTAATCATGAAGCCCAAGAGTAACGGTTCAAGAACCAGAGGAGTTAGCCGTGTTAGTTTGTAGTAGCAGAATCAAAAAGAGTCCAGTAGCACCTTTAAGACTAGCCAATTTTATTGTAGCATAAGCTTTCGAGAATCCCCTTCTTTTCTCTCTCTCTCTCTTCTCCCCTCCTCTTCTGTATCTGCCCAGTTTTGGTTCAAGAACAAGCTCAGGGCAATGGGGAAGATTACCCCAATGCTGCCGATGTGGTGTGTTCTGTGACCACAAAATTGTCCATCTGACGGCAGACCCTTCTCCTGTCTGGCAAACCTAGGCATATTGTCAATTTTAATTTTGTAGAAAAAATTCTCCACCCCCCCCCCCCGGCACCACTTCTGTTAAACTGGTTTTGTCCATCCCCGTGCACAATTACTCCAGACCCTCCCTTGGAGCTGTTTCCATGTCTTGAAACACGGCACTGCATTCCTCTAACCACCTTTCTATACCATTACAAATTTCAAAAGAGGGACACAAAGAAGGACATCCATCGAAGAATAACACTCAATTTAATTTTTTAACATGGTTGCAAATAACGATAATTAAATTCTAGAAAAAGAACTGTATGCAGTGAAGGGAAGAGAAATCTCATAAAAACAGATCACAAACATTCAACGTCGAAAATCAGTAAACATGAATGTGGACAGAGCCTCTCGCACGACTTTCCCCTCCTCTAAGTGGCCTCTGTCCGGTTCCAAATCTGCCTCCTCTTCCTGTGGAACCAATACCGGATTGGGATCACCCAGGCAACTAACAGAATTGTGTCCACGCTCCTCGCAGATGTTATGCAGGATGGCGCAGGCCGTCACCACCGCCAACACGTTCTCCTCTCTGCAATTGAGGCAGCTGGCCAAATACCTCCATCTTGATTTTAAACGGCCAAAACATCTCTCCACCACATTCCTAGAGCGGGAAAGTGATCTGTCGAAATGTCTGTGGGCATCTGTTTCTCCGTGGTTTCCATATGGCTTCATGAGCCAACGTCGAAGAGGATAAGCTCCATCAGAAATAATTAGAGGGGGGACAGTGACATCTCCCAACTGAAGACTGGGATTTCCAGGAATGAATGTTCCTGCATCCATGGCGGCACAAATTGCTAAGTTCCTGAACACAAAGGCGTCGTGATTCTTTCCGCTCCACCCGATTTCGACGTCTATGAATCGCCCGCGATGGTCCACAGTCCCTTGAAGGAGTATTGACGAACATTTCTTTCTGTTTCCATACTGCTCCGGGCTTCCACCAGGAGCACATATTGGGATATGTGTCCCGTCTATTGCTCCAATGCAATGTGGAAAACCCAGTGCTGCAAATCCGTCCATAACCTGTACAAAAGATAAAATGAATGCCATGATCAAAAGAAGCCAGGACTTTGCCTTGGAAACAGGGAATAGATCTGAGATGCAGTTCATTATAACGAGGTAATGGTATATCGATGTAAATCACAGCATAAATTTTTTTAAAAATGAGGGATCACTCACCGTTCCCACTTCACCACCCAAGCATATGGTCTTCGATAGAAGCTCTGTCTCCAATGCATAGCAGACCTTTAAAACCACGGAACACACGGTGGCAAGGCCGATGCCGAACTGGTCTTTTGCCTGCCTGTAACAGCTGCCTGTGGCAAGGCACCAGATTGCCACCGCAACCCTTTTTTCAACTGGCACTGGTTTTCGGAAGGACGTAGTTTGACGCTCCAGACGGGGTCTGAGGATGCGGACAATGTTCTCAAAGGTGTCACGCGTCATCCGATAGCACTCCAACCAGTCCTGATCTTCCCAGCAGCAGAGCACAATTCTGTCCCACCAATCTTGGCTTTTTTCTGTGACCCATCGTTTTCTTGGCACATACTCCTTGGCCAAGCAGAACCACCTTTCCATCATTTTTTTTCTCCTTTGAATTGCAAGCCTCCGACTTAGCCTCCTCCTGCGTGCAATTGAATCCTGGAGTCGAATGTAGTGCTTTCTTCTTTGCATAAACCACCGCAGGTATGCCAACTGAAGCTGGAAATTAGTTTGGATCAGGCTGAAAACAAGTTTTGCCACCGCAATGAACACTGCTACATGGGATGCCATGGCCAGACATCCACAGTCACCAGGACCACCGCAAACAAGAGCACTTGCTAGTTCAAAACCCACTCCGCCAACCATTTCAAATTTGCCCGCCTCAATTTGGAACCAATAGAATGCAGTGGTCAGTGGATGCCAAGAAACCAAACAATCATGTGATACGGGGTGTGAGCAATAACAACCAATTACAATGATGTATTGGTATATCGCTATTGAAAGTCACGTTTTTTAAAAAAAAGGGGAGGGTTCTTTCGCTGCGCGTCACAGATCACGCTACTAGGAAAGGAAATGGCGCTTTTTCAGAGGCGGGTGCGAACATCGTGTGATGAGAGGGGATCGGATTAAAAGGACTAATCAGAACGGAAAGTGAGAATTGCGGAATAAAGTGGGGCGGGATGGAAGCGGAAAAATAAGGCAGTGTGAAAACGGCCTGTCTGTTTAAACAATTCATCCGAGAGGAACTGGAAGAGAATGAACTAGCAAGATATTGAGCATATGGGAATTTACCAAAAATATAAGGCTTTATTTGATTTTTCACTTTGTGTGTCACCTTAAATTTGTCTCTAAAATGATTAATATAATGACTGTTAAGTAATTCAATTGCTCTGGTCCTACAAGGGAGATTGCTGTCCTCTGTAAATTCCGTTTTTTTCTTGTTCAGAGGAACTTGAGTGCAGCTTGACATCAAAGACACCAATGTGTACATGCCCACCTGTGCTGAGCAAAGGGATGTTGGTGAGAAAAGTCCTTTAAAATCATAGCCTGAAACATCATCTTCTCCCCAACTTTTTAAAATTTTATATCATATGGCCCGAGGAAGAGTTCTGTAGAACCTGAAAGCTTGCACAGTGTTTTGTACCAGCGTTATTAGGACCAAAATGATTGGTCCTAATAAAAGGTATTATGTGGATTGTGGTTTCTTTTTAGATTTAGATTTTGGACTGGCACAGTTTTAAACTACTTCTGTTTACACAATTGCTTGCTTAGTAGAGCAGCTGTAGAAAAAGAATGGGAGGAAAGTACTTATATATTTTATTTATTTTACAAAATTTATACTCTGCCTTTCTGTCCTCATAGGGGTCATCAAGGCAGCTAACAAATTAATACACAATAAAATTACAATTTAAAAAACATTAAGACCAGCAAAAACATATCATTAAACAATTAAAACTAGAGCTAAAATACATACAAAAACATAAACACAATAATTAAAACATTGGATAGGAGTGAGGCATCATAGAAACAATGCCAAACAAAATAAAAAAGCTTTTACCCACTGGTGGAAGATGGCGACAGAAAGGGACAGACATGTCTCCCAGAGAAGAGAATTCCAGATTCTTGGTGCCACTACTGAGAAGGCCCTTTGTTAAGGTGCCACTCACCTAATCTCAGAAGTTTGGGGCACCCAAACCAGGGCCTACATAGATGTAGTGATCTGGTGCGGTTCCTAAGCGAGTAGGTGGTCCTTCAGGTATGGTCCCAAACCCTATATGGTGCTAAAGGTCAACACCAGCTCCTTGAACTGTGCCCAGATAGAGACTGGGAGATGGAACAAGACTGGAGTGATAGGGTTCCTATGACCCTCTCCTATCAATATCTTGGTTGTGGTATTCTGCACTAATTGAAGTTTACAGACACTTCTCAAGGGCAAACCCACATAGAGTGCATTGCAGTAATCTAATCTAGATGTAAGCAGTGCATGTACCACGATGGCCAGATCTTTTTTGCCAGGAAAGGCGGCAGGTGTTTAATCAGCTGAAGCTGGTAAAAGGCACTCCTGGTCACAACTGCCACCTGCTTATCCAGGTGGACCTGTTCCTTCAAGAGGAGTGTATCCCCATTCAGAATGGGTGTCACCTTAATTCCTGGCTAGACATTCCATGCTTCAGCAGCACTTCCATCTTGTCAGGAGGATTAAGCTTTAGTTTATTTTTCTGCATTCACTCCAAAGCTGCCTTCAAGCACAGGCTCATGGTTTCTCTAGCCTCCCTGGGATCAGCTGGAAGCACGAAATAGAACTGAGTGTCACCACCACATATTTATGACAACCCAGCCCAAATCTCTGGATGACTTCATTCAGTGATTTCATGTAGATGTTCATGAACATAAGGGACAAAATGAAACCTTGTGGGACAGCTCAAGCCAAAGGTTATGAGGTTGAGAAGCAGTTGTCCAGCACCACCTTTGGAAACCTACCCTCTAGGTAGAACTAGAACCACCACAAAATCGGTACTTCACAATCCCAGCCTGGAAAGGTGGTTCGGAAGGATACAATGATCAATGATATAAAAATCTGCCAAGAGGTCCTAGAGAATCAACAGAATTGCATTCCCTCTATTCACTTTCTGGTGCAGGTCATCCACCAGTATGACCAAGGCTGTTTAAATCCGTTAACCAGGCCTAAAACCAGATTGGAAAGGATATAAATGATTTGTCTCATCTTGGAAAGTTTGAAGTTGTCCAGCCACCACCTTTTCAAACGCCTTGCTCAAGAATGGAACATTTGAGACTGGTTGAGATTTCCTGGGTCAAAGGCAGGCATTTATAGAAGTGGATGTACCACAGCCTGCTTCAAGGTGGGGGCAAGCACCCATTCTCTCAAAGAGGCATTAACTAATTCTTGGACCCAGTCAGACAGCCCCCCACCCCAGCAGATTTAGGTAGTTAGTTATGACAAGAGCCATACAAGCAGGTGGTAGGCCTCAAATCTAAAAGGATCCTGTCCACATCCGCAGACAGAATAAACTGAAAAATATTCCAAACAACTGAACAACATGTACGGTGCATGAAATTAGGTTCAGTAGACTTAGAAGTGAAATTAGCAAAGTGCAAAGAAAACTACTTTGAACAAATCACCTCCTCCGCTTGAACTCTAATGTATTCTTTCTCTGTACTTACCAAGCAGTCACTCCAGAGAATCTCCCCAGTCCTTCCAAGAGTATTGCTGAAGATGGGGTTTGTCAGGATGAGACAAGGATCTCGGACACTGAGGGGCAGGATGAGTGGACATCTTTTTAAAAAACCTTGAATCACAATGATGTTATAACATCATAATGTGTTCTGGGATTCACTCTCAATGTCCAGCTTTTATTTTGGTTTTTTTTGCAAATGGTGATTCTCTGATAGCCTTATTATTGCTTGGAACTGTTTGTGACTCCTACACTATTGCGTTCTTTATTGCAGGGGTGAATGTGTTATCCTGAGTATATTTTTTAAGTTTGTTCATTTGTTTCAGGTCAAGCAGCTGCAATTGTTCCAGGGGAACCGTTGCAGGATGGACAAGTATGCCTCCCTCATACACACCCCCTCGCAATTCTCAAAGAGGGTTAGGTTTTGCTTTGCTTTTCCAAATCCATTTTCACACTGCTTCTGGACTCTATGTAGCCCTCCAAGAACATTTGTTACCAGGGTCTCCTTTGAGACCCTGTTTGGTGCACCCCAAGTTCCCATTTTCTTGAAGATTCCCTCAAGAAAAGACACACCACATTGTGGGCCAGCATGGAGACGTTATGATGAAATGTCCTTATTACCCCTCCTCCCAGACACCACAGCCAGTAAAACACCCCCCCTTTGTTGTTGTTTCTCCCTGGCCAGCCCCCCTCCCAAGAAGCACATGGCACTAGGGGACGGTTCTTTATGACCTCCCTTGGGGCACCATGGCCAGGAAAACATCCCCCATCTCTGGTTGCTTCTCCCCAGTCAGCACTCCCAGTAGCTGATTGTGCTGCAAATGACTATGTTTTTTTGGTTTGTTTCTCTATTTCTCTGCTGCTCTTTCAGGAAGCAGTAAGGAAAGGGCTGTTGCAGAATTGCTTCTCGGCATCCATCTGCACAATGCCCAGAGAAGAAAGCCTCATGTGGCCTTATTCCATGATGTTGCAGATCTCATGATCTCTCAGTGCAAGAGAGAGGAAGAGATGGCTGACCTCCAACACAGAGAAACGCTACAGGAGGAAAGACGATACCACAACGAACCACTGGAGGAGGCCAGGCAGGACTGTCAGGTGTTCCAGGAAGTTATGAACCAGAACATGACAGTCATGCTGGCTGCTGTGAAGGTGCTTAACAATCTTGGAGATTTAATGCTTGGCAAGCAACAGGGCCTGAATGCATGTGTGAAAGCAGAGCTGGTGATCCCCCTATCATGGAAAGAAGCAGCTAACAGGGCTTGCCCTTCCAAACCACAGGTGCAAAACTCATGTGGCAAAGGCAGCCCCAGCAAATATACATCACAGCCAGAGGCTGCTAATAGGCTGGGGGGAGGGGCTCCCAAGCAATCCTATGTTGGCTGGAAAAGGACCAGGTATTCCCCATAACGTGACTGACCAGACCCATCTGGTTGGGTCAATTGGTTTACAGGAAGTAAATTAAAAGTTTTTTTCTGAAGACTAACAAATGCTTTTCTAAATCTATGTGAAAGACACATTTCTTCCATTCATACAAAAACTGATTTTAAATATTTAAAAATATGGAAACTATTTACAATTGATGCAGAAACTATATACACAGTTCTTTACAAATTTAGGCAGTGGATCCTGTTGTGGAGGGAGTGTAAGGTGCCCTTGAATGTTTCTCCTTCAAGCTGTTGTGTTCCCATTCAAGGGATGGAATTTTCTCCTCCAGCTCCCTTGTTTTCCTCCTTGATCAAGTTGCCTCTGACCTATGGCGACTCTATATGAAAGAAAGACCTCCAAAACATCCTATCATTAACAGACTTCCTCGGATCTTGCAAACTGGAGGATGTGGCTCCTTTTATGGACACTAATGAATAGTGCTTTTACTTTCAATGTTTACATCTCAGTCTCTGTTTTATGGGTCACATTCTATATCTTTTAGAAATGAGTCTGAAACAACAAATATAGACACAAGCCAAATTAAGAACTCGAAAGCTATTCAATTATAAGATGTCATTATAGTAACTATGTGAGTGTGTGTTAAGTTCTGTTCATTTGCCTCCCACTTACGGTGACCCTATGAATGAAAGACCTCCCAAACATCCTATCATTATCAGGCTTGCTCAGATCTTACACACTGGAGGATGTGGCTTCCTTCCTTTACTGAGTCAAGCTTTGTTTCCTATTGCCTTGCACTTTTCCTAGCATTATTGACGTTTCCGAATAGCCTTGTCTTCTCATGATGTTACCAAAGTACAATAGCCTCAGTCTTGTCATTTTAGCTTTTATGGAGAATTCAGGCTTAATTTGAACCCATTTATTTGTCTTTTTAGCCATCCACGTTGACTGCAAAACTGTCCTCCAACATCACATTTCAAATGAATCCATTTTCTTCCTGTCCGTTTTCTTCATTGTCCAGCTTTCATATCCATACATAGTAATAGGGAAACCATTCTGCTTCCCCATATTCTGTCCTAACAGTAGCCTCTTGTCCAGAGTACAGGTTGCAAATCAAAACAATCACCACCATTTCTTTTAACACTCTCTATAGCTTTTCATGATCCACACAGTCAAAAGCTTTGTTGTAATCTATTAATTTTCTTCTGATTTTCTTCTGAAATTCCCTAGTATGTTTGCAATGTGAACTTTAGTTCCTCTTCCTTTTCTGAATCTAGTTTGAACATCTAGCATTTTTCATTCCATATTCGGAAAGAGTCTTTGCTGTAAAATTTTGAGCATCATTTTGCTTGCATGAGAAATTAATGCAATGGTCCAATAGTTACTGCACTCCTTGGCATCTCCTTTTTTGGAATTGGAATGTAGACTGAGCGTTTCCAGCCTGTGGGCTATTGTTTTGTTTTCTGTATTTGTTGGCAGATTCTTGTTAAGATTTTGATGGACTCAGTTTCTGTAGCTTGAAATAGGTATTTTGGTATTCCATCTACTCCAAGTGCTTTGTTTCTCCCAGTTGTTTTGAGTGCAGCTTTTACTTCACTTTCTAAGATTTCTGGTTCTTCGTCAAAAGATTCTTCTTTAACGGTATCGGTTACCCTTCCATCTCTTCTGTATAGTTCTTCAGTGTATTGTTTCCATCTTTATTTTGTCCTGATCAGATACCGAGCCATATTAACCCATAGCTGGGTCCCTAGGCTTTCAGGTATTTTAGGCCCCCTCCAGCACTTCAATCTTTGACCCCACCACAGCTGACAGTCTGACCCTGGTATGGTAGGTACTAGACCGCAGTACATATTCCTATATCCATTTTGAGGATCTCCTGAAGAATTTTATTAATAATTTAAAAAATATTTTTATTGTGTGAGTAGAATTTTTCAGGAAAAATTGGGGGTATAATTGTTCGATACTGTACTATTTTGAAGTGAATAAAATTTTTATTATTTGTTAAAATATAATTTATGAAGAATTATTTTAATATAAGAGACAATTTGTTTCACTTCAATAAGGAAGCAATTAATTATTTTATTAATAGAGGTTATATAAGTGAATCAATTAATTGTAATTTATGTGGGGGTGTGCCTCAGCAAAAAAAAATTGATGGACCCCTAGTCCTTGTGGGACCCCTAACCTTCAGCTTAGTCAGCCTCATGAATAATACAGCCCTGATGAGAAACTGTATTTCCGTATTGATCTTTCAGCATCCCCAGCTGTGGCTTGAATTTCTCTTTGATTTCACAGACCTTGTGGAACAGATTCCTTGTTCTTCCTTTTTTTGTTGTTGTCTTCTGTTTCTTTGCACTGGTTATTACAATGGATTTCTTTGTCTCTGTGTGCAAGTCACTGAAAAGCTGCATTTAGAATTCTGACTCCATTTCTGTCACATTTTGCTTTTGCTTCTCATCTGTTGTTAGCTGTTGTTTTCTGAAGATATCAAAAACTACCTATTCAGAGTCCTCAGTCATTCATTTCGGCTTTTCCTTTCTTTTGGCTATAGGAATAGTCTTTGCATGTTCCTCCTTGATAATATCTCTGGATTCAGCCCATAGTTCTTCAGGTTTATGATCAATAAAACTTAGTATTGCAAATCTGTTCTTTTCATGATCTTTAAATACTTCAGGAATATAATTTAGATTGTATTTTGGCACTATGATTCTATTAGTGTTTCTAATTTTTGATATTAGCAGCTCATGAGCTGTATCACCATCAGTTTCTGGTCTTGTTTTAGCAGAGAGAATAGAGCTTCTCCATCTTTTGCTTCCAATTATGTAATATATTTGGTTCCTGTATTGGTCACGTGGTGATTTTCACATATACAGTTCTCTTTTTGGTTGCCTGAAGCATGTGTTAGAAATGAACAGGTTTCACAAAATTCTATTAGTTACTCTCCTGCTTCATTTCGTGATCCTAGTCCAAATTTTCTAACACTGTTTGATTCTGCTTTGTCTCCTCCTTTTGCATTCCAGTCACCTGTGATTATCAGGTTTAACAAACAAGATTATTTTGTTTAGGTGTATGATCAATTTCTTCTTGGATACTTGTGTAAAAGTTTTTGATTTCTTCCTCCTCACCACCTGCAGTTGGAGTGTAAGCTTGAATGATGGTTATGTTAACAGCCTTCCACAAAGTCTGATTGATATTACTACGTCAGATTTTGTATTGTAGCTCTTGACTGCTTATGTTATGTCTCACCTCACTATTAGAGCAACACCACTTTTTTTGAGTTTGTCATTTCCACAGTAAAACACTTCGTGGTTTTCTGACTGGTAATGTCCTGAGTTGGTCCACATTTAGTCGCTCATACCCAGCACTGCAATGTTTAAATGTTCCATTTCTTTTTTTACGATTTCTAGCTTACCTAGCTTTATACTTCTCACATTCCATGTTCCTATTATGTGTGTTGCATCTATTCACATCTGCAACTGGATATCCTTTCGGCTTTAATTCAATCCCATCATTAAGAATAACACTATTCATACTTGTCCTCGGCTCTTCCTCAGTAGCCAATTTGGCCTGGGGGTCCTGTCTTCTAGCACTATATCTTCTTTCATTTTGGATTGTCTTGTCAAGGTAAGAGGTTAGCAGAAGTGGTTTACCAGAAGTGGTCTGTGAAAGATCATCTGCCAGTGTCACCTTCCACTATTGCTGCTGCTCAGTAGCTAGCCTTCAAGAATTCCTCCACTCCCATCACCATTGGAACAGTCAATTCTGTTCTACTGATGTGATCTAAAGGGGGTGGATGCATCTTACTCTAGTGTCTCAACTGTGACCATTCCATCTTGAGTGATTCTTCCAGGAGTTTAGACTCTGGATAAAGCCTGAGCTCCTGACAGTGTTGCTCTCAGCTTCACTGACACACTCGAACATCCTCACCACATTAAGGTGTGTATCTAAGGGGGGGCACTTATCTAATGGTTAAAAATAATAAGAACCTATGAGGGAAGTGTAAACTCAAAAATAAATGCTATACCTTTTTTATGATAAAGTCCTTAAGTAAATGGGTTATGAATTGCTTTGGCACAAACACAAATAGCCACAGTGATTGGTAACAATGTGTATTGAAGAATAATTTTGCTCAGTTCTTCTGGTGAGCCATACTCCTTGTAAAGCTATCAAGAGTTCTGCTCCACAGTTAATTTCATGAGTGTTCATCAATGCCCTCGTAACTGACAATATTTTTATTTATTTATTTATTTACGTTATTTATAATTCACCTTTCTCACTGACACTCAAAGCGGATTTTACACTGTGAGTCAGTACAGTCAATTTCAAAGACATTTCAATAAACAATGTAATAGGTTATATTAATGCAAATTTGCAAAGATTTAAACCCAGCAGAAATCCGATGCTGAAACAGAACATAAGCAATTCTAAGTCTGACATATTAAACAACATGGAAAAGACCCATTAGAATCATACTTAACAGCAACAGACAGTACATAATAGTGAAGTCTATAGTCCCTATCCCTTTACTGATGTATCTCTTTGAGATCACTTCCTTAAAATACAGCTCCCCTATCTAAAAAGCTCTCCTGATTAATTCAGTTTTGCATAGTTTGTGGAAAACCTGAAGAGTGGGAACTTTCCTGACCTCATCAGGTAGGTTGTCCACAGCATTACCCCCAAAGTCCCATTGAAATGCTCCACTAATCCATTAGAAAAATGGTAGCTCTACCTAATTGTTAGATGCTTCCCCCTCCCCCACACATCTACCAATGCTTTTCCATGGAGACTGCAACCAGTGATGGGTTCCTGTCTGTCAAAAATTTTCCTACGACAACCTAGTCTCCCAAATATGGAGATCAGGGCATCTGCCACAGTGTTACAAACTAGTTTCCCCTCTGGGTAAGTCTCAGGAGGGGACTGAAGATATCAAAAACTACCTGTTCCTGTTTGGGATCCATGTTCACTTCCTGTTTGGGATCCATGGAGGTCTAACACAGCTCTGGGAGCAGAGCTGACCGGGCTGCCGTTTTTAGTGACCGGCGGGGGCAAACAAGCCCGCGGTCCCCTGTTCTCAGGCGGAGAACAGGCTTTGAACGCTCAAGTACCTCAGGGCGCGTTGATCTCGGGCGAGGGGGGGTTCTGCGCAACGGATTCTCCCCCGTCCCTTGAGGTCCCACCCTAAGACAGGTCGGCCTATATCTCTGCGGCAGTTCTGGGGCCAGTGACGGCTGGCATAAGATCTACATGCCCAAGCATCAACAGGAGGAAAGAAGGTGAAAGTGAACCTGAGTTTGAAGCAGTGATTACAACCCAGAAAGACGTTTGAAAAGGTAAAGATCACTATCTCTTGAAACGGGATGAATTACTTAAAGTAAAGAAGCATTAAAGGGGACTTTTAAACTGCAACAGTTTGATTAAAAGTAGAGGAAGACTCGGCAAGAAACAGATTAGTAAAAGGACTAAGCTAAAAGAAGTAATTAGAGAAATTGGAGGATTGTTGTTCATACCTGTGGTTGTGAGGAGATAATAGACTGTGAGAAAGCTTCTACCATCGCGAGAGCTGCTGTGAGGAGACAGGAAACAGGAAGTACGTAATTGTGATAGAGCTGCTGGAGAGAGACGGCCCTAAGGCAGACAGGAAGAGGGCAATCGCCATCTTTGAAGAGGGAAGGGCATGGGCTTCAGCAGAAGAGGAAGTATGCCATATTGGATTACAAAAATATAGAAAAACCATAGAGAAAAGATGCCCGGCATTTTGGATTTTGTAAGTGCTTTTTTTTTCCTTTTGAAACCGGGACATTTGAATTAAATTAAATTAAAGGGACACTTAGCCAAGCGCCACGGAGTTAAGAAAACGAGCAGATTCGTGGGAGCGAGGCAAGTCAAGCCCCACGATGTCGAAAAAAGAGTGGCAGACGGCTATGGAAAATTTAGACAAAAGATTTTCGGAAATGTTAAAGGTCCAGCAGGAGCTGGTGAAAGAGATCAAAGAAGTTAAAGAGACAGTTAAAAGTGAATTGGCAGAAATGAAAAAGGGAATGGAAGCAACACAGCAAAAAGTTAACGTGGTGGAGAAGGCGATGGAGAATCTCTCAGACACGCAACAGACAGATATGAGGACGATGAGGGGCAGAATGGCTATTGCGGAGAGCAAGTATATGGAAAAGCAGCTAAGGTTTCGCGGTTTGCCGGAGATGGAGGGAAAGACAGCTCAAGAGCAAGTTGCTGAAGTGTTAGCTGGATACCTGGGTAAGGAAGAAGAAGAAATCGTGGCTATCCTAGATGTGGTGTATCGTATAAACTCAAGACTTGCGACCCAGAGGAAGTTACCAAGAGACGTGATTGTGCAATTTACAACCAGAAATATGAAAGAAATGATTGTGAGCAAGCAATTCCAAGACCCATTGGAGGTTGATGGCAAGACGGTGATTATTATGAAGGAGTTACCTAGATCGGTGTTGCTTGATCGGAAAAAATATAAAGCCTTAGTCCAAATTTTGAAGGACATGAAAATAAGATATAGATGGGAATTACCGGAAGGACTGGCATTTGAGTTTGGAGGAGTGAAAAAGCGCATCAGATCTGAATCTGAAATGGAAAAGTTTGAGGGACAATGAAAAGGACTTACCAGCAACAAGGCTATGAATATGGAATGTAAGGTTATATCTTGGAATGTAAATGGACTTAAATCACCCAATAAGAGAAAAAGTACTTTTCACTGGCTATTAAAACAGAAATGTGATATTGTTTGTTTACAAGAGACTCATATTAGAAAACAGGATGTAAAATATCTAAAACTGAGCAAATTGGGCACTCATTTTGCAGCGGCCACAAAAAAGAAAAAAAGGGGAGTGGTCTTGTATATTAGAGAGGAGCTGCAGCCAAAGTTAGTGTTTAAGGACCCAGAAGCCAGATTTTTAGCGGTGGAATGTACATGGAATTTAAAGAAAGTGCTGGTGATTGGAATCTATGCACCTAATGGAGCAAAAGAAAGCTTCTTTGAGGATTTGAGGAAGCAATTAGATGAACTTTCTTATGACCAGATAATTCTTGCAGGAGACTTCAATAGAGTTACAAATTTGGAGCAGGACAAGAAATCAGCAACTGCACAAAAGAAAAGAGGACTACTACCAAAACCTTTTTTTGCATTAATGCAGCAGGAAACTTTGGAAGATGTATGGAGAATACAGAATCCCAAGGGCAGACAATTCACATTTTTCTCCGCAAGACACTCTACTTTATCACGAATCGACATGATCTGGGCCTCAAAGGACTTAGTGTTATGGACTAAAGAGGTGGAAATAATGCCTATGGTAGGCTCAGATCACAATCCAATTATGTGGAAGTTTGGGAAAAGAACTAAGAGGAAAGGATGGAGAATAAATGAGGACTTGTTGCAAGAGGGAGAAAACTTGGAGATGTTGAGAAGGGAAACTAAGTTCTTCATACAATACAACATGAATCGAGAAGTACCAACCAACAAGGTATGGGATACCTATAAGGCAGTAATTAGAGGCATACTAATGGACTTAAACGGAAGAGCCAGGAAAAAACAAGAGGAGAAGAGACAGGAGATTACAGAGAAAATAAAAGCCAAAGAAATACTACTAAAGAAAAGACCAGGGAAGAAGAAAGTTTACCAAGACATTAAAATTTTACAAGAACAGTTGACAGCAATGAATAATAAAGAACTGGAATGGAATCTGAAGAAAATGAATCAAAAGTCGTTTGAAGGAGCAAATAAACCTGGGAAATATTTGGCATGGCAATTGAAGAAGAGAAAGGAGAAGAAGACAATAAATAAAATATGTGAGGATAATAAAGTATATCTGGAACAGACTGCCATTAGTAGAGCCTTCTACAAATTTTATGCTAAATTGTATAATAAAAAAGAGGTGAATAAAGATTCAATAGCGACATATCTGGGGAAAATGAGGCTCCCAGTGATCTCGGAAGATTGGAGAAATAAATTGAATAGTGAAGTGACAGAGGAAGAGATAAGGAAGGCAATACAGTCAACAAATCTGGGTAAGGCGCCAGGGCCTGATGGACTCACAGCTAAATTTTATAAGGTAATGGTCAATGAACTGGTGTCATTCCTAAAAGAAGTGATCAATGGTGTTATGAGAGACCAAAGAATTCCAGATACTTGGAGTGAAGCTAATATATCATTGATCCCTAAAGAAGGACAGGACTTGACTAACGTCAAAAATTACAGACCTATTTCCTTACTTAACAATGACTATAAGATCTTTGCAAAGATCTTAGCGGAAAGAGTAAAGGGATGGCTATCCGAAGTTATTGGGGAAGAACAAGCTGGTTTTTTACTGAATAGACAAATCAGAGACAATTTAAGGACAGTTATAAATGCTATTGAATATTATGATAGGCGTTGTGATAAGGAGGTTGGGTTCTTCTTTGTGGACGCTGAAAAAGCATTTGACAATTTGAACTGGGATTTTATGTTCGCCACTATGGAACAGCTACAGTTGGGAGAAAGATTTATCAGAGCAGTAAAAGAAATCTACAGAGACCAGAGTGCAGCAATTGTGGTGAATGACGAGGTGACTAAGAAAATGACTATAGGCAAAGGTACAAGACAAGGTTGCCCATTGTCTCCACTGTTGTTTATAATGGTTTTGGAAATTTTGATGATACAGATCCGAGAAGATAATGCAATCCGTGGAATAAAGATAAAAGACTTTTCCTATAAGGTCAGAGCATTTGCAGACGATATAATGTTAATTGTGGAAGATCCAATTGAAAACATGCCAAGGGTAATAGAAAAAATCACAGAATTTGGAGATTTGGCAGGTTTTTTTGTAAACAAAAAGAAGTCAAAGATACTGTGTAAAAATATGACTAAACAAAAACAACAGCAACTTATGGAAATAACAGACTGTGAAGTAACAAATAAGGTGAAATATTTGGGAATTGAACTGACTGCAAAGAATATAGATCTATTCAAGAACAATTATGAGAAATTGTGGACTCAAATAGAGCGAGACTTGATTAAATGGAATAGATTAAATTTGTCATGGTTGGGAAGAATTGCAGCAGTCAAGATGAATGTGCTGCCAAGAGTGATGTTTTTGTTACAGACAATACCAGTTATTCGGGATTCCAAGCAGTTTGAGAAATGGCAGCACAAGTGGAAAGTACAAGAAGTGCCAACTATCGAGGACTGGATTCACAAATTGCTGTACATGGCAGAGATGGATAAACTGACAAGAAAACTAAGAGACCTTGATCCAGGACAGTTTAACACAGATTGGGAGAAGCTGAAACAATATTTGGTGAAAAAATGGGAGGTGGGAGGAGAACTGTGGCAGTTTGAAAATTATTGAAGAAAAACAAAAGAAGAGAGAAGTGACTATACCGGGGGGAGGAGAGTTAAAGAAGAATTACTAAGCAATTATTCTATTTGATTATTCTATACAGTATTAAGTAATAGTTATTATGTGATATATAAGAATAGAAATTAATTAATTAATTATGTTGCTGGCAGATAGGGGTGTAATTGAGAATTAACAGAATTAAAATTCATGAATACAAGAAGGGGGGGAATGAGAAGTAGCATATAGAATATAGGTTAAATTGATTGACTTATGCTGAAGGTATTTTTGGTTATAGCGATATTTAGAAATGTGCAGAACATGGGTCAAATTGATTGACTTATGTCGAATGTATATTGTGTTTATAGGTATATTTAGAAATGTGTAGAATATGAGTCAAAGTGATTGACTTTATGTTATAAAGATAAGAGATATAAGAGATATAAGAGGAAGTAAAGAGTAACATAGAGTATAAGTTAAATTGGTTGACTTATAAATGTATTCATCACTTATGAGTACTCAAGTTAGGTATAGGGAGGGATAAATTGCTTGTCCCATATTGATGACATTAGAATGAATAAGTTTGAGTACAGGATATTGAGAATATTACCAGTATTATTACTATTGAATAACATGCCAGGAATGTATTAGTAAGTTGATAAGTGAAGGGAAATTGACTTAGTACTGTGTTATAATAGACTAGCTTAGAAGAGTGTGAAAGTATATGTTTAATTGACAAAATAAGTTGAAATGAGTAGGGGAAGAATAGACAAAGGGTTGGAAAACTGTTGGAAGTCAACAAACGGGGGGGGAAAGGGAGGGGGTTAGAACTGGAATATTAAAGTAATTTGATTGTTATAAATGACAAAATATTTCTAATTCCAATAAAAATTTTTTTTAAAAAAACTACCTGTTCAGAGTCCCAATGACAGGAAAATTCTGAAGGAGCGCCCTGACCTTGTCTTGTGGCTTCTCCACCAGTTGGAGGGTTACACATGATTTGCAGAAATGAGTAATGTCCTTTCCCAACCCATGTATCACAATGGTCATGTGCACACCTTTTAAGAATTAAGCCAGAGATTTATTAAAAGAATGTAGGCCGGTAGTAGTAGTAAATCCAGTAAATTGCTGCAATTAAATGCAATGTTAACCCTAATTTCTCCTCTTGGTAAGTGAACTGAAAATATATTTTTTAAAATTTATTTGCAAAATTTATATGCCTTCTTTCTGTCCTATGAGTGCCACCAAGGCAGTCAACAGTTAACATAAAACATTATAGAAACAGACCAGTAAAGCCATTCATAAAATGATTAAAATACATATTAAAAGCTCATAAAACAGTAATTAAAACATAGGGCAGGAAGGAAAAATCTTTTTTTTTTTTTTTATAAATTTTTTTATTTTTCATAACTACAAAACACTACACCAGACTATCACAAGGAAAGGGAAGAGGGAAGGGACAAAGGGGAGTGGAAAAAGAAAAAGGGGGGGGAATGAACTACAAACACTAAACACTACACTTCAATGTTTCCCTTCATACTGTCATAATACAAAAATAGCTCCATAGAATAATGATGGAGTGGTTAATCATACAGAGAATAAACATTTCAAATTCTGATTAAACTTTCCTCCCCCTTCTGGGTCCCGGACGCAATTCTCTCTGTGCAACTGCTGTTGCAATGCTCTCCTCTTCCCCCCCCCCTCCGGCTCCTCCTTTTCTTCGTTCTTGGTGCAGCAGAATTCTGGGTTTTTATTCTCAAAATCCTTTAGTTGATCTTCTGATAATATCTTATAGGCCTGATCTTTATATCTGAACCATATTCCTTCCGGGAATAACCATTTGTACTTTATTCCATGGTCCCTCAGAAGAGCTGCAAACTTTTTATATTTAAAACGCCGTTTCCGGACTAGAAATGGAACGTCCTTCAAAATCTTGACTTTCAAACCCATAAAGTCCAAATCCGCATTGTATGAGTTATATAGGATGGTGTCCCGAATCTTTTTAGTTGAAAAGTCAATAATGATCTCACGAGGCAACTGTCGCTTTATTGCATATTTTGAAGAAGCCCGACGGACCTCCAAAATGGCGCTTTTAACCTCTTCTTTAGTCGTCCTCGCGGGTGTCGCCAGTAGTTCCGAGACCAAATCCCACAGATCCTCATTTTCCTCCTCTTTCACGTTTTGGAGACGCAAAATTGTCTGCGTTCGTTCCACTTGTAGCCCGATCAGTTGGTTCTCCACCAACTTCAACTCCTTTTTTGTAGCCTTCACAAGTGACGCACTTTCCAGAGCAGACTTTTCTGCCCCCCCCCGCTGCTACCTTAATGGTTTTCACCTCTCTTTCAATTGAGCCCACCCTTTGATCAGTTTCGTTCAGCTTGTCAACAAAGGGTTTTATAGCTTCCACCACCGCCCTGCGCACCAATTCTTCGAGCGACTCCCCTTTCTGCAAGGTGGCCGAGATTGACTTACCGAGAGCGGGACTTTGCTTCTTTGCTGCCATTTGGGGGGGGGGGGGCGCCAACAAAATTCTGGAACTCCACGAAGGGGAAGAGCGAGTCTTCTTCAGATCAACCTCTCCTTCACAAACGCTTGTAGAACAGAAGGGATTCGCTTGTTTACAGGCTTCCGCCTGTTTCTTTTACTTGCCGTTTCTCGTTGCCCGGCGGCACTCGAGGCGCCGCGCACATCTGCCGGCCTCCATAGGGACAAACGGGCAATTCCCTCCCCGCATTGATTTCGGGGAGTTCTTCCCGCCGCGTCCCGGACCCTGGCTCCCTCCCTGGGAGTCCTGGGGGCTAATCCTTGCAGATCAGCCGCCCGGTCAGGGTGCCCGGTCGTTTCCTCCCGGACCAGCCGAGAGGAGCGTCCGGCATGGCTGAGAAAACGAAACCGACTCCAGGAAGGAAAAATCTTTGAGTGATTGCCAGACAAAACAAGAGTCTTTATCTGCTTGTGAAAGACAGTGACAGCGGGACAGAGTTCCTCCATTTTGTTGCCATAGCCAAAAAGGCCCTTTCTTGGGTTGCCACCCACCTAATCTCAGAAAGTGGGGGCACACAAAGAAGCAAAATGATTAGATAGATTTGCATGGGAGTAGGCTGTCCTTCAGGAGGTACATAAGTCACCCGTGGTTGTAATTTTGAAAAGAAACATCCATACAATGTTTTATTAATAGTATTTTTCTTTATTCCGTGCTTTATTTTGAGAAATTTTGAAACAAAATATTACTACTACTAACAACAACAATAACAACAACATTCATTTTATATACCGCCCTTCAGGGCAACTTAACACTCACTCAGAGTGGTTTACAAATTATGTTATTTTTATCCCCACAACAATCTCCCTGAGAATTAGGTGGGGCTGAGAGAGCTCTGGGAAGCTTTGGCTAACTGAAGGTCACCCAGCTGGCTTCAAGTGGAGGAGTGGGGAATCAAACTCGGTTTTCCAGATTAGAGTCCCAGCACTCTTAACAACTACACCAAACTGGCTCTCTAAACCATAATGTGAGCATATTTAAATAACTAATTGCCTTGACTGAATTGTAGGGATACCAAAGATAAATTTTTGAGCCCAACAATTAAGTGAACTCTACTACTGAAAGATTATTTTGCAAGATTAAAATATTGGGTTTAGGCATTAGAAGGTTTTCTTTCAAATATTAATCAGCATTGAACAAAGGCTGTGATTCCACAGCCAGAAATAAAGGTATAGTTTTAAATGCATGAAACCAGTAATTAATGAAGTTCCTTTGTATTATTGTGGCATGATGATACCATTTCTATTGGACAGAAGAGGCTACGCTTACTTTGAAGACATGTCTTGCACAATCTACAAGTGGAGACATGCAACACTTTTTTAGGAGAATCTGAAATACATTTTCTAATAAGCTTTCTAATAAACTTTGAAGCTACCATTTTAGAATCTAGTCCCTAACTTTCTGAATGATAGCAGCTACAAAAAGATCTTAAATGTCATCAATGACAGTTTGAAAAGGAAGTGAGGTAGAGACAGAGGGAAGAACCTTTAACACAAGAAGCATTCAGATGCTGATGCCGTGTGCTTTGTTAGGGAGTTTTAGGCTCAGAGATAAGAGCCTGTCAGTACTGCCATTTCAGTGCCTTTATATATTTAACCATAATATTAAAAAAGACAGAGGTCTGATGTTTGTCTTGTGCTCATTCAGCATACTTCTGTCTCTACAGACTCTATAGGCAGAGGAAATAAACCTTTAAATACCATTGCTACGAGGCACCTTAAGAGGAACTCCTTGTCATTTGTACTGCCCTTGTGTTCCTTCAAGGGCAATTTTAGGCCACTGTCTGAAACAGGATGCTGGAACACTGTTTAATCCAACAGGGCTTTTGTTATAAACCTGATGAATTGCAGATGTTGCATGCATCACCAAGGACACAACATCAAGACTAGATTGTGCAGATGTTGTGGAGAGGATAAATTGCCTTGAAACACGTTAATTACTAGAAAGAATAAGCCCTTTCTGGCATTTTGGTTACAAACATACCGTAAGAACACAAAAGTACAATGGGAAGAGCTCCATTTGTTTATTCATGTTTGCCCCATTAATATATAAAAGAGGCAGTAAGGAAGTCTAGTTTTTATAAATCAGTAGATTTATAAAAGTTTACCTTGTTAAATTTTGCAGCTTCATGCACTTTTCCCTCCAGCTTGACTCATTTCTGGTTTTTGAAATAGGCTAGAAGAGAAGTGCCTTTAATGACAGAGTATGGATAGGTAAGGAAAGGGAGGGGCAGAGTTCACCTGTCCTTACCTGCACACATCTTTTTGTTGTTAAAATTAGATTCCCTCTTTTTTAATACACAAATTGTATAGAAACATGGAACAACAAATGTGGCTGCCCCACCATATCTTGTTTGGCTGCAGGATTGGTTTGCAACAGGGGTATAGTCCTTGTCCTTAAAAACTCCTGCAATCATAGAAGGGTCCAAATATTATCTAGTGATATCCTTGCTCATGAGACCCCGCCACAATCCCCTCTTTACTGTGAGATTGCCTTTTTAAGCCAGCAACTTTTGAAGGGAAGTTCTTCTGAAAGGAAACAAGTTGTCATTTTAAAAATGACAGTTTTAAAAATACAAAAATGTCTTCAGACATCTTTGGAGCCCATGACAGATCTATCTATACAATAATAAAGAGCCAAAAGCAAGGATCGGGTTCTCCCAGAAAGTGTCTGTGTAGAAAGGAACATTACTTTTCCAACAACCGAAGAAACCTGTTTTTAGATTAGACCAACATACTCTCTTACAGGTTTTTTGTTTTAAAATCATGTTATGGCATGATACTGTCAAACAGAGACTCTGCAAAAGAGGCCTGTCTCTTCTTGCACAAAGTAAAAGATTCTGAGAATTATTGAAAGAAAGCAGGAGGTGTTGACATTACGTATATCATTAGCTGAAGCTGTAACCATGTGTCATTTGAACAATGGGTGGAGCTTGTAATTTTCCTAACAATATCAGATTATTAGCAATGAACAAAAATAATGTGTGTAATGGTTTGAAATAATAAAGCTGTTTGGTGATTATCCAAATGGCTTTGTCTTCATTAATATTGAGGAAAGAGAGAAGAAAGCTGATCTCACAAAGCTATGTATGTTAATTATAATTTTAAATACATAAAACAGATCACTATCCTAGTTAATGTTATTACTATTAACTACTAATTGGTGTAAAAAAATTAAGTAAAGGTAACACAACCACACATTGACTATGTATTTGCATATGAAATTCCCACTTGTAAAATAATCACAACTCAAAAAGTCAACAATACATTTGATACTACAAAATATTTCAGATAAAAATCTGTATATTTATAGCCAGTGCAGTGTGCTGAATAGTTTATTGGATCTGATCGTGGGTTAACTTCAAAACCACACTCTGTCATGAGCCTCACTGGGAGATATTGGACCAACTGGATCTCTCAGACTAATTTACCTCATAGGTTTGTTATGAGGAGAAAAAAAAGCTGACCCTATGTACATTGCTGTGAACTCCTTTGAGAGAGTAATTATAAATAATTATAAATAATGCTATCTTGGTGTTAGTTCTAAAACCTACTTAACTGGTCACTCACCAAGCCAAACCCAGAGTACTACCCTTTGATAATATCCCTGTTTCTTCAATTCTAGTTAGATAGTTTCTTAAGCCCCTGCTGAATCACCATATATGCCTTACGATGTGTGCTCAACTTGGTACATCACAAAATACCAGTTTACATTTAAATTAATTATAATTAATATACAGTATGAACTTTAGAACTGACTGAGTTGGAGATGATACATGTTGTGTACTTTTGTGATGCTCAGTAACCTCCTGTACAGAGGCAGCTGCTGGTACCCTCTAATCTGCATAGATATTGCATGAGCATACCCACATAAATTTAAAATCTGATTCCTTGCTTGGAGTACAGGCTTGCTTTTGGGGGAGTAGGTAGGTTGTTATACAGTTTCAATCACTTTTATGGCCATAAGCCATATGGTAACTGTTTATTATTGCTAGTCTGCCCAGCAGATTAGAGGATATGTATGATCGGTATTGGTGGTATACAGTGTAATTCTAAAAAAACACTTTCAATAGAGTAAACCCTGTTAGATAGATCTGAGTAGTATTCTAAGTAGACCTGCTTAGGGTTACTCTCTTAGTTTGTTCAGTTTATAACTAACAGATAACTGTTGTAACCTCAAAGGTATATCAGGAGCAAACCTTGAACTGAAGTAGTGGCTAGCAAGACCCAAATCGAACTGGAAATGGCAAGTGTAACTGATCTTACTAAGAATTCTTATGAAAAATTCTAGCACTTCCTAGATCCAAACTATGTTAACATAACATGTAGTTGTTATTCTTAATCAGTTCAGTGTCCGCACTGCTACATAGGCACTCTGCCAACAGGGAGGGCTGCACGTGCACTAAATGCTTGCATATGCAACCTCCACATGTAGGAAATAACTCCCCCTGGGTCATTTTGAGTTAGGAAATGTGAAGAGGCAGCAGGATTTCCTCCACTTCCACACCACAGACTTGATCTGAATTGGGGTCCTGCAGCACTTTTGAATTGAATTTCCACGGGGAATTCACAGCTGTGCATCCTATTGCAAGTCCATGTGTAACATGTAGTTTTGCCCTTAGAACAGCAAGCCTAGAAGGGTAATACACTACTTTGCTGTGAAAAACTAAATAAAGCCCTTTATGCCCTTTCTCCCTTGCTTCCTTTAATGCATGAACCCAAAACATAGGATGTTCATGAGTGGACCTGCTCAGAGCTAAGATATTAGGGGATTCAACTATTTACTGTAGTTGTTGCCTGTTTGCTGTCTGTAAACCCTTTCTTCAATAGCTCCTATCCTTCCCTCATACAAGTCTTGTTCATAGAGATCTGGAGTAGCTGGGTCAATGGATCTGGAGGCCAATAAAACAATTTTTTTAAAAATGAAAGTTGAAACAAACAGGTGACCTGCAGATAGTTTGTTTTTAAAGCATATCCTTTTCGCTCAACAATATCTGATTTCTTCATTATAACTGTGACAGAAGAAAAAGGAAACCAATTTGTGCTCCTCATGCCAACTAACCCATGAGTCATGGCTTCTTAGCCAAGCAGGTGTGACATCTAATACCAAAAAAAAAAGTATTTGCACCACCCTCCCTGGAAGCAATTCTTTACCCACAGGAGGAGCATCTAAATTAACTTGTAGACTCAATACCAAGCCCTTTTTAATTGGCAGGTGACTGTGTGAAAATGCTGACTGAATGCTATTCACAAGTACAGGCTCTTTAGAAGAACATACCTGTGGGTGTGACGTTTCTGAGAGAAAAAAACCCTCCCCTTCCCTACTAGTTAGGGTTGACGGAAAACAATGCTTTGATATTTTATGGTCCTTTGATTGTTGCCCACAGAATACAGTAATAATATGAGCTACAGATGCTGGAACAAGCTCTGAGAGTGTAAGTGACTGAAACTTTGATGTCATCAGAGGTAGATTCAGATGACAGTGTTGCAAGGTGTTGACGCTTAACAATTTTACTATGTGCTGAATTCCTGCAGGATGGGCATGCTATCTCTTGCTGAAACAGCACCAAAAAGTGGATGCCAGCTGCATCTATACAGGGCCCAAGTCATCTGGTTTGAGAACTATAATAATGCAGTTGCTAAAAAAGGGAGAGTCAGCTAGGAAATCTCTGTTTCAAATCTTTGTAGAGCCACAGACTTTTGACACAAACTTTTCAAACAGCCCTCTGCATTAAGATAGGGATAATAATATTTGTCTTATAAGACTATTGTAAGGGTGCCTGTGAAACCCTTTGAACACTTGAAATATAAATAAGGGGAGGAGGTATAAATCTTGTAAAAAAAAGTACTTTTCAATTCGAATCTAATTGGAGTGCATTGTGTTGCTTCACCCTCAGAATATAACTTTGTCAAATGATGGATAATTAATGAAGAAGACTGACAACATTTCAATTGTGACAGTTTTGTGAAACATTAAATGCAGCAGGGGTGCCAGACATGGATGAGGAACGAGGAAAAAGCAGTTGGCAGCATGGTAACCAAGAGAGATACAGGCCAGGTGAGATAAGGAAGCCACATCAGATAAAGTAATAGAATTATCTCAGTGATATCCATTTATGAGTTATTATTGAAAATTATCATATGCCACGAGTATTTGATCAGAGACTAAAACAAAGTTTTTCAGGATACTGAAAATCACAGACTTTTGGAGGATACTTTCAAAAATTTCAACTCTATCCTATGACAAACGTTTGCTGTGATAATTTTAACAAATGCATTTAATTATTAGGAGGAAGATCCAAGAGATAACTCAGTTTTGACCTAAATGCCAGTCTCACTGTATCCACCACTAAAACCACACCCATGTAATGAGAAAGCAGGAAGAGACTTAACTTTTGTGCTTCAACAGAGTTTAACCATTTTTCTTCTCAAGTGACTATTAGATACAGAATAATACAAAAGAAATGTAAAATGGACAGCATGCAAGCTACTTCTGCAGCTAGTTCCTTTCTCTTGTCAAAAGAAAAGCATCAAACAACTGCTTTCCTTTCCGTGAATATGTTGACTCCCTGCCCATAGTCCATCTGCCATCAATTTCCCATGAATATGCCACTGCCGTGTGTATATGTCACCCTAAGTGCTTGTTTTTTGACTCAGCAAGTTGTAGGTTATAAGTGGAGTATGATTCTTAGTTTCTTACACCTTATTTTTTTGCCAGTTGAAATCAACCAGAATTGAACTTTGAAATGGGTTTACATTCCTTAATTTCATCTCATTGTGCTAGTTTGGCCAAGTTATGTGTTGATGAAAACAGACCAGACTGCTTCAATCCCTGTTCTCTTTAATTTTTTGAGCCACTTACTGACTCCCCCACCCTCTTAATTTGGGAGAGGGAGGTGAAAAATCATCCCCACAGGTAGAAATCCTTTTGCCTGTGGAAATGTTCAGCTGGAGCCAAGCCATTGTTTTGCTCTGGTCCGATGTGGCACTTGTAATGATAGGGCTCAAGAATAATGCCATCTTATACGTAGGAAAACATTCCAGGCCTCCAATCTGTTTCCACTGAAAATAAAAACAAGATCCTACTTACTTCAAAAGGAGACCTTTGAATTTCAATAACTGACCCTCTACCAACTCATTCTAAAGAATAGCTTAACTTTTCTGTATAAAAAGCAAATGGTGAAATTTCTACAGAATAAAAGAGCATCATTGCATAGTGAAGGTAAAATACTGGGTCCATTATAATTCTCTCTTTTGTAATCTGCTCCCTAGACTCTAAGCTTACAGAAAAAAAATTAATGGCAAGCACTGACAGGTCTACATAGTTAGGATTAACTACTGCAGGAAAAGCAGGAGGTATTAGTTGCTCTGCTCTAAGGAGGAGCTTTGATGAAACAGTGTGCCAGTAGGCAGATCCTGAAGTTAATAGTCTTGAAAAATGCCTCGGTAAACCTACAGAGTGCCATATATGTGGTGTGTTGGCTTCTTTGCACACCTATGTGTCTACTTTCATATGCTTTACACATTCTGGAAACACACAGAGGGATTTTCTTCTGGATTGTAGATTTGTCTTTTCTTTTGTAAAGAATAGTAAATTCCAGTATTTGTAATTTTTGCTCATCAGTCAATAGTTTGCCACATTAAAACATTTCAGTTGACTGCTGCACAGAAAATTTTCCTTTTGAACTTCTATTTCTTAACTGGTGTCCTATGCACAATTTTTATGTTTCCACAAAGAATGCAGCTGGTGCAATGAGGTACGCGTTTCCATTAAAGCTAGCTGTTACTGGTGACGGGTTTGGGTACTGTAATGGAGTCCTTTCCTTGCTGAGCAATAAGAGCAAGGAGAAGGTAAACTGAATGCTGGAAGGAGATCCTTTATTAACCACTGATGGAAGGGTGCTTACTCCCTTCTTTTAGAGGATAGTACAAATAGATTGAGGAGGGGAAATGTGATTATACTTTGCCTCATTAAGAAACCAACAAATCTTAGCTAATTCATGTAACTTGATAAGTAAATGTCACTGATAATGTACCAAAGGAAGATTCTACTTAGAGAGTATGCACTGTCAAACCTCATATAATATGCTATTCAACTTTCTGTGATCAGTGATAAAAAAAAATGTATGTAATTCCAAATGTATTTTTAAGGAATGAAGTAAATATTTGGTAAGTATGTCACACAACTATTTCCACAGAGGTGAATAAAATGCTTAAAATGGTGCTTAAAATGTGGGTAATTTGCATACATCTTCATGATAGTGTTGAAAAGGCTCAAGTGGGCTTCCCATTTACCTTCCTAGGGTAGAGAATTACCACCTCCAGCCCCAATTCCCCACCACTGAGGAATTAAGGAATGAGAGAAAAAATGACCTCCAAATAGTGACCCTCTAGGAATTTCCCTTAGTCTGTGTAATAAAGGCAATATTGACTAGAGTTGGTTCTCACCCAGAAGTGACATCACATCCTTCTCAAACTCCACCCTCCCCAGGCATTTCCTTCCAAATTTCCCATCTTTCACTGAGGCAGTGTTGGGAACCCATGGATCAAGATGTGCTTCCAGTGCATAGACACTCACTGTAGTCCACACATACCCTGAACATTTATCCTACCATTGTACCTCATCAATAGGCACAAGGATGGGCAAATCAACCTACATACCAGCAGCTGCAAAATAGGTGAACCCCCCCCCCTGTCCAAAGCACTTTTTGCAAGCAAGCTTCTTGTTCTGCTTTCTTCACACACTTGGTTTAGCAACAAAACGAAATATCTGGACAAAATCTAGACACACCCTTGTTATGTGATGCGTCAGGAGCCTGACTGGATGGAGAATGTGGGAGTATAAATTTAGAAGTTAATAAAAACACTACATAAAGTTTATCTTCTGATTCCTTTCTCTTATGCACACAGATTTGAACTTTTGGCTTCAGTCTTTGAAAGCAACTGGTTGCACTTGCAATACAGCAATTATTGATCGCCTCTTTGCCATCTCAAGATGAAATACAGAGGAAATGCTGATGCATTTTCACCTAGAGAAATAACAAATTACCACTGTTATCTAATACTCAGAATATTCAATAGTTCAGCCAAGTGCAACACTGACAGAGGATAGCTATTTTCAGAAATGGTACTTGCCTACTTTTCAGTGACAGTAAAACGGCAGCAGCTTCTTTTGTTTTGTTTTACAGCAACTCTTTTAAGTTCTCAGGCCAACTTCTCCATTGCCTGATCAGAGAGGAATTTTTGCAGGGTATTTTCAAACATGTCACATACTAAAAATTTTCTTTTATATTTATATCACTACAGATATACTGACCAAATCAGAGTATCAAGGAGTTGTCGAGATTAGTTCTCTGTGTATTCAAACAAGGACACTATCGATCATCTGGGCAGTCTGATCTGCTGTGGCCTGTTTAGTTGCTATGACAGAAACAGAAATGTGTACCTTAGCAGCTAAAATGGCACCCTACACTAGCCAAGATGGACAGAGTCATAAATTTCATCTCTGCTTACTAGTAAAATATCCTTCCATCAACATTACATTTCAATGCTTTGATTTCTTCATTATGAGATCTGAAAGCATAACTTTAGATAAGTTCATCTTGCATTTTCCTTTTTATTCTGAATGTCACAGCGTATTTACAGACTTCAGTGAAAGATTGCATTCTTTCCTGAAAGCAGCAGGTGTTGGCTTTTAGATTTTTTAATAATATAGACCTAATTCATGTGGGGCTATGAACTCTTGACAGTGGAATACTTGGTTGCAGGACCACACCTGAAGTAGGAAGATTACACAACCTTTCTGGTTTTCATGTATATAGTTGCTTGGGGAAATGGGACTAGTATGATCCTGCACAGAAAGTGATGCCTCTTTTTACTTGTCTGATATCTTCTTAATGTTCATCATTAATTTATAATTTACTGATTTTCTCAAATATATCAGATAGTTTGCTGGCTTAGAAAGAGAATTCTTGCATATATTGCTGTGTAAGCCTTTGAAGTTTCACCCAAAACTACCTGATTGTTGAATTGGCATTCAATTTCTGTTGTCATCATGACCCAACTTGTGTGGAATTTTTATTCAGTGTTGTTAAGGCTGATATAAATATATGTACAATAGCATGTGATTACATGCAGAATGTCCAGTAATGAAAAAATAATAATATACAATTAGTTATTGGAACACTATTTTTATTTGAATCAAAGAACAGCTGGATATTCTTACAAGTAGGATCATTCTTAGGGCATATTTGATCATTTGTTTCTTCCTTGAGATATTCTTAAATGAATCATGTCAATAGTAGATTTCTACTAGAGTTGCAATATGCAGTGTATTAATTTGGTAGATTAATTGATTAAAATGTCTTTTGAGTGACTAGAAAAAGTCTAGCGAACATTTTTAAAAGTCTTAATAGACATTACATTTGACTACAAGATTTTTTCCCATCTTAGGTTTCATATTGGAAGATACGGGTTTATTAAATTGACTGATCTGAGCAGTGGAAAAATTGGGTCTAGGTTCTACTGGACCTGAATCTTGCTCTTCTATTATAGACCAACACAGCTACCCACCTGAAACTGATCTGAGCAGTGTAGGCTACCTCACCTAATTGGGCTGCTGTAGGCATATCAATACTAAAGGCAATCTTACCATGACTCTAATCATAAAGAGGAATAAATCTGCCCTTATCTTTTCTTAGTCTGCAATCCAATAGTATGCTGAGGAGAATTGTTCATTGCCCTCCTGTATGCACAAAAAATGGTTGGGTTCAAGATGGTAAAGCCCTATCTCCCAAGAGGCCTTCTAGTACCCTAATTAGAGGCTGGTTTAGGAAGCCTCCCCTCACTACAAATGTCTCAGGGTTCTCAACAAATATTTTTAAATGAACCTGCAATGTTTCTGTCAACCCAGTGAGGGTCTAAACAGTCCTAGAACAAGTTTATTTAACCCAATCTAAACAAAACAAACAAACAAAAACCTTTCTAGGTCTACATGAAAAGGTCAAAAAAAAATCCTGCTTGGCCCTGAAGTAACTGGCTAATCCTTCTTTACCATATTACAGGACTCAAAGAGTGGGTAGGCATCTCAAAGCAAGAATTGCATTTAGGGTGAAAAGGAACAAGCATATAAAATTTCAACTGGTCCTCTCCCCAGATTGGTCAGGATGGAGCCTAGTTTCCCAGTATGCCCAACCCTGCATCTTTTTTAAAAAAAAAATTAAGGGAAAGCAGAAGCTAAACATGTGCAGGAAACATCAGTTGCTGACATTTCCAATATTGCTCTTGTTTAAGAACGTGCAGTGGCTTTGAACCTGAATGCTGTGAAGAAATAGTTAATTTGTATGAAGAAAGGTGCTGGGACCCAAGCCTGTCCCCCAAAGCCATCCTTTGATCAGGAATAACTACACTGTAATACAGCACACTAGGTACTGGGTGCCGCTGACCATTTTTAAAGGACTGTCAGAAAGGCATTTTCTTCTTAATCTATAACTTATTTTCAGGGCTGAGTCTTGGAATTGAAATTAGATCCTGAAGGTGAACCTGGCAAACTATGGTTTAGATTAAGTTCTGGTAAGAAGATCCTTAAATATTATAATGGCTTAATATTTCTGCTCCCTCCAAGAGCTGCCCTGACCTGGCTATCTCAATCTTGTCAGATTTTAGAAGATAAGCAGGGTTGGCCCTGACGAGTACTTGGATAGGAAACTGCCAAGGAAGGCCAGGGTTGCTAAACAGAGGCAAACAATGACAAACCACCTCTGAGGACCCTATGGGGGACTGTATAAGTCAGCTGTGACTTGGTGGCTCTTTCAACCACCACCACAAGCTATTTCGTTGCATTCCACTTCTGTATGATGATTTTTAAAAAGAGACTGTTATTCTTATGTTTCACATGTCTATGAGGTCATGTGAATAAATACAAGTGGGCCATCCCTCCTCATGTCTATTTTGGCTTTCAGTCAGTCAGCCTACAGGCAGAGCTGATGCAGAAATTAATCAGCCACCCCTTAATTCCAGTGAGCATCGGGTGTGTTAGTAACTATGCCAGTCTGTTAAGAAGCCTTTTACCCCTTGCAGCCATGCCAACGTATTAATCGTCTTCCTTTTCTTAGACATCCTTATCTGAGTCATGAGGTTGGCCTTCTTTAGCTTTGTCACTGCTGAACTGAAAAGGCAGCTTACAGACACACCATCCTGGAAAATGTGTAGATTAAAATGCAGGCCGTCAGATCTTGCTGTTTCTTAATATGTTAGAAATGTTTCTACTGGATGAAGTAAGGCACACCTATCTTCTCCTTAAGTGATGAGCACTCAGTTATTCAGACACACCCAGCTTAAAGAACACATCATTATTAGAAAAAGAAGGAGGCATTCTGAACAGGTTCAACCTGCTCTTCTGCTCTTTGCTTAACATTGAATCTATTACTTTTTTATTTTGGGTATCTTGTTATTTCCAGACTTCTTTTCATTTTCATGCATTCACCTACATAAATGGGTTTCCCTTATTCTGAAAATGCTTAAGTCTTATTGTACAGGACATTCTATTTCAACAGATAGATCTTTACTGAGTATAGTTTTCTTTTGCTGTGATTTCCTTACTTATTCTGCTTACAGAATGGACTAACTTGAGTACACATAGCTTTTAAAAGGACCATGAAACTTTTTACTCTAAAAAAAGGTAAGAAGAGCTCTCCTGTTTCACGTATTGGCCAACCAATTGCCATGAATGGCCAATATAATTGGCATAGAAGTCAAAGCAGAGATCTGAGGGAGTGGTGTTGAACAATATCAAATAACAAGGCTTGGATTAATTATATATAGGCGGTATTTGTTAGTTTCTATTTATTTATTTATTTTTCTTCATTTATACCCTGCCTTTCTCCCCAATGAAAACCCAAAGCAGCTTACATTATTCCCTTCTCCTCTATTTTATCCTCACAAACAACCCTGTGAGGTAGGTCAGGCTGACAGTGTGTGACTTGCCCAAGGTCACCCAGCAAATGTCCATGGCACAGTAGGGATTTGAACCTGAGTCTCTCAGATACTATTCCATCATCCTAACCACTACACCACACTGGCTCCAGCAGAAAATTTTCACTGATAATGGGGGGGGGGCACAATTTTTGCCCATTCCCCTCCCATTGGAGACTCAGCTTTCCTCTTGTGTTGCTCCTAATGGGTTTCCTGTCCCACAGGATTGCCACTTCTGGGGTCATTTTAGGGTGCAATGAGAGGGGGAGATGAGGAAGTCCTGCTCAGATGTCATCATTCCCTTCCTCCAGCAGAGATTTTCTGCAGGATACAAAACATAATTTGTCTCCATTATGGTTTACTTACGAGTTGGGCATATTCAGTGGTCATGGATGGGCCAGCATGCTGGAAAGGCCCATTACTATAGCCATTTACCTGTTACCCCAGACAGCAGCAAAGATTAGGTCTCCCTTGAGGAATGGGCTCCTCAGACCTCACCACCTCCTAGTTACCATACGGTTTCATCCATGATCCATCTTCCTGGTAGCGGCTCCTAATTCTCCTTCACCATCCAAGACAAAAGGTGGTATCAGCATCACTCTGGAGGTCACGTGAGTGAATGAACATGTGGCAGAGGCATAGAGCAATGCCCAACACTTTTGTTCATCTGGTGGACAAAAGTTATTTTGGAGGTAGGCTGACAGTGATCCACTGCCTGTCCTCTTAAGCAACAACTGTTTGTCTACCCTCAGTGGCTCATCATCTTCACCATAGCCCTTGTCTGCCAGGTGGCTGGCAGCATCAATATTGGCTACTGCTTTCCATGTCAGTTGCTTTCTTTCCCGCCTTCTGGAGCTATCTTGGTGGCTCTGTTTGCAGGACAGGGATCTGTGTTAACACTGGCCACCATTTCCTGTCTTCTGCCACTCACTCACCTAGAAGGGAAAAGGTAAATGCCTGGCCGCAGAGAACAGCTACCAATCCCCTCCTTCCTGGTCTAAGCAGTGACGGGGAGGATCCAGAGGCAGTTAGTGCAAAGAAGCCAAGTGGAAGGACGGCATTGGAAAAGCCACCAGGCCCCCAGCGCCGGAAACTAGTTCTGGTATCTATAAGGAACTGTCTTACACTGAGTCACTTTGCTGAGGAGGTGCTGACATCAGCAGTTGCTTAGGGTGTCAGAGCAGCATTACACTATAGATGCAATCCTTGAATTATATCCTTGAACTATAGATGTTAGGAATAGATCAGATAAATACAAATCACAGCTATATGAAGACTGTAGCTTATGCTACAATAAAATTGGTTAGTCTTAAAGGTGCTACTGTACTCTTTTTGATTTTGCTACTACAGACTAACACAGCTAACTCCTCTGGATTGTAAGCCTTGCTCCATTCAACAGCAGGAGCATTTGAGGGGCAAATGTCTCTTCCAGCTGAGAACACAGCTGAAATTTTGAGGGATTCCTAGAGTGTTGACTGGAAGTGACATCATTTCTGGAGATGGCCACAGCCATATCCCCAAAATCTCCTGGGTGAGGCCCCTGCTTTAGCGGTAGAGCATCTGCTCTGCTTTGCATCTGCTTTGCATGCTGAAGGCCCTAGATTCAATCTCTGGCATCTCCAGTTAAAAAGGTCAAGTAGGAGGTGATATAAAATACTCCTCCCTGATATCCTGGAAAGCTACTGCCAATCTGAGTAGACAATACTGGCCTTGATAGACCAATGGTCTTATTTAGTAAAAGACAACTTCATGTGACTGTTTTTATCATTGCATGTACATGTGTGCATGTGAGTGCGTGCACATGTGTCTTGATCTATTCTGAATCCAATCTGGAGCTTGTATCCATGTTGCAGGTGGCCAATGGATGTCTGGAAAATGGCCTGTGAACCTGCACTTAGGATGGCCTGCACATCATTAATAACTTTGCAAATGTAATGTTAATGATCTCAGTATAGGTAAATCACACCTAATTCTCAACGTCGCCACATCTAAGTCTCAACATGGTCAAATCTGTAGATACTTAAATCTGGACTTTGGAGCTGTAAACAGAGAAGACAGATCTTTCTATAAACCTGAAAAACACTCCAGGTTTGCAGAAAAATCTACCTCCCCCCCCCACCAAACTGTGGGATGTTAAAAGAAATCCAAAATGATAAAAGGAGTTACTGTAGCTTTAAGAAAGGAATGCCCTCAGTGGCCATTGCTAGGCAACCACATTGATTTTGCCAGCATTCCCGGCTTGGTTAGTAAAAGGCAGCAGGAGAAGCAGAACCCTTTCCAGGACTGTTTTGGTCTTTGAAGGAAGTCTCTTTGGGGCCAGGCCCAGCAGTACCCATTGAGTAACTAACTACAATGTGACTTACATAATTTACCCAGGACTTGCTACTGTTCAACAGCAGCCATCCTACAAAAGCTAGTGCGATGTAGTGGTTAGCGTTTTAGACTAGTGCCTTGAATTTCCATTCTGCTGTAGAAACTCACTGGGTGACTTTGGGCCAGTTTCACATCCTCAGCTTTATAGTCAGATTGCCCCTTGAGAGCACTGGGACACCTCCAAGTGGGCCAATGACCTTCTGCCCAACCTTGCCTGGGACAGCCCTGTGACGGAAGGGCTGAGCCTGGCCCACCTGAGCCCTATTGCATTGCATATCAGATGTAACGACCTATTGGTTGTTGTATTTACTTACACTGTGTAATCCACCTTGAGTATCAGTGAGAAAAGTGGACTACAAACAATGACATAAATACATACATATGTAAAGATCCATCCTGTCTTCTTTAAAAAGCAAACACGATCATCCACCCATAATGGCCATGTCCATGTGCATAGACCTTTCTTTAGTGCTGTCTCTGAAAGAAAAAAAAAGTATTCACCCTATAGGAAAATTGAAGCATCTGGTAGTGATAGAGAACTGCCTTCTCGATAACTGGGTGACCAGTTCTGAATGACAGAGATCCTGCAGTCTGTGGCTTATACTTATCTGACAACATAATATCAACTGGCCTAACATCACTTCTGCAGGTGTTTGTTTTAGGGGTTTTCTGCACATCCCTCCCCCCACCGGTCAGTTTTGTCCCTACACTGCTTCAGTTTATCCCCTGAGTGCCGAGTGTTTTTTTTTTTATTGCCTTCAGTATTTGCTTTTTGTTTTCTGGTTTTCCCTCAGGGTTTTTTTCTGGTTCTTTTGAGATCCCGTGCCCCATTTTTTTTTCTGGAAGCTGATACTGAGTTGCTTTTTCTTGGAGTGCAACATTTCTTCCATTTTTGTTTGTCCCATCCACCTCCAATTCCCAGTAGCTCACCTATCATCTAGCATTAGGTGTCAGGCAAAGATTATTCAAGCATTATGTTGGTCTTTTCATTTTTGCTTTGTTGATATAGAACATGGATGTTTATTCTGGTTTAGTTATTTAAGGTATATATGCCATATCGCTCAGAATAATACCTTTAAGGTTGTTTATAACAATAACAATTCTTTCAAAAACAATAAAATAGGATAAAGGAATAAAAACAGTAGCAAACCCAGAGAAAAAGACAAGAAAACATTTAAAAACATCAATAGTTAATAACAAGAAAAGCATATAATTGTTAGAGTAGTGAATTAGGACCTGGGAGACCCACGGAAGCTCTACTGAGTGACCTTCGGTCAGTCATTCTCAGCCTAACCTAACTCAGAGGGTTGTTGTGACAATAAAATAGAAAAGAGGAAAAAGAAGTAAGCCATGTTGGATCTCCACTGGGAAAAAGGCAGAGTATAAATTAAAACAAAATAAAAATAAATTAAAAGAACTAGGGGATAAAAGCAGGACAATCTAATACTTCAACTTATTACTTGCTTTGCTACTGGTTTAGAGGCTATGCTGATTTTAGATTGTATGGTTGGTTTTTGGTACAATTTGGCATTTGTTTTACAATGACCATTTAATAGTGTTATTTTGTGGCTGTGTGAACTACCTCAGGAATAATATGCAGAAAGGTGGTTTACAGCTAGTTAAATAAATTATGAGGCTAATTTAAATAAACAAATATCACAATGGACACACACAAACATCTTATCTACAACATATGATGCAAACATATGTACATACAATGTGCCAGATATCTGCAGTCTTTTCATTCCTTTTTCTGGTGAAAATATCCTTGGAATTTGGTGAGGTATGCACATGTCTGTGCCATGCATGTTATTGTATGTGCAGTAAGGGGGCAACTCAAATCGGCTGCTTTAAGATAATTTATATGCTGCCTTTCCAGAGACCTGTTCAAGTAAAAAAATACCGTAAAATCATACAAGCAACAGCATAAATTATCAATATTAAAACCAGGCCAGAGGCATAAAAATAGCATAAAGCACAAACTGAGCAGCTTAAAAAAAACATTAATGTCCTCAGGCTAGGGGCAGTTAATAAAACAACAGAAAAAGATAAAACTCCTTAGTTAAAAGCTTGGGTAAAATAAATATTTTGGTTTGGCACATAAAGGACAGTAAAGTAGATGCCAGGTGAGACTGATGGCATAGGGCATTTTAAAAACAAGATGCCACTAGAAAAGCCCTTTTTATAGTTATTAAACACCTCTCCTCTGCAGATAAGGGCACAGATAGGGACACAGACACAGGACTTGGGAGGAAGATTATAACGGGTGTGCTGGACACTGGAGGAGGTGTTCCTTCAAGTACCCCAGCCCAAGCCAGTTAGGCTTTTAAAGATAAGAACCAGCTCTTTACATTGTGCCCAAGTAGATGAACAGCCAGTGCACAGGGGTGCTGAAAGATCCAGAACTTGACAACAGTGCTCAAGATCAGTGTGACCACCACAGTTTGGACCAAAGAAAGGTTCTGAACAGTTTTCAAAGGCAGCCCCATATGAAGCGCATTATAGTAATCTGGATTGAACTGATGTTAACTGGCTGTCATCCATTCCATTACCTACTTTGGGCACCTGTATTTTTACCTTTCAAAACTGTGTTTTGGTCCTTAGAAACCAACAGTGAACAGCAAAAATCTATTGTTTGTCATATGTTAACAATACCAAAATAACAATTTAAAGTCCTGCTTTATGCAATTATAAAGCAATATGCTACATTAAACCTTTCATTCAGAAGCAATGAGATACTGAAATCTGAAATGTATGTATCTGCCATGTACTCCACCTAAACTCTGTCAAGCTTTTAAGTGTCTAATAGATGTAAAGTCATGAAACTTGCAAAAGCAGAAATTGGGAGTGTGTTTTTTTTATACCCCAGCTGGCATAAACTGGGTGCTTGCTTCATCTTCCTGTTGAAGGAATAGAGCAGGGGTTTCACCACAACCCGAACTGCAGTGACAGCTTAAAAGAAAACACTCTGTGCAGCCTCATAACATAGCACCTTATAATTATGTTTGACCTGTCCAGATGTGCACAAGAGCTGCATGAATGAGAGCACTGAGGGAATGGGAGAATGAGAGCATGCACATGGGCTGAAGAACCAGGCCAGAAGAAAACCTGGGATGACAGGCCTAAAGAGACGACTAGCTGGAAGGTTTCCAGATGACTTCATGATTGAAAAGTGCCTCCATCAGCTCCCTATTGGAGAAAAAGTCACAGAGGCCATGAGCAAATATGTGTGTCATCAAATATCCAGCCTCCACCAGTTCCCAGGATGCTGAGGCAAGATCACCCCAGCAAACCACAGGCCCGAGAGTCAATAGATGCCAGGATGTTTATCTAGGGCAAAAGACCCATAGTGTGATCATACATGACCGGACTCCCTGACAAAGGCAGAAGGCAGACAAAAGCAAAGGCAGAAATAAAGAACAATGGCAGAGATCCTCCCTTGAAGCTCTGTCCTGATCGATCAGCACCAAGTGGCCTAGCCAGCCACAAGGGGACTGTGAATGTGAATGCGTGGGCTCTTGAATATGAGTGTGCTTGAGTGTAAGTGTGGTGCCTGCTTGGTGCTAGGGCATATTTAGTAATCAATAAAGCCGCAGCTTTGCTTTTGAAGCACACTGGAGTCCAGTCTCTTCCTTGGTGCCTGAGTTCAAAATGAACCCACAGTATGGGCAGTGCAGTGATGGGCAGAGTTTGATCCCTCTCCCCTGTCCCCTAGTGTCCATTAGAATTTATTTATAACACAAGTGTGATAAATAGAATTGAACATCTGGGCCATTTCCACACGGCTTACCTTGTTCCGGAAAACAGCGAAATCTCATGTGAAATTGCGCGAGAAGACACAATTTCATGCGATAACAGCGTCTTCTCACGCAATTTCACATGAGATTTCGCTGTTTTCCGGAACAAGTTAAGCCGTGTGGAAACGGCCCTGAAGAAAACAACGAAACCAATAGGACAATATGTTAAAAAGGCAACTATTGTAATAAAACAAATTAATGCTGGTGGAATGAGTCAAACTGTGATAGTGTCGATAGAATTATAAAACTGACACATTCTCAGAAAGGGCTACCGCATTGTCTGCTTCTGCTGAACTGGTAGCACTAGCCCTCAAGGCAATTTACTCTGGACCTGATGATACTCTCAAAACCTGAAATCACTTAGGGAGGAGATGGCCACCTTTTCTTAACTAATATCTCTTGTCCCTTGTGACAGACTAATTCAGGGGTTTGACTGAAAAAAAAAAAGTGAAAGACATATTTTAGTAGAAGAGGTATGAAAATGCCTAGGACAAATGCAGATAATTTATCATTTTAAATGATTGGTTGGATTTGTTGAGTCCAAAATTAAAGGGATTGATATTAGGAAATCAGTCTATCAAGTGGAGGTCCTGCAAGAATTTGTAGGGAGCATCTCACATTCTCCTCCCACAACATATCCTCCTTCCCTTCCCTGCCCCCCCATAGCTTCTCTTCTTTTCCTGCTTCCTTTTCTCTTTCCCACTTGCCTTTGTCTGTCCACCTGTTTTCACCTTTCCCCCTTCCACCCCAGGCAGCCTCTCCCCATTGGCCCAGTTGCATGGTGGAGAGCCTGCAATGATTTGTGGTGGGGGCAGGGGTATGTGTGCTTCACTTTTCCCTGTATCCCCTTCCCATATGATTTCCTCTGTCCCTCCTCCTGTCAGCCCCCATATACTCATCTTTCCTATGTCCTTCTCTCCTTCAAACCTATTAAACAATTTACCTTTTATCTGTCCCCAGTCTTCATCTATGTTGTCTAATTTACTTCATTTATATACTGCCTTTCTCCACAATGGAGGCGCAAAGCAGCTTACATCATGCTTCTTATTTCCATATTATTCTCACAGCTAGGGTTGCCAGGCCCCCTTAATCTTCCAGTGGGGGATTGGGGCCTGGCTCTTACCTTTGAGAAGGGTGGGAGCGCTCCCAAAAGCGTGATGATGTCACTTCCAGGAACTGACGTCATCACGCAGCCCTGGGAGCACGGCCACACTCTGCAGGGGCTTGGGTTGGGGGCTGCTGTGGAGCGCAGGAAAGCTTCTGTGCTCTGCAGCACCTGAAACGGGCCCGTTTTTTGCGTGGAACAGGCCCACAGGAGCGCTCCTGCTGTCTGCGATGGCCCCAAATGGGTCCAATCCGTGCAAAAATGGGCCAGATCCATGCCTGTTTAGTGCGGATTGGGCCCATTTTGGGCCGCTGCGGAGCACAGGAGCACTCCCGCGCTCCACAGTGGCCCTGATCCGGGCCGAAACGGGCTCAATCCTGGTGGCTTCTGCATGCTCCCACAGAAGGTGCGCGTCCCCCCACTGGCCAGGTAAGGGGGCGGAGTGTAGAGGGCGGGGGAATCCCCTGCCCCTGCTGGGGGTCTGGCATCCCTACTCACAACAACCTTGAGAGGTAGGCTAGGCTAAGAGTGTGATTGAAACAAAGTCACCCAGTGAGCTTCGACAGTAGAGTGGTAATTCGAACCTGGGTCTCCCACATCCAACTCTGAAACTCTAACCACTACATTCACTGGCTGGGGGGGGGGGTACTGTTTTTGAGCAGTAACAAGCAGCCTAGCATGGGTGAGTCATGCAAGTCATGTGGTATCAAGTCTTGTAATAGTTGTTTCCAGGCCTGGTCACAACGAGTCCTCCCTCAAAAGCCCAAACAATCCTGGAAAGGACCCTTCCTCCTTCCCCCCTGCCTTTTTCTGACAGAAACCAAGCCTGGAATACTGTTTATTTGGTTGCTTAGCAACAGCTCTGAAGGCATCTGGTTAAAGCTACAGGAGTTCCTTTAACGGTTTTGGGATTTTTTTAAAACCCCAAATGTATTTTTTAAGATTTCAGATTTTTCTGCAAACATGAGACATTTGTCAGGTCCAGTCTCCAGATTTAAGTATCCAACGATCAGGGCCACTTCACTATTAGTATATAAGAAAGTTATTTCCATTTTTTTTTAATGGGAACTTCTTCCACTTTCATAGGAACTTCTTCCACAGGTGAACCTCCCCTACTCAAAAGAAAATTCTGGTGGGTTATAGCAGCCCAAATAGCCTAGCCTGGCTCAAGATCATCAGGGCATGGAAAGTAAGCAGGCCACAATCAGTACTAGGATAGGAGACCATCAAGGTAGATATAGGCTGCTATGCTTGTCTTTTGCCTGGAACTCCCTAAGGATGTGGTCACCATGATTCGGTTGTGACTCAATGGCATATTCTTCTTCTTATACCCCTAGGGTTGCCAGGTCCCCCAGGGGCCCAAACCAGGGGACAAAGAGGTCATGGGGGACACACACAGGGAGAACGTAACTTTGATAAAAAATGGCCACCATGCTAGTGTTGGGGGCTGATTTTTATCAAACTGGCCTTGCATGGGGGCCTTCACTTCCTTGTTGCACTGGGAATAATTTCATTCTTGGTGTGACAATGAAGTTCTCCAGAGCACTCTGGAGTGTGCTCTGGAGCTCCCACACCCATTCCCCACATCTCCCCCTCACCAGCCAGGTAAGCAATGGTGGGAGGCAGAGGAAATGGGGGATCCCCTGTCCCTACTGAATGGGATCCCTACTGAGCCAAGGAATCCTCCCTGCCAAATTTCAGGCAAATGGGGGGAAGAGTCCCTGTCCTATAGGCAATTAAATTACTTGCAGAGTGGGCACAAGGAGGTGTGAATTGGCACTTGAATTTTCCCATCTTACCTGGAATCCTGGGGCATAGATAAGCGGGGGAAATAAGACAATGAGGCAGCAGAATAAATGTCAGCTGAAAAACATCTGACCACTCATGTAAGCTGGGAACAGATTTGTTTGTTAGGAATATTTATTATGTTTCAAAGTGGGGTGTGGTTTGGATCAGATCAGAAAGCTGCAACAGCTCACTCTTATTATTGAGTAGTACAACTGGCCAGTCAAATGACAGAGTCCTTCCACATGACTGTACCTGTTCATGGGGAATCTTTGGCAGGTAAAATGTCCTCTTCATGATTTCCCAAAGGAATTTTTATGTATTTATCTGAAACATTTCTATGCTGACTTTCTACCCAAATCGTGTCCGCAGGACCAGACAGGTTGCCTATTGAATGGTATAAAACCTTTTCAGATTTTTTAAACTCCAATATTATATCAATTGTACATTGAGATTTTTTTGAATCTGGTGTATTGCCAGCATGACTGCAGGATGGTTATGTTACTGTCATTCCAAAGCCAGGCAAATATCACACTCAATGTGCAAATTTTCAACCTATTCCTTTGATGAATGTGGATGCTAAGATATTAACTGTCATTCTTGCTAACAGACTTCAAAAGGTTATTATAATTTTGGTACATGCATACCAGGTAGGATTTATACAAAGTAGTCAAGGATCTGATAATCTTAGAGTGGTCGCTGATCTGATTGCATTAAATAGAAAGAGATCTGATCAAGTTGCTTTTCTTTCTCTTGATGTTGAAAAAGTGTTTGACAAAATATATTGTAAATTTATTTTCTCTACATTGACTAAATTTGGCTTCCCTTATGAATTTTTGAAATGGATTAGAATTTTGTATTCATCCCCTAGAACTAGGGTACAGACCAAGGTATTTTTTCTGCATCATTTCCTCTTGAAAGAGTTACTAGGCAAGGCTGTCCTCTTTCTCCTTTCTTTTAAAATCTATTTTTGGAACCTCCGGCTTGTGCTATTAGACAAAGTAATAATATATATGGCTTTCTATATAATTCTTTAGAATTTAAAATTATTGTATATGCAGATGATCTTTTCTTATTTGTTTCAGAACCTCAGGCTTCCATTCCTGAATTAAAAAGAGTCCAGTAGCACCTGGACTCTTTTTGATTTTGCTACTACAGACTAACACGGCTAACTCCTCTGGACTGATTCCTGAATTAATGAGTTTGATTAATAATTTTACTGATCTCTCTGGTTATTCAATTAATTGGACAAAATCAGAATGGATGCCATTGGCAGACAATGTATTACAGAGTGTAATTACTGAGGGACATTTTCGATGGTGCCCAGAGCAATATTGATCCTAACAAATATTAAGAACATAATTTTTCATAAACTGATCTCGGATATATCATTGGATTTGGATAGATGGGCAACCCTAAAGCTGTGGTTGTTGTGGATTTTCCGGGCTGTATCGCCATGGTCTTGGCATTGTAGTTCCTGACGTTTCGCCAGCAGCTATGATTGGCATCTTCAGAGGTGTAGCACTGAAAGACAGAGATCTCTCAGTGTCACAGTGTGGAAAAGGTGTTGGCAGGTCATTTATATCTACTCAGGAGGGGTGAGGTTGAGCTGAGTCAACCTGTAAGAGTTTCCCAGGGTGTGGAATGCTAATGAAATGCTAATGCTTCACTGTATCCTGAGGAGGTTCTTTTGCATATGGATTGGTGCTTGATATGCTAATCTCATCTGCAGGGCTATTGTAAGATGTAGAGTATTTTGTTAGCCTGGTGTTTTTCAGGACTGGAAACCATGCTCTATTCATTCTTAAAGTCTCTTCTTTCCTGTTGAAGTTGTGCTTATGCTTATGAATTTCAATGGCTTCCCTGTGCAATCTGACAAAGTAGTTGGAAGTGTTGTCCAGTATTTTAGTGTCCTTGAATAAGATATTGTGTCCTGTTTGAGTTAGGCTATGTTCAGCCACTGCTGATTTTTCAGGTTGGCCAAGTCTGCACGTCTCTTTCATGTTCTTTTATTCTTGTCTGGATGCTACTCTGTGTGGTCCCGATGTAAACTTGTCCACAGCTGCAGGGTATGCGGTATACTCCTGCAGAGGTGAGGTGGTCTCTACTGTCTTTTGCTGATCATAGCATCTGTTGTATTTTTCTGGTGGGTCTGAATACTGTTTGTAGGTTGTGCTTTTTCATAAGCTTTCCCATCTGATCAGTGATTCCTTTGATATGTGGCAAAAACACTTTTCCTGTGGGAGACTGTTTTTCCTTAGTTGTTTGATTTATCCTTATAAGTGTATCAGCATTTGAACATATCACATATAGAAGGTAATTGTGTATAGACTTATTGTTAGATATTTGGAAACCGTGTTTTTGTAGCCAGCGCTAGTTTCCTTTTTCCCACGTGTCAGCTTAAAAAAAATTGCACTAATATATGTTTTTAAAAGGATATTAAAAATATTAAAACATATCAATATTAAAACAACATTTAAAATGAAATCTATATAAAATAATTCAATAAAAACATACTACCAAAGCCAGGGAGGAGAGCCACTAACATTTATTGGGGGGATGCCAAACAACAAGTCTTCACTTGCTGGTGGAAAGCGACAATAGAGGGAGACAGACAAATTTTCCTGGGGAAGAAGTTCCAAAGTTTTGGCACCAGGACTGAGAAAGCCCTTTCCTGGGTTGTCACCTGTCTAGCTTCAGATGGCAGGGGCACCTGAAGCAGGGTCTCCAAAGTTGAACAAAGTAGATGTAGGCTTACCGTGTGCCTGCTTATGATGGGCAATCTCCCAGTGATTCTCTCTAAAGAAAAAAAGGCACTAGCCTCTGCACCAGTATGTCCCATCTGGGTACAATTGCCAGAAACTCTATCATAAAACCATAGAGTTTTACAATACAAGTACTGTGATTCTTCGAAGTTCCTGGAAGTGATGTTGTGACACATACCCTCCCCTTCATATTTCTGCCCCCAACCCTCCCCTTGGTTGCCAGGCATGAGTACTTTCATATGGAAGAAAGCAGTCCTTCCTTAATACTCTTTTTTCTTTTTCTTTTTTAAAAAAGCAATCTACACTGATTCAGTCAAATTTTTGATCAATGTATACTCATTCTTTTAAAATTTTTGCTCTTTTAAATTTATTTTCTTATTGACTACTATGCTTAGTATTTGTAAAAAGAAATTAAAAATAGTTAATAATCCTATCCACACTATAAAATAAAAGCCCCCCCACAGGATTGGACTCTGCAGCTAAGATATGCCATGTAAAAAGGCCCATGGGCTAAGTCAGTTTCTTAATGGAAAAGGGTCTACTCACATGCTCACCTCCCATACAGGCTTGTGCAGTTGGTAGCTGTTTCTCCTCAAATTCTACAAAATCCACAAGGGGACGGTCTTCAATGAAAAGGCATGAAAAGACAAAGTCCCACAGACCAGTGTGCTGCAAAAAATATTCTTTTTATGAGTTCGAAAGCTTCAAGTACTCCAATTTTACAGGCACAGAATCAACAATACCACAACTATAAGCTTTCGAACTCATAAAAGGAATATTTTTTGCAGTACAACGGTCTGTGAGACTTTGTCTTTTCATGCCTTCTCCTAAAATTCTACCTTTTTCAAACTTTATGTCCACATTTAATGGGAAGCTGGCAACCATGTGTTTTGGGAGAGTGCAACTCTTGATGCACATGATTGAGTTTTATCTGTACAGGGACATATTTTATATGTGCATTCAGCTTCAGTATATGTGTACTCACCATTAGATTTTCCAGAGTTCTGGTTTCCACATTAGGGGCAGGTTCCCCATTAAGGGCCAGGAGGCTGCCCCCCCCAATGGGACAGCTCCTCATGAAGAAGGAGGGAGCTGCCATGACCTAATGGCCCTATGAGGGAAGCAGGAGCTCCAGCAGTCGTAAGCCAATAACTCCAGTCTCATGGGACCTCACAGCCCTTCTGTGAATAAATCAGATGGGTGGGAGCCAATGCAGCTATGAGCCAGCAGTGCCCATTTCACACAATGCATGTGGTTGTGAGGTAAGCTGAAGCCATGGTAAGCCTGTTTCCTTGCTCCCCAGCTCCAGGGGTCTGGACTGGGGTGGGGATCCCCTTCTTCCTTTCCTCCTCCCTCCATCAGAGAGCAGGGTGAGGGGTGGGGCCTTTTCTAGGGACAGTTTTGACTTCCAGGCCACCCATGTTCACACAGACTGAAGGTATATTCATGTGGAAAATGTGCGTGGTGCCACTGTTCAGACAACACAGTGACTGTGCATATCAGAAGCAGCGCTCATGATATGCATGGCAGCCAACCTCCTAGTGCTCATGGGCATATCTTCTGAAAATGGCTTCAACATAGGTCAGCAACTTACGCTGAACAACTTGCCATTACTTTAGTTTTCACTGATTAGAGTAGGCCCTAAAAAACCCTCATAAGAATACAAAAGAGGTGTTCCCCAAACACATAACAAGACCCAGAATATTCTTGAGTGTTTGAATAAATCTAAATGATTCAAAAAGAGAAATTATGCTTTGGGTCCGCAAAAAATTAGTCACATATGTGGAAATATAATCACATATTTTAAACCTCTACAGTCTTCCTTTATTAGATTTCCCCCGGAAATTGATCGGATTTTATCCCTTACCAAGTAGATTATTTCATGCCAAATATCAAGCCTAATTGATTTTATGATGAGCAGAATTTGTATGGAGTTTAATTTTTAAAAGACTGAAAAATACTTTTTGAAAATGGCCTTCTAGGATTTCCCTAAAGCTCCAATTTCTTGTAGATTTTTTTTGGGAAACCTATTCATTGAAGAGACTTACAATGAACAGTCATGTTCACATGAAACTATTATTCTTAACTGGGAATAGCTGACTAACTAGTAGTTCTTTTTTCAACGAGTACTTTGGAACCAGATTTTCCTGAAACGGGATGTCCATCACAGTTTACAAGTCCATCAGTCTATGAGATAACCCTTAAAATAAATGGAATAAGTGATACCTGGAACCTTATATAATAATGATGAAAGGGAGAACAGTGGCATCTCTTCTATAGAACATTTGCATTATAAAAGAAGGAAGGATTTTTTCTTCATGGGAATACAGACAATTATAGAGCAGGAAAGAGACAAATTAGAAGAGCTGACTAGGGGCAAACTCCTTGAATAAGTTGGGAGAACATTTATTTCACCCCTAGTAGGAACCTATTTCCCCCACCTTTCTGAGATTCAGCTTGGTGGGATTCTATGAAACTAGACCATGCTAAAAATAATTCCCTCTTATGCAAACAGAAAGAGCAGGGAAAGGCAAGCCTGGGGCCCAATCCATCCAATTTCTTCCTTGCCCCCAGCACTTCAGCAGGGGAAGGGAACTCTGAAATGAAACTAAGCACGTTCCACAAGTCTTTCTCAGGAGGACAAGCCCTATCAACTTTAGTAAGACAGCAGAATTAACAACCAGTCCCTTTGTCTTAGACTGTCAAAGATTGAGGTAGCCAAAAAGAGAAAGGGAAGAAAGTTTTATTCACTTTCTGCACCACTGCACAGCTGAGCTGGTCTGAGTGCCACTTCATCCTTTCACCTCACTCCTCTGGGGACTGTTATTAGGCTCAACAGGCCAGCAATCCTGCATCCTTAACAGCCATCTGAATTCCTGAGGACTGGAAATGGAACTCCTAGCTGCAGTAAGATGCAGAGGTGGTAGAACAATGTGGTTGCAACTTCTCTTCAGCCTACTGGTGAGTAAAATTATCTATATTTTCTTTTTTCTCTGTGTCAAATAGGGAAGTAAGATTTGGCCTTTGTTGGTTAAAAAGGAAATGGCAGCAAATCAGTAACATATACTATGAGTAGAATTGTTTCTGTATTACTTGTAAATAAATGAACTGATATTTGATTATGTGAGCAAAATCAAGGTTCGTTTAAAAAGATAAACATTTGTTTGAAATTCTCTGGACCATTGTTTTAGTAATCATTGCTGATTAGCCACGGCTAACTAGAAGAAGAGGGTTGCAAGCTTTGAAATATTTAGAAGAATATACATTCTGGAGAAAGGGTTTGTTTTGCTACATTGTTTTACATCATAAATTAAATCATAATCACTCCTTCTAATAGCAAACTTGGTGATCTCATGTCTATGAATATAGCATCAAAACAAGCTACAAGTATTAAATATTGGTGGTTTTCCTTTCTGTAAAGGAATGCAGAAAGTTATTATAAATTTTATAAATGATCTCCTGCCCCCACAACAGTCCAGTGAGGCTTAAGCATGTATGTTGCCCTTGAGGTGACAAGGGCAACAAACATTGGATAAAGGGGAGGAGAAAGAAAAATAGGCGTACTCAAGCCCAAATCAGGAGCAGGTGAGATTGCATCCCCCTGAGCTATCCCATATAGATGAGGTGGTCAAAATCAAAGAAGAAATACAGAAAATGTGATTATGTCACAGTAACTGGAAGCACGATTTATAGTTTGTAAGGGACTGCCCAGAAAACCTTACTATCTCTCTTACTTAGCCCAGATCAAGTGATTAGCTAGGGAAGTGGTATAGTTCGTTTATGACCATTCAGTTTCTGAATGTAGGAGCAGTGCTTTCTTCTTTGAATATGTCTCTGTATCATCTCTGCTTGGTTAGTGTAACAGAAACAAAGCTGGCTTTTCAGCTGAGGCCTGCAGCATTGTACACCCCTTTCACATCTTAATGGAGATTAAAAATAAAAGACCTTTTGACATTATTTAACTGATGCAAAAATCAAAAACTCTACAAAGTTATTTTGGCTTTATGTATCTGGATCATTTTTACAAAAAGTAATCAAAAAACATAGCAGGAATTTTAAAACAATTTAGAACAAGAACTAAAATCAGGGTTAAAATTACTGTTCAAAGGCCTTTCAGAATAAGAAGGGATTTAGCTGATGCTAAGTGATGAGGATAAAAACAACTCCAAAGGGAATTTCCTGGAAGGAAATTCCCTGAGAAGACTTTACAAGAGTCCCCAATAAACTGAGATAGAATGAGTTCCTTGGATATTACCAGTTCATATATGACAGTGGCCAAGTCTGCTTTCTCCAGGAATGGCTGCAGCTGGCAAATCAGCCTAAACTGGAAAAAAAACACTCCTAGTCACCTGTTTTTCTAGGGGCAGAGAGGAATCCAAGAGTACTGTCAGTCAGCAAACAGGCTGTACAACTATATGCATATCAACTTTTAATGCTGTTCACAACAGTTCCATTTTGTCTGGATTAAGTTTCACCATCACACCCTTTCAGCCTTTCTGTGGCTCCAGATACAGTCATCATTAAGGTAGAGGGAATGGTGGTGCCCAGAGGCCCACCCTCTGGGGAGTCTTGAGTTTTCTTGAAGATGTGACTAATCACATGCACTGTAAAGTCTGTGCAGGGCTGTGGCATGAGTGATTGACAGTGGCTGGAGGTAGAAAACATGCACGCTTTTCGCCTCAAGCAACGGTGAAGATCCCATCACCTGAGTGATCAGTGATGGCTTGGGTATGAAAGCCTTGAGAGACCTGCAAGTCTCACAAAATTGTGGGGAGGTGGGAAGACTTTGCCTGGACCCTGCATCCTCCAAGGGATGGCCTCTAGACATTAGTTTAGCACTGCCACCACCTTCTTGGATCTAGATGGAAGGAAGATAATATTGATTATTGTCCATACACTGATCATCATTAACTTCAAATCTGCAGGTGTTTTTTCCCAAAATGTTGATGTTAAATAACATGAAAGATGATAGAACCTTGAGAAACTCAATAGGCTAAAGTGAAGGACAGAAGTTACTTAGCTCCATTTCTGTGACATATCCCTCAGGAATGATCAGAATTATTTCATCATCTACCAGTCTCTGGTGTTTGCTAGAAGCAGGTGGTGGGTCTCAGAGCACCTAGTATTTTGTTCACATCCTCAAATTGAGCCAACAGAAAGGTATCCGTAAAAACCCATATAATGGAAACTTCAGGAACATTAAGAGCTCCTAGAGTTACTGTGGAGCTGCAGTCTTTGTCGTGTAACTCCCCTCACAAAATGATAAACTGTATTTGATTTCAGTGGTTCATTTTATCCAAGTTCACCTAAATGACATTTTTAAAACATATATTTAAATGTCAGTTAAGGAGCTTACAATAGTTATATACATTGGGGCAGTTACAACCAAGGAAAGCATTATAGAAATTTATATTTATGGTAGGAACCTCTGGATCACATAGATTGTAGTTAAATAGTAAAGAGTCCAGTAGCGCCTTTAAGACTAACCAACTTTACTGTAGCATAAGCTTTCAAGAAACACAGTTCTCTTCGTCAGATGCATGGATCTATGGATTGTCTATGAGCCTCTGGATCTATGGACTGTAGTTGTTTCTAAACTATTAGCATTTCATACTATCAACAAAATAATTTTTTTAAAGATACTATTGTAGTCTATTGCTTTATTGTATGTCATTTCCTTTTTTTACTAAAGTGTCTTTTTCTTTGTTATATCATGCTTGTTGTTATATCATGGTTGTTGTTGTTGCCAAATATAGGGTTTTTTTGTTTAAATTGTTTTCCAATTATGCTATCATAGTCCTACTGCATTGTTTATTCTTTGCTGTCTGACAGAATTGCTTTTTATATTTTGTAATCCTCCTTGAGTCTCAGAGAGAAAGACAGGTTATAAATTAAAGTGGTGGTGGTGATGATGATGCACTTATTTATTTATCATTTAGTTAGAACATTTCTATGCTGCTATCAAAACTTTAAAACATTTGTTCAATAAGACATAATTTAAAATAATATATAAAATAATTCAGTTAAAATATATAAACACACAAACATTCATCACTGAAATCAGGGAGGAGGGCCAAGAAAAGTTATTGAGGGTATGCCAAACCAAACAGAAAAGTCTTCACCCACTAGTAGATGACAACAATAGAGGGAGACAGATGAAATTTCCTGGGAAGGGATTTCCAAAGTTTTGGCACCATAGCCAAGAAGGCTCTTTCTTGGGTTGCCACCTGTTTAGCCTCAGGCAGAGGTGACAGGGTCTCCAAAAATCATAGGAGCGAATGGGTAGGTTCACATGGGAGAAGTGGTCCTTAAGAAATGCTTGTTCCAAGCTGTATAGGGCTTTCAAGGTCAATGCCAGGACCTTGAATTGAGCCTGGAAGCAAATTGGTAGCCAGTGTAGATGGAATAAGATTGAAGTGATGTGCTGTGATATACCCCTGCCAATGTTCTGGCTACAGCATTCTGTAGTAACTGTAGTTTCTGTGTAGTCTTCAAGGGTAGTCCCGTGCAGAGCTCATTGCAGTAATCTAATGTTAGATTAGATGTTAGCAGGGCATGAACCACGGTGGCAGGATATTTCATGCCCTGGAAGAGCCACAGTTGGCTCATCAGCCAAAACTAATAAAAAGCAATCCTATCTACTGCTGCCACATGTTTATTAAATAGATAGCCCAGGTCCAGATGTTCTCCCCTGGGGACAAACCTTCTTTAGGAGAAGTGCAACTCCATCTAGGAGATGGTCCATTTCCTGCATCAGATCTTACTTCCACCAGCAGCACCTCCATTTTGTTAGGATTAAGTTTTAGTTTGTTAGGCTCTATCCATTCTGGTCACCTGTTCACTGTTTTCACAGCCTACCCTGGATCTTTAGGAAGCATAAGATAAAGCTGAACATCATCTGTATATTGGTGGCAACTCAGCCCAGATTTCCAGATGGTCTCTCCCAGTGGCTTTAGATAGGTGTTGAAAAACAAAGGGGACAAGATAGAACCTTGCAGGACTCCTTGGCCAGAGGCCAACAGGCGGGGCAGCAGTAACACCACACTCTGAAACCTACCTTCAAGATAGGACTGAAACCAAAGCAGAGCAGTGCCTCCCAGTTCCAAATTCCCAAGTAGTCCAGAAGGATACCATGATAGATGGTATCAAAAGTGCTGAGACATCCAGAAGAATGTCCAGGGTTGCACACCCCCATTCTGCTCCCAAAGCAGGTTATCCACCAGGGAGACCAAGGCTTTCATCCCCATAACCAGACCTGAAACTAGACTGGAATGGATTTATACCATGTCTTTCTTCACAAAGCAGCTTACACCATTCTTTTCTCCTCCATTTTATTCTCACAACAAATCTGTGAGGTAAGTTAGGCTCACAGTAAGGCAGACCCATGGTCGCCGAGCAAGCTTCCATGGTAGAGTGGGGATCTGAACCAGTGTCCAACACTATAAGCACTGTAGATAACCAGAAAAATACATTGTATACTTTGAAGACATCTGAGATCAATAAAGTCAATCAAAGTTACTTTTGGACAGCCTATGTGATATATTTGGGTAGATATCATGTAAAAGGTCCCAAGTGCAGTCACCACCAGCATCTCCAGTTAAAAAGATCAAGTATATGGTGATGAGAAAGAGCTCTTCCATTGCCAGTGACAATATTGACCTTGATAGATCAGTGATGTGACTCAGTACAGGGGAGCTTCATGAGTGTTTATGTGGTTTGAGTCCCCACTCAGCCATGACACTCACTGGGTGGCTTTGGGTCAACCAGTCTTTCTTAGCCTAGCATATATTGGGGTGGGGGACTGTGAGAATAAAATAAAATATACACTATGTGAGATCCACAGAGGAAGTTTGAGATAAAATATTATAGACTTCGTATTGCATATTTCACGTTTTACCAATTACCCTAATTTTGGATCAGCAAAGGAATGTGCTATAAAGAGGAATACAGGACTGGGAAATAAAAACACTTTAATCCCAGTGCAGGTGCTCATGCTGACTTGCTTTGTGACCAGAGTAAGTTAATGTCTGCTATCACACGTACAGCAAAACAAGGTCTGCGCTAGAAGAATTTTGTTCTTTCATAGTTTAAGTGAATGCTTTTAAGTTTTTGAACTCTTTTTAAAGGTATTGAATTTATACTCTGAGGCTTGCGAGGAAGTGACTTTCAATGTCCCTCCTGAACTAGAGGCTGGAATGTTAATTGGCAGAGGTGAGAAACTCTAAGAATTCTTTGCTTTTACATTTATTTAGATATTTTTGTGTATTATTAGTGCTGCATATGTTTATTTTTCTCGGAAAGTTCTAAAACTGATGAGTCAAGTGCACAACATTTTGAAAATTCATAGCATCTAAGCCAGGAGTCCCCAATTTGTTTAAGCCTGTGTGCACCTTTGAAATTCTGACACAGGGTGGTAGGCACCACCAGAAAATTGCTGCTACAAGAGTCAATCACAGAATTGTTGGTGGGTGCCATGGTACTCATGGATAGAGATGGGCACGATCCGCATTACTATCGAAAAAAAACCACGATAATGGCGATCGCACGATCGTGACCCGGCAGATCGTGATTGTCCACGGCCGACGATCCAGCAGTTGGGACAGGCCTGGATCGGGGTGATTGGGCTCAGATCGGGGATCCAGACACTCAGGCACCAGCAATCTATTCCCCTGGCAACAGAGCCATGGGAATGCCTGGGCTCTGTTTGCCCTCCTTCTGTTGCCCTGGAAACCCGAATGGAAGCCCAGCTTTCCTTGATCAGCAGGGCTTCCTTCCAACCACGGAGCAGCAAAGCAGTCACAAGTTGGGAGAAGACACGCAGGGGAGGGAGGGGGAAGGGGGTGTTCTGTAGCCATGGACACTCCAATCTCATCCCTGCAAACCCTGATAGGCAGCTCTGATGGCCAAACACAGAACTCCTATGTTGCTGAATGGGACCCATGCCATGGGCTCCCAGGCTGGGTTTCACTTTCTGCGAGCAGTGGAGTGGGACAGAGCTCTTGCTTGCTACTTGCTAGCCTTTGGAGAGAGAGAGAGAGAGACTGAGAGAGTCAGCCGCCACCACAGCCCACCTTCCCACATAGCTGGGAATACCAGCGTGCCCCGCTGTGGCATCCACGATCCAGGATCCAGGATCCAGGATCCATGGTTCGGGAATGGGAGATGATCAGTGTGGATCGTTAATTCGGGACCACGGAGCAGCAAAACAGTCACAAGTTGGGAGAAGACACGCAGGGGAGGGAGGGGGAAGGGGGTGTTCTGTAGCCATGGACACTCCAATCTCATCCCTGCAAACCCTGATAGGCAGCTCTGATGGCCAAACACAGAACTCCTATGTTGCTGAATGGGACCCATGCCATGGGCTCCCAGGCTGGGTTTCACTTTCTGTGAGCAGTGGTGTGGGACAGAGCTCTTGCTTGCTACTTGCTAGCCTTTGGAGAGAGAGAGAGAGAGACTAAGAGAGTCAGCCGCCACCACAGCCCACCTTCCCACATAGCTGGGAATACCAGCGTGCCCCGCTGTGGCATCCACGATCCAGGATCCAGGATCCACGGTTCGGGAATGGGAGATGATCAGTGTGGATCGTTAATTCGGGATCGTCGCCGGCTCCGATCCACGATCAGCTGGATCGTTAATTTTTTTTGGATCGTGCCCATCTCTACTCATGGGTGCCACATTAGGGGCCCTTGGTCTAGGCAACATTTATGTTACATTAAAATCTAACCAGTGTTGTCAATTTGATTCAGGTTCTTTTGCATTCAGACTGCTTAGCCCTAGGATGACCAAACAACTTATAACATCACAGCAGATGCTGGGACTCTTTGGCCTGTTCCCCGTTACTTTAATTTATTAGACATTTTAAACATATGTTTAGAATTTTGTATTTTAAAATGCCTTTTTCTCAATCCAATTCGTCTTTATTTTTTTTTCAGTCAACATGAAAAATTGCATTAAGCATGCAGAATTTATCCGCTCAAACAATTCGAACTTTACAATTTTAGAAGATGGCTCATTGTATACGACAAATGCTATTTCCTTGTCTTCTCATGAAAATACCATCACCATATTCCTTAAAGGCCTTAATGAACATGAACAAAAGAAGATATTTGTTAGTTTGCTAAGACTTCCACGAAAGGTAGATACATTTATATGAAAATAGTAATTTTGCTTGTTAATAGTATTCTGCAGCAGGTAGAATTAATTTTTTAGACATTCAGTTCTCCATCATGAATGGAAGCACCTGCTGTGCTCTGAATAGGAAGAAGGGGGTTGAAAAAGTGAAGTCTGGTTTCCTGCTGGGTGAATCCTTCCTGTGGGAGGGAAGGGCTGCATTTCCACCATGGACTAACCCCTTTGGCTGGCAACCTTGCACTAGGCAGCCTAGACCTGAGGAAAGGCTTCTTCTGGTCTACCTTGGATGTATAGAAGTGGGTGGGTTAGAGGTAGGCCTGACACCTTGTTCCAGCGAATCCACTATCCTGCCCCTAGTTTTTAGATCCTATCCTTTGTCTTGCTATTTTCTGGTGTTGTGGCTGCAGGATAACATTTTACCCTGGGTTCAGGTTGACTGAGGGGCTATGGGGTCTCTGCCTTCTTCATAGCAAAAGGTTAGAGCACGTGGATGCAATTATGCATAACTGAGGTACTAAAAAACTTGTGCATAACTGCTGTCAAAACAAGGCACTTATACATTGGGTTGGAAACATGAGAATATAGTTATCCTTAAGATAATATGGAAGTGAGGTACAGAACAGCCACCTCAGGGGCTGGTATCATCCACACCTCTAAGATTCCAGTAGTGGGTGGGAACCCTGGCCTTCACTGCTTCTCTTCTTAAACTGGTTATCTTTTCTCAGTTTTATCCCAAAGATGGGTTGGAGGGTTCGCTGTCAGGTGTCATACTGTCAGACCAACCTATATATTTTTTAAAATGTTGTTAGCCACCCTGAGCCCATCTGTGGGAAGGGAGAGGTATAAATCAAATCAAACAAATAAATAAAATAAAAATAAATAATTCCATATCCAAGCAATGCAAGCCTAGAGAAATCTGTAATCGATAAGGCTGTGGCTTGATTTCTACACTCTAGTGTGTGCCTGCTGCTTTTCTTTTTTTCAGGCCCATAGCTTGTCCCTGTTTGGGGTGCAAAGTTTTTAGCACTGATTCAGTGATACACATCATGGCCAGATTCAAATTCTAGTTTCTTTGTGAAATTGATCCTGGTATTATTCTTGGGCTTGCACACTCCTTCAACCTGAAATCCAAGAGTTAGCCTGTTTTAGTGGTTAATGTGTCAGTCTGGGATATGGGAGAACCATGTTGAATCTCCACTCTGCAATGGTAACTTGCTGGATGACCTTGGCCCAGTCACTGTCAGCCTAATCTACCCCGCAGAGTTGTTTGGGGGATAAAATGGAGGAGAGGAGAATTAGGTAAGCCACCTTGAGTCCTCTTTGGGGAGAAAAGTTGAGTATACATAAATGAATAAACTGAAGATTTCCTGTTTTAGGTATTCTTTGATTTAACCACAATTTGCTGTAAATTCTGAATGTAGTTGCTTTAACAAACTGGAACGTGCAGTTTAATCTTAGTTTAGATTCCTGGTTTGTAGACAAGAAACAATTAATTAAACTACCTGATTTTGTATGTTAGAAGAGAATGTGGTTAGATCAAAGACAACTGAAATAAAAAAGTCTTCAATCTTCAATTTCCTCTCTGTATGCAGGGGGAGGGAAAATGCCAGTCTGAGAATAAACTAGGTTAATTGTCACAAACAAACTGGAGCTTGTTCTTGATGTTTGGATACAATCTATTTAGCCTGTGTATAAGATCAGAACATTATGTGTTAAGCAACATTTCCAAATTAATGTTAAACAATCGCATGAACCGATGTAGCAAATAATCACCATTTTGATCAACTGGATTAATGTTTCTAGCAAGTGTAATCCAGTTTGGAAGATATAGCAAAATTTGAGGACAGGGTGAAAGATGGAAAAGGCTTCTATGATCTCAACTAAGCTATAAACAAAGAAGAGATATTAACTGTGAATGTGGTTTTTAAGTATGGCTTTCAACAGACATCTGTGAAAAACAGCTTTCAACAGAACATCTGTGTACACAACGGAATTGGACAGTAGGAATGTTTTTAACCAATAAGCATGCATGATTGTTGTTATTTTTTTAGTTACTGTTTCATGTCTTCCAGACCTCAAGAGCTAAGTCAGGACGTATAAGAAGGACTGCTCTTAGACGAAGCAAACGAAGATGGGCTCCTGTCCCAACTACTATAATGGAAAACTCCTTAGGACCTTTTCCAATGCAAATTCAACAGGTATATTTTACAGTGCCCATTGTTTTACAGTTAAAATCGTCTCCGTATCTACTAGGTTTTGGATGCAGAGAAGCTTGAGTAGAATTATGCTTATGTAATTTTCGTGCCTTCCTTTCCACTTCAGTTCACTGCAGCCCTTAAGAAGCTGCTGCTAAAAGTCAGGGACCCCCTTGAATGACATTGGGGGAGGAGCTGCAGCTGGCAGGTGAAATTTGTAGAAATTGGCCTCCCTTTGTGTGAGTGAAAATGACTTCTATATGCAGAACGGACTTGCTAATCCCTGTCCATTGCATCTTACTCTGCATTGATATTTATTAAGAAAAGTGAGAGAGTGGGGGCGAAAAAATCACACAAGAAGTTATTTATGAGTTGAACAAATGTAATAGCAGTGAAATCAATGGGACTTCTGGCAAAATATTTTTAGGACTGAAATATCCTATGAGTTGTGTGAAGACTGTGGTATCTTTTGTATTGATGGATTTGGCTGTGGTACACAAGTGCTGCAAGTGGATACATTGTTGCTATTGTTGTTTAGGAGTGGAAATATCAATTAGTCCCAAGCACAATGGCTGTTTTCACACGTCTGTAACTCTCCGGAAAATCACACAAAACTCAAAGCATGACAGTGTCTTCATAGCGTGATTTCCCATCATGATCTCATTTAATGGCACTATTTCTGACATCATCGTCCCATTAAATGGGATCATGATGGAAATCACGCTATGAGAACGCCATTGTGCCGTGACTTTTGTGTGACTTTCCAGACAGGTGTGTGACAATGGCCAACGTCTCTGGACTTCAGCACACATTTGTAGCACAGCCTCCCCTGCACTTTTTCATTCTAACACATTCATGTAATTTCATGAGTCATAAAAGGAAAATTTCTGTTATATTTCTGAAATGTCATAAATAGACCCTATCATATAAATAAGCATGAAGCTTGGGGCCTCATTGGATTCCTGAGTTCCTATCCCCCACATAAGTCTATTCAAATATTATAGCCTCCAGGTCACAGAAGTACAGTTCTATGTGGTAAGGGGGACTATAGAAGGCTGCGATGGATGAACACTGTAAACAAGCCATATAACATCGTTTCCAGTGCAATGCCAATGGTCAACAGGAATATGTAGCACTGGTATGGAGATGCTCCATGTGATTGAGTATATCTGCATGTTAAGCATATTTATAAGCATTATTTTATTTTATTTATTTATTTATTTATGTCATTTATAGTCCGCCTTTCTCACTGAGACTCAAGGCGGTTTACACAATATGAGATTAGTACAATCAGTATCAAGTTCATTTCAATATAGTATCAAGGACATTTCATAAACAATACCTTAGGGTAAATAGATACAAGTTTAAAAGACATAGTATTAGCAAGAATCCAATACAGAGTAGAAAAAATACTGAAGCAGAACATAATCAGTTCTAGAACTAACATTAGACAGCATGGAGCACTGGTGGTACATAAGAGTACATATTTAAAGCAGCAGATAATATGTAAGGTAATATAGTGATGAAGTCTATGGTCCCTAACTCATTAGCGAAGCATCTGAGGCCCCATCCCTACAATACAGCCCTCCCATTTGAGTAAAAAGCCTTTTTAAATAGTTGGTTTTGCATCATTTATGCAAAGCCAGGAGAGCGGAAGCTCTTCCGACTTCCTCAGGCAGGTTATTCCACAGGATAGGGGCCACCACAAAGAAAGCCCGTGTATGGGCTGCTGCTGACTTCACCTGTGTGCAGCCTGGCACCTGCAGGAGACCCTGTTCAAATGAGTGAAGCTGTAGAGGAACACTGGGAGGGAGGCGGTCCCATAGGTATGCTGGACCAAAGCCATGAAGAACTTTGTATGTAATAACTAATACCCTGAACTGAGCATGGTAACTGATGTCGCCAATGAAGCGACTGTAGGATGGGAGTGATGTTCATGCTCCTGTTCACTCCTTTTTTTTAAATATATATATATATTATTTCAATTATTAACAAAACTGTTTACAATATGAAATACAACATGGGTAAATTGTTGAAAACTACATAACAGAGAAGGGTAAAACATGGAAAGACAAATTCAAGTTGAATGATCTGATATATTTTGGATTATAGATTCAGGATTGTTTGGTATATTTTATTGGGAGGATATAGATTTTCTTTAGAAATGTATTCAAAAAAAGGGAACCATTTTTCCATAAAATTTGTTGTTTGGGGGAAATTTTCAGCTTGATAGATTCCATCATTGATTTTTTCAAATAAAAAATGGTCCCATATTTTAGAATACCAACTGGTAATTGTTGGTACAGTATGTGATTTCCATTTTAAAGCAATTAAATTTTTTGCTGCCATTAAGAAGACATTGATGAGGTCTCGTCGAATTGGTGGGATCTCTATATCGTCCCATTGATTCAGAAATATCAGCTCAGGTTTCTTTGGTATTTTGTAGCCAGTTAACAAAAAGATTTGGTGCAAGATTGTATTCCAGAATTCTTCTATGTAATGACATTTCCACCAGCAATGTATATATGATCCTGTATCCCCACATCCTTTCCAACATAAAGATGAACTGTGAGAGTAAATAGCTGCTAATTTTTTGGGTGTAAGATACCATCTTGTTAATATCTTATAGGACTGTATGGTTGTTGGGGGTTTTCCGGGCTGTATTGCCGTGGTCTTGGCATTGTAGTTCCTGACGTTTCGCCAGCAGCTGTGGCTGGCATCTTCAGAGGTGTAGCACCAAAAGACAGAGATCTCTCAGTGTCACAGTGTGGAAAAGATGTAGGTCATTTGTATCTACTCAGGAGGGGTGGGGTTGAGCTGAGTCATTCTGTAAGAGTTTCCCAGGGTGTGGAATGCTAATGGCGGGAGGCTTCACTGAATCCTGAGGAGGTTCTTTTGCATATGGATTGGTGCTTGATGTGCTAATCTTCTCTGCAGGGCTATTGTCGGGTGTGGAGTGTTTTGTTGGCCTGGTGTTTTTCAGAACTGGAGCCCATGCTCTGTTCATTCTTAAGGTTTCTTCTTTCCTGTTGAAGTTTTGCTTATGCTTGTGAATTTCAATGGCTTCCCTGTGCAGTCTGACAAAGTAGTTGGAAGTGTTGTCCAGTATTTTGGTGTCCTGGAATAAGATACTGTGCCCTGTTTGAGTTAGGCTATGTTCAGCTGAACATAGCCTAACTCAAACAGGGCACAGTATCTTATTCCAGGACACCAAAATACTGGACAACACTTCCAACTACTTTGTCAGACTGCACAGGGAAGCCATTGAAATTCACAAGCATAAGCAAAACTTCAACAGGAAAGAAGAAACCTTAAGAATGAACAGAGCATGGGCTCCAGTTCTGAAAAACACCAGGCCAACAAAACACTCCACACCCGACAATAGCCCTGCAGAGAAGATTAGCACATCAAGCACCAATCCATATGCAAAAGAACCTCCTCAGGATTCAGTGAAGCCTCCCGCCATTAGCATTCCACACCCTGGGAAACTCTTACAGAATGACTCAGCTCAACCCCACCCCTCCTGAGTAGATACAAATGACCTACATCTTTTCCACACTGTGACACTGAGAGATCTCTGTCTTTTGGTGCTACACCTCTGAAGATGCCAGCCACAGCTGCTGGCGAAACGTCAGGAACTACAATGCCAAGACCACGGCAATACAGCCCAGAAAACCCCCAACAACCATCGTTCTCCGGCCGTGAAAGCCTTCGACAATACATTATAGGACTGTAGTTTAATATTAATTGTTGATGAATTAAATATTTTAGAGGACCATAATATTTCCCATTGTTCTTTTGATAATATTTTGTCACAGTCTTGGTGCCATTTTGACTGATATGTTAAGGTTTTAATTTTAAGGTTTTGTAGCAAAATATTATAAATTTTGGAGATTACTCCTTTATTTGAAAGGCCTTTCCTATCTATAATTTGTTCAAATGCAGTCTTTGGTTGTTTCATAATGTCCTTTAAGTTTATAGAAGAGGCTAGATTCTTTAATTGAAAATAAATAAACCATGATATATTACTATTAATTTTTTGCTCCAATTCTGGTTTATCTAGTAAGCCTTCTCGGGAGGCAATATCAGTTAGCCTTGTTATGTTGTTTTGGTTCCATTTTTAGTGAATGCGGGTGAGAGACCCGGTGGAAACCAATCCTGAAAAAGAAAAGAAGAGAACCTGGAATATTTGGGGGTGATTTTATTTCTATAAGCATCCCATACTTTTAGGATAGCTGTAAAAAAGATGTTTTGTTTAGTGTTTGTTGGGCGGATGTGTTGTTTATTCCATAGAAGATCCTGAATGGATTCATTTTGTTGTGTGTTTTGTAAAAGGTTGATCCAATCCATATGATCTTCCTTCTGTATTATAGAAATTACATCTTTTAATCGTGCAGCTTTTTGATAGAGATCAATATCTGGGAAATTAAAGCCTCCTTGTGTGTTTTTTAATCTTAGTGTTGTAAATGCAATTCTTGGATGTTTATCTTGCCCTGTTCACTCCTGATAACAGTCGAACTGCAGCATTTTGCACTAATTGGAGCCTCCTAGTTAACTTAGATGGGAGACCTATGTATAGAGCATTACCATAGTCAAGCCTTGATGTTACCATAGCATGGATCCAAGTGGCCAGGTCAGCCATGTCAAGAAAAGAAGCCATCTTCCAGGCTAGAGTGAGGTTGTAGTAAGCATTTTTTGCCACTGCCTTAACTTGTTTTTCTAGTAATAACGCTGGATCCAGTATAACCCCTAGGCTGTTAACTGAGTCTGCAAGGGTCAGACAAACTCTATCGAAAGTGAAGAGTACAATGTTCTTCGAGATCTCTGCTTTCCCAACAAGCATCACTTCTGTCTTGTCTGGGTTCAATTTCAATTTGTTGTTTTTCAACCATTTTACCATGGCTGTCAGGCAGTGATCTAAGATTTCTACTGCATCCTGTGGGGACCTGGATAGCGAAATATAGAGTTGGGTGTCATCTACATATTGATGACATCCAACTCCATAGCTGCAAATGAGTTCTCCTAAAGGTTTTACGAAGAGGTTGAATAACATGGGAGATAAGATTGTGCCCTGCAGAACCCGGCAAGATAGTTCCCATTCTGGAGATAGCTGCTCTCCAATGGCCACCTTTTGAGTCCACTCTGAGAGAAATGATTTAAACCAGTCCAGGGCACATCCTTTGATGCCCACTTCTGTTTCTAAATGCCTCAACAGGATGGCATGGTCTACTGTGTCAAAGGCTGTAGATAGATCCAATAGAAGCAATAAGGAGGCATGGCCTTTGTGTACATTCAGACGGAGATCATCCACTAATGCTACTAGTGCTGTCTCTGTCCCATGCCCTGGTCTGAAACCTGACTGGAAAGGATCCAGAGTGGGCCTTTTCTGTGGTTGCCCGTACTCTATGGAACAGCCTGCCTGTGGAGGTCAGGAGAACTCCCACACTCTTCGCTTTTCGCAAACAATGCAAAACTGAATTATTTAAAAAGGCTTTTTTTACTCAGATAGGAGGGTGGTATTGTAGGGAGGGGGTCTCAGATGTTTCATCAATGAGTTGGGAACCATGGGCTCCACCATTATGTTGCTTTACATATTATCTGTTGCTTTGAATATGTACTCGTATATACTGCTTGTGTTTCATGTTGTCTAATGTCAATCCTAGAATTGATTATGTTCTGTTTCAGCAGTCCTTCAACCCTGTACTAGATCCTTGCTAATGCTATGTCTCTGTACACTTGTATTCATCTACCCTATGGCACTGTTTATGGAAATGTCCTTGACACTGTATGGAAATGCCTACCCTTGTCCTTGCTACTGATTGTACTGATCTCACACTATGTAATCCACTTTGAGTCTCAGTGAGAAAGGCAGACTATAAATGACATAAATAAAATAATTTTAAAAAAATAGAGTTATCCAAGAAGGTCTGGAGTTGGTCAGCTACTGCTTTCTCAATCACTTTGCCCAGAAAGGGCAGATTAGAGACTGGGCAATAATTGGCCACATAATTTTTGTCTAGGGATGGTTTTTTAAGTAGCGGACGGATAACCACCTGTTTGAGCTGCCGGAGAAAGCTGCAGTGAGTTAATGATTGATTTACAACAGACCTCAGTGGTTCACTTATGTGGTCCTTACTTGATTTTAACAGCCATGATGGGCGATTGAGTGCACAAGTAGTGGCTTTCATAGATGCCAGGATCCTGCTAAAGTCTGTCATTGTGATTGGTTCAAAGCAATCCAAATGTAAGCTGGATGGTGCATTTATAATTTTTCTGTCTTGCTTGTATTACAGCTAGCATCTAGATCAGAGCGTATTCGTGCTATTTTATCAGCAAAAAACTTAGCAAAGGCCTCACAGCTAATTGTCTGTTCTTGGGACTGTAAAGGTTCAGATTTAAGGTTTAGGAGGCATCTGGATATCTTAAACAATTGGGATGGTCGTGAACTAGCCGGCACAATAGTCGCCGAAAAATAACGTTTCTTTGCCGCCTTCATTTCCGCATCATAGGTCCTCCAGTGGGTTCTGTAGCATGTTCTATCTCCTTGTGCATGAATTTTTCACCAGCACCTTTCTAGATGTCTTCCAACCCTCTTTAAGTCAGCCAGCTCCATGGTAAACCATGGGGCCAGCATCCATCCCAAGGGCTGGAGCGGTCAATAAGGAGCAATGGTGTCAATAACTTCAAGGAGCTTTGTGTTCCACACTCCTACAGCAACTACCATGTGGCATGTGTCTGGGATTCTAAAATCCCCCAAGGCATTTTAGAATCTAGATGGGTCCATGAGCCTTTGTGGGTGAATCATTTTAACTGGACCCCCAATTTTGTGAGGAGTTGGGGCAACATTCACTTTTGCCCTCAGCAGATGATTGTCTGACCATGGTTCAGGCCAAACCTCCAATGTTGAAACAAGGTTTCCTCTTAAAGGCTGTCAAATATTAAATCTAAGGTGTGGCCTCTTTCATGTGTAGGCCTGCCACTATTTACGAGAGGCCAAGGTTGCCAGAGAAGCTATAAGTTCCTGAGCTGGGCCTGACTTTGAACACTCAGCATGGATATTGAAGTCTCTCAGAACAATAAGTCTAGGTGTCCCCAACACCATGTCTGCTAGCAACTCTGCCAGTTCAGAAAAGGTGTTTATGGGGGAGCTAGGAGGTCTATACACAAGAAGGATACCCAATCTATCTTTAATTCCCAGAGACAGGTACAAGCAGTCAATACCAGTTATAGCTTGTACTGGAGATCTACAGAAATTGAAGGACTCGCAGAGAATAATAGCAACCCTTCCTCCTCAGCTAATATAGCGAGGTTGGTGTAGAACCAGGTAGCCAGGGGGAGTTAGTTGGGACAGACACACTTTGTCATTTTCCTGCATCCATGTCTCTGTTAGGCAAGCCACGTCTATTTTCTCTTCCTGCAATATCCCAGAAATGCATGCAACCTTGTTCCTGAGAGATCTTGTATTACATAGGATTAGTGTAGCAGGGGGGTGGGAGCAGCCCCATTGTCAGCAGGTGGAATACTAGAGAGGTTGGATAAGCAGCAAGCATTACTGCTTGATGCTGGGTGCCTTTCATAAGTCATGCTCCCATATCTACCAGCTCCCAACTGCACTTAAATAGTAAATTTGCCCGACATTTCTACCAAGCAAGTAAGTAGTAAGAAGCTCAGGATTGCACCCTACAACTACATATTGGAATATCAAACATACTGGTGGTCTCAACTCAGACAACAGTCGAGGGCTACAATCTTCATGTATTTGCACAAGCAGTGTTGATCAGTTGTTGCACTCGTCTCAGAAGCAGTTTCTTCATATCTGCTCTTGTCCTTCAACTCATTTAGCTGATGGCTGCTCCCCGGCTGCGCGCACCGGGCTATGAGTCCTGGGCCAAGAGCCCTTGTGCTCTCACTCTTCGGCTCGCGTCAAGAGGCTCGCACTTCTCTGCCCCGTGCCCCAGTGAAATAGCCCTCCTCCTAGCATGCAGTACCTGTGTGAAGAGATGAGAAAGCGGGTGGAGCTAGAGCCTGTAGCCAAATGGCTTACAGCTGCAGATCAAAGGAATATCCTGCAGGCATCCATCCAGCCTTCAGAAGGTCTCCTTGTGAGCAAAGCATCCCTCTGTCCCTTCAGCAACGTCTCCTCATAAGCAAGCAAACCTCTCTGCCCCGTGATCCAGTGAAATAGCCCTCCTCCTAGCATGCAGTACCTATGTGAAGAGATGAGAAAGCAGGGTGGAGCAAGGGCCAAGCACTTGCAGGAAATCACTGACATACAGAACGTTTTTAGAGCCATTTTTAGAGCTGGCTGGGAATGTGAGATTCCTAACACCATCTGAATAAATGGAGAGGGAAAATGTTAATTTGTGTTTCATTTTTTGTATTCAGTTATCTTCTGACACAGCCTTGAAGTATAATATTAAGTACTCCATAAGTGGTCCAGGGGTTGACCAGCCACCCCTGAATTTCTTCTACATTGAAAGAGAAACTGGAAATCTCTTTGTGACTTGCCCAATTGACCGGGAAATGTACTCAGAATTTAAGGTATGGGCATCAAGTTTCTGTTTATTAACTAATAATGCAAAACTAAATGGATTTCTGGTGTTCATTTTACTCCAAAATGAGATAAATGGTCTTCAAGTATGCCTGTTGCCAATACTTTGTCTTCCACATGAGGATCAGACAAATAAGTAAGTTCAACACCCTTGGATTTGTCTTGTTAAAAGCAGCTATTGAATCCTCTGAGGCAAGGAATTAAAGGTGAATGAACAGCTGTAACAAATGAACAGTTTGTGCGATACTTATCTGATAGATAAAACTGCTGTAAAAGAAGAGTGCTAGACTGGTTCTACATTTATGCCGACTGAAAGGCAGACACAGCATAAAAAACTTAGAAAAGACAGCTGGAATTTCAGCCCATGCTGCAATTCCTTTACCTGTTATGTACATGTACATGGCTTGAGGACATAAATTAAACAGGAACTGAACAGAAACTAAAAGTCAAAAGGAAACAAAATGGAAGTGTGATGTATTTGAAACCTTCCTTCGCTTCTATTTCTTGTTCTCTCAATTCAGTAAAAAAAGATGAACTTACCCTCACCATTTGGTTGCTGTGAGTTCTTTGGGTAATAACTTCTGTACTAATACATACATAATATCTAGCAACTAGATTCCTCTGACCCACTGCTGTTTTGAATATTGGGCTTTATGGGAGATGAGTGTGAGACCCGTAGTGCTGGAGAAGTAGGAAGGAAAGTAAAACTGGAAAGTGGAACATTTTCTGTCAGGAAAAGATAAATGAATTCTGATGGAGTAGAACAGGCATGTTTGCTTGTGGAAATTTAGGGAAATACATACAGCATCAATGGGGCATATGAACAATATGTGAAACTTGGCTGCCAACTTAAGTATTGCAAGTGGTTCCTTCTCCTGTACGACCCCTTGTGGAAATTGATTGTGGGGCTCCTCCTGCTCTTGATCCATCAGCTGCCCCTCCATCATGACTGGAGGTCATTGACCACTCCTACTTTTAGAGGGCCTGCTAGGCCTTAGTGAGGGGACAGGGTTGCAACACTAGGATCCTCCTCCTCTCCACTGACCTCTGGTCCTCCCTGCTCTAAGCAGGTTCAGCTATCACATCCCTGGCCTGCTTCTGGACTTGCTTTAAATAACCAGTAGGATGCCACACCTTCTTGGACATTTCAATCCCACCCCTATGATGTGGAAGTCCTGGGGACTGGAAGAGAGCTCTTATTGGCCTGGGCAAGTTCCTTCTGCCCCCATCCATTATGGGGCCATTATTATGCCAAATGCCTTTCCACACCACCTGTTTCCAGAGCTGCCTCTTACTTCAGAGGTCAGTACTGCCGATTGTGTACAGCCTTGTCCCCACCAGATGCCTGCTAAGTTGCTTCTTTCCTCAGACACCAGCCCTGCAGTCTGTCTACTGCCCCATTCCCTGTGGTCCTGCCCTGGTTGTACCATGGCTAGGGTTGCCAGGCATGGCATAATGTTGCTAACATGGCCTGGTCTCCAGCAGGAGTCTGGCAGGGGTGGAGACGTGGAGGCTGCTTTTGGCAATGGAGTGATATCACTTCTAGGGAAAACCAGAAAGTGACATCATGTCTAAAAATTTTAGAGTGGATTGAAGTGACTTATGGGTTTTCCACAGAAGTAATGTCATGCTGTTGCTCAACAATTATTTTTTATTTTTTGCCCCCACCCCAACCGCTGGCTACCAGAGTGGCTGTGGGAAACAGGAGCTAAAGGCAGAAAGCTGGCCACGGCTGGAAAGTGATGGCGGCGGCTCTAGGCCATCCTTACTCCTAACTAGAGGTGGGCACGAACAGGAAAAAACCCCGAACACGATGTTCGTTGTTCGTTGCCATCCACGAACAGGGAATCACAAACAACCGCAAACATGACCCTGTTCACAAACATGTTCGTGGTTGGCTGTTCATGGGAGGGAGGGGGGAGACTTGGAAGGGAAGAAAGTTCCCTGCGCTGTTTGCTAACCTCAGTTTATGTACATACTGATGGCTCTCTTCCCATGCCAGTAACCTATGATGCTCCTCCATATGGAATGGGTGCAGTTCACATTTTTTTTTAGCAATGAACCGACTTCCTTACCTCTGGATCCTTTCTCCCTTCTTTTAAGTCCAGTTCATCTGCAGCCCATCTTTAAGTCTTTATCTCCATATATATTCAGTGGGGAATCACTAAAACCACGTGCCTTGTTCAAGTGGATTGCTGAATATTTGAAGATTTCCGTCCTAGTATAAAGTAGCTTGTTATGTCTTGCTATAGCAGATTCCTGGATGTAAACAAGGACTGAAACAAGTATATCCTGGCTTCATGTGATCTAGAGAGCAACTAGCAATTATAATATACATTTTTCTCTCTCCTTACAGATAATTTGCTATGCAGTGACGCCAGAGGGATATACACCAGAGACACCACTTGTGCATGTGATCAAAATTGAGGATGATAATGACAATGCCCCAGAGTTTGAGCATGATAGTTATATCTTTGGTGTACTTGAAAACAGTAGAGTTGGTAAATTGTTAAAAAATGTTTCAAATAAATTTATTTTTATAATGATTCATACAATCAGTTTAAAAATGTGATTAAACAATGATCTTGTTTTTATCGATTTTAACTGTTCACCGCCCAGAGCCCCTGGGGATGGGCAGTATATAAATTGAAATATAAATAAAATAAATAAATATAATTCAGATAATTATATGTATAAAAATAGTGATGCTAATTTTAATGCCAATTAATGCATTTTCAAAGCCTTCTAATTAGAACATACTTAAAATGTTGGAGGTTGTGTGAATAATATACTTTTTAAAATATTTCTATCCCACCTTTCAAGAATCCACACAAAAGTTAATTACAAAAAACTAATAAGACCAGAAAAAGTCCCATACTTCATCAATAAAAAATAATACCACCAGTAATCTGCCGTAGCACAATGGTTAAGTGGTTCAGCTGCAATTCAGCACTCTACTGGTTCGAATTCCCCTACTGCCATGAGCTCAATAGGTAGCCTTGGGTAAGCCCCTCCTCTCAGCCCCAGCTCCCCAGCTGTATTGTGGGGATAATAATAACACTAACTTGTTCATCACTCTGGGTGAGGCACTGATCTGTCTAGAAGAGCAGTGTATAAGTGCAGTTATTATTATTATAATCTGAAAGAGTAGGATTCATGTCTAGTCTAGTGCTGGTCTTATAAGTCTGCTTACCAAAAGAAGAAGCTCTGGATACTACTGCTAAGGGGCAACATCAGAGTCTTAGCTTCTGTACTCTTCCTGTGCCTCCCCCCTCCCCATGACAACTGGACAGCCACTGTGTGAAACAGGATGTAGGCCTACAATGGTCTGATCCAGCTTTTCTTATGCTTTTTTTGACTGATTCCTTAATGTTAACAGAGATGGAGTTTGGTGCTCTTACATAGAGAGAGGGTTCTACAGTGTTGAGACTAGGGAAGAAGCGAGGCGGAGAAGAATTAGCACTTACTCCAGTTAACCAAAGAGCTTGTGCAAGAGAAGCAAGTTATTTATGCTAATTTCCCTTCAAACTGCAGGCCCCTGTGCAGTATCCTACTCTATCCCCAAGGGTTCCCTGACCCTCAGGAGTAGTTTTTCAGGGCTACAGGGAAAAAGAAGCAGGGGAAGACACTGATTTCATGAACTCCTCCCATTCATAACTTGCAAGACCCTATATTCAATGTTTTATAATTCTCTTTAAGGGTTGTGATTACAGTTTAAACCGCACACCTCATTTCTGATGTGTATGCCTGGATTTAAATAGAAGTAGCTCTAAAGAATGTTTTTAAAATTATCTTCTGAAAGAAAGCTGGAGATTTAAACATGATGCTTTATACATGTAGGAACGCTTGTTGGACAGGTGATTGCAACAGACAGAGATGAGCCGAACACTTTACACAGCACAGTGAGATACAGAATTGTGTCGGATAGTGGTCAAATGTATCATATCTCAGAGGTATTTGGGATACATCCGGATTCAGGTTCTATTACGGTATTATCACCAAACCTGGACAGAGAGGTAATTGTACATGAATTTCACATTTATTTCATACTCTATTTGCTATTGATATGACAAGAGGAACATCCTAGATGTGATTCAAAGGGAAATGATACATCATGTGACTTAAATACAGAACATCTAGGTGTTAGAAAATTTTGTTATCTCTCCAGAGTCCTGCAGAAGGCAGCTCACAAAATAAAAACAACACAATAAAATCCTAAGAATAACCATCATCACAATAATTTTAAAAGCCATAAACACAAACAAAGGGCATAAAAACAATATTCAGCAGCCTAAAATCATATTCATAAAACAATCCTCAGGTTAGAAGCCAACCTTGTAAACAATTAATGGAACTCATTCGTAAAAAGCCTGAGTAAAAAGTTTTGCCCTGGTGCTTAAAGAACAGCCTCAAGGGGGAGGGCATGCCAAAAATGAAGTGCCACCTTTGAAAATGCCTTGTCTCTAGTCACATCTTGCCTCAACTTTTTAGGAAGATACACAGAGAGCAGGGCTGAGAACAGAATTTTAACTAGAGATGGGCATGAACAGCAATAAGAACAAAAAAAAGTCACAAACAGCCCAATCTGCTGTTCGAGAACAAGCTGTTCTTGAGGCCCCATTCTAAACGAACAGGTGGTTGTTGCAAGCCTCGTTCGTTGCTGTTCATCAAGCCAGACAGTCTGGCACCTGCAATCAATTCCCTTGGCAATGTAAGCAGGGATTGTCTGAACTCCTGCTGTTGCTCTGGAAACCCCAATCTAAGTCCAATTTAGCTTGATAGGCAGGTCTTCCTTCCAAGTGTGGAGCTCCAAATTTGTTACAAGACAGCAAAGACCATGGGGGAGGGGGGGCTCCCAGCTCTGGCTAGTCTTTGCAGACAGTGGAGAGGGAGAGACAGCTGCTGTTGGCAGGGAGCTTGAATTTTCTTTGTGTGTGGTGGGATATGGATCCAGGTTCCAGGGCTGCTGCCAGGTTCTGGGGCCAAGCTATTATTTACTATTGGTACCTTTCCTGCTACCTGCTCAGGTAGGGTTTCTGGGAGTGGTGTGGTAGGGATCTACCTCTTCAGGTTCCAGGACTGCTGCCAGGCTGTGGTGCCAAGCTATTATTTATTATTGGTACCTTTCCTGCTGCCTGCTCAGGAAGGGTTTCTGGGAGTGGTGTGGTAGGGATCTACCCACCCTCAGGTTACAGGGCTGCTGCCAGGCTCTGGGGCCAAGCTATTATTTATTATTGGTACCTTTCCTGGTGCCTGCTCAGGTCAGGTTTTTGGGTGTGGTGCAGATTATTGACCAAATTTGGATGATGGCTGGAGGTGAACCTGCTGGCCCCTATGAACAGCCAACCATGAATATGTTTGTGAACAGGGTCATGTTCATGGTTGTTCGTGAGTCCCTGTTCAGGGATGGCAACGAACAATGAACATCATGTTCATTTTTTTTTCTGTTTGTGCCCATCTCTAATTTTAACTGGGAGGGTGAACCCAGTATAAAAGAAGCTGTCCTTCAAGAGCTCTGGCCCTAAGCCATTTAGGACATTACAGAAAAGAACCAGAACTTTAATGTTACCTAAGCTGTTTTTTTTAATGGTATCTTTGCCACTTCAGACAACATTCTATAAATATGTAATTATTTGAAAATTGTGTGGTCACATCATCACTGAGTTTGTTTTAAAAAGCACTGTTTTCTGATGAGACAAGGACATTTTAATATGTATATTCCTTTTAATGTCTTTCTTCAGACAATATCAGAGTATAGACTACAAGTAGAAGCAAGAGATATGGGAGGCCATGAATTTTCTTTGTGCACTACAGCAGAAGTTATCATTGAGATTACAGATATAAATGACAACATTCCACAATCCGAACAAATTGTGGTAAGTTTACCTTCATTAAAATGAACCTGGTGCTCTTCATTGGAGTAACAGTTCTCTGTGGTGATAATGTCATTGCAGTGAATTTAAACTATGTAAAAAAGAAAATTGAATTTTTTGGAACTGTACTGACAGCATTACACCTCCACTTCTTGCTATGATGGAACAACTCTTTATATAGTTGATTACATGTCATTGCCCAGTTCTCAGTATCGCCTTACTTTTCTACAGCACTGTTTCATTGTCAGTCAGTATCCATGTGCCTAATCCATGAGCATTCATCCATCTGGATCTAATAATTGCCATTTGCTAAGTTGATTCTCTTCTGCAAAGTGTTCTGACAGAAATATTTTTTCTCATATACAGAAAGAGTTAGTGGAAAAGAGTCATAGGATACAACCCAGTGAAATCTTTGCCTTAAGAATTTTCTTTTAATCTAAAATGGCTAAACTGCACATAACTGTACATAAACTAATAGTTGAAACTTAATTTCAGTATGAAGTGGATGTGTTTGAAAATACAGAAAATGTGGAAATACTGCTTATTCCCGTTAAAGATGATGATGAAGTTGGAACACCTTCATGGTGGGCTACAGCCACTATTATAAAAGGAAATGAAGATCACAGTTTTTCTATTGCCATGGATCAGGAGACAAATGTTGGGCATTTAACTGTTTTAAAGGTAACTGTATATCAGAAAAGTTATCTAAAGTATAATCAGACATTATATTTATAATGAAAGAAATCCCAAAGCAATTTTTCCATCAGTGTAAAAGGATAATTTTTTACTGACTCCACTTCCATTTCTCACTTTGTGCCCTCCTCTGTTCCTAAGGTTCCTCTGTCCCACAGGAACATAATTCCAGGGAGCTCAGTGGGCTGCAGTGGGAAAGGAGACTTAGCTCACCTTCTGCTTGCAGAACTGACTTAGATGGAGGGAAACTTTTAAATTCAACACAAAATATTTTCCTGTTTTTAAAATCAATACTGAAGTGTCCTGCTTTCGAGCCCCTGAGGTCAGGGCTGTTTCTTCATGCAAGAATTCCATTCTCCTCTAGCTTCTCCAATAAAAGGCAGATTGGGCCAGGTCCATTCTGCCCTCCAAGGCCTCACACCTTGCCAGCTGTCTGGCTTCTTGCCTTGTCAGCCAAATGTCTCCTCACCCTCCCTTAATCCAAATCTGGCTCCTTGTTCACCTTCTTCCTGCCATACTCAGTCACTGGGTCACTTGGCCTTGCCAGCCTGCCCCTGTGGTAGGGGTGGGACATCCATGCCCTGTGGTGCTTGGAATAGTGGAGGATTTTTTAAAAAAATGGCTAGTGAGTCAATGGCATGATGTCACTTCCGGGGAAAACCTGGAAGAGGCATCAGTCCTGTCTAGGAATCGCCAGAAACTGTATGGATTCCTAGAGAGGCATATCACTTCCAGGTTCTCCTGGAAGTGATGTCATGCTGTTGCGGAAAGCTTCCCCCTACTTCCCCACTGCCCTGGGTCACCTGCTGGTTGCCAGGCTCTTCCTGGCAAACCTACTTGACCTACATTTGAGTAGGCCTTGACTGCCAAGGAGCTCTCTAATCTCTAAGTAGGCTTTACCAACCAGGAGGCTAATGCTTGCAGTTTTTGGCCCTTCCTACCCTTTACACACCTCATGGCTCAGTTCTGCCTTTCTTTTCTCCTGTTAGCTACAATGCAGTTAATTTTGGGTTTCTCCTACTATACTATCTGACCCAAAATACCATTATGGTGTGAGTGACAACTGCTCATCAAATTTTAAATCATAGAATCATCGAGTTGAATCATAGAGTACCTCTTTTTAACAAGTTGTATTCCTAACTTATTTTCAAGAGTCGACATCTTTGAAATGTGTCTCTTATAGATATTTTTCTCATTATATGAGTTATCTGAAAGAAGGGAATATGTAAGAGGTAGGCAATGCACTTTCAAAATACCTATAAATAATCATTATTTATAATATTACAGTCTGAAGATTAAAGTAGCATAGTTATACTAAGCCCTGCACTGATTTAAATAGAAATATTTATTTCCAGGGTCTGGATTATGAAAAAAACAAAGAGAGAAGATTAGAAATTGTTGTAAATAATGAAGCACCTTATGTACTAGCACCACATTCAAGAGCCCTTTCAACAAGTACTACCACCGTTATGGTCAGAATTATGGATGAGAATGAGGGGCCAGAATTCGATCCATGTGAATATTTTCTAAATATTAAGGAATCTTTGCCAAGTGGAACAGTAGTTGGTGATTACCAAGCAAGGGACCCAGAAACTGGAAACAGTGAAGGCATAAGGTAATAATTTTTTATTAACTTATTTAGTTTCCTGTACCTGAATAAAATCAGAAAGAATTATAAGTCTTTATGTTTTTGCAATTCATTTGTGATATAAAGCCCTTTAAAATGATTTGGTCTTAACAGTTACAGAATAATTAATGGCCCATGCAACTGGATCGTCATTGACAACACAGGGCAGCTGAGAACTACAAAAATTTTAGACAGAGATATACCAAATATGGAATATAGTCCATGCACCACAACAGTCTGTGCAACTGACCGAAGTGAGTACCCAGTGTTGTGAAAAGTGTATTTGCTCCATTGCAAACTTTGAGGTTCTGTAATTGTCAGGAGTCTTTTCTTTCTTCTCACACAAATACTGCAGCGATAGGATTTTTGCTTATGCACTGAAAGTATGCAGACTCATATTGCCAATAGGATTTGCGTCCTCCTTTCAAGTTTCAGCTTCATAACTGTTTGAATACTATTAGGATTATTTTGCAGCTACTTAAACCCTATTACATTATAATCTAGTTTACTAGTGCTACATTTCTCTCTCCAAATTTTTATTTTTCCTCATAACTGAAAATTTATATAATATTGAAAAGCAGAGATTTTACTTTCCCCTGACTTCCCACATTTTCTCATCCCTTCTGCAAATCTGATGCTTAGATTTTGTAACAGTAGGAATGATCCAGCAGTGCCAATTCATGCATGGAATGTCACACTTTCAGGGGTAGCCCAGGACAGAATCTTATTGTACTTGTACCTCTTTGTCTTCATAGAAGTAAAACATCTGCACAGGAAAGACACTGGATGGTGTATCCTATTTATAATAATATTAACAACATTCGATTTATATACCGCCCTTCAGGATGACTTAATACCCACTCAGAGCGGTTTACAAAGTAACAACAACAAACACCCTGTGAGGTGGGTGGAGCTTCTAGAGGCTGTGACTGACCCAAGGTCACCCAGCTGGCTTCAAGTGGAGGAGTGGAAAATCAAACCCGGCTCTCCAGATTAAAGTCCCACACTCTTAACTACTACACCAAACTGGCTCTCAGTTTTACTATAAAAAGGACTAACCATAACATATAGGCAACATGATTCTTAAGAATTGGCTTCCATTTTAGTAGCGTAATCATAAATATGTCCTGCTGGTCTGAAGCATTATCCAGTTACTGGAACTCCATTCTTCCCTTATGGTTGCATTTGTATCAAACCAGTCTGCTGCCCTATGGGACAGAAAAGCACATAAGATGACAGTCCTGATCCCATCAGAGCAGTGCTCATACAAAAATATGCGTCAGTTATCAGTGCAGATTATAGAATTCATTCAATAATTTAATAATCCTAGTTAGAATGAATCTGAAATAAATGGAAAAGGGAACAGAGTTAAATGTATATATCTTTGAATGTTCTCCCACTTATGCAATGTATTTGGACTATATGCCTTATTTTTTGAAATTGTATTGATAATTCAAAAACTGGTTTAACAGAACACTGCTTCTTTCTTCCCCTTTTCTTCTTGTCATTTACTAGACAATTCACATGCAATGCCCAACTGTGCTCCATCATCTTTCTTTCCTCATCTGCCTTGCACATTTAAATTATCTTCCTTTTACAGCAAACCAACAAACCATTAATTGCTAGGTACATACGGCTGGTCAAACTATAGTTTGTAGTTGCCCTCCAAACCAGAACTGGAAATCACTGCTTGATCATTCTGGTTTTGAGGACGAGTACAAATCAATTTGCAATCATGATGTAATGACAAACTGTGCTTTGCTGCAAAAGTGGAAATCAAGAATCAGCACACAGGGAGACAAGGGGAAGAGGGGTGAGAGACTGCAGAAGTCTGAGGCTCAATAAATGTAGTGCTAAACCACAGTTTGTCCTTATGTCTGAACCAAACTGTAGTGAAGAGCTGAATAGAAAAGAAACTAGTTCAGATGCTTAATTATTCTCATTAGCCCAACTGTAATGTTTTCCTGGGGCAAGTCCCTTGTAAAAATTTTCACTTCAGCAGAACCCACCACAGCATTCGTCACTTTCCTGCCTTCCCCACTGCACCAAGGAATAAAGTTATTGAACAGAATTCTGCAGCTTGGATATAAAACCTACCCAAGCCTGGGCCAATAACTGAGGGATGAGAGGAGATGTTTTTTCCCTAAAAAAGAACAACAGTTATTTCATATAACACAAAAATGGGGTGAATATTGAACAGCATTAGTGCAATTCTAAGAACACTTTCCTGGGAGTAAGCCCCATTAAGAAGACTTAAGTAGACTCTGAGCAGACCTGCTTTAGATGACACTGTAAATGAATAATCTGATTCCTTCGTCCTCTCTTCTGCTATGCTAACCCTTTCACCATATCTCAGAGCGGAACCACAAGTGACAAAAGGCACAGATTGGACACTTGCCAGCTTCCCTCAAGTTTTTATGGGAAATGTAGGCAGCTTGGCGGAATGTTGGACAAGTGACAGTTGAAAAGTCCATTGGACAGCAGTCAGAGAGCGAAGCTGCGAGACCAGGACGCCTACATTTCCCATCAAAACTTGAGGGAAGCTGACAAGTGTCCAATCTGTGCCTTTTGTCACTTGTAGTTCCGCTCTCAGTCTCTCAGTCTCAAATTTCCGTTCCTTCAGCTCTCAAAACCAACTGTCAGATCTCAACTGACTCCCTGCTTCCTAGTTCACAGCTCGTATCAGCTTTTAGAGCTCTGCTGTCATGGGCTCCTCCATTGCTGAGTGACCTTTTTCTTCTTCCTTGGTCACACCTGCAGCTAACATTTTATGCAGACATCTATACCATGCTTCAATGTCTCTTATTGAACCTATATCTGTTGCCTAGTTTGTAGTCATGTGGTCACAAAAGAAGCCTAAAACGCATGAGAAAGGAGGAAAACCTCCCAATTTTATATAATGTTAGCACCAAATTCTTTGCATTGTTGTATATGAGCATGAGAAAGATAAATCCAGCCTATTTTTTTAAAATACAACTATTTACAATGTTAAACCATGAGAGATTATTTTAATTTCCCAGGCGGTAAAACAGGAACTGGAAAAATCGTGGTAACAGTAATGGATGAGAATGACAATTACCCAGTGATTACTGAAAATAATTACATAATGTGCAGGGACAAAGAACCAATTTATATTACAGCCTTTGATGCTGATCTTCCTCCCTATACAACACCTTTCCATTTTGAAATACAGAAGCCAGTGGGCTCAATATGGAAGATAATACCATTTGATGGTAAGTATATGATCTGTAGTAAGTTTAGCTAAAGAAGTAATTGTGTAAAATTTTGACAATTACATTTGGATCACTTCTTATGCAGATGAATCAGCGCTGCTTTCACTTGATGAAGATATACCTTATGGCTACTATACACTTCTTCTTAGGATATATGATAATGGCGGTTACAGTGGAATAAGTGAAATAAGAGTTCACTATTGTAACTGTGCATTTCCAAGTGATTGTTCTGACCCCATCTCAGGCATCTCTGCAGATCGTGTTTCTCCAGAAGTGGTGTCGTATCAAGCTCCAGGTGACGGGGGATCTTTTGGTCCCTTGGCCATTCTTTCAGCAATACTGGGAACAATGTTAGCAATGGGTGAGTATATTTATATCTTGAAGATGAAATGCAAATCAAGTAATTAAATCCACAAGCATGTAGAAGAAAATGATGCTGCTTTTGAATTCTGAAGTTTCAGCCCATGAGTATGTGTGTGGCATGGTGCAATAACACCTTTTTTGATAGTACAAAGCTTTGTCTAAACACTGGAGACTTTAACTCTGAATACTCAAAATTATTTGTCTGGACAGTTTAAGTAAACAGAGCAATCGTAAGCAGAGTTACACCCTTCTAAGTCCACTGAAGTAAATGGACTTAGAAGGTATAAACCTGGTTAGGATGGCCTTGTATAACATATAATGTATCTTCAACAACTTCTCACATAGAGGGGGAAAAGGCAGGGCATTAAATCATTTTAGTGTGTAAATATAAGATGATCCATTAACTAGTCTTAAATTATAGACAGGTACAGCTTTCAGAAGTTCATTGCACTGGTATGGCTAACATCCGTATGTGGCTCACTTTTGTCAGCACCCATCAGCTATTGAAGTACATGGGCTGAATGCAGTCCTCTGTTCTTCTCCACATGATATGATCTGCTCTTTTAAACTAATTTGGCTGATAGACCCCAATCAGTGAAATCAATCTGTTCTCATATTTCTGAATCAGAAAAGTTAACTGGGAAAGATGGAATGAAAATATGCAGAAATTGGATGAATCCAGACTAACCAGTTCCATGTGCTAGCCACACATGGAACAGGTACTTGTACATACCACATCCTATAATTTACCACTGTGTGCATTCTACCTAATATTTGTCCTTGTTATTTGGTTATTACATTTTAATCCTACCCAAGAAGCTCAGTTGGCATACAGGGTTCCCTCTTCTATTTTATCACCAGAACAACTAAGTGAGGTAGATTAGTTTGGGGTGACTTCCCCAATGCTATCCAGTAAGTCTAGTGGTGGCTTAACAGAGCTTTAAATGCAGATATCATCCAGCCTTTAATTTATCTCTCTTCCCCCTTCCCCCCCATTCTCTATCACTCTATACTTGTCCCCAATCCCACTCTCTGCATGTCTTTCCCTCTTTAACCCTACCCCTTGTGTCTTTCCGTCTACCTCTTCACCTTGTCTTCCTCCCATTTCCTCACTGTTTATCTCTTCCTTCCCCCCTGCTATCTCTTTCCCTCTCCCAGCTCCCACCTGTCTTTCTGACCTTTGAAGGGAGAGAGAGATGCCTGCTACCAGCCCTCATAGGCTGCTTGGCTATCTTGTAGGGTTGCTGTTTCCCCAGTGGGTGTGGGGGATCCTCCTCTTCCAGTCTTCTCCCCGTGCCACCACTCACCTGGCCAGTGGGGAAAAGGTATGGGAACCAGCATCCTGGGACATGTTCCTGGTGCAGCTCAGCATGACAACATCACTTCTAGGACTGACATCATTGCGCAGGCCCTGGGAGTGCTCCTGGGCTTCACACCAGCTGATTTGGCCCATTTGGGGGTCCAAATCAGCCCAGCGCAAAATATGGGAGCACTCCTAGGACCTGCACACCGATGTCACTCCCAGAAGTGACATTATCATACTGAGCTGGGAGCACATGCACAACAATGTCTAAAAGGTAATTGCCAGGTCCCCCCTCCTGCTGGGAGGGTAAGCAGACCTGACAATCTGATCATTGGTGGAGGTGGCAGGGGCGTGCCATGGTGCTGCTGAAAAGTGGAGGCTGCTCCGAGATGGTGCAGGGTCCTGTGGTCACTACAGCGCCCACTCCTAGGTCATGGAAGCTGGCTTTTGATGCAGCTAGTGGTTGGGATGGGCCCTGCTCCTATGGCACAGCATTGGCACATCACTTTCAGAAGGTCTGTCCAGTTGCACACCAGAGATCTGCACATGCACAGACATGAGTATTTATTCCCCCATGTTTTTTTTAAGGTTCCAGATTTTTCTGTAACCCTGGTGGGCCTCTCAAGATTGCTGAAACATTTATTGTTCCTAAGTGGCGCTGATCTGCAGATTTAAGTATCCTTAGGGTGGGGCACATGGCTGTTAGTATCTAAGATACTGATAAATGCTTTTTGCCAAACAGTTTCAGTTCAAATACTGAATAGTTCTCATAGTATAGAGAGTATAGTTCTCATAAATAGAAGATTTGCTGCTAAACCTGTTTCTGGACTTCATAACAGCATGTAATGGTGGGAATCACATGCATGAATGCTCCTCTATTAAAAAAGATCTGGCAGATTACTACAAATCAAATCTAAACCCTAGTTTTCATGGTAAAAGGATCTAGCGTCGTTTCTGCCACAACATTTCGTTTTCTATCTTCAGGGAAATTTTGCATAAGAGAGAGCATTCAGTTACATGAGTTACACTTGCAAGTCTAAGATAGTTAGCCATATCACCTGTTGTTTGTGAACAGTAGACCTTTGTTCCAGAGGTAAGCAAGCACCTCCTGCAAAAGAAAGAAAAGTGCTCCAACTTGTGAACAGTAATCAGTAATATTTTGCATCATGCATCCTCTTTGTAAGCAAATATTTACTCCCCCCAAAATATTTAAAAATATACTCTTGCCACAGAGTCTTGCAAAAGTTCATGCTAACTTATTTCAGTTACTGAACCTGCACACATGCCTTTAAGACCTATCAATAAGATCTAAATCTCTGATTTTGTGTATTTCCCTCTGAAGGGGCTATACCATTTGGTTATTGGCTCCGCAAAAAAGGGTCCTTGCCTCAAGAGGTGGGTGATAATTCAGCTTCTGAGAATTTAATTGTATCCAACACTGAGGCACCAGGTGAGAATGTGACGGTAAGTTGCACTTTTGCCCAAATGTTTGAAAATGCCAAGCTAATTGATTAGGCATTTGTTGTCCCCAAAAGGGGAAATTGTACCTTGAAACATATCCTTGCCGCCCAAACAGCAGTTTCTTTCCAGCACTTACATCCTGACACATTAAGGCAATAAAGATCATACATACTAGCTCATTAGAAATCCCATCTGTTGCTATGGGAGGGGAAGTATAAGCATTTTCCACAATTAGAGGTGCTTTGATGTGATGTGCACAGCTCTTGTTCTCTGAAGAAAAAATGTGATGACAACAAGAGTGCTGAAACATTGGTACACAATTAAAAAGCCAGTTCTCAGCTTAATTACTAATTGCCTGTAAGATTTTATACTTGTGACCTGAAATGTGAACCAACCCCATCCTGAACCATGAAGTCTGAAGCAGAATCCAAAAAGGGTTAGGATAACGTGTTTAAGGTTCAAGCTAAACCAGATTTTCTTCTCAGAGAAGTAGAATGGTGAGCAATAAGAGAGCCACAATGGTGCCATGTGGTTGTATGCAGCACCTTGGTATGTGACCTGATGCTACAGAACATTTTTGCACCCTGCTGTGGATGGAAGAGGGTGTGGGCATGATGATACTGGAGACAGGGGAAGTAGATAAAGTTAGGGCAGACTCATTTATCACACTAACCTCCCTACTGTGACTTTCTAAACAAAACAACATTGGTTCCTTGAAAATCAAACCCCACCCCCAAATTGAGTAAAATAGATTTTATTTTATTTATTTTTATTTAATTACATTTTTAGACTGCCTTCCCCGTCAGACGGGCTCAGGGCGGTTTGACAACAAATTAAAAACAGTAAAAACATTATAAAAACATTAAAACATCGTATAAAAAACCATTAAAATTGGCAGGTGTGGAATATTAAATATTAAAATGCAGCATTGTCCTGCATGGGTGGTGGAAGGTCTTCAGTGGTATGGCCAGCGAGAGGACAGCCTAGCCCCCACCAAATGCCCGGTGGAACATCTCCATCTTGCAGGCCCAGTGGAAAGATAACAAATCCTTCCGGGCCTTAGTTTCCTCAGACAGAGAGTTCCACCAGGTCGGAGCCAGAACTGAGAAGTCCCTGGCTCTGGTAGAGGCCAGGCGGACCTCCCTGGGGCCAGGGACCATCAGCAAGTTCTTAGTGGCTGATCGAAGCGACCTCCAGGGAACATATGGGGAGAGGCGGTCCCGAAGGTATGCCGGGCCCAGTCTGCAAAGGGCTTTATAGGTCAACACCAAAACCTTGAACCGGACCCGGTACTCAACCGGTAACCAGTGCAGCTGAAGGAGGATAGGTGTTACATGAGCCATAACTGGTGCTCCGGCAACCACCCGTGCAGCTGCATTCTGAACCAGCTGCAGTTTCCGGATCAAGCCCAAGGGAAGCCCTGCGTAGAGTGATTGCAGTAGTCTAATCTGGAGGTGACCATTGCCTGGATCACTGTTGTGAGGTCATGGGTCGATAGGTAGGGGACAAGTTGTCGAGCCTGTCTTAGATAGAAGAAAGAGGATCTAACAACCACTGCAACCTGTGCCTCCATAGACAAGGAAGCATCCAGGACCACCCCCAGGCTCCTCACTCTCGACACCGGCGTAAGTAGCGCTACGTTGAGAGCAGGGAGCTGGAGTCCCACACCCATGGACCCTAGACCCACATGCAGGACCTCCGTCTTCAAGGGATTCAATCTCAGCCGACTCTGCTTCAACCATCCAGTCACAGCTCTGAAGGCACGTTCCAGGACATCTGGGGCAGGGCCAGGCCGTCCGTCCATCATCAGATACAATTGGGTGTCATCTGCGTATTGATGGCACCCAAGTCCGAAACTCTGTACCAGCTGGGCGAGGGGGTGCATATATACATTAAATAGCAGAGGGGAAAGTATTGCCCCTTGAGGGACACTGCACACCAACGGGTGGCGGGATGACAACTTCTCCCCTAGTGCCACCCTCTGTCCCTGACCGTGGAGAAAAGAGACAAACCACTGCAGAGCTGTCCCTCGAATCCCCACATCAGCAAGGCGGTGGACCAACAGGTCATGATCGACCGTGTTGAATGCTGCTGATAGATTTAATAATATCAGCAGTGCCGACCCGCCTTGGTCCAGCTGTCTATGGAGATCGTCCATCAGGGCGACCAGCAATGTCTCCGTCCCATGTCCCGGACGGAAGCAATGCTGCATAAATTATAGGAAACAATAATATCACAAAATCAATAAAATATGTAAATAAAATATGTCCTTGTGAAGAATACAACTAAGGACCAAAGAAATATTAGTTGGGATCTATTGTGATTTGTGAGCCCCATGATTTCATCTTGTTCTGTCATGTGCACTGCCAGCCCCAGACTGAGCCAGGTGACAGTGGGGCCACCTTTTGTGATATGGGCTCAATTAGTACAGAGGAATGTACGAGTTGGTCTTGGGTCAGGGTGAGTTCAAGTACAGTTTTATGATTATTTTATCTCTCCCGACTTTATAAGAAGTGATTGTTTCTTTCTTGCTTTCTTTTTTTCAAAACAACCCCTTTCACTTATTCTTTCAGGGTCTGAATGTGCTTCCTGAAAGAGCATTGAATGCAACTGTTAGCATGAGCACAATTGGAGAAAGAATTGGAAGTATGGAACTGATAAAAGAAGGAGAAATAAAAGGAGGAGAAATACCCAGGGTAGGTTCTGCACAGGAGATTGGACAGCATCTGCGGAATTCATACAAAAGCCTCTATTCCGAATGGCGGAGTTTCTCCAATCCTCACTTAGCTGAGGTAAGCATTTTGGTTCAAATTCCTCATAGTTCATGTCTGAATTGATGTTAAGTTTTTTCACCCCAGTGTGACATCTTTCACAGTTCATTTTCTGATTTTGAATATTACTCTCTTGGTAGATTATTTATTTTGGAGTCACTAGCTAATACTGGGATTATTGGTAAACCAGGTTCAGTTGAACTAGTCAGGGCAGTTAGCTTTAGAATGATGGTTGTCCTACCAGAATGGCTGAAATTAATTATTTTTCTATTTGTATATATATGTATTTATGTGGCAGATTGGTGAGTTATACTGGGTAAACCTATACAGATTTCCTTCAGTCTAAATCCACAATCAGTATCCTTTGAATGGTGTAATTCTGCTTAGAAATGCACTGTAAGTGACTGAACTGATTCAAATGTTTCCAGTATTTGAATGCAAACTCTGATAATCGTACTAAAGGGACACTGTAGCATGGAACAGACTTGAGAAATTGTAAATTATACTTTGAACTCTAAAAGCCATTTCTTACTAGCAAATAATGTTCAAATATGGTAGGATAGGATTCAATGCATTAGATCCAGTGATGCATAAACAGAAAGGAAATTGTACTCACTCAATTCTGCTTTTGCAAACAGTAAAGCAATGGCTACAGTAACAGTTGGTTCTTTAATATCATTTTCATAACATAGAATTCTGCATGTCAAGCTATGGAATGTACAAAAGATGATTCACATGATTCCATTTAATTCGCTTTTGAAACTGTACCAGCAGAAATACTATATCTTGTGCATGTGGAACTGTGGAAAAGAAAGTAGAGATCCTTAGGAATACTGCTTTCAAGCTGTCAGTGAGGAGTAATTTTAGTACTTCTGCTTGTGCAAGGATAGGGAAGTCTTCTATGGGATCCAGTCCAACAATTCAATTATATTGGATCTTCCTTCAAAAAAAGTCTTCTGACACAGGAAGACTCAGCAGAAGGAAGTCATTGGATCTTCCTTTGTAAAAAAAAAAATTGTAAGTGTTGCATGGCATTTGATTATGATGTGTGCGTTGTGTCAGACTGCCCGCTGGAGGTTGAGTTGCCTGCGGGGGCAGGCAGTGAGGGAGTATGCAGCAAACTGTGGAGGAGTTGCCGTTCCAAATTACTGCCAAGAGGACAAACTCATGGAGGGTATGGTGTGCAGTCAACACAATCCTTTATTTCCCTCTTCTCAGCACAGAGGGGTGGGCAACTTTTCCACACCCAGCAACCTCGTCCTCCTCCTCTCTTAGTGTCCACTCCCAAATCCATCTCAGCACAGCTCTTAATGCTCACCCCAGACATGCGCTCCGCTTCTTGCCAGCTGCCCCACCAACCATTCACTTGCAGTCCAGGGGCATGTCCTCTCCCATAAGAGTTGCCCCAGAAACAGCTGGCTATTCTCATGGGAAGGTCAGTGTTCCAGCCTAACTTAACCTGTGGGGCATTCTGGGGAATTCTTCACTTCCCACTGGCCTTGACTAGGCCCAGTTACAATGTGTGATTGGTACATTTTTTTTAAAAAAATGATTAATCAGACTGGCCAGGTACACTGATTAAAAACGAATAATAAAGGGTAAATAGACAGCCTCAGTTTTATGAAATATCTACTTATATTTAAGAAAACTGCATTTTCTTTCTCTGCAGAAAGTATTTCAGTGTGAAGAAGAAGACGAACTCCAACACAGTAAAGAATATCTACTTCCATATAATTATGAAGGAAAAGGATCACCAGCTGGATCGCTAAGCTCCTGTACCGGCCAATCAGAAGTACAAGAAGAACTTGATTTTTTAAACCAGCTAGAGCCCCCATTTAAGACTTTAGTAGAAGCCTGTTTAAAGGAATAAGTGTGTTAACTGTAGTCCTGAGAATTTCGGCTTCTGTCCTCTTGGAAATTAAAGTGTAGAAGTTCTATTGAAATGAATGAATTATTTTGTGCAACTCTTCATTATTTCAATAGGACTTGAGTAGGAAAACCTCCTTGCAGATTGTGCACACTTTTCCAGCAGAAGTTCTCATTTTATTTTTTAAAAAACCCTACATAAATTAGCTTATAAACATTTATTAGGTTTGCATTTATGAGGGTTTGAAATCTTGTAATAGTATTTGATCTATGGTCATACCAACTAGATCCCAGGCTTGGCAAGTTTTTTTCACATTATTCTGTAAATAGCAAAAGTTTTTCCTGATGTGTCTATGTGTATTCTTAAAACAAAGCAAACTAAATCCTGATTACAGGATCAAAATTGTTTTTATATGAGCCCATGTAGGAGTAAGTATTACTCAATTTAGCCTTTCTTTTAGACTTCCAGAATTGATGAAATGCATGTTAGAAGAGTTTATTACAGTGCAATCCTAAACAGATTTATGCCTTTCTAAATCCAGAAAATAGCACACTTGAAATAATTACTGAATAAGATTAAAGGAGAAAGTGCTAAAGCAGAATTACAGCTGAGTATCAAGAAGATAACAGTAATAAATACTGAGGAATTATACAAGATTGAAGTTAAAGATTTTCTATTCCTTGATCATAGATCCAGAGGAGTTAGCTGTGTTAGTCTGTAGTAGCAAAATCAAAAAGAGTCCAGTAGCACCTTTAAGACTAACCAACTTTATTGTAACATGAGCTTTCAAGAATCACAGTTCTCTTCATCAGATGCATGGAGGGCAAGAAGAAACTGGTCAGATATGTAGGTGGAGAGGGGAGGGAGGAGTAGATGCAAACAGTAGCTTCTGATATGGAGATCAGTTTGCTTCTGTTAAGGAAGTCAGTTACTTCTGATAATGAGATAACCATTCATAGTCTCTATTCAATCCCAGCCTGACTGAGTCAAATTTACATATGAATTCCAATTCAGCAGCTTCCCCTTGGATTTTGTTTTTGAAAGGTTTCTGTTGAAGTACAGTGACCTTTAAGTCCTTGATGGAATGTCCTGGTAGATTGAAGTGTTCTCCCACTGGTTTCTGGATGTTGCCATTTTTAATGTCAGATTTGTATCCATTTATTCTTTTGTGCAGAGGTTGACTGGTTTGTCCAATGTACAGAGCAGATGGACATTGTTGGCACATGAGGGCATATATCACATTGGAGGATGAGCAGTTGTAAGAGCCAGAGACAGTATATTCCTTGACTCAATCATCAACCAAAAGGGAGACTGCAATCAAGAATTCAGGAGATTGAGACTTGGAAGGGCAGCCATGATGAAACTAGAAAAGATCTCTAAGTGTAAGGAGGTGTTGCTTGATAACAAAATAAAAATAATTCATATTATGGTATATACCACTACCATGTATGGATATGAATGTTGGAAAATGAAGAAAGCTGACAGGAAGAAAATGGATTCATTTGAAATATAGTGTTGGAGGACAGTTTTATGGATAACCTGGACCGCCAAAAAGACAATTAAGTTGGTTCTAGATGAAATCAATCTTGAGTTCTCACTAGAAGCTAATATGACTAAACTGAGGCTATCATACTTTGGTCACATCATGAGAAGATGAGACTCACTGGAAAAGATAATTATGCTAGGAAAAATTGAAGGCAGTAAGAAAAGATGAAGACTCAACATAAGATGCATTGACTTAATAAAATCAAAAAGAGTCCAGTAGCACCTTTAAGACTAACCAATTTTATTGTAGCATAAGCTTTCGAGAATCACAGTTCTCTTTGTCAGATGCATCTGACGAAGAGAACAGTGATTCTCGAAAGCTTATGCTACAATAAAATTGGTTAGTCTTAAAGGTGCTACTGGACTCTTTTTGATTTTGCTACTACAGACTAACACAGCTAAATCCTCTGGATCTATGACTTAATAAAGGAAGCCATGGCCTTTAGTTTACAAGACCTCAGCAAGGCTGTTAATGATTGGATGTTTTGCAGATTATTGATTCAAAGGTTCGCTGTAAATTGGAAATGACCCGACATCACATAACACACACACAAGCCCATTGAAGTCAATGGGCTTCAAATGATGTAACTCTGCTTAGGACTGCACTGCCAGTCACTTAACTACAATATATGCTATAGTATGTGTCTTTGACTATAATGCTTTTGACTTTGGGCTAACTGAAATTAGCAGGATATATAGATATGTAAACATGCATTGGTTTACAACCCTTAGATTTTACATTCTTAACTGTGTAAATAATTAATACTCACTGATTAGACTGGAATACAGCTCCTGAATCCACTAGAACATAAGCTGATATCAATAGAGAACTGTAAACCTTATCCCCGAAAGAGGTCCATGATGCTTTGATGTGCACACATTATTGCCATTGATGCAGGCTCTAAATCTGAACAGCTCCTCAGCAATGAAATGAGTGTGTCAGATATGTGCAAATAGCTGCTGGGCTCAGGTATTAACATAACAAGATTGTGCTGCAAAGCAGATCAACAATTCAGCATTAAACTAATTTTGACATATTAAAACTCCTTTCTCACCAAGGTCACTGGCATTAAGAACCCTAAAAAGTATTTTTGTGTGAACCTGGTAATTCTAGAAATCAAATGGAAGTGCATGCTTGTGATGTTATTTCCATGTCAAACACTCATAACTCTCTTCTGGGAGTGTATAAATGTAGTCATATTCCTCATATGAACCAGCATCTTGACCACTGTCCTCCTCCGCCCATTCTTTCCCTTTGACTTCTGTGCATCTATCAGAGCCAAGCAACATGTTGAAGCTGCACAATGATTACTTCCTTTGGTTTGGTGCTAGTGACTCAAGTATCATGCTAAGCCATAATTTAATTAGTTGTATTTATAAAATTTGCTTTTGGTATCTTACCTGTCACTTGAGTGTTGGCAACATGAAGAAAAATGAAGATAAACCAAGCTAACTCATAAAGTTGACAACTGTATAATATTAAAATTGTGAATATATTGACGATGTGGTGAATGTAATGAGAATTGTATAATTTATTCCTTTGACTTGGGCTAACCTGGATAAAAATGATTTGTTGTCATTTCTTTAATAAGTGCCACATCCACACATTATTGGATATTATGCTATTGTAATAATTCTTCTCCTTGATGGGCTTGTCTGCCTAAAAAGATTCAGGTATGATGTTTAACACAGCTCAGCAAAAGCACAATACCCAATGATGTGTGGATCACCCTAGGTTACTTCCAAGAACTGTTTATTTGAATAATTATCTTGCTTGCCATATTTTAAGTATATTTTGAAGTTTATAATATGTATATTCTTTAAAAATAAATAAAAACAGCAAATAATGCTGTTCAAAATATTGATCTACTAGCTTGATGCCCATGCTTCGTTACTGTATTTAACTACTTTAAATCCAGTAATAATACTTACGGGAATGTAACATTTTTCTGTTGGAGGGAGGTTGAGTTGGTTTTGTAGTATAATAGCAGAGTTCCCGAGCTTCACAAAGGTGTTTGAATAAAGCGAAGCGTGTTGATGCTGAAAGCCAGTAAAGTGAATTTTGAAATGTAACATTTATTGAAGAGATTTTAAAAGGAAAAGATTGTAGTGCAATAAATAAAAAAAAATAGGTACAACTGTTTTTTTTTCTACTGAAGGACCTCTATGTAGACTACGTTGATGGTTTTCCCCTCAGGTGTTAGGATCACCAGGCTGCTGGGTGAGCTCACTCTGGAGCAGGCCACATAGAACTGGCCATGTGAGAAGCAGTCCTCCCTTAAGTCAATTCCTGCCACCTTGAGTGTCTGCTCCTGGGACTTGTTGATCATCATAGCAAATCAGGCCTTGAGGGGGAACTGCAATCTCTTGAATTCGAAGGGGTTCTCTGATGGTATGAGTGGTGTGCATGGTATGAACACCTACTCCCCCCCCCAGCTTTACCGGTGAACAATATTGCCTTGACGACATTTCTGTGGAGGGCTTTCACTCACAGTCTGGTTCCATTGCAGAGTTTGGGTGGGTTGAGGTTCCAGAGCAGCATCGCTGGAACCCGCATTTTGAGGAGAAGCTTGTGGGCTGGGAAGCCGGGAGGGTTGAGCATACTGAGGAACTCCACAGGGCAGTGGACTGCATCATCCATTTGCACCACTGAGTTCACAGTTCTGTACTCCATTTCTACCCCTCTGAGGAAGTTAAGTTGTGTTTCATTAATGATGGCAGCCTTGTCGTTCTTGAGGGTCAGAATGACATGCTTACATAGCCAGTCCATGGACTTCTCCGTAATAGTGGCGATATCAGGGTATATCATGGCTGTTAGGTCTGCTACGGTCGTCCCTACTGTGCCCAGGCCTGCAGGGATGGTCACCTGTCCCTTGGACTCAGGATACGCTTCGTCCCCTATTTTAAGTAGGAGTTCAGAGAATTCCCCAGTGGACACCTCACCTCTCAAGTGGACCCTCATGTTCTTTCTTAGTGAGAGTTTTCTTATGAGGGGCCACAGATACAATGCCTTGACACACACAGTAATCTCGTCAGCTCAAGTTTCCCTTGGGACTACTGGCAGAGTCTGCCAGAAGTCTCCAGCCAGCAGCACTGTGACGCCCCCTATCACTCTCTCATTGCCCCTGACATCTTTGAGGGTTATGCTCAGTGCCTCAAAAAACCCCTTAAGTGCCATGGTAATCTCATCCTGAACGAGCTTACAGTTCCACAGCACTTTGTTGCTTTGTTCTGAGATGCTGAACAGGGATATTTCTGCATGGATGAGGTTAAGAGGCAGCTTGAAGGTAGCAAAGGATCATATGCCATGCCTGAGTGAGCCTTGACTTTCCATGGAAGTGAGTGTCTCTCTACTCGTTTTCCAGGATTGCTTTGCTCATAGAGAGCCTCTGCTGCACTGTGCACCTTGGGGTGATCTTGCTGATCCTTCGCCACTCCAGCTCAGTGCACCGCAGGAGCAGGACATGCATATTTCCTTGCTGCATCTTTAAGTTGCTTACTCTTTTTATTGTTAGTGTATCTTGCACGACGTCTGCCAGAAGGCTCTTTGGTGGCAGTAAGAGGTGATAGCTGCAAGAGGTGTGAGGTGGAGTTGGACTGAGGGAAGGGTGGTGTGGTGGGCACTTCGGCAGGTTCATGTGAGAGGTTCGCATTGAAATGGCCCCTAGAAAGGTTGTGTAACATCTTCCATGAACATTCAAAAACTCAGTTGCCATTCTTTTATATAAAATCCCTATTCAGGAGACTTGTACTGTCTTTCTTCAACTGTCTGCAGTTTCCTTTACCTGATTTTTACCTCAGAACACAGAATTCCATCGATCAGGCTGCATATGCAAATGACAGGGCAGAGTGGCTGAGTTGGCAGTTGGCAGGGGAGGGGGGGAGGGGAATGAGCAGCCTCTCAGCCACACAGGGATGCTGTATCCCTATGGGAAAATACATTTTACCCCTTTTTACCCCCTTAGGGGGCGAATTTCTTAAAATCCCTTCTTAGTGAGCCTCTACATCATGAAAGAAACATTCTCCCCAAATTTCACATTTCTAGGTTCAGGTGTTTGGGCTGGGCGTTGATGAGTCAGTCAGGACACTTGTCTTTATATAGAGAGATATCTGAACCTATATATAATTCACAGAACTATAAACAAAGTCTTTACAATAACCTATAATATTTTTTCATTGTTTGTAACTGTGAGAAAGATTAAAAGCAGGAAGTATTTTATTTCCCACAACAAAAAAATCTATATTTTTCTTGTCTTGAAAGGTGTCCAGAAATTAGCTATTACTCATGGCATAGCTACATGATACACTGCCCCCACCTGTTCTCCAGGTTGGGTCTATAGATGTAGTCTTGGAGTTTGCTGCTTTCTAGAAATGTTCAGGCCCTATTAGGAATGCAATTTGAAATGGTCACAAGGAGCCACTGTTTATTGCATAGTATGTTATGTGTAGCCATTTCAAGAAAATGGTGTGTGTGTAAGAGAGGCTTAAGTACCCTATCTTAACATGCTATGGTATGGCTGCCAACCTCATGATGGGAGCTGGAGATCTCTCAGAATTACAACTGATCTCCAGATCACAGTGACCAGTTCCTCTGGAGAAACTGGCTCCTTGGGAGGGTGGACTCTGTGCCATTATACCCTGCTGAGGTCCCTCCCCTCCTAAACCCTGCCCTTCCCAGGCTCCTCCCTCAAAATCTTCAGGAATTTCACAACCTGAAGCTGGTAACACTGTGCTCTGGTCATGTTCTGAATCAAGCCTGAGTGTGTCCCAAAAATATGGAGCTTCTAGACCAGAGGATGCACCAAGAAAAAATGTACTGTGCAATTATGCCTGCAGTTGCTATGACAGGCCTTTTTTTCCAACTGAGGGATTCATACAACCTCTCATAATTTTGGAGAATTAGGTATGTTTTGAAATGGGAACCTTCTCCTCAGTTACTAGATTTTCTTATGGTAGTGAGTGTAAAGGTTTGGGTTAGCTGTTGAGAGGTAACTTTTGTATTGCACCTGAAGAGTACAGAGATCACTGAAGCAGGAGGTTCAACAAAACAAGAAAAAAGATTTATTCGTGTACAGGTGGTTTTAAACAACAGAGCAGCAGCCCTGGTCTCCAGGCAGCCACAGGAGAAGCCTGGCTGTGGCACTTAAAATTGAACTAGTTATGGTTGGGATTTAAATTCCTTTTAATGCCTGCAATTACAAAAAGGCTTTTACTGCCTAACCACCAGGTTGGATCCTCTCATGCACAGAAATCCACCCATATCAGCCTGTCCTTTCCCAAGCGTCAGACTTCAACCTTTAACAGTATTTGACTAATTAAAGTGGCTTTCATGTTGAAGAAAGGCACCTATTGTCACTATGTTATTTACATTTTAATCTTATGTGAAGTTCACAAATATGCTGCTGAATATGACATGAGCATTGACAGTACAGATTGCCCATTGAGAGGAAGAGGAAAGAGTTTTTAATTTATTATCTGGGTTCCCCTGCCTGACTTCAACTCAATCACGTCATGTGTTTCTCATGACTTAATGGATAAGGGCTTTCATCCTCCCCTGTGCCATTTTCCTGACCTAAAATGGCACACTGGGGCACTATTTTCCCACTGGGAGCAGCATGTATAGCCATTCAGTACATGTGCTTACATGCTTTCCTTAGGGAAGTCAGCAGGTCCTTAATAGGGATGGAATATGCTTTGTTCTAGCCTAAACAAGCAGATGGATTAAGCCCATCTGGGGCTAACGGCAGAAGACTGGGAGATGGGGACATGGTGGGAAACACAGTCACTTCAACAGCATTTCTGGGCCAAACCCCAAACTGATATCATGGTATTCTAGAAATCAGCTACTATAGAGTTTCCACTGAAGCCTACAGTGGTGCAATGTCACTTCTGATTTTGGCCTGGAAATGATGTCATCAATACAATAGGAATTTTATTCTATTATTTTTCTATTCTGTTCTACAATTTTTTCCAATGGGCCTTTCAAGTGGAGTTGGGTTGCATGGTACAAATACAAATACTCAAGTAACCACTGCTTTTTATTAACCTTTCTTTCAGTGCTGCCCACTGTGATTTAGGCTGACGCCTAAAGTACACATTACATTTTACACATGATCACCAAAGGGATGTGCAGCTATATAGCAGCTGCGCACTCCTCCTCCGTGACAGAGTAAATAGTGCACCCAGGGCCATTTCAAATCAGGAAAACAGTATGAGCAGAAGGCAGGATTTCCTTCTGCAGCTGCACTTGACCACAGGCAAGCCCCTGAAACATTTCTATACTGAATTTCCATATGGAACTCTGTTGCAAGTCCTTATTGGGACTGCGTGTTAAACATAACATTCAGTTTGGCCCCAATGAACATGGCTCTTAAAGACTGACTTTCCCTTGGAAGAGTTACACCTTTGGTCCAAGCTGATCCACTGTGATCACTTTCCCTGATCACAGAGAAACAACAGTGGGACATGCAGTGGCTGCTGTGGCTTCAGGAACCACTGTCCAGATCTTACCAGGGCAATGAAAGACACAAGTTTATTTGCAACAACCTCAATGTTGCTTTATATGCTTTATATGTACTATGTGGCATTTATGATGACAGCACTCCTCTTTGGCAATGAAATATACATATACATGAGTCAACCTTCAGCAAGGTTGCTGGTCCTTCCGCATACCAGCACAAGGTTTTATATTTATTATACAGTTTTTAGTTGCTCATTTAAACAACTTCTACCTTCAACAGTGCCATCCTAAGCAGAGTTACACCCTTCTAAGCCCATTAATTTTAGTGGCCACAGAAAAGTGGAGCTCTACTTAGGATTCCACTGCATTTCAACATTGTAAGCACTGCACTTTCAGGAAGAGTTTGATTATCGGCAGCGACAGGAGGGGGGCTTCTTGTTATATTTATAGGTGGTTATGGATTGATGAGAAGATTTTTAAGATGGTAGATGACATATTTTCTCCATATACTCATGTAACTTAAAAGAAAAAGATAATTGGGAAAAGATAAGTATTATGACAGATATGTTGCCATCATAAGTTTTCACAGGAAGAAGAGACAAACCTCTTGGAAAGGAGAGGATTTTAGCTAAGCTGGCCACTTCTCCCATATCATACCCCCAAACCCAGTGTCAGTGGTGTAGTGCAAAATACAATTGTAAAATACAAGGTTATAACAATATTGCTATGATGATGTGCTTTTATTAGAGTTTCACTGGAATATATGTAGTATCAACTGTCCAGCTTGTGCAGCTCAATAGGATTTCATTGCAAAAGGCTAACATACACAATCCTTGTAATTACAGATAACTCAAAAATATACCTCATTTTCAGGTATCTTAAATAAAAATGAAATAAAGTGAAAGTGTTGGGGAGTCCAGGGAAAATGCTCTTCCCAGAGCTTAAAACTCTTGACATTGGTCTTGGTTTTGTTGGCTCTGCTGGTCTTGTTAGCTCTGTTTGCATTGGGAGGCTTTTGGGCAATGTTTGCTCTTGTGTGTTTGACTATTGGCTTCTTTGCCCTGGGAAAGCATGGAATCACCCCCCCCCCAGGAAAAAATGGAGACAAGTAGAATGGGTGGTGACACTTTGTTTAGGGGCCCACAGAATTGGAGCTCTTGATCTAATTCTCTTAAAACTTGATGAGGACTAGGTTCCCTGCAGTGTTGCTGTCATTTACTTGAAAAACAGCCACTCCAGCTTCTGGAAAGAGTAACCCCCACAGATAACATTTCAGAATTCCTCAAAACAAATAAAAATGTTTTTGAGTGCTCATCCCTCATATATTCCCATCATACTACTATAAAACATTCTTATATACTCTTATATGCTTACTATGAAATCAGTTAGAGTCCAGTAGCACCTTTAAGACTAACCAATTTTATTGTAGCATAAGCTTTCGAGAATCATGTTCTCTTTGTCAGATGCATGGAGGGCAGAAGGAAACTGGCCAAATATAGAGGAGGAGAGGGGGGGAAGGAGGAGAGGGGGGGATGTAAACAACTCCTTTGATATGGAGATGCAGACAGCTCCTTTTGGTGTGGAGATCAGTTTGCTTGTCAAAGGTTCAAAGGAGTTTGCCGTGTTAGTCTGTAGTAGCAAAATCAAAAAGAGTTCACCAGCTTTGACAGCAGTATATAACTGTTTCAACAGAATAGTCATTTTGCAACATCCACTTTTAGCACTTACCATGTTACCATGGGCGAATAAATGTACCATGGGCCAAATTATGGCAATTTTTATATGTATCATGATATTCTCAATAATACCAAATAAGTTGCAAAAGTATTAATTCAGCTTGGAACAGCAGAGTGTTTTTATCTTCACCTGCTGCTAAGCGTGCCATACAAAGAGCAAGGATATCAGTTCTTCTTTCTCTCTTTATCAGCATGCTGAGAGAAGCAGGGTGGTGATACAAGGTGGAAATTAGTCCTATTTTGCACAGGCAAGCTCAGAAACCCTTTCCCCTGCAAAAGTCTTCCCTTGCCTTCTCTCCCTTTTCCCAGGTGGACCACCTATGCAAGTTGGCCTTTCTATGCTCTGCATGCACTTGTCCTGTGCAACCTGCTCCCTATTGAGAAAATCAAGAGTCTGGTTCCTCCTCTTACTTTCAGATCATTCTGATGTCACTTGTCTTCCAGTCACATGTTTGCAGCCCAGAAGATCCTCTGCTACTTTCTAGGCATTAAGGTGAGTCTCAGAAAGAGTGTAAGACTTTTCCATGCCAGACTTTTCTGTCTGTCTTTTTCCTGGTGCAGTCCATTAACATAGTTGTGATGGAGATTATATGCTAGTAATTTTTTTTAGTAAAACTCATGAGAACCAGTTCTTACATGAACATATTATTTGCACCATAGCAGCATTATGGAGTATTGGATTTGTGATTTTATTACATAGTCTGTAGGTGTCAAATTGATCTGTGATAGAATGGTGAATGCCAAGATGTGTGTGTCTGTAAAACAGAAACTCCATGAAGCTCTGACTTGAATAGTCCAGGCAGGCAAGCCAAGATCTCAGAAGCTAAGCAGGGTTGAGCTTGGTTAGTAATTGGCTAGGAGACATTTAAAGAAGACTAGAGTTGCTATGCTGATGCAGGCAATGGCAAACCACCCCTGTTATTCTCCTGTTTTGAAAACTGCGCCAGGGATCATGATAATTCAGCTATGCTTTGACAGCTCTTTCCACCCCCCCCGCCCCCCCAGCTCAGTCAGGTTTGGCATTCACCTTTTTCTCCTTCAACGTACTAAATGTTCTTTTTCAAAATGTGCATTTCTGTACTATCTGCTATGCACTTTTAAAAATATTTATACATTTAAGACATCAACAATAATAATGCATCAATACACTTCAAATACTAAAATGTCGAAAATCACACAGCAATAACCCAACACAGAATTAAATTCAGCGTGGACTCGCGGAACAACTTGTGCACCTAACGAGAAAGCAGGTACATTTGGAGAGTATAGCTTTGGATTTCCGTGTAAGAGAAGCCGAGAAAAGGTGGAGTCAACTTCTAGGCAAGAAAGTAATCTCGGACATGTCCCCCCTCCCCTCGTTTGCAAGGGAAAGGAACCGAGCCCTTCGGGGCGCAGGACGGAGGCGCAGCCAATGAAGAGCTTCGGCGGTGGGAGGGCAGAAAGTAGCTAGGGCGCTGGCTTGCCCTGCACGTCAAAGGTAACCTGAAGGCGGAGACCTTCCCTGGCGCTGCTCGCCTCCCACCTCGGCCGTGCCCGTGTGAATGTCTCCAGTCTGCCGGGACGGGCGTGTAATCCTTTAGCGCATCTTTTATCTGCCCTACGCAGGGCGGGGTGCGGGCTACTCCCTGGCCAAGTAGAAAGAAAGAAAGAAGGGGGGGGGGGAGACAGAAACAACCCTAATTAAAACGCTCGTTCTGAAGAGCCGCTGCAGGAGACTCGCCTCCTTTGCTGTCGCCCCGCCCTTTGGAGGAGCCAAGCCCTCCGGTGGACGGGAGGAGACAGCAGGAGACTGAACTGAGGGGAAAAAGAGCGAGAAAAGAAAGTCACCTCCGCCCGCTGGTCCACTAGCACCACCGCGAGCCTCGCCGCAGCTGCTGAAGCAGGCGGGCAGGCGCCACCTCCCCCGGCCCACCTGGTCGCCGTCGCCGGCCGCTTAGCGCGCGGTGCTCACCGTCGGCCGGCCAATCCCTTTTCCCGCCAAGCCCCCCTCCGCCTGGACATGGCCTCGCTAGCAAGAGCCGCCTGCCTCCAACTGCTTATCGGTCTCTTGGTGAGTAGGCTTTTGCGCATGGGACTAGCGTCTTTCGGAGCAGAGGGGAGAGGGGCCGGGGGTCTTCGAAGCAATCGGAGGTACTCGAGCTGTGCTTTAAAGCAGACCGAACGAAGCTACGCGCGTGCGGCCAGTATGGTCTAAAGACGCGCCCCTCGCTTGCTTGAAAGTTGGGAAGGGCCGTGCGCTGCTGCAAAGGGCCCCTAAGCAAGGGAGGCTTTTAGAAAAATACTCCCACCCTCATGGCATACGCTGAGAACGCTTTACTTAGTAACCAGCACCTAAGCACTCGCCGTTTTAAAACTGCTTGAAGAGTTCGTATTAATCGTGACTCATGCGGCCATAAATACCCAAATGGGGACAAATTCCCTGAAGCAAGCTGCGAATCTCCGAGGTCTTCATAACGAGAGGTATTTCCCCCCCATAAGGCTCCGGTGATAAGAAAATATGGCTGGCTTTAAAGGAAGGGCTGTGAAACCCCGAGGCCACCCCCTGCCTGTTTACTTGGCAGCCCCACTGAGTCCGTGGGCGCTTCTGCTTCAGGGGTGATTTCGGGCTTGGTTAGAAGCGCGGCTTTAACATTGCCAGAGTCGAACTGCGCTGAATTTCGTTGCGGCAAAAAACTGATTTGGGTTTTGCGAAGCCGGGACCCCGTGGAATAAAAGAGGACAAGCCTTTAAAATAGAGAATGCTGTTTGAAATTAAGCGGCGTCTCTAGCGCCGGATATGTCTGTTTCGGCCAGAATAGGCAGGACTTCTGCCTCCCCCAGCACGCTTTTGAAGGGGGAGTGTGCTGTTGTGTACTTGGCTACATATTGTATCGGCGAGATTGGCGATTGGCTTCCGTACCACAACCGGCAGTCTGTTTGCCTGGATCAAATGAAACTTGCAGTGGGGCAAGGGCAAGCTGTAGCTAGAAGAGCAGTCTCTGTTTTTCTTACATTCTTCTGCTTTGGCCTGAATGTCTCCGGTTGTTGATCTTTGATCCTACAAAGGGAAGGGTTTTGTAAACTGTAGCGATAAAGTTGTAAAGAAATGCAGGGTCAGAGAGGAGCTTCATGTAGTGATACATTGGATTGTGAAGCAGACATTCAACTGAAATAAAGAGCAAGATCCAGTCCACTAGCACCTTAAAGACCAACTAGATTTCCAAGGTATGAATCAAAACTCCCTTTGAAAGCTCATACCTTAGAAATCTAGTTGGACTTTAAGGTGCTACTAGACACAGATCTTACTCTTCAACTCCAGACTAACACAGCTACCCACCTGTAACTGAAATACAGTATAGGTATGTTTATCCAAGGTGAGTGGTAGTTATGTTCTTTATTAAGACAAAAGAAAAACAATTGGGAAATTTTGTTAGCCAAATAGGATATAGACATGTATTTTATATTACTGGAAATATAAGACCTATCATTACCGTGTACATGCTTTTGTTGGTCTATAGAAAGAGGAATTGGGTTGCTTGAAATGTGCATTCCCAGTCCTTTGAGTGGCGGTTCTGCTAATATGAATAGACCCATTTATTTCCAAAAGTTTTCTAGCTGCTTTGTATGTTAAGAAATGAATCTTGTTTTTCAAAATCTTTCTTTATTCAAGACCATTCTAGCCATATAGAAGACAATGGGCTGGTTTTGTTAGACGTTTCTAACAAAACTGTCTCTCCAGCAAATCTAGTCTATACACAAGGTGTGGCAAACTGGCCACATATTAACTAGCTTTATTCCTGTTGAATTTCTTTTTGTGAGTATTAAAATGCAGTGAATGAGCTTTTCTCTCTTAATGTTGTTTGTATCCTTAAGCAGAGTTTTTGGGAAAAATTGCAGTCCTTGCAGTCAGTGATTTGTTATTTATCAAACTGGCATATGATTTGACTGTAGATTAATAAAATCTAAATCGTCATAATTGACAGATGGCTAGCTTAATCCAAAGGTCTGTGCAACATGGCCCCCGTTATACTGCTCCTTGCTCAAATTATTAGATATAATAATGCTTGTAAATCTTACCAAATTTCCATTCTCAGCAGTAACTTGGCAACTTGCTTTTTATCTGTAAAACATGAATAATAATTCATCTGCTCTTGAATGTTACACATACTATCCTTCCCTAATCTCCCCCTCAAAACAACAATCAACACATCCCTGATAATAGAAATTACAATACAATGGTAGAAACATGGCAGTCATCAGGTGGACTTCACTAAAGTAGCTTTTCCTAGCTCATTATGAACATCTAGCTATCCTTAATAAAAACATCCCAGTTTCTTTGTAGACTTTTGTGGTTGCTATGTTTGTTGGCATATTTGTGCTAAAATTCAGGAACAAAGTTTGATTTATACAGCATCAAAACATAATGTTATTTAAGCTGTTTTATTTGTCCCTGATGTTCTTACAGCGCAATCCTGAATGGAGCAACACTCTTTTAAGTCCATAGAAGGATGTAACTCTGTTTAGGATTACACTTAGTCATAATATACATTCATAATATACATACCTTTTTGACAAAATCAGTGATTCATTAAAAATTACTTTGTCAACCATGCTAAGATGTTACAGATAGCTTTTACATTCCAAGTATGAAGAGCATCCTGTGTAATTGAACTGTCAGAAATGTTTGCTGTTAACTTAAAATACATATATGAAATATTTTGACTAATTTTCATGAAATAACTTTATAAATGATGGTTCTATCAGTGAACTTTATTGATTTATTCATTTGAAACGTTGAAATCTGACTTATTCTGCTTGGCAACAAGAAAGAATTTCTAACAGACTTTGTATGCACTCTACTAAACACAGATCAGACAAAAGTCTACTTATCACCATGACTCAATGATGGAAGGAAAACTTACAGTGTAATCCTAAACAGAGTTACTCCAGTTTAAACCCATTGATTTCAATGGGCTTAGACTGGTATAACTCCGCTAAGGACTGCACTATTAGTCTGAATGTTTTATATGGAATCCAGCATCTGATGCTTTATGCAGAACCTTGTAGCTGTGCGTGTTCTTTCAGCTCAGCTTCTACAGCCTAAAACCACCAATCAGTCTGGTCTCGTAAATGGTCAACAGTGCCTTTATTTCATGGATACACTTTGAGGACTTTTTCTTCTTTAACTTTAGCATACATTGCTACTGAAGATGTTTGACTCTGTAGTTTTAAAGCAATAATAGGGTTTTTTTTGTAATGACTGGTGAATAGATTTCACTTACACGCCTTACTTCACAGTGTCTCTTACTGATTTCAGTTCATCTTTATTCTAACTAATTGATGTAGTCCAGGGAAGCTTACAGGCTTTGTATGAAATATTACACAAGTAAGTTCCACTGAAAACAATGTATCTTTTTTTTCAGATAAACTGTTTACAGTGAGGATGTAAACATTCTTAAATTCCATTTGATATCAGAGAACTTGTGAAAGTATTTTTCTCTCCTTTGTGATGCCTAATACTAACTTGAGAAAAATCCTGTTATTATATACTGTTCTGTTGTTCACTGCAGAGGCTACAGAAAGATACTATGTACTGCAAAGTATATGTTACTATCTCATTTTGGATTAACGTAGAAACTAGATTGGCAAATGTGCTCTAGAAACTCATGGATATTGTATTTAAAATATGCATTTGCTAAACTACTTTGTGTATGAAAACACTACTATTATTACCAGTAATACAACATTCTATTAGAACCTATTACTTTCTTACAACCAATGCTTTCTTAAAATAGCCAGCAATAATGCAACTGTGCTACATGCCTGAAACCCTTTATTCTGGAATTCACTTGAAGAGATTTCAATAAGACTACTCTTTATTAGATTTAATTGGGTTAGTTTTAATTGTGGCTGCTACTGAGCATGACATTTTCTCATCAAGTTACACATGGTAAATGTATTGCCAGAGCTGTAATTCCAAGCCCTTTCCTAATGAGTGTAACAGTTTTTTCATTTGTCAACCTACTTATTTCATAGTAGTAATGCTGATGCAATAGATTATACAGGAGTTTAAGTTTTTTGGTCAATTGGGATGAACCAAGGGATGAATAACCCTTCAATAAAGGAATGAATGACCCATCTATAGCCTTCCTCTGCCATCATCCCCTAACGCAGCATGTATGGGGAGGCACATATATTTGGTCTACTCTCCTCTCTTATAGTTATGGCAAACCCCGCCCCTTCCCCCACCTCTGTGAGAGAAGGACAGGTAACAGCTTTTGCTTAATTTGAATGTGAAATAGTGCCAGTTTTTAAACTCTACCCACAAAGTTTCTCTTTTACCATTTTGCTTGGCTAATGGAGAAACCTTACTTCAGCAAGGAGACTTGTGCCAGCAGAGGAGTGTGCTCCCATTAGCTGAATAGAAGTATAGGGTACAACCCAGCGTGCCCCTAGATTTATTTCCAAGTGAACATTATTTTGAATGTTTTCTTCATATTTATTTTTAAAAATAGGAGGCTGCCACTGTAAGACCGTGGGAACTACTGGTACCTGGTTTGTTGAAAAAAAGAAAGCTTTAAAGATGGCAGCTTGAAACATAATCTTGTGCATGCTACACATTGGTTGAGATACTGGTTCCTCATAAAAATCTCTACTTCCTACTCACCTATCTTATGGAATTCCCTGACAGGAAGACTTGTCTGCCCACCATTGTCTTTTGCCAAAGATTTACCTGTTTTGTCATTTGTGCACGGCCCTCTTTCCTGTTGTGTTTGTGTTTTGTTTAATTGTTGTTTTTAATTGTTACATATATATGTGTGTTTAAAACTAATTTTAATATTTTTGCCCCTTCAAGACCCTCAGTTGGAAGGGTAGGAAGGCAGCAGAAACTGTTTTAAATAAATAAAATTCAAAAATATTATCAAACATTATTAGTAGCGAAACGTTGATGATTATGAGCTAGTTTGGTGTAGTGGTTAAGAGTGCAGGACTAATCTGAAGAACTGGGTTTGATTCCCCACTCCTCTGCTTGAAGCCAGCTGGGTGACCTTGGGTCAGTCACAGCTTCTAGGAGCTCTCTTAGCCCCACCCACCTCACAGGGTGATTATTGTTGTGGAGATAATAATGACATACTTTGTAAACCTGTCTGAGTGGATGTTAAGTTTCCTGAAGGGCGGTATATACATTGAATTTTGTTGTTGTTATTATTTCTTAACATTACTGAAATTATTGATACTATGTTTTTGCCAATTAGTTGTATTTTTATACATAGAAGAAGTTCAAAAAGTGTAATTTTTAATTCTTTCCCTACAGGTACTAAGTTTAATTTGTGAAGCTTGCCAGGAACTGACCCTTAATCTGCCTTCCAAACTAGAAGCTGGGGCATTTATTGGCAAAGGTGAGAAACTGCAAGTAATCATTATCTTGTTTTTGTAGTTACTTTTACAGTGATATTTTCTATTTTTGCCATAACAGTGACATTGTAAGCAGAGTTAGTCTTCTGAGCCACTTAACTTCACAGAACTTGATTGTAGAACTGTATTTAGGATTCCATTGCAAATGTCGAGAACTTGAACAACCATAAAAAAATAGTTTTAGGATTTTGTACCTAATTTTTGTAAGTGTGAAAATGTATTATTTATTTTAGATATTTAGCTGGATTTCTAGCCTTCCTTAATCTGATAGTAAAAAAAATAGGTCAGTTCGATTTGTACTAGCAGACTAAGTTGTTTGTGAAATAAATAAGACTTAAAGCATTCACATCTGTATATGGTCAAACAAAACAAGATATGATTTCTGACTCATTACAAATATGCCAATTGAAGCACATTGTACTTCAAGGAATGGTAAACAGATACATTCAGAGCATAAGCTTTTCAAGTTGCATACTTAGATCTTCAAATTTAGATGCTAGTTTTAAATTGTAACTTAAAGCAAGTTTACTGACTGCTAAATATTCTGTGGACATTGAAAATATAAAACTGAACAAATTTCATACATAGCCATAGCCCTATCTTCAGATGTACTGTGCTACCAAAGAAATTATTAGGTTGGGGCATGGCTAGTGGTAACTCCAGTCTAATGTCACAATGGCATGCCAGTACTATAGAAACTTAATTGTGGCATTGCAAGTATGTATACAGCTTCAAATGTATAGGTATAAGCTTCTTAATTATAATTCTAAATAGTGAATTAGGAATGATCACTAGCCATTATTGAAGATGGTTTGTTTACTATCTCCCTTTGTTTTGACAATTTTTCTTACAGTAAATCCGAAAGAGTGTTTCGGGACTTCAGATCTGATCATTTCAAGTGATCCTGACTTCATAGTTCTAGAAGATGGCTCTTTGTTTTCAGCAAATTCCATATCATTGCCTGCTGACAGAAATTTGACTATATTGCTTAAGGACTCACAAAAACATGTACAAAAGAAAGTGCATGTCATTTTGAAATCCAATTTGAAAAAGGTAAAGGTATCATTTATATTGGATATATGTGAGCTGAACCAACAAAGCCCAATGGAACAAAAGTGAAGGAGGGGAACCAATTTCCAACCAGAGAACCCCAATGTAAAAGTAGAGAATCCTGAACTGAAGCAGTGAGTTGGGTGGGTGGGATTTGAGGCTCACTGGAATGGCAGAGTTTAAAAGGCAGCTGGCAGCAGCTTGAAGGGCTCTTTTGAAACTTGGATGGGAATCCATTAAGCCTGCCACCATCTGTCCTCGCCAGCCTTGTACCGTTCTCTTTTTGTGATACACTGCCTGCCGCTGCTTTGCACTGGTTGCCCTCTCACTCACGCTGCTGGCTACTGTCTTGCTCGCAGCTGTTCCATCTCTGTTGCACTGCCTGTGGCTGAATAAATGCAGCCCAGCAAAGTTCAGATCCCTTGATCTGATCCAGGATTCCCTTTGATTTGGCATAGCCAGATAATGCCGGATCAGCATAAATCCAGCTATTTAGCCAGATCACAAATGTTGGATTGCGTACCTCTACCAGATATTTCAAGAGCGATGTGGCTGCTACTGAAAAACAGTAGTTTTTAATCTCCACAGTAACAGTAAGACACATGCAGAACATTGCAGCATTGTACTTTGATTTTGCCCAACTTAATGGAGTAGGGGTAAGGAAACTCCACATGATGCAGTATAACTATGCTCTGTTTTGTAATACCAAATTATGAGGGAGAGAAGAGAAAACACAGGTCAGATCTGTTGCTTTCAACAGCAGCCAAACAGCTTCTGTAATATATTGGTTTTAATAGATCTGTAGCTTAAGATATGTCACCAGAAAATTTGGTTAGAGTGTATAACTTTAGCACCAACTCCAGGGAGAGACTTTCTCTTCAGTTAAAGTAGTAAAGAATGATAATTGTTACCAAAGGTATTAAATTCTAGAAAAACTATTTTGGGCTGTGAGCACTATACCGAAATGTCACTGCAGTTCAAGGAGAAAAAGAAAGTTGATGTTAAATAATTAAATGCCAGAGGAAGCTGACAGAAATACTAGTCCATAGAAGAGATGAAAAAATGGGGCATATAACTTACCAATCAAACACACGTATAATCAGAATGTTTTACTGATATTTTTTGTCTTCTAAAAATCAGACTGCCAAAACAGGAGAGACTGTTCTTAGAAGAAGTAAACGAAGATGGGCTCCTGTTCCAACTACTATAATGGAAAACTCGCTAGGACCTTTTCCAATGCAAATTCAGCAGGTAGCTTTAACTTTTTTATTCAGCCCCTAGAATATGTGACAATTTTACCATAGATTTTTCTGGTAATACCTAGAGCTATCCTACATCACTTTTGGGTTCCCCTCCTGCTACTCCCTCCACCTGATGCTGCTCTGAGCAGCAGCAGGGAGGCCTTTTGACATAGCAGCCTGGAATCCTCATGTCCCTCTGCTGAACGCCACTTTGCCCCTTATAATGTTCCTGAGGATCTGCTAAAATTGTTGGAATTTGATAGGCTGCAGTGGGAGGAGAAAATGGGAAACACTACCCAGGAAGGTTTGCTCAATGAAAAGAACTTGTTTATTACATTCAAACCACTGTTTTAGAGGCCTTGCTTTCTGGTTCATGCAGTTTTGGGGAACAGCAAATTGGCCATTCTAAACCCTGGCATTAGACAGAACGGGATTCACAGAGTAGCCTGTTGGTGTTATATGTATAATATATGCTGGAATATATTTAGAGGCTGGTTTTCAGGTATCTTTTTGGTTTAAACTGATATTACATAGCATGCATGGCATTTAGATAAAGAGACACACTTTTATCTTGCCCAGAAGAGGGGATACTCAGTGAATGAGCAAGGCATTGGATTGCAACTCCTGCCTCTCTCTGACTTCCATGTCTTCTGTAAGGATCCTGTATTCATATAATATGTACATTCATAGGCCCTGTTTATACAATCTGTAACCTTTAAAGTACTAGTTACTGACAGAGGATATGTATATATAACTTGTTTATGTATGGATTCTGTGTAGAAATATATATGGAGCTTGGGTTTGGGCCAGTGGATGTGATCTTATCTTTTTTCATTCACTGAGTATCCTCTCTTTAAGTCCACTGAGCAGTGCTTTTTGCATGTTCACGGAGTGCACCAGTAAATTTGTTACAACCTTATTTTGTTGCTCCCAATTAGTTTGAAAGCTAAGATGGCCATCAACATGTTTTAAGTTGCATACATAACTGGATTTTACAAAATAAAGGTAACTAAAGTCTTCTCACTTTTTAAAAGAGTTATGTCTGCTGAGTGGGGTGCACCAAATGGAAGTAAGCCCTCTTTGTTTTGCCAGGGCTTCCAGACCAAATAATATATTTAGAATATCTCTAATAAAGGAGTTTACAATCCAGTCCTAAGAACAATTCTTAGGATTGCTCTGTTAAATACCCAGATATATTCCATGAGATCTACAGGATTTAAGCTAACTTTATTAGCAAAAAAAATTAGAGACAAAACCTGATTTTCATTGAGTTGGTTGATGTATGATGAGTAGTAGTGATTTTTTTGTTTCATTTGTCCTCTCTATATAGCTGTCTTCTGATACGGCCGAAAAGTACAACATCACCTATTCCATAAGTGGTCCTGGTGTTGACCAACCACCACTGAATTATTTTTACATTGAGAAAGAAACAGGAAATCTCTTTGTTACTCGCTCAATAGACCGGGAAGCATATTCACAATTTAAGGTATGAATACTAATTGGGAGGATTTTTAAAATTATAGCTGGCAATTAAATGCTTTACTATTATAACTCCTGTTTACTGTTTATGTATAGAATGGTGTGTTTTAGACGAAGAATCAGCTGTGTTTATTATTTGTCATAATTTATTGTCCACCTTTCTCACTGAAACTCAAGGTGCGGAGTACACGTGTGAGAGTAGTACAGTCAGTATCAAGGACAATTTCATAAACAATGCCATAGGGAAAATAAACACAAGTTTACAAAGAATTTAGCAAGAATCCAATACAGAGTTGAAGAAATGCTGAAACAGAACATAAGCAATTCAAGGGCTGACATAGGAGCACATATTTAAAGCAACAGATAGTATGTAAGGCAACATAGTGGTGAAGTCTATGAGCCAAGCTAGAAGTGACGCCTGACATGAGGAGGACACGTGTCAGTTTCCCGAAAGGCTTGACAGGAAGTGTAGGTGTCCCCATCAGTGAATCTCTAAAGTCATGTGCCCTATACTACATCAATTCCCAGTTTGTTAAGAGGGTCTTCAGGGGGCATCTTTGCCAGGAGCTGAGCTGGTGGCGGCGGGGTGTGTGTGTGTGTGCAGGGAGCTCACCTTTTGCTGGCCCAAGGGATCCTCTGGCAGTTGCTGCCGCTCCAAGCTCCCATATGCTGTTTTGCTGCCAGCTGGCAAAGCTGCCGGCAGCTGGGACTGTAGGGAGCGCTCTGCCACTGACGGCAGCGAAGCTTCCTTAGCCATGCTGTGGCTTGCCCGCCCCATGCCTGCTCCGCCCCCACCGCAGCCTGCCTGGCCTTTGTGGGCTCTAAACCAGGCGCGGGGAGAGTGAGGCGTAGCAGGCAGCCGCCTGCCCGGCCTTTGGGGGCTCCAAAGCAGGTATGAGGCGAGCAAGGTGCCTGGCCTTTGTGGACCCTGCCTGCCACCCCCTCATTGCCCCTGTGCCTTGCTTGCCTCGCACCTGCTTTGAAGCCCACAAAGGCCAGATGGGCTGTGGTGGGGACAGAGCAGGTGTGAGGTGGGTGAGCCACGGTGCGGCTGAGGAAGCTTCACCGCTGCTGCCAGCGGAGTGCTCCCTACAGTCCTGGCTGCCGGCAGCTTCGCCAGCTGGCGGCAAAACAGTGTAAGAGGGCTTGGAGCGGCTTAAAGTGCTTTTAAGTCCCCATTGAGGGAAAATAAGGTAAACGTTCCATGTTAATACTAACTACTGATTTTTCTGATGTAGTGAGTGAAATTTTTCTTTGATAGATAAAATTGCCAGTGTTGTACTGTTTCATACTGAAAAGAATGTATGGAGCAATATACTTTTTGTGGAAATACAAAAATGCAATTTTTAGTCTAATAAGCCTGTATAAATGCTGCTAATGGTAAATTAGAAAGTATAAAAAGTAATTAGAACAGAATTGAAGAGCAAGAAATGGACAATTGATTCATTGCTTTCAGTGACTTTTGCTGTTTTGATAGTATTACCTGATGTATTCTAATGGAAAGCAAAGTACCTGAGCACAGCAAACAATTAAAATACTTACTTTTTCTGTACAGATCATTTGCTATGCAACGACGGTAGATGGCTATACACCAGAGGTGCCACTTGTACATATAATACAAGTAGAGGATGACAATGACAACCCCCCAATTTTTGACCCAAATGTCTGTACTTTTTTTGTTTCTGAAAACAGCATTTCTGGTAAGGAGATACTTGTTTTTCTTTTGGTGTTATTAAATATAAAGAATGTTAATATTTCTGTTTGGATTCACATTTATTGGTTGAGATTAAGTCAGCGTGGGATAACTATATCAAGTTGTTTGGGACTTTTAAAGTATTGTCTGCGCTTAAAAGGGGGCGACTTAGTAATTCTGATGACTCAGGATTTAGATTTCTAAAATTTTCATTAGATTTGTATTCTGTGTTAAAAGATTCTGTTCTAAATATATGCTCAATTTCATGTAGATGATACCTCTTTATTTCATTGAATAAATTAATGCTTATAGTTTTGCCATAACATGGCAAAGAGCAATTTACTCTCTGCATAAAGTTAAAATTGATTCTCATAGAAATTAGTTCTGAATAATTTTGTGATCAAAGACTACTTGTGCTGACATAGACCAGCATTACACAGTGATTATTGAAAGGCATGCACTGCATATAGCCTCAGCAAGCAAACCCAAATAGTGGTCCATGTGGTTGCATAATAATATACCTCTAAATACAGTACATATTGCTCTTCTGTAGTGTAATTTTTTATACTACCTGATTGTGTTCCCTTGAACATGCAGAGGGAAAGCTAGTAACTCTGATAATGTACTTAGGCATTAACCACCACCATTAGGATTGCCAGCCTCCAGGTTGTAATTGGAGATCTTCCAAAATTACAACTGATCTCATTGCTAGAGAGATCAGTTTCCCAGGGGGAAATGGATGAGTTGAAAGGTGGGCTCTATGGCATTATGCTCCACTGAGGTCCATCCCCTTCCCAAATCCCTTCCTCCCCTGGCCTATCCCCCCAAATCTCCAGGAATTTCCCAGCCTGAAGCCAGCAATCCTAACTGCCACAGATATATCAAAATACAAATCTTGTTATCAAACCTAGATTATCTGTTTCTGTGATTAGAAATCAAAACTTCTCAGCAGTTTAAGCTGTTTTCTTTGTTAGGATTGACCTAAGACCCAAAATCTGTCGATGAAAAATACACTGGTATCACACAGAATTCTCTCTCCACCATAGTTTTTGTTAAACAATTTCTCATTAGCAGTGTTGTTTCTTTTTTACTTTCTGTGAGCATGGATGCATGTTTTTGTACGTGCAAGATTTTGCTGCTTTGAAGAATTTTCTATACTGCAGTGTTAAAAATGTAACCTTAATTCATTTGTGCAGGTACCATAATTGGAGAAATGACTGCCACAGACAAAGATGAGAAAGATACACTACACACTAAACTGAAATACAAAATTGTGGGCCAGAAACCTTTGAGTCCTCAATTTCCCAACCTGTTTCATATGAATCCAGATACAGGTGCTATTGTTTTGGCTTCCCCAGGCCTGGATAGAGAGGTAATTTTTAACGAAAGGCCAGTATATTTATTACTATTGGTGTAGTATTTAGTGGTAGGGTGGAATGTTGGATGTGTGTTTGGGAGTGGAATACGGATTTCTGAATCACTGCCACTAAGTAGTTAGGAAAGAGCAAGACTGGTGTGGTTAGTATGATACAAGATTATGAACAACCAGATTTTAATCCAGTGGCACCTTAGAGACCAACATTTTCAGAGTGCGAGTTTTTGAGCTTACACTCTGAAAATCTTGTTGATCTCTAAGATCAACTGGACTAAAATTCTGCTGTTGTACTGCAGATCAACATGGCTACCCGCCTAACAAAAATTATGAACAAGTCAAATTTTAAGTTTAAGGCTACAGCAGAATCTTTCCATTTGAAAGCAGATATGACTGCCAGTGAAATGACATACACAGTGTAAAGCAGTTAGGTATTTAAGCTTTAATCTTTAAAATACCTGTGTAGCTAGGCATGTCCATTTTAGGCACATCTGTGTACTGTTTGTTATGTTACTTTCCAGGGTGTAGAGCAATACGAATTACTAATAGAAGCAAGAGATATGGGAGGACAGACTTTTGGTTTGTGCACTACTGGGACAGCCGTGATTCAAATTCAAGACAGAAATGACCATGCACCCGTCTGTGAACATAGTATGGTATGTCTATAGCACTCAAATTTCTTATAACATCTTTTCTTTAATGTTTTCCCCCCTTTTTCTTATTTCTTTATATATTACAATATTGTGTTCTATGTCATTACCATAAACTTTATAATTAAGTATTGAAGAAAGTAGCTTGTAATTTGTTCTGCTGATGTTAGTCATGATTAGAGATGGGCACAAACAGCAATATGAACCAAAAAAGCCATGAACAGCCCAATCTGCTGTTCGCGAACAAGCTGTTCGTGAGGCCCCATTCTAAATGAACAGGTGGTTGTTGCAAGCCTCGTTCGTTACTGTTGGTTGCTGTTCGTCAAGCCAGACAGTCTGGTATCTGCAATCAATTCTCTTGGCAACTTAGGCAGGGATTGTCTGAACTCTTGCTGTTGCCCTGGAAACCCCAATTTAGTTTGATAGGCAGGTCTTTCTTTCAAGTGTGGAGCTCCAAATTTGTTACAACAAGGGAGCAAAGACCAGGGGGGAGGGGGGATCCTAGCTCTGACTTTGCAGAGAGTGGAAAGACAGTTGCTGTTGGCATTTTGATAGAGTGCACTGGAGCTTGAATTTTCTTTGTGTGTGGTGGGATAGGGATCTACCCCTTCAAGTTCCAGGGCTGCTGGCAGGCTCTGGGCCAAGCTATTATTTATTATTGGTACCTTTCCTGCTGCCTGCTCAGGTAAGGTTTCTGGGAGTGTTGCGGTAGGGATCTACCCCTTCAAGTTCCAGGGCTGCTGCCAAGCTCTGGGGCCAAGCTATTATTTATTATTGATACCTTTACTGGTGCCTGTTCAGGTCAGGTTTCTGGGAGTGGTGCAGTAGGGATCTTGACTTGGATGATGGTTGGAGGAGAGCCTGCTGGCCCCCACGAACAGCCAACTATGAACATGTTCGTGAACAGGGCCATGTTTGTGGTTGTTCATGAGTCCCTGTTCGTGGATGGCAACGAACATCATGTTCGGGTTTTTTTCCTATTTGTGCCCATCTCTAGTCATGATAAGAAAAGGTCCTTGTCCTCTTACTTTCCCCTCCACTGTTATTTTTACCTTCTGATGCAAAGATGATTTCTGTGCCAGCAATTCTTTAATCAATCAGCCAATCAAAATTTATTTTGATACAAAATCAGCTCCGGAGAATCAACAGTAGTAATAAAAATAGAAATGTAGGAGGAGTAAAATAAAATAGGGGAGGTACATATGGTGCAGCGAGCTCAATTCAATGAGTGCAAATTCTGGGAGACAGAGAGATAGTACCTTGCTCTGACAAAGAAGTAAAATTATTGAAGCTCAGTCAGCTGTATACATATCTCACATGCCTGAAGGCCAAATTTAGGAAATTTATTAGTTATCTTCTGGGAAGAATCTGCAAGGAGGGAGACATGAAGATCTGAACAATTTTCTGGTAAAGTTGACAGGATTGGGGCTATATATTGAGATTGGATGTCATATTGGAAAGTGCAGTGCAGCAGAACATGTTCAATAGACTCTACTTTCCCTGTACAGTATAGACAGAGCCACTGGGGGAGAGGAACACAACAGTATCTACCTTTCAGGAGGGCTGAAGGTAGAACATTGAAACATGCAAGGGTAAAGATTCTCTGATATTTGGAGAGTGCAAGGGATCTGAGATAATCTGCTTTTTGAAAACACTTAGCATAATGCAGAATAATTGCATATTTCTGTATCTGTGCCCTATCTGATTGTAGGGCATGATCCCAAAGCCGCTGTTTGTTTACTTTGCTTTTTGGTACCCAGGATAGATTTAGACTTGGGGGGAGAGGCCATGCTTCTAGATTTTCCCCTCAGTTGCTCATTGCCAGGATGAATGGTGACTGTTGGGAAGGATCAGGGGTACTAAACCCACAAGATTAAAAACTAGTTTTAATCAGTAGATGGATGCAAGTAGCCACATATGAGTCTTCAAGGGGATCAGCCCAGTCTCCAGTCAAAAGAGGGCATTTGGAATATGCCAAGGACTCCAAGGATCTTACATAGGAACTTGGATTGTACTGCATCCAATAGGTGCCTTTCTTTGTAAATACAGAGCTGGGAACAGTATGAGAGCTGAGATACAGCCTTTCCTTGAAAGACCTTGATTGTTGCAGGAGTACAGGGGGCTCCTTTGGTAAAATGGAATCATAGAATAGTGGAGGATGCTCTATGGGCAGTGTCTGCAGCATGCAATGCCTGGGCTCTCCCGTGTCCAGATGACTGGAAGACTGTTCTAAGATATTTAAAAATTCAAAAATTTGTCAAATACTATTCCAAGATATTTAAAAGTCAAAAATTGCCCTAATCATTGAATCATGCCTCTGTTAACAAGTAGATATGTTAGGACACAATCTCAATGTCCCCAAGGATTATAAAGACAATTGTTAGTTATAGAATTTTGGAGGCAGAAATTTAGATGGATTGCTTATTTTCCTCCTCTTTCAGTGTTTCTTCACAGGCTCTGTTAGCTATCTGTAATACCAGCCTTCAGAGTTCAGGTGCCTCCTACAAAGATAACAAAAGAAGCCCACCTACAGATAGGATTGAAGTTTCTGGAATGGAAATTCCATTCCAGAAAAACTACCTTGGACCTTTTTTAAAGCTCCTCCTTACATTATCTTAAACTTTTACATCAGGAGGGCCCTGGTCACAACCATCTTTCCTTTTGTTTCACTACACACTCAGAGCTTCAAGTCTTCTTGTCACGATTCCCTTTCTTTAGTGTAGTTTGATTTGGTGCCTTAAACCCTCTTGTTATTTCACCCTCTGTGTAGGTAAAGCTGCCACCAGGAATTCAATTCCAAACCATTTAATTTAATTTTTCCCTGGGTAATGTGGCCAAATGTTAGGCTTCTTTGTAAAACTATGTGGCCCTGAGGATAAGACTGGGATATATAGAAATCACATATACTCTGAGGTGAACCAAAAAAACAAAACAACCCTTTATTAGTACATGAAGCGTATTGGTTTCACACTATTACTTAAGTTTGGTGGTTTCAAAGATATTTATTCTTAAAGGTTTTTTTTCCATAGGGTTACTCACACAAAGTAATTTTCCACACAGGTCTTCTTTAAGAGAATAAACTTCACACAGACTTAGATTCATTCAGACCTTTCCACACAGCTTGCCTGAATTAGATAGATTAATCTCTCACTCAGGTATACATAGGTAGACTTTTTCTCTCTCCTGACTTAGACAGAATGAATGTTTTCTCTCAGAAACACACAGTTCAGGCTTCACACAGATTGCTTGATTGAACTAGAACGAGAATCCTTTCAGGCTTCCACACAGGTCACCTGCTTTGCCCAGAATCAATACTTCTCTCTCCACTCAGTAACTAAAAAACCTGCAGTTCACCCCATCCCTGGAGTATTGCTGCTGTCCAATGAGATTTTATTCCACTCACACGTCTCAGCTCCGCCGATACTCTCAGTCAGCAACCAGTCACCTCACTCGCTCATCCCTCTCTTCTACACTCCCATTCTTCTGTAACACACCAAGCATTTAAAGAAACACACACACTTAAAATCATTACCGTTCTCCACTTTACCCAGGCTTTTACCTCAAGAATGCCTTCCCTTTCGGGTTTGAATCCCACTTCTGGTATTTTGCCCTGTTTATGTGACCTTTATATTGCTGCTTCTCAAAAAGTTTTCACTGCCCCAAAGACTTTTGCCTTATATCTCTTCCATTTAATTGGTATTAAGGAAGGCTTCGTTATAGATAGTAGCATGACAGAAGGTCAACATGTAGGGGTGACTATGAGGTTAAATGAAGGGATTGTATATTCCAGATAAAACAGGAATTTTGCTTAACCAGAAGTAGAATTTATTTGTAAGTACAAATGCATGATGGTTGCACAGCATTGATAAACATGCACTTGGTGGTTTCAAAATAGTTATATCTCTTAAAGGTACAGTCACAGACTAATTTCCCACACAGATCTTCAGTAACAGAATTAACACTCCTCTCATCCACACAGCCATAAATTTGCTGAGGTTTTTCATACAGCTTATCTGACCTATATAGAATTAGACTCTCAGGCTCCCACACAGTTTGCCTGATCTAGACAGAGTGAATACTTTCTCTCTGCACTCTTAACTAACACCCTGCCCCCTGGGGTACAGCTACCGTCCAATCACAGCACACTTCACTCACCCATCCATCTCTCTTCCTTCTCACATCAGCGGCTGGAGTTCTTACATGCAAAACATTACAACCGCCCCCCCCCCCCACCAAACCATCTTATGTGGACTAAGCATGCTCATTGCTCTGTTGAAAATTGGTTAACGTGTGATTTTTGCAAGGAGGAAGCTGAAAATGTGTCCTGCTCAACTCCAGTTACCATATTCTGGAGGAGGAGATTTGTGTTACATGTGAAATTCCCTATAATTTATTCCCTTCCTCACATACAACCAATATATAAGACCTGTATTAGTTATGACCCTACTAGCTTCAAACTCACTTTGTACTTGAAATATCTTCATTAAGTTAACTGAAGATCTTGTTTATTTTAGTATGAAGCATATGTGTTTGAAAACACAGTTGGTGCAAAAGTAATAGACATTGGTGCCTTGGACAGAGATATGCCTGAAACACCAGCCTGGCATGCTACCTTCAAGATTGTAAAGGGAAATGAAGATGGTGCATTCAGAATTGAGACAAATCCAGATTCAAATATTGGGACTTTATGCGTGGATAAGGTAACTGGCAACAAGAAACTATAAAATATACCGACTTATATTTGTAGAAGAATTTTAGATCTTTAAATGGGTTTTTGCCCTAAGCTAGCAATAATTAACACATCCATTTTGACTGAACTGATCTCCCTGAAATTTAATATGTCTTAACATTTTTTCAGAATTTAATGTTTATGGATTATTATTGTCTACTATCATTTAAAGTAGATGTTGTTTTATGTATGTTTAAAAATCGAAAAACTGTATTATTACAGCTCCAGTTTTGTATCATGCCAAAGGACATCTTAGTGTACAAGTCACTGTTTAAAAGTTTACAGAACTTAACCTTGTATCTTTTTGAAATGACCAGAATAATTGGTATAAAATTAGATTAGAATGGATTTTCTCCATGTAATTCTTAAAAAATATTTCTTATCTTTGAACTCTGTATCCAAAGATGGATGATAGAGGATCCAAATAGTTGAAATGTCAAGCAGGGTGAAAAATCTCTGCTATCGGGTCCTGCTTCCTTTGCTGGTCAAAAATAGTAGAATGACCATAGACTTTCTTACCAAACAGAGACCTTTTTACCAAATGTGCGATCAGGCAATGAAAAGCACAAGTTTGCAACTCCTGGGATGAGGCAGTGAAATTACAACAGAGGAGTTTTATGAGCTCCCTGCCGTGACCTTCCTGGTTCCTTGGGAACCAAGAGATTGGACCCCCGAGCCCTCCCCCCGGAGAGGGGAGGCAGGCTGGAACAAGGTGGAAGAGCTTAGGTGGACTGGCGAACCCCCAGAAGCCCCGATACCTGTTCTGAAAGCAAGGACCAAAGAAGGAGCCAATATGGCTACATAGCTGTGAAACCGGGGGCCCAACAAGCGGAAAGAAACCACAGCGAATGAAGCAGATTCTTAACAAGACAGATAAAAAATAACTTTAAGAGCGCTCAACTGACCCCAGAGCCTTCCATTAAATAAGTGGACTGTTTTATGGTTTTATGAGGGCAATCCAGCTTGATTGCGTTGTGGCTGCTCAAGCGAGCTGGGAGGGGCAGAGACAGGAGAGGAATTCTGAAGAGACTCTCTCAGCAACTGCTGGAAAGCTATAAATCTTTGAACATAATTAACCAAAACAAAGCTTTTTACCACTTTTTGAAATGGCTTCTTGGGAAGAAGAGGTACTTGCTAATTTGCAAGAAATATCTAAAATAATGATGGAATTACTAATTAAAGCAGATGGGATATTTGGAGTGGAAAAGGACAAAAGGTTGACAAGAAATCACAATGCAGAAAAAAATTCTAAAGGGACAGATTTAACTGAAAGAAAAATAGAGCCAAATGAGTGGAAAAACAGTCTGTGACACAGTTCGCAAAATGGACAATCTTATCAGGACGTCCCCTTCAAGGCACAAAACTTTAGCAAAGAAAAGGCAGAGGCACAAAGCAGACCTGCATGGAGAGAATCAAGCATGCCAACACAGAAAGGGGAAAAAAGAATGCAGCGGATCTTAAAGCAGAAAACAAGCAGAGGAGTAACTACATTCATATCGACCCCCTTTAGAAATGGCTGGAAGACAAGGGAATCTACATTTGGTGGCCCAGATGGATTAAGGATTGGATGTACTACTTTTCATGAAGAAAGAAGAAAAAACAACGATCAGAATCTGAGGACACATTAGGACTCATTAATGCAGACCCAACCTCTTACTCTAATAGCTTCCCCCTTCCTTATTTTCTCTTTTTTATATAACACTATATGTTAATGGGCCTTTGGAGTTTATTAATTGTGCTCAGACTGTACTCCTTCTCAAAATATAAATTACTGGTTAAGTTAAATGACCATCTGCTCTTCTCAACCTTACGAGTATGAGAACCCAAGTAAATAAGTCCAGATGGTCAAAATAAAATAGATGAAGGAGCTGCTATTTTTAAAATGCAAAATTGTGTTTCAGCTATATAGTTACATGCTCACCCTAGTCTTATCAATATGAAAACCTAAGCAAATAAGTTTGGCTAGAACAAAATAGATAAAAGAGATGTTTTTATAGAATATAAAATATCTTTAAACTAAATATTGATTTGGCCTCTACACCCTTATTATTATGAAAATCCAAGTAGACAAGTTTGGAAGGCATAGCCAGAACAGATACAAGAAAGAGGGGAAAATAACATAAAAATTGCTCTTTTCTTTATGTTGATATATACTACTGTCCTGCTGATACTGTATGTTTTGCTATATCCATCTCCCACTCCTGGAATGATCATGGATCTGTGATCCCTGATTAAAAGGTAAAAGAGGTGAAATGTGATTTATCTATAATATGCACAAAAGAAAAAAATTATTAGAAACATAAGGTACAGAGTAAGTGGATTAAAAAGTATAGAAATTAAATAAATACTATAGAAAGGGAATTTTGAAGGTATATGGGGCGCTAATTACATATATAGTGGCTTTTTATATCTAGACGAATGGTTATGCGTCTTGTATATGAATCTCATAAATGCTTATGGCTTGTTGTAACCCCTCCCTGTTTACTATAAAAACCCAATAATTTTTTTTTTAAAGCACAAGTTTGCATACTAGGAGAAGGAAATTTAAGGTCTGTTTAAGCATTTATTTGAGTACAACTGACTGCATAGAAGAGGTTGATTAAGGCTGTGCCTGCTGGCCTCTCTCATCTTCTCAACATGTTCAAGGGTCCCATTTGCCTACATGTGTTTACCTGAGTGTATGTGTCATATAGCTAATTCCAAACTGGACTATAGTGTGGATCAATAGTTCTGCAAAATGGAGCTAGGGAAAGCTAGGAGGAATTTCTCTACAAACCTGAAAGAAGTCTCAGGTTTGAAAAAAACCTAAAACCCTACATTGAGGGATTACAACTTCCCTCCAGATAGCCTCCAAAATAAATCCTGTAGTTTTAAGAAAACAAAGCCCTCTGAGCTCTCACTGGCCATTTTGGAGGTTGCTAGGAAACCACAACACTATTACTGTGCCCTTCCAAGTCTTGGTTTCTATAAAGCAAAGCCATGGACAGAGGAGCAGGGCTGGACATGGAGGCCAAAAAAGTCCTAGGAACAGTACTTTCCCCCTGCCCTGACCCCAGTGGAAGGGAACTTACTGGGGATACCAGTGACCACCAGAGAATCATTATCCACACCATTTGGCCTGGCACCTGTGGCCATCTGGTCCTGAGGAGATGGACAACAGCAGCAACTACACAACTCACTCAGACATTTTCCAGAGAGAGGCTGCCAGGGGGAGGAAAGGTGGGAAAGCTGAAGACTGAGATGGGAGGGAGGTTAAAGATAGGTTGGCTGTTGGACAGGAAGAAGAAATCAGGAAAAGGGAAGAAACTGTAGAGTCTGGCAGCAAAGAGAGAGAGAAAATAGTCGGAGAAAGGAATGCAGAGAAAAATGAGATCCCTACTGCAAGTCCTTGCAGATTCCTCTTTTGTGTTCTTATATAATTGATTCCTTACCAGGTATCTCTCTCCCCCAGGAGTAGCATTTTTGGAAGATCAGTGGGAAGGGGGGAGCATGAGAGTTCCATTCCATTGATGGAAAACGTGTTCTGGATCCAGCCCTATGTTAGCCCCTCAAATTTATTTTTAAACTTGGCTATTAAACTAAGGTGAAAAGGGGACTACCTCTTTTCTTCTTCCAGCAACAGTGCTTTGAGTTGATAATCCTTAATTTGGTTTAGTCTTGGGGAAGGCATGTGCCTTACAGTACGCTTCCACGAATTGCAGTTACTTCTGCAATTGCTTCATTCAAGGTGTTTTGACTGTGTGATATTGAATGTTACTGAGTGGTATTGGAGATATAAACTTACCAAAGAGTTTTGAGAATATGGCAAATTCACTTCTGGAAGACTTGGCAGAAACGGGAATTTTTCCAGCTGGCTACCTGTCGTGTTACAGCTGTCAGGAGTGGAAATGCTACTGCCTCTAGACTAAACTTGAAGGGCAGCTGTTGTCAGCGCAAGACAGCCATTATTGTGTATTTCTCTATCCATGCAGCCTTAAAAATTTGTTTTGCTAACGTTTTGAGAATCTCACACTTTCCATGAATTTTTGATAAAATATATTATGTAAATATAGTTCGTGTATATTTTCCAAGTATTTATATAAAGAATACACAGATATAGTTAAAATTGTTAGATTATTTTATTCAAAATGTTTATCAGTTAAGTTATCATGGGGTTTTCTGTTTCTGTAATAGCTCTAGCACCATGACTCTCTCCTTCATTATATGTCTTTTCTATAAATACTGGATTTGAACATTGTTATGATTTTTTCCTAGTTGTAGCATATCTTGTGCTAGAATTATTAAAACTATGTTTATTTTTCCAGGGGCTGGATTATGAAAAAACCAAGGAGAGAAGATTGGAAATTATTGTAAATAATGAAGAACCTTATGTACTAGCACCAAATTCAAGAGCTGTTTCTCAAGGTTCTTGTGTTGTTGTTGTCAAAGTACGGGATGTGGATGAAGGGCCAGTATTTGACCCATGTGTGTATTTTTTAAATATTAAAGAATGCTTGCCAGGTGGAACTCTGGTTGGCCAGTACCCAGCAAAGGATCCAGAGACTGGAAATAGTGAAGACATTAGGTATTGTAATTTATTGCCAAATTTGCTTTATAATGTTGATATACAGACCCTGCTCATAGAGAGAGAAAAGATAACCCATAGATAATAGTTATATCACCAGACATATGAGTTCTTTATGTGTGACACAAGTAACTTTAATTTTATTATTTTACGACCTAGTGGCATATGTACAGTTCCAGTAGGGTTGCTGTATGGATTCCATGATGCAGATTTCATGACCTTTCCATGCTGGTCAGGAAGTTGCAACAAGCAATGCTAGTTTCTAAAGTTGTATGGATGGGGAGGAGGAGGAAGAGGTCAGCTGGGAGAGATACTAAATACCTTCTGATGGGACTGACTGACCTTGTGAGATTTATGCAAATACAACTGGGTTCTAAGGAACTGGTACAGTTCTGAGCTGTAGAAGTTCCTCCCTTATATTCTAGTACCCTTCTGTAAAGCCTTTTAAAATACGTTCCTACATGATGCTTTAGAGATGTTTGCACCTGCTCAATTCCCAATTAGTCTTGCAAACATTTAAGATCATTTATTTATCTCTAACAGCTATCTGCTTTTATTCCTAACAGGTATGGAATTATACGAGATCCATGTGGTTGGATCACCATGGATGAAAGAGGTGAAATCAGAACCACTAAGTTGTTAGACAGAGATGCACCAGCTATGCAAAATTACCAGTGTAATGTCACAGTTTTTGCTACAGATCGAAGTGAGTACTAAATAGCACAAGTAACTTATTTGTTGTATAATGACTGCAGTAATTCCCTATGCAACTTTCTTCCTCAAAGAAGCAGATTATTTTTCTCTTGATAGTTTAGACCTACTGACTACCATTATTTGTCAGGCAATCAATGGTGATTTTTTTTGTTTATAATTTCATTTACCACTATAATAACTCTTATCCTTAGTTTACCATTAGCAGTTCAGGCTGTTTCACTAGCATTAAGAATTTTTTTAAAAAGCTTTTATAAAGTTAAAGGTTTTTTTAAAAAATAAATAAAGGTAATAGATGTTTATATGAAGAAGTCAATGAGAGTGAGATGTCATAAAGCTATTCTGAAATTATCCATGTATTTAGTAGTTAAATAATATAGTAGTTTAGTGGTTAAATGATATAGACTCTTTTCACTATCCTAATTAGAATGCTGTATATATATTTTTTTTTAAAAATCCCCTTTCTGCAGTTTTCTATAATTTACACTTTTATAGTTTTTACTATAGATATTTAGTATTTATTCTTGGATTAAATTCCTTGTTTAATCAGAGAGCCCTCTGTGGCTCTTATCTTTTCTCTTCTCAGTCTGGAAGGGAAAGAAGTTGTGGACCTCCTCCTACCAGCCCCATTCTGCACTGGAGTGGGTGGACAGTTGTGTCCTCCTGAGCCACTTTTCAACTATGTTGTAAAACAGCTTTACGTACTTTGGGACTTGATATTTATTTAGTTTATTTAGCCTGCCTTTGTGGCTGAGACGCAAGGCAGATTACAGAAAACAGTGCAATCAGACAGCATAAAACATCCAATAAACAATGCAAGTGGACTAGGATTACTGAATTAGAAAAAATATTAACAAAAAACTGCCCTAAGGCATGCACACCATAATGCAGAAAGTGGATTACAAGGGGAGAAGACAATTGCTTGCTCTTGTAATAGATTAGTAATAATAGCAACAGAGTGTAAGTCTCAAGAACTTTACCCGCAGTGGAGTAGTTCCAACATGGAAATGCCTTCCGTATAGAAATGTTGCTTCAACAAGATGCACTCAGTACCTTTCAAGATTGTCTAATTCTAGAGATTTTCGTTATGTATGAACAAACAAGTTTAGGAATCATATCAAAATTGTTTATAAATTATAAATATAGTGAGGGAGAAGAAAGCAAGAGAATATCCAGTTTCTAGAGCATTCTGCTGCCATTTTCACCATTTGTAAAGAGTTCAAAATCAGCAAAGCAATAGAAAGGATATGGTGGGTGGATGGGGAGAAAGTTTAGTGTTGGGGAAAAGCTCAGAGGCTGAAAAATTGCAGTCAGGTTATGGCGGTCAACAGTCTGCTTGGAATTCAACCTTCCAGGGTAGTTTTGACTAAATTCCTCCCAGCTGGCATAATAAGCCAATGAACCTCATAGGCTGGGCTTTAGAGTTAATTCAAGTCCCCAAGAACTTGTTGAACTTGCCCAAAGAGGCAAGAGAAAGGAAGAGAAAGTGCCTTCACATGCAATCTGCCTCTCTGCATATCTGGAACTGCTTTGCAGGCTTAGGGAGAAGGGATGGGACCGAGAAATGCCTCTTTCTCCCCAGCCCATTGTTATCCAGCTTTATAGGAGAAATTTGTATGGCCTGGAAAATACAGCTCCTTCCTGAGTGTACCAGACCACTACCCATCCCCCCAACACTAGTTTACTGGTCTCCTCATTGAGAAAGGCAATGCATACAATAAGACCAGATAATTTTTGCTTGTGCCTTCTTACTTTCTTCCTGACCAATTGTAACCAAACATAGGATAAGGGTCCACTCACTTCTAGCCTGTTGTATCCACCCCCCACCCTTTTAGCTGATTACTGCCACAAAGACTAAATCATATAACCCCATTACTTGATTATCTAAAGCACTTGCTTCCCACACAGCACAGCAACAAGACTCTCACCATGGCAGCCACCAAAATAGTGAAGACTTGAAAGGACTACTTATGAAGGTTAAAGGAGAAAACACCAAAGCAAGGTTACAGCTGAACATCACAAAGACAAATGTAATGACTACTGAGGGAATTACACAATTTTAAAATTGACAATGAAGAAATTGAAATTGTTCAAAGTTTTCTATTCTTTGCGTCAATTATCAACCAAAAGGGAGACTGCAACCAAGAAATCAGAAGAAGATTGAAGCTTGGAAGGGTAGCTGTGAGGGAACTAGAAAAGCTCTTTAAAGATAAAGATGTCTCTCTGGGGACCAAGGTCAAAATAATTCAAACTATGGTATTCTCCATTACTATGTATGGATGTGAAAGTTGGACAATGAAGAAAGCTGACAGGAAGAAAATGGATTCATTTGGAATGTGGTGCTGGAGGAGAGTTTTGCAGATACCATGGATAGCCAAAAAGACAAAATAAGTAGGTTCCAGATCACATCAAGCCTGAATTTTCCTTAGAAGCTAAAATGACAAAACAGGCTATCATGATCACATCATGAGAAGACAAGACTCTCTGGAAAAGTCAATAATGCTAGGGAAAGTTGAAGGCAGTAGAAAAAAAGGAAGAGCCAAAGCGAGATGGCTGGACTCTGTAAAAGAAGCCACATCCTCCAATTTGCAAGATCTGAGCAAGTCTGTTAATGATAGGACGTTTTGGAGGTCTTTCATTCATAGGGTCACCATAGGTCAGAGGCTACTTGACGGCACATAACACGCACACAATGAAACGAAACTGAGTCTTCTCTTAATCCTGATTTCGTTATCTGAATTTTCTCAATTTTTGCCATTGTAGCAGGCAAACTGTTTCCACCCTCATCCCTTCCTTTTTGATTTGGCGTCCTTTTGCTGGCCTCTCCAGCACTGGTCACTCCAAATTCCCCCTTTTAAATCCCTTGTCCTCTTGACTATGCATAAATGTTACCATGATAAACTTTGTTTCAAAATTAATTGAAGAAGGAGGAAGGAGCTCTCTCTTCAGTACAGAACATTGGCACGCAGGTTTTTCCCCCCAGTTTCCAACTGTATTCAGACCCTTTGTCATGTCTAATCCTAAACAAAGCTCACTAAAAACAGGCACAGCTATTCCTACTGAATCAGCTTCAGATCCCATTGTTTAGAGAGTTGTGCTTTGTAGATGTCCTGTTAAAGCAGTACTTGCACAATTATAGTCTTGTTAATAAGCTTGAAAAATACAAGATTTCTCATTATAACTTGGGCAAGATGAAGGTAGTCTGTTCTTAAAATATGAGAATAGCAAAGCAGTAAGGCTGATACGAAAATTATTTCTGTTTCCTAGGTGGCAAAACAGGCACTGGGACAGTAGTGGTTAATCTAGAAGATGAAAATGATAATTTCCCAGTAATTGTTGAATCAAATCGGATCATGTGCAGAGACAAAGAACCAGTTTGTCTTACTGCTGTGGATGCTGATCTGCCTCCTCATACTGTTCCTTTCAGTTTTCAAATTGCTGATACAAACTCAGAATGGAAACTGACACAAAATGATGGTGTGTATTTCATTCCTAAAAATCTTATTATTTCAGTAACAATGTAAGTAATGATTAAGAAATAATGTCCCGCACTTGGTTTGTCTTGTTTCTTTTGCAGAGAGATCTGCATACCTGGTACCACAGAAGGACATTCAGTATGGGATTTACTCTGTCCCAGTTATGGTAACTGACAATGCTGGAAACCATGGTGTCACTGTTGTAAAAGTTCGTGTGTGCGATTGTATAACCCCAAGTGATTGTCCTGACCCCTTCCCACCTCGTGATATGGAGCCCTATCAAACTCCTAATGTTACCCTTGGACTTTGGGCCATACTTGCAATGATTTTGGGATCATTGTTGCTGCTATGTAAGCATGTTTATACTTTTTATATGAAGTGAAATATGCCATTAATGCTGAGCTGAGGGCTATATTGTAAGATTCAGACTGTTCTGGCACCTTAAGTCCTGAAAACACTTAAGCTGTTTTAGTTAACTCATTTATGTTTGATTACATACTATACTGCAATTGTTCTTTAATCAAACAAACAAAACAATTTTCAGTTACAACTGCGCAAGTTTCAGCTTGAAAGTACATAAGGACACTACACATATGGAAATCAGTTTTATATACATACCTCTATCTGCAGGGCTTTTTTTCTGGGAAAAGAGGTGGTGGAACTCAGTGGGCTGCCAGCACAGGGGGCAACTCTTGGCGGAAGGTGGTGCCCCTGGTACCACATGTGCACAAGCAAAGTGCACGCCTGCTGCCAGGGCTAATGACATCACTTTGGGTCTTTTTTGCTTACAGTCTATGAGAACTGTGATATAGACAAATGAATGTACAATTAACAGCAGAGATTCCATGCCATCGATATATCTAATTTTCAGTGTGGCCAAATCTGTGGATTCTTAAATCCGAAGACTGGAGCCACGAACAGACAAGACAGATCTTTCTACAAACTCGAGAGAAGAAACATATGAACCTTAAAAAAATGGGAGGGAGGTTTAATACCCCCTAAAATAATAGAGGCAGCATCTGTAGTTTTAAGAAACAGATGCTCCTTTAGTGATGATTGTGGGGGTAGCTAAGCAGTTCTAAGTATTGTCAGCCTTCAAGCATAGATTTCTGTCAGTAAAAGGCAGAGGGAGGGGTCCTTTTCAGGGCATGTTTTGGCCTTTGAGGGAGGACTCATCAGGGCCAGGGCCAGCAGTTTGTAACTTGCAAGACACACCCAGGCCCAGCTACTTGCTATTGTTCAACAGCAGCTACTGCACAAAAGCCGGTGATGTGTATACTGGCTAGAGATTCAGAATAGGAGAACCACCATTTGTAATGGAACCACCATTTTGCTTTGGAAGCTTACTGGATGGACTTGGGCTCGTTACACATTCTCAGTCTGACCTGTATCACAGGGTTGCTGCAAAGATAAAATGGAGGAGAGGAGAATGATATAAGTTGCTTTGGGTTCCTGTTGTTAAGAAAGATGGTATAAATGAAGTAAACAAATCGAAAAATATAACTGAAAATGGGGGTAGGGAGATAAAAGGTAGGTTACTTCTTGGGTAGGAAAGAAAGAAGGAAGTGGGGTTGGCCAGGAGGAGAGAAAGAGGAAATAGTGTGAGAAGGAAATATAGGGGGAAATGAGGAACCACCCCCCCCCCCCTTGCAGGTCCTCTGCTTGTTTTCTCTATACACAGAGCAACTGATAAAAGAATATGGTGGTTATTGGTGCCTAAAAGATAGTTGAAAACCAGTATAATCTTCCTTGATATAGTACTGCAAACAAATTCCCTGTCTCCTAGTGGAGAGTATTAGAAACTCTTAACTGGGGTGTGTGTGGGAAGTTTTCTCTGCCATAATTCAGCCTCCGGCCTTTTTTTAGAACTTTAAACTAGAAGACTAATGTTAAAATATTAGGACTATTGATAAAAGCTAGACAGTGGGAGCATTATATGTGATGACAGACCAAATGATCTTGTTTCAGGAATTGCACTTGCACTATCCTACACGTTATTTATTTATTTAAAACATTTGGATGCTACCAGAGACCATGCTACCAAAGACCTGCTCAAGACAGTTCACAATATAAAAAACCAAATCATAACACAGAAGTGTGTTTTATTGAAGCCAGTGGAGCTTAATTTCAAGTAAATGAATTCAATGCGGTAAACACTGTTGCTTCATGTCTGGCTTTCGTCTTCCTGCAGTGATTTTGATAACACTTTGTGGCTGCTGTGGAGCTGCACCTGTGAGTAAGCATGTGTGTGATGACTTAGCTAACCAGAACTTGATCATATCTAATACTGAAGCCCCTGGAGAAGAAGTAATGGTAGGTTATTTGGATAATTTCTTATTTCTGAACAACTTGTAAATAACATGTACTGTACGTAGCTTAAACAATGGGTTCTGCTTAAGAGTTTGGATATCCAAGGGGAGTGGAATGGAGAGGGAAGGGGGAAGAAGGAATCAGATTGAAAGAATGAAGAAGTAAGCCCTCAATGATTGCCAAAGAACAGATGAGGAAGCCAGCCACAGGTGATTGCAATGACAACATCACAAGAGAGAAAGGGGGGCAGTAAGGATACAGAAGATTTAATTTTAAGTTTCAGTAGGAGCCTAATGAGAGTGTGGGGAGACAAACTACCTGAAATAGTCAACCTCTGATCTGGCTGGAAAACCCGGTCTTGGCTCCCACTGAACCACTCACCTTCAGAACATGGAAGTGTCATTTCCTACCAGTAACGTAAGAGAATGTACTGCGAATGTGAATGAGAAAATAACTGGGGTGCTACTATGTGATAAGAAGTAGAATGGGTGAATTTCCTAATGGACTTTCTCCTAGGGCCTTTGAAATTTGCCTGCATGAGGTCTTGTACATGAACTGTGTGTAAGCGGGTAGGAGGTAAATGGCCTGTTTCCACACAGATTTTGTGTGTGGCCTTGGCTTCCTGAACAGTGGCAATGGTTTTGGAATCATCTGCAAGACATTGTATTCTATTAATCCTGCTTCCATCTTTTTTAATGCCTTGCAGCAGTCTTTCCTAAACCTACAATGCAGCCCTAAGCAGTATTTAGTTAGTTTGCTATCTGTTGGTTTGGTATCACTATAGCTATATAACTTATAGCCACAATCAACTATATATATTCTTCAAAAGTGATCAGAAATATAGTATAAGGATAGTACTATATTCTATTGCTATGTTTATTGTTGCGATCACCGTTTTTGCTGCAATATAAAGCCTACTACCTTTGTAACCCTTTCTGCATTATGGTATACCATGCCTTAGACTGTTTTTGCCTTAGACATTTCTTCTGCCTACATTGACAGTTTTGTTGCATTCGACCAGAGATTCTCAGCCTTTCTGAGCCTGTGGGCACCTTTGGAATTTTGACACAGAGGGTGGGAGTGCGCGCAACCATAATATTGCTGCTACAGGAGGCATAGTCAACCACAACATGTCAGGGAGCGAGGTCATACCTTGCTTGTAATATTGTTTTCCACATTTCAGGCAGAAGTCCATCTAACAGGCTGCCTTTTAAAATGATTATATGGTTTAAAAATATTTTCTTGTATACATACCGCTTACTTTTAGTCATACAGTGAAGGTCCTTGGGCTGTGGTGGCAGTTGCTGCTAAAACTGTTTTTAAAAATCTGCACAGCCAACAGATCTTCAATGGCCAATCAGAAGCTCTGCTGGGCAAAGCCCCACCACATTCTAAAAACACTGGGCAGGTATGCCGAAAGCCATCGGTGGGATCCATGGAACCATGAGCACCACATAGGGGACCTCTGTGCCTTAGACAGTTTTTCACTTGCATTACTTTTAGTTTGGTAATCCTAGACCCACTACAGGTTTTGTTTGTCACACAGATCTTTGCCGTTTGATTGCATTGCTTTTCATGTTATGTAAAATCCACACTGAGTGAAAAAGGTAGGCTATAAATGAAGTTAATAATCAATATATCTAATTCTATCCATGGCCAGATCTGTGGATCGAGAGATTAGAGCCGTGAACAGAGAAGACAGATCTTTATACAAATCTAAAAAATGCCCTAGGTTTGCAGAAAAACCTGAAATAAACGCCCCCCCCCCCCCACATAACAGAAGCAGCACCTAAAGCTTTAAGAAATGAATGCTCTCAGTTGCTGTTGCTGTGTAGAATGCTGTCAAGTCATAGTTGACTTATGGAGACTCCTGGTGGAGTTTTCATGGCAAGAGACTAACAGAGGTGGTTTGCCATGGCCTGCCTGCTGGTCTTCATTGGAGATCTCCCATCCAATTACTAACGAAGGCAGCCCTTCTTAGCTTCTGACATCTGACGAGATCAGGCTCACCTGGGCTATCCAGTCGCCGTTGTTAGTTAACCACAATAGTATTGTCAGTCTTTAAGATTTAGTTCTGTCAGTAAAGAGCAGGAGAGGGGACAGGAACCTTTTCAGGGCTGTCCTGGCCTTTTGAGCAAGGACATTGGGACCAGGCCCAGCAGCAACCACTGAATGAAGAGAGATATGAGGAAGGGGACGCAAGGGTAAATGAGGTGCCCTCTTCACATTCTTATGGGTTTCCAGCTATGCATCTGGGCCTGATCTGTTTGCCAGCATCATGTAACTAGGCCATAGTTTTTCTGGGCTTCCAGGGGTAGGGAAGGAAAGAAATCTGAAGATGGTGGAGAGGAGGGAGATAAAAATAAGTTGACTGGCGGATGGAAGGGAGAGAAGGAAGCAGGGAAATTGGAGAGGCTATGATGGCTTCAAGGAAGAGAAAGAAAAAATATTGGAGGAGGGGAAAATGAGATGCCCTCTGTAAATCTTTGCAGGGTCCCCTACTTGTAATAATACCAGTATGCAGCTGACATTTATGAAGAAGTCTGTAGCCCTTTCCATTGCAAAGTTAAAGGGAGAGGTACAGGTTGTAATAGAGCATTGCAACATTTTACACTATAGCAGTGCAGAGATTTCCATTTTTTAAAAAAAGATTGTTCTGAAGGAGTAGAGAGGAAATGGTAACAGTGGCAGGGCTGATGCCAGGAAAGTGCAGGGAAAATTGGTATGTGGATGCTCAGTTTTTGCTGCAAGTGTCCCTGTTTTGGCAGCAGCAAAGAGTGCTACATAGAGAGTTGTGTCTGTGTTGAGGCAACCAGGGCCTGTTACTTGATGCTGAATAAAGGTAGGGACTGAAATGGCCTCCATTGAAAAATCACACTGTGCTCCTGCTACATGAGAGCCAGTTCAGATGTTATTTATTTTTATTTTATTTACATTATTTATAGTCCACCTTTCTCACAGACTCAAGGCAGATTACACATCTTAAGTCAGTTCAATCAAGCAGAAATCTTATACAGAGCTGAAACAATGCCAAGACAAAATATAAGTAAACTGACATGATATATTAAACAACACGAACTAGCCTGTTGGAACATACTTATAGCAAAAGACAATATTCAGTAGTATAGTCTACAGTTCCTATCCCTTTACCCAGTGTATGTGTCTGAAAATTTTCCTTTAAGCACAGACTTACTATTCATTTTTTAAATTGTTTAGATTTTTTTTAGTGCAAAACAGAAGAAAAAGGAAACAGAAAAGGGGGGGGGAGAAGAAAACAGTGATGGCTACAAAAGCACTTTTAGCAAATCTATACATCGGTATCTATAAAAAAATTCAAAATATCTAAATATAAGTCCACATACAATTGCCTTTTATATGCGATAGGTTAAAACATTGATAAGTTTTAATGTCTCCAATCCAGTTATTGTCAGGAAGTGGGCTTTTGTCTTTCCAATGTTGAAGTATAAGACTTTTAGCAACTGTAAGGGCATGGAGACAGGCAAGTAGTTTAACAGTACATTAACAACAACAACAACAAACAAGAATAACTTCCTCCCAAAAGGGCTGAATGACTGAACATGTCCAAAGCATATGCTTAAGAGATGCATCTTGTGACTTGCATTGCCAACAGTTAGATGCTGTGCTTAAACCTTTAGTAAAAAGACGCCATGGTGTCTAATATACCCTAAACATATCTTTTTGCTGAATAAGTCATAAATTAAGATCCGTAGTTGCAACAGGAATGTGACTTAAAGCCTTATGCCATTGCTCGTTAGTCCATTCATCTCTAAGACTCTGTGTATCATATTAACTGACCTCAAATATTTATATACAAATATTGTAGGTTTTGTTTTCTGTAATGGTTCAATAAGAATCTCCAAAAGTGGGGGAGATTCTGAAGCACTCAAAGCTACTGGACCATATTTGGACATCAACAAAAGTTGCAATTGTAAATATTGCCATTCAGCAGAAGTCAAACAAAAATAGAGATGCCTCCAATCATAACCAAGACAAAAGAGTGGAAATCCACAATTGGAGGAAAAGGGTTAAAGAACCCCAATACTCAATTTGTGTGTGTGTATCTATATAATTTTACTGTGTAGAATAAAGTGACTGGTGCTCTGATAAGTTAGACTGCTCTGTACTTTTGCCCAGTGAGGCACCCTGACTTCTGGCATCACAAACGATACAAAGACAAGTTTTTCATTATTATTGTGGATACGTACCTTCTGGAGGATCCTTCTTCGTCGTCCTTCCAGTGGCACCTCTAAAGGAAAAAGACATTAACATTTACAACATTTACCTTCAAAGACATTGAGATCATTGTTCCTTGCGGTTTAGTACACTGTATTTGGTGGTCATATAGAACTTGTTCCTTGTATATTGAGTGGCATTGTAACTAGAGATGGGCATGATTGGCATTATGATAGAAAAATACCCATGATAATGGTGTTTGTGCGATCGGGACCTGGCGGATCGGTGCCGTCCATGACGACTGATCCAGTGGTCGGGGGGGGGGGCTTGATCGGGTGATCGGTATCTGATCGGGGATCCAGTCACTCTGGCTCCAGCAATCTATTCCACTGGCAACGGAGCCAGGGGAATGCCTGAGCTGAGTTTGCCCTCCTTCTGTCGCCCTGGAAACCTGAAAGGAAGCCCAGCTTTCCTTGAACAGCAGGGCTTCCTTCCAACCACAGAGCAGCAACACACTCACCAGTTGGGAGAAGACAGCCAGAGGGGGAAGGGGGTGTTCTGTAGCCATGGGCACTCCAAACGTTTTTTGCTTTTTTAAAAAATGGGGCTTTGTAGGAGGAATGGCTGTTTTTCTGTCTGTCACTCTGTTTTTAACCTGCTTTTAAAACACTGTATTTTGTGGGAAAACCTCATTCACGGCTCTGTATGTGTGTTTAAAATATGCTTTTGGAAGACTGGCTGCTTGCTTTTAAAATCGGGTGGGGAGGAATGGAGGATTCTGTCCCTGCTTTTTTTAAAAGCTGGCTGAAACATGTTGACGGGGTCTCTCTCTCTCTCTCTCTGGAGAGGCAAGGACAGGTTAAAAACTCCCCCCCTGCTCTAAATGTGTGTGTGTGTGTGTGTGTGTGTGTGAACGTCCCCTCCCTGAGGGGAGGCAGCTTGTCGCCGGGTTAAAAACTCCCCCCCTCTGCTCTAAGTGTCTGTGAATGTCCCCTCCCTGAGGGGAGGCAGCTTGTCGCCGGGTTAAAAACTTTTTTCCGCCCTCTGCTCTAAGTGTGTGTGTGTGTGTGTGTGTGTGAGCATCCCCTCCCCGTGCCCGCCGGGCCCGGCGGTCGCCACCACCACCCACCTTCCCACATAGCTGAGAACAGCGGGGCGCCCCTCTGCTTTGGCCTCCCCAATCCCCGATCCACGGATCGGAAACGGGAGATGATCGGTGTGGATCGGTGATTCGGGGTCGTTGCTGGCGCCGATCCCCGACCAGCTTGATCGGTAATTTTTTTTTTGATTGTGCCCACCTCTAATTGTAACTATTGGAATTGTTTGTATATACGAGCATTTTTTATGTATTTTGTATTAACTTATTTAACTTATTAGAGCACCAGTAACTTTGGTTGGAAAAATAAAAAGAACTCATCATCATTACCTATCAATTGATCTAAAGTAAAAAATTCCTTTATCGATCAAGATTTCTGTAAGAAAGATTTCTTCCCAATTTTTAAATCTGGATTTGACCATAAAGTTAGTTTAGCATGTGAGGACGGGTCAAATTGATATTGTTGTGATAGTATGTGCCATACATCTCTAGCTGCAGAGATTGTTGGAGGAACAAAATCCATTTTAACATAAATAGATCCTAATGCATTCACCTTAAAAAAGCGGTTCTAAAAAAGAGGCCTCCAAGAGAGCCTAAGATGAATACTCCAATTGAGATATATTGTTTGTGTAAAAAACCCTCCTGAATAATTCAGTTTTGCATAGTTTCTGGAAAGCCAGGAGAATGGAAGCTTTCCTGACCTTTTCAGGCAGGCCATTCCATAAGGTGGTGGGCCTCCACAGAGAGTGCACATATACAGGCAGCTGTTGATTTTGTCCATTTGCAGGATGATACTTGCAGAAAGCCTTGTTCAGATGACCAAAGCTACTGTGGTAGGTCTTAGTGAGATATGTAGTTCTGTCCTATACCAAGACCATGAAGGACTTTCTATGGGATAGAAAGTCCTTCATGGGCCTGGATTGGGCCTGGTAGTTGATGGGAAGCCAATGGAGTGACTGAAGAATGGGAGTAATATGCATGCTTTGCCTAGCTCGTGATAAGTAATCAAGCTGCAGCATTGTGCACCAGCTGGAATCTGTTAAGTTGACTTCAATGCACTATGTAGAGTGCATTATAGTAATCTAGTATCAATATTACTATGGATCCAGGTGGCCAGTTCAGCGATATCAAGGTAGGGAGCCATCTTCCAAACTAAACTGAGTTTGAAGATGGCATTTTTTGCAGCCGTGTTAACTTGCTTCTCTAACAGCAGTGCTGGATCCAGTATAATCCCTAGGCTCATAATCAAGCTTGCAAGGATCAAATGAATCCCATTGAAAGTGGGGAGTGTGTTGTCCTTTAATATCTCTGCATTCCCAATCAGCCTCACTTCTGTCTTGTATAGGTTCAGTTTCAATTTGTTTGCATTCAGCCATTTGACCACAGCTGTCAGGCAGTGACTTAAAATCTCTACTGTATCACCAGAGGAATTGGATAATGAGATACAAAGCTGGGAATCACCTGCCTATTGATGACATCCAATTCCAAAGATACAAATAATTTCTCCTAAAAGCTTTGCATAGAGGTTACATAACATGAGGCTTGAGATTGCACCCTGTGAAACCCTGCAAGATAATTCCCACACTGAAAACAGCTGATCTTCCACAGCAACCCTTTGAGTCTGTTCCATGAGGAATGTTTTAAACCATTCCAAGGCACATCCTCTGATACCTACTTCTGCCTCTAGATCCCTTAACAGGATGGCATGTTCTTCTGTATCAAAGGCTGCAGATAGATCCAGGAGGAACAATAAAGAAGCATGACCTTGTCTACATTCAGATGGAGGTCATCCATTAAAGCCACCAGAACTGTCTCTATCTCATATTCTGGCTTGAAACCTGAAAAAGGTTCAGAGCACCAGAGTTATCCAAGAAGACCTAGAGTTGGTCTGCTACTACTTTCTCAATTATTTTACCTAGAAAGGGCACATTAGAGACTGCATGATAATTGGCCATACCATTTTTATCTAGGGTTGTTTTTTAAGTAATGGGAGATAACTACCTCTTTGAGTGGCTGAGGGAAGGTGCCTTAAGTTAGTGACTGATTTATGATAGACATCAAGGTTCATTTACGTGGTCTTTAGACAATTTTAGTAGCCGAGATGGGCAAGGATCCAGTGCATAAGTAGTAACCTTCACAGATGCCAGATCCTGTCAATATTCATCACTGTAACTGGGTCAAAATCCATAAGCAGCTCAAATGATGTATTAAGCATTTCTTCCGCTTCACCTGTATTAAAGGTGGCATCCAGAACAGGGGGTGTATTCATGTTATTTTATCAGAAAAGAACTTTGCAAAGATGTCATAGCTAATGGTCTGTTCTTGAGATAGTAAAGGTTCAGATTTAGGATTCAGAAGATGCTGAAATACTTTAGACAGTTGGGATGGTTGTGAACCAGCTGATGCAATTGTTGCAGGGAAACAATGTTTCTTTGTTGCTGTCATTGCCACTTCATAGGTCTTCCAATGGGCTCTATAGCATGTTCTATCAGATTCAGTGTGAGTTTTTGCCAGCATTTTTCTAGATGTCTTTCAGTCTTCTTTAGATGCAGAGGAGTTAGCCATGTTAGTCTGTAGTAGCAAAATCAAAAAGAGTCCAGTAGCACCTTTAAGACTAACCAACTTTATTGTAGCATAAGCTTTCGAGCATCACAGTTCTCTTCATCAGATGCATGGAGGGCAAGAAGAAACTGGTCAGATATATAGGTGGAGAGGGGAGGGAGGAGTAGATGCAAACAGTAGCTTCTGATATGGAGATCAGTTTGCTTCTGTTAAGGAAGTCAGTTACTTCTGATAATGAGATAACCATTCATAGTCTCTATTCAATCCCAGCCTAACTGAGTCAAATTTACATATGAATTCCAATTCAGCAGCTTCCCCTTGGATTTTGTTTTTGAAAGGTTTCTGTTGAACTACAGAGACCTTTAAGTCCTTGATGGAATGTCCTTGTAGATTGAAGTGTTCTCCCACTGGTTTCTGAATGTTGCCATTTTTAATGTCAGATTTGTGTCCATTTATTCTTTTGTGCAGAGGGACATTGTTGGCACATGAGGGCATATATCACATTGGAGGATGAGCAGTTGTAAGAGTCAGAGACAGTGTAGTTGACGCCATTGGGTCCTGTAACTGTATTTCCTGTATTTCTTTAGATCACCCAGTATGATGGTAAACCAAGGGCTGGCTTCTGCCCCAGGGGTGGGAGGTGCAGGAGGGGCAATCTTGTCAATTGTTTCAAGTAGCTTCATGTTCCAAGCTCCCACTGCAGTCTCAGTGGAGAATGTGTTATAAATTCTCATATCCCCAAGAGCATTTTGAAAGTTAGAGTGTCAAGACTCGGATCTGGGAGATCTAGGTTCAAATCTGCTATGGAAGGTTGGTGGGCAACCTTGGGCCAGTCATGTACTCTCAGCCTGACCTGCCTCAAAAGGTTTATGGGAGGATAAAATGGAGGAGAGGAGAATGATGTAAGCTGCTTTCGGTCCCATTGGGGAGAAAGGCAGGCTGTTAATGAAATAAATAAATTAGATGAACCTCCATTGGAGAACCATGTTAATAGAAACATGGAATACAGATAAACAAGTTATATTCTTGATTCCTAAGTTCTTATAAAGTCCAAAGAAGCTTTGACACTTGATTTATACCATCTATTTCTCCTCCTCAGGCAGACTGAATTCTTGCTTTTTTCCATTAGGACCCCAATATACTTCCTGTGAAATCAGGAAATTTGGTTACTAGTGAACAAGGGGCTGGCCTTGGAGTAAAAACTGGTGGACAAGAATGCTTTGAGATGGTCAAGGGAGGAGGACATCAGACCATGGAATCACTTGAAGGAGGAGGGCTTCACACCTTACAGTCAGTAAAAGGACATCATACTATGGAATCTGGAAGGGGGTATGGACAGCCCATGATGGATACCTATAGATACTCCTATTCAGAATGGCAGAATTTCACACATCCTCGCCTAACTGAGGTAAAGATGCTTATCTGTTTTTATAAATAGGTCATATGCTGTTTGTCAGGGTTAATATCAAGTATCTTCAACCATTGGTTATATATTCTGAGAAATTATTTAGGATCTACTTTGAATTCATTCTCTGGCTTATCATTGTTTTTTAAAAGCTTTGCTTTCATTGCTCTATAGTGTTTGGATTTAGAGAAAAGGGTTAATTTTGCTTTGTGTGGAATGGTTGCATTTTTTAAAAAAGAAAAAGACCATGGATTTGCTTTTTACATATCCCATTTACATATCTCATTGTTTTCCCATTATTATTTTTGCGTTTTGCTCCCTTTGACCTAACTTTTCACAGATCTTCTAGTTTTGCCTAATATTGATAGCAGAGGCTGTTTAGGGTAGTGTATCCTGAGAAAAGAGTATATGTCATGAACTGGACCCCAGACAATAAACCTTCCTATCGTAAATAATATACAGTTATAAATTTTAATCTTCTTTATGAATGGATTTTAACAACTGATAGAAATTAATTGCATTTTACTGTTACATATGTGATTGGTAGAAGTTTGATTTTTTTTGTTAAATTCTTCATAGAATGAAAGATATAGACCAATCATGTGCATTTTTTATATATAGGAACCCATTAGAGGACACACTCTGATTAAAAATTAAACATTGAAAGGTAAATCAACGAAATTATTTTTATGCCATATGTTTAAGTTCGTTTAAGAAAATGAATAACATGTGTTTTTCCCCCTACACAGAAGGTGTATCTGTGTGGACAGGATGAAGAGCATAAGCATTCTGAAGATTATGTCCTTTCATATAACTATGAAGGAAGAGGATCACCAGCTGGCTCTGTAGGTTGCTGCACTGATCAGCAAGAGGAAGAGGCACTGGACTTTTTAGATCAACTGGAACCCAAATTTAGGACATTAGCAGAAACCTGTGTCAAGAGATAAGTTTGTTTACAACAGCAAAAAATCTTCACCCTTTCTGTAGGAGTGGCTGTTGTAAAATTTCAGTGGATTTTTCTTTTTCTTTTTTTTTTCATTTTCTTGTGGGAGTGGTTAATCAAAAGCAGGGCTTTTTTTCAGGGGGAACGCGGGGGAATGGAGTTCCGGAATCTCTTGAAAATGGTCACATGGCTGGTGGCCCTGCCCCCTGATCTCCAGACAGAGGGGAGTTGAGATTGCCCTCCATGCCGCTCGGCAATCTAAAATCCCCTCTGTCTGGAGATCAGGGGGTGGGGCCACCAGCCACGTGACCATTTTCTCTGAGGGCAACCCACTGAGTTCCACCACCTCTTTTCCCAGGAAAAAAAAGCCCTGATCAAAAGTATACTTTAACTTTGTGTGGCAGTATCATTGTTTCTATACCTAAACTTCAGGATGCTATATAATTTGATCTGCGTGCCACACTATCTTGGACTTGCTTTCTTTCAGCGTCTTTAAACAAAGTCAATATTATAGGCAAGCTGCGTTGTAAACAGCAATAGATATTCTATTTTTTCAGCATTTACCTTAACAAGAAGACACAGTGTATTATATTAGCAAGTTAGCTTCAAAATATACCAGATATTTGGGCCTGGGTGGTAGAAAGTTGTTTGATTCATCTGAAGATTTCCTTTAGTTTTATAGAAATAAATGCTAAAATGCTATTTGCTATATGTTAAAGTAGTTGTTGATTTCTTACATTCATGATAAGAAAATCAAAATTTTAAAATTTTAAGTTCTTCAATTAAAATGTATTAGATCATTTGGGCAAAAATCCTTAAGTTAGAAAACTGACTTTTAGGGGAGAGAGGAAAAAGCTTAATGTATATATGTAGCACGTGTTGTTGGTTTTTTTTTAAAAAATATATATACTGAATTTATGTTTAATGCATTTGCCTGTACAGGGTATGCTTGTACAGCCATTCCAGCTTTCCAAATGTGACTTTCCTACAATACAGTAGAAACAATAGAAAAGGTTAGTAATACATCATGAGATATTAAATTAATTCCAGCTAAAACAGTGCTTTCTGCAACATTTGTCACCTAATGAAGAGCTTGGAAAACATATATTGTATATTCCCAAATTATATTAATCATGTAGTAATTGCAAATATGACTTGAGCAAAATATCTAGCACCAGTCGCCACTTCCTGTTGCTTCTTCTCATCAAGTAAAGTGGAGACAAGCTGAGAAGGGGATATGTGGTGATGGATGTTTTGCCATTTGCCCTGAAGGTTCTGTTCTGAGGAAGTGAGTGCAGACTTATTCCCTGCATCCCTAGAATTTATTTTCCGGATTTGATACGGATTGTAAAGAGAGGCTGAAAGAGACAAAAACTTTTGTGTGGCCCTATTACATAGCCAAGGAAGCACTCCTAAGCAGATCAGCTCAGAAGTAAACTACATTTTATTCAGTGGGGCTTATTCCTGGGAAAGTATTCATTGGATTGTAGCTTTACAGTGCATTCCCAATCAGTTAATCCTCCTGAGTCTGTTGAAGTAGGTAGGTTTAGAAGGGCGTAATGGTGCTTACGGCTGCACTAATACAGTGCCATCCTAAACAGATCCACTCAGAATCCTACTGAAGTCCATTCAATGAGGCTTACCCTCAGGGAAGTATTCTTAAGATTACACTGTTAGCGTCCCAAGCATGTACTTAATCTGCTTAAATACAAATATTTTGGTATAAACTACGTTGTGCATTATGAATTATGATTTTCCCTAGTTCGTCTACTTTCAGTCTTCAGTTAGAATTAAGATATGCTTCTCTGAATCTTTAGAATTCAGAGTTGTCATCAAACAGTGTTCAAGTAAGTACAAATGTCTATATTACAGTTTTTTTATTCAGGGCTCTATCAGGTGTGGGGTTACATAGTCTTGTGTCTAGCTTATAAAAGCCACTGGTTTGTCTACTTTATGTATGCACTTTTTTCTTCTCTAAATATATACCCGTAAGTACTAAACAGGCCCCACTCCAAAGATAGGGCTGCCAAGATTCCCACTACGGTGGGATGTTTCCTGTGAGCTGTCTCTTTTGCCACTACTGCTCCAAGCAGTAGTGGGAGAATTTAAAAAAACGCATTAGCATCATGTGAACTATGACATCACATCTGGAGAAAACCTGTCAGTTATTTTGGGTAGCTCTAGGAATTCCTGGAAACTCTGTGTGGTTTTGCACAGTAGAATTGCTGGCAATTCCTAGTTCTCGATATCATATCTGGGTTTTCCCTGGAAGTACCTTCACAGCACACATGATGCCATGTCCCCCATGACCCTACCCATCAAGCTCCTGCTGGTTGTGACTAGATGCCACTAACTGGTACCAATTCATCACTAAGACTTAAGTTAGTAATAAATTACTCCTTCCATTGTTTTCAATGGGATAGTTGCAACTAACTCTAGCTGCATCAGGTCTTATAACTAATTTGACAACAGAAGAGATGGGACAAAACTAACAAAATGGGTTATGTCAAGCTTTGTATTGTAGTATGTTTTTGTTTTGCAAAATTATACAGGAAAGATTATCTGATTTGCTTTTAAATTTTCACAAAAAGTAAAACCAAAATGATAATCAAGAACTTCTCTGGCCACTAAGAAGGCAAAATTTAAAAGTAAGCTTATCAGCAGCAAAACGAAATGATATTCTGAACCAATATTGATAAAATGAAAGTGTAAAGCCAAAAGTTCCAACAGACATACTTGTTTTTTGAGTTTCTTTGTATGTTTTTGTCTGGGCGTTCTATGTTCAGCTTGAGAAAAATGTATTTTCTTAATAGTGTAGCATTGGTGGTATTGCCATAAAATATAGCAGCTCTAAATCTGACTTTGTAACTCTTTGTAAAAAACATTAATGCAGAAAATGTTAACTGTGATCTATTATAAATGTTTTAATTATGCAATTGAAAAAAATGTCTAACATTTAAACATAAGAAGAACATTATGTTTATTTGATGGAGAAATGTGAAACCTTCACAATTACACTAGTGCTTCAAAATATGTATATAGTTTTTAAAAATGAGGACAAATTTAATCTTGAATTCATCCCCCTTCCAAATAATTACTTATATTCATGCCTGTTTTGTTAACAATTTATTTAGCAGCCCTGTAAACTGCAATAGCCAATGATCATAGGTCCTTTAAAATATTGAAATAAAAGCTCTCTCTATGTGTATGTGTGTTTTTCACTGAATTGGCCTTTGAAAAATCATTATCAGCTGCCCATCTGTAATATGGGAATAACAACACTGCCTTGGATTACAGGGGTGTTATAAGGACTGTTGAGACATTGGCTTTGAAGTGCTTTGACTGCTCAGGAAAAGTGTTATATATAAAAACAAATTATTATTATGCAATTTATTAGCTTGGATAGGGTTTTTGGTGTGTGTGTGTGTGTATATATATTTAAAATAATTGTTTTTTCTTTATTGCTTGTGCATCACCTGGGTATATAAAGACTTAGAATTTTAAAAGATTACAAGGTTTTGCAAAACATTCATTTAATTCTGTTAGTCTGGTGCCTTTTCACACTGGGTATTCTAGGGCTCTTTGGAAACTTGTATTCCTCACTGAGAAGGCGAGTAACAATGGGTGTCAGAAACACAAGCTTGTCCTTCCCACCATCACTTTTTCTTGCAGTGTGCAGTGCACACGGTGAAGCCTAATTGGTTTGTCCAGAGCCCCTGCATGAAGTGTGTGTCGCAGAACTTGCCTCAGAACTCCATGCAGCATGCACCAGGGTTCTTTGGCAGAGAAACTGACATAGAAAGGGTTCCTAGTGTTACATCTTAAAAACCACTGTACCAAGCAATTCCTTTGAATTACTAAATTTGCAGAGAAAAAGAGAATAACTTATGATTAAATTTTAATATATAAAGTTTGAGAGTTTTGTATTAAATATTTATAAAACTTTCCAAAATAGTCATATCCAGGGCTCATTTAGAGGGGCAACGCGCAGGAACGCAGTTCCGGTAGTTCCCCAAAGAGGTCACATGACAGGTGGCCCTGCCCACCTGACTATCAGCCATTTTGGGTGCGTTTTGGCCTGGATTAGGGCCAAAATGGGGCCGAAATGGCCCAGATCAGGCTTCTGATGGGTGGATCACTCTCCTGCTCAGCAGTGGCCTGATCCTGACCATTTTGGGCCCATTTTCAGCCATTTTCAGTCCCTTTTTGCTATTTTGGGCCCAATTTCGGCCCTGAATAGCCAGGATTGGGTCCAAAACAGCCAGGATAGGTGATATCAGGAGGTGTGGCATCTGCAAATCAGTCTTGCTAATGATACACTTCCAGTAATGGCAAGGGGCATGGCATATGCTAATGAGTTATGGTAATGAGTTCCTTCCAGCTCTTTTTCTATGGAATGACCCCTGGTCATATCTAATATATTACATTTTTTATTTCACAAATTGAAACTGCTTTGAATCAAATTGAAATCAATTTGTTCTTTCGACTTGGTTCTTTTAAAGAACTACTTAGTTGTGTAAACATCCTGTTTAATTTTGCATTTTGAATATATTTTGTACAACAGTTAGTAATAAAGTGGTTTTTATTTGAGAATAAAGGGACCTACTACAGGACTAGTTCATTTACTTATATTCTGTCTAATGTTTACTGGGAGGTACAGTTGCGTGGTTGGAGTATGAGCAGAATTGTAGGCTGGGCTTATTCATTTCTCGGGCCTTCTCTCTTCCTTTCTCTATTGTTGACTCAATAAGAATAGTCTCAGCTTCCCAGGTATATCTTGGCTTTGTTAAGCTCACCTTGCCGACGTGGGCACTGTGTGAGGGCAGTGGCTGAGCAGAGGGGTTATAAATAATTGCAACTTTAATCAGAACAAAGGGGGTCCTTCAGTCTCCTTCTGTTGTCTAAAACTTGCTTGATGAATCCTAGTGTCCTTGTTTCTTGTCAAAGTGAAGATACTTGGTTTCCAAACATATACAGTTTTATAATGCTAGGTGGACGATCAAAAGTGATATTACAGCTGCCACAAAAATTCATTACATGATCTTTTTATTGGGCATAAATGATGAAGGACAAATATTCTAGATTACTTAAATGTATATTAGTACGGCAAAAGTGAGGCAGGCTAAAGCATGGTGAAAGGTGATTTCTTTTGCATCCAGTTATCACTGTTTTCAGTGCATCACAGACAATCCTACTTTACCTAGCTTTGCTCTTCTGAACAGGGTCTCCTGCAGGTCCCACCCTGCACAGCTAAATCAACAGCAGCCTGTACACAGGCTTTCTCTGTGGTGGCTCCTATCCTGTGGAATGGCCTGCCTGAGGAAGTCAGGAGAGCCCCCACTCTCTTGGCTTTCTGCAAACGATACAAAACCAAATTATTCAAAAAGGCTTTTTACTCAGATAGGAGGGCTGTGTTGTAGGGAGGGGATCTTAGATGACCCACTAATGAGTTAGGAACCATAGACTTCATTGTCTGTCTTCCTGTCCCACATGGGATTGCACATGCTCAGGCCTGCCGAATGACAAGGTTTTACAACTTTTAATCCACTAGGGGGTGCTTGTCTCCCCAGAGCACTTGCTGACATTTTCCTGCCGAAACCGAGTGACTCTGCGAGACGGCACCCCTTCACCCTCCATTCCTCTTTTACCACTGGTTGAAGAGGTTCTTTACAGCAATCCGCGGTCTGCTCACATTGAGTAGGCCATTTCGTCAGTGAACTGTAAGTGTCTTCATTATGGCTGATAAAGCCTTATTCAAACGCTGCACTTCTACAAAGATGATCCATACAACTGGACATTCTTAATGCCTTGCCTGTCTGGTGAAGGGTACAAGGTGGCAGCCTGCAAATACTGCCAGGACTTTATCCTGAAGGCGTGGGCAGAAAGGGCCAGAAGGCTCAAAGCCCTTTTTTGGGAGCGGGCTATACTGGCATCTGCTGGTCCCAGCACTGAAGCAGCCTCCACCTCTGCTACTGCTGTACCTTCAGACTGCTCGACTCAGATGCCAATGTCGGTCACACAATCTGACCAAGTTCAGCACGGTTCGGATCCGACTGTCCACTTTGGTAGTTCTTCAGATCAGATGCTGCTTCTGACTGGGACCCGACATTTGACTCCGGAGTCCCAGAACCTAATTGAGGCTTCACAGCCTCAGACCCATACATTGGCTTCACCTAGCCTCTTGGGACTGATTCAACGCTCTGACAAGCACTCCTTCCTTTCACTCCTTTCCCCTCTCCCCAGTCTGAGGAAGAAGGAGAGCTTATCGAACAAGATGCCCAGTGATCCTGTTGCTTTTCACTCATACCACAACTGGTTCCAGTGTGTGGGACTGTCCCATTATGGTTTGGAATTAGGTGAACCCTACAGGGCTGAATTGGTGGCTTTGACCTTTGAAGGTTTTCCCCAGCACAGATCACACTGTGAAACTTATCAGATGTCCTGGTCATCTTTGGCATACCAACTCTTGGAACGAGACCAGTGCTCTCCTGAAAGAAGTCCTAGTGGGCTATGTGAGCCTTCTTCTGATGATACTGTTGCTGACAAGGGTACAATCTCCCCTACAAATGATTACAAGCTCTATACTAAGCCACTTTTACAGATGGCTAAATCTCTTGATATAGAAATCACCTCTACTGAACCTAAACCAAAGGATAAAATCCTTCAGCATTTGTATTCCAGTAACCCTGCCAACGTGGCTTTTCATAGAGGGGTTTGTGTACATGAGTTCTCTATGTGAGAAGCTTTCCTCTGTTGTCTCTATGTCAAAGAAAGCTGAAAATTATTACAAGACTAGAGAGGATGTCTCCACTTTTCTTTTCATGCATCCTCCTCCATCGTCACTGGTAACAGAGGAGATGCAGGCAAAGCCCAGGCAAGGCACTTGTTCAACCTCCTTGGATAAAGAGGGGAAGAAATTGGACTTATTAGGCAGAAAGATTTACGCATCCTCGGCCCTTAATATCAAGATTGTCAATTACATGGCAATCATAGGTGTGTATCAGATATTTCTATGGAACCGTATGGCTGCCTTCATAGATCGACTGCCAGAGGACCAGAAGGTTCTCGCTAAGGTTATAAAAGAAGAAGCGCTGAAGTTATCAAAACAGCAAATAAATACAGGGTGCAACTCCGTGGATTCATCATCTAGGGCCCTGGCATCAGTGATTGTGCTTCACAGACATGCATGGTTGTGTTCTCCTGCTTTACTGCTGGAGACACGCAACAGAATAGAAGACTTACAGTTTGAGGGACAGACCCTGTTCTCCACAAAGACAGATGAATATGTCACAAAAACGTAAAGACAGACAAATTGCATGTTCATACGGGTTGCTCCCTCCAAAGCAGTCTTCTAATCAGAGGCCCCAGTATCACTTGCAGCAACAACAACCCTACAGAAGTAGATCTTACCACTACCAATCCTACCAGTATCCTCAACCTAGGTAGGGTTCTCCTTACCAGGGTCAATATCAGAAGAGGAGAGCAAACCGTAACTGTTATGCCATAATAAAGGCATAACAGTTCCCCTGGGAAAGACACCTCCCAACAAGTGAAGCAATTCTGACTAGCTTCAGAGCAGGAGGTTGGGTTTGAGGTTGACCTCATATCTATCTGCTTGGCAGATAATTATGTCTGACATATGGTTCTCAGCGTTATTCAGTTTGGCTATAAAGTTGAGTTTAATTGTTTCCCACCTCTGGCTCTTCCTGTTTACAGTGACCATGACCAATCTGAAACCCTACAGGCCAAGTTATAGGTTCTGCTCCAGAACGGAGCTATACACCAATTAGATCCTTCAGAATCCCCATGGAGTTTCTATTTGAAGATGTTCCTTGTTCTGAAGAAAGATGGGGGTGTGAGGCCAATATTCGACTTAAGAGGCCTAAACAAATTTATTTTGGTTAAGAAGTTCAGAATGGTGACCTTGAACATAGTCCTACAAATGGTTCCTAATAACTCTTGGTTTGCAGTTATGAACCTCAAGGACGCTTATTTTCATATAGCGATCCATCCCTCCCATAGGAAATATCTAAGATTCACTTGCAAGGGTGGCAGTTACCAATATCAAATACTTCCCTTTGGTTTGGCTACAGCACCCCGGGTGTTTATAAAGTGCATGTCGGTTATAGTGGCACACCTCCGCACCTTAGGGTGCTCTATATACCCATAACTAGATGATTGGCTCATGTCAGCTTCTTCTGAGAAGGCTTTACAGGAGCATATTGACCTGGTCATCCGTACCTGCCGGAGTTTGGGGCTTCTTATAAATTTCAAGAAGTCCAATCTAATACCCTCTAGGAAAGTCCAGTTTATTGGGGCTATCTTAGATAGCAAGCTCAACAAAGCTTTCCTACCGATTGAAAGAAATATACCCATCAAAAGCATGGTCAGGCTTTTTAGCACCTATAGGTTCCAATCAGCTAGAACCATTCAGACCTTATTGGGTCTCATGGCTGCGACCACTGTGGTGACCCCTATGGCTAGACTGTACATGAGGAAGCTGCAACTGTGGTTTCTTTCAGTCTTTCACCCAGTTACCCATTCTCTGGAGAAAAAATTTACTATTCCAAGGGTTATAATCAAGTCAGTCACCTGGTGGGCATCAGATGGCAATTTACTTGCCGGTATGGATTTTGGTTCAAGGAGAATGGATCCACTGACACATCGACATTGGTGTGGGGGCCCCACTGCGGTCAGTTTAATGCCTATGGTAGATGGTTGAAACAAGAAAAAAGTTTGCATATTAATGTACTGGAACTTCAAGCCATTTGTTATGCACTTACCTCATTTGTAGATGTTATACAGGGCAAATGTACAAATATTAACAGACAATTGTTCAGCAATGTACTACCTGAACAAACGAGGCACAGCCTCAAAGAGACTTTGCAGAGAAACCATTGCTACCTGGAAATGGGCTCTAGACCACAACACAAGTCTTCATGCCATTCATATCCCAGGAAAATCCAATGTCACTGCAGATACCCTAAGCAGGCTGGGCTCAGACAACCACGAGTGGTCCATAAAGCAGTCATACCTAGAAACAGTGTTCTGGAAGTGGGGTTTCCCGGGAGTAGATTTGTTTGTGATGAGAGAAAACAAGAAAGCTCCCCTGTTTTGCTCCGGGGGAGGGGGAGATGTACAGAGGGACTCTTCAGGGGGCGCATTCCAGATACCGTGGAAAGACCCATCTTTTTAATGGGTTGCCTCTGATTCCTCTCATACCTTGCATGGTCAACAAGATACAGACGGACAGGTCCCGGATGATAGTAGTATTCTCTTACTGGCCCAGGCAACCATGGTTTCACTGCCTAATGCAGCTGTTCAGTGGGGTAATGTATCATCTGACTGCTCACTCAGACTTGCTGCATCACCGACAGGCTCTACATCATGATCTACCAGACTGAAATTAACTGCGTGGTTGATTCAGTAGTAGGCAATTTATCTGACAGAGTTTCTGTGGTGATTCTGAACGTGAAATGAGATTCCACAAGGAAATCTTACGTATACCATTGGGGCAGGTTTTCTCAGAGCAGAACCACAAGTGGCAAAAGGCACAGATTGGACACTTGCCTGCTTCCCTCAAGTTTTGATGGGAAATGCAGGCAGCTTGGCGGAATGTTGGACAAGTGACAGTTGAAAAGTCTATTGGACAGCAGTCAGAGAGCGAAGCTGCGAGACCAGGATGCCTACATTTCCCATCAAAACTTGAGGGAAGCAGACAAGTGTCCAATCTGTGCTTTTTGTCACTTGTGGTTCTGCTCATAGTCAGCTAGGTTAAGATCACTAGACCCTTCAGGCTGTTTTCTAGCAGAAATATTAGAATTCTTACTCCATTTCAAGCACAAGGGTCTTTCTAATTCCTCGGCGAAAGTGTATTTGGCAGTTATTTCTGCTTTTCACCCTCCAATAGATAGAAAGATGGTTTTTTCTCACCCTTTCTCCAAACTATTTCTCAAGGGCGTAAAGAACCTGTTCCCTTCTATGCCCAAGATAGTACCTCAATGGTCCTTACAACTCGTTTTGACTTGGCTAATGTCCAAACCCTTTGAACTGTTAGCTATGTACCACCATAGATTTCTCACCTGGAAGGTTACTTTTCTTATAGCGATTACATCTGTGAGGAGAGTGGGGGAAATTGCCACTTTATGATCAGACTCACTCTTCCTTAAGGTTCACTCTGAGAAAGTGGTCTTAAGAACTGGGCCTGACTTTAGGCATAAAGCAATGTCAGATTTCCATACATCACAAGACATAGTACTTCCAGTCTTTTTCCCTCTCTTTCATCTACAGCAGAACAATCACTCCACACCGAAGATGTCTACAGAGCTATTTTGTTCTACCTAAAATGTACAGAGCCTGTCAGAGTAGATAAACTACTCTTAGTTTGCTATGCTAGCCCCAACAGAGGTAAGAAGGCCAACCCTCAGACCATATCTAGGTGGGTGGTGAGAACCACCCAGTTCTGTTATGGTGCAACCATTGGAGATTCGTGCACACTCCATGAGGTCGCAAGCATCCTCTATGGCGTTAATGAATGGTGTTCCTCTGGCTGACATCTGCAAAGTAGCGACCTGGTCATCCCCCAAGAGCCAAGCTACAAGAGACAAATTACACAAAGAGGAGCACATGAAGGAAGTCACAATGTTAGCTGGGAAGGTGAGTTTTAAAAGAGATCAGAAGGCTTTGTCAATTTCCCCTCTACAGAGACAGGGAGATGGCTGCTCAGAGGGTTTGTTAATTTCCTCTTTGCCTCCCAAAGGTTCTGTCAGTTTGACCTCCTTTTCTAAGAGGTGAAGAAGAAATAAACCCTCTGAGCAGCTATCTCCCTGGCTCTGTAGACAGGGGAAATTGACAAAGGCTGCCAATGTCTTTTAAAACTCAGCTTCCTGGCTAACATTGTGACTCCATATGCTCCTTCTCATGTAATTTGTCTCTTGTAGCTTGGCTCTGAGACTTTTGCAAAACACTTTGCGCTTGATTATGGGAGCGTAAGGAAGCAGCTGTAGGACAAGCAATGCTTCAATCTCTGTTCAAGTGCAGAGCATATCCGCCTCCTGGTAAGTGGCTTGTTAATCTCCCATCTGGGACTGCACAGGAAGACAAACAATGAAAACAGAGATGCACTTACCTGTAGCTGCTGTTCATCGACGTCTTCCGTGCAGGCACACTCTCTCTCCTAGAGCCAAAACACACGTTAAGAAAAACCTAGGTTCAGCACGTGTTCTCTTACCTCAAGGTTTGCCGGGATCTGTAGGAGTCCTGGAAGCTTAAAGTAGGCGTCCTGGAAGCTTAAAGATCTGTAGGGGTCCTGGAAGCTTAAAGTCCTGGAAGCTTAAAGGATCTGTAAGCGTCCTGGAAGCTTAAAGGCGTCCTGGAAGCTTAAAGCTTAAAATACAGGCGCCTGTATTTCCCTTTCCTTTTTTGCTGCTCTGTAAATGCTAAACTTTAAGCTTCCAGGACGCCTACAGATCCCAGCAAACCTTGAGGTAAGAGAACACGTGCTGAACCTAGGTTTTTCTTAACGTGTGTTTTGGCTCCTACTCTACTGATGCTCTTTGTTTTGAAGCGTCGGAGGCTTAGGTGGAACTGAGGGTGAAGGGGTGCCGTCTCCCAGAGTCTTTTGGTTTCAGCGGGAAAACATGCAAGCTCCCTGGGGAGACGAGTGCTCCCTAGTGGATTAAAAGCTGTAAAACCTCGCCGTTTGGCAGGCCTGCGCATGCGCAGTCCCATTTGATCCTGAACAGAAGACGTCAATGAACACAGGTAAGTGCAACTCTGTTTTTACCAGTATATTGCATTGAATTCTTGCTAATGCTATGTCTTTGTGAACTTATATCTACTTACCCTATGGCATTGTTTATGAAAATGTTCTTGATACTAACTGTACTAATCTCACACTGTGTAATCCGCCTTGAGTCTCAGTGAGAAAGGTGGACTATAAATAAATAGGAATATTACCCTTCCATCCTCGCTGTGCCCTATGCTTCAGCATGCATGATAGTGACTTACAAGACTTCCTTCTGCATTATCTAAAATTCCTATTAAAATCCAAGTTGAAGTGGAGCAAAACCTAGTAAGGTTCAGGTTACCTGTCTCTAGTGTTCTGATAAATTTGCTAGTAGTCTCATCATTAATTCCGCAATTAATATTTCTAGAGAAAAGATCTGGAGCATACATTACACATGTTGAAATTAAACACAAGGCTCAGAGGGAAAAATCAGAACTATGGGAACTATATTCTCAATGACCAGAATGTTTAAGGGTTGAGGTTTTCTTTCTATATAGAGTATGTTCAACTTAAATTCTACCCACATTTAAGCTTCACACTTTATACTGCAAAGATGTTTGTTGCATATACAACTGCAATTACACTAAAGAAAACCCTACATTCTTGCAGCATATTAAAAATGATCAAGCTCCACAAAATGTTATTTTTGCTGTAGCAGATAAGCAGGGTTCTGGATAGTTACCGTTATTCCATGTAACAAACATATGAAATGTGGATGACATGCCCTCATCTAAATTTCCCATGAAAATATACTTGGTTCATTCATTGGTTTTGGATTTGTGTTTTGTGTTTTCTGCAGGAAGCGCCAGTGTAATACTTGTGTATATACAGCAAACAAGGCAAAATTGGAGTCCAGTAGTACCTTGAAGACCAACAAGATTTCCAGATTATGATCTTTGGAGTGTCAAAGCTCCTCATTTCATCAGACACAAATAGGGATGGAGATTCCTGAGTCCTTCTATCCCAGTCTGAAAGTAGGAGGTTGAAAGCTCATAACTTGGAAATCTTGTTGGTTGAAACTTGCTATGGCATGGAGCTCCCCGCATGCCTTTTGAAGTACCAATCCATCCATGGCGGTGTGCCCCCACAGCTGTTTTGGCACTTGAAAAGGTGTGGAGAGAGAGAGCTCTGTGCCATGCCCGCATGGCATTTTAAAAACATTTTAAACATTTTAAAATGACAATAAAGACCCTGTTGAGGCCATGAGTTTGCTGTCTTGCTTAGTTTGTCTCACAAATAGCATAATATGGGACATAGGGATGTAAACCAACTCATGCCACCCCAAAAAACTAGTCTATCAGTGTGCCTTCACCGTTAAGCAAGTACCTACCCACACATATTGATTGCAGTGAGACTTGCCCTTTTTGTCTCTCATAGAAAGCTGTACCTGCTGCAACAATATACTTATTGTAAATAGGTATACTGAAGCAAGAGAGGCAGCAATTAGTAATTTAACTAGAGATCAAATATTAAGGATACTCGAGGAAATGCAATGAATTTTGTTTTGTAAAAGTATCACTACCTATCTTCATGTAATTTTTGAATATTGTAGAGATGGGCATGGACCAGAAAAAAAAAACCATGTGGTTCATGGTTCATCATATTTCACAAACCACGAACTGCAAACTTTCACGAACCTGCCCCAGTTCACGAACCAGTTTGTTTGGTTCATAAAAACGGCACTTCTGGGCCAGCAAATCACCACTTCTGGGTCAGCAGACGGTCACTTCCAGGTCAGCAGAAAGTCTGCAGAAAGCCAATTCCCCCATTGCCTAGGAAACTGATTGATAGGTGCCAAGCTGTCTGCAGTGACGAACTGAAAAATGAACCAAACGAACTGCCCTAAATTTCGTGGTGGTTCGTCAAAAATGGGCTCTGATGAAACGCTGGTTGCCGCCTAGCGCTGAGGGGGAGGGAGGAGGACGCTTGAATAAACCCAGACCACACAAAGCTTGGAGAAAGCATGGCCACAACTTTATTGAAACAGCGGTAAAGGAGTATTGGCGCAGCATGTGGATCAGATCCCAGGAAAAACATCGGCTGACCCGCCTGCCAGCCGATAGACCTCAACCCCCCCCAGACGCCAGCTGGGGGAGGGAACCATAGGAGTGGCATTTGAGGGGAGATCACCTGGGTGTACACCCCTGAGTGACTCCCCTGCCACCTGGGAGTGAGGATGCCGCGGCAGCCCCCGAGCTGGGCATGCACCCCAAGCCTCACTCCCAAGATTCCTTATGGGAATCCCCTAACGGGGAGCCTGGGGCGCGGAGGCCCCCAACTCCCCAAAAGTGATCTGATCCAATGCCCACCGCCCGACAGTTGTGACAAAATGGAACACAAAAAATAAGGGAGAGGTGGGTGGGAGACGCGACGAGCCGAAGTGAGGGTGGGCGGGGACGGCAGCTGGTTAAGTACCCAGCTGCCGGACCTGAGTGAAGACTGCGGACCGGAGGTTCGCAGTCCCCGCCCCACCCCACCACGGAGCCGGCCCGGGCCCCCTGATTGGCCGGCTTCGAAGTTTGAATGTGATTCGTCGGCAGCCCGCCCGGGGGTTCCCGGATGGGCTGACGACGAAGACGCTGGCCTCGCTCCCTCCCAGCTTGACGGCGGCAACCGGGCGCCCGGTAAGTCGGACGCCTCCGTTTGCCGCCTAGCGCTGAGGGGGAGGGAGGAGGACGCTTGAATAAACCCAGACCACACAAAGCTTGGAGAAAGCATGGCCACAACTTTATTGAAACAGCGGTAAAGGAGTATTGGCGCAGCATGTGGATCAGATCCCAGGAAAAACATCGGCTGACCCGCCTGCCAGCCGATAGACCTCAACCCCCCCCAGACACCAGCTGGGGGAGGGAACCATAGGAGTGGCATTTGAGGGGAGATCACCTGGGTGTACACCCCTGAGTGACTCCCCTGCCACCTGGGAGTGAGGATGCCGCGGCAGCCCCCGAGCTGGGCATGCACCCCAAGCCTCACTCCCAAGATTCCTTATGGGAATCCCCTAACGGGGAGCCTGGGGCGCGGAGGCCCCCAACTCCCCAAAAGTGATCTGATCCAATGCCCACCGCCACTAGAGCCACCTGTGGCTCCCGCCAACACTCCTACCACTGACCCAGTCCAAGAGGCCATCCCGCAGGTCTTGGAGCCAGATGTCCTGTCCCCAGCTGGACAGGTGGACCCCATCCGGGGCGTAGAGGGGGCCGATGCGGAAAGAAATGTCCCAATGTGCGATGAAGTGGCCGCCGGCTTCCGCGATGTACTGACCCATGGCGCGAGCAACCCTCTGCCTGATCCCGTCGACCTTCCTCGGGCACCGGGCACCACGCCATGTCCGCCGCTGTAGCAAGTCCGACCAAAAGAACGCCGTCTGCGGGAAGAGGCTCCGGAGGCTGTCCAGATCGGAACGCATGGCCCGCTGCAAATCCGGCCCCTGGCGCTTGCCCAGGTCGTTCTCCCCAAGCTGGATGACCAGCGCGTCCGGAGGTCCCAGGCGCTGGGCCTGCCGCAGGAGCATCGGCCGGAGTGAGTCCCAGAGCATCCCACGCACGCCCATCCAGTGGATCTGCAGATGGTCTTCCAGTCCCAGATGGCCGCCCCAGCCTGATGATGCCGCGTATCTCCCGGCCCAATGGACGATGCTGTGCCCACAGATCCACACCGACCTCCTTGCCCCTGCCGGAAGAAGCATACGAGACCAGCCTGTTAATGACTGCTCCCCCCGCTGGGCCGAATGTAGGAGCGAAAAGCCCCGGACCGCCAGCGCCCAATAGCCATGATGGTCTTGTCCGGCAGCCCAATGCTGGCGGCCTCGGTGGCCGCCCCGATGCGGAAGGAATGCGTGCCGAACTCCGCAGGAGGGAGCCTGGCCGCCTCCAAGCAAGCTCGCAGCAGGGAGGCGAACTGGTAGCGGGTGAGCGGGGAGTGATCCCTGTGTATGAGGAAGGGGCCCCGGAGGGGAGGGCGAATGCCCAGGTAAGCACCCACCGCCCGAACCGGGCAGACTGACCCCCGCCGGGAGGCCCGCAGGCATAGGGTGACCCCCCTTCCCCGCTGATCCGTCTTGGAGCGACGGATCGTGATGGAAACTTGCTTGGGGGACCAGGAGACGTCCGAGAAGCTGAGCGCCCTGCCGCTTGGGTCGTCCCGGGAGCCCGCCACCAGCTCGCCCACCCGCAGCGCCCCGAAGAAGGCCAGGGTAAAGGCCGTGTGGAACAGCCGAGCCTCGAAGGGGGACCGGCAGCAGTCGGGAAGGACCCCCAAGAGGCGACGTAGGATGGAGAGTGAAATGGGGCGCCTCCTGTCGGCGGGAGGCGGAGCCAGCCTGGCCCAGCCCTCGACAGCCCGGCGGGGAATGAAGCCGCGGCATGGGTCAGGGAACCCTAAGGCCTTACAGAAGAAGGATACTGCCGCTAGTTCTCTTCTCATGGAGCGGGGGGCCCGCCCCAGCACGCGCAGGTGGGCCAGGTAACGCAGCACCTCGTCCTCGGAAGGGGGGAGGGCGGCCCCTCCACCCGCCCCCCAGGTAAAGCCCACGAAGCGCTCCATTGCCGCAGCGTAGGCCCTGAGCGTGGAGGGGGCGACTGAGCTAAGTACTCCCTGCATCACGATGTCCCGCCAGCCAGCCACAATTCCTCCGGAAAGGGGTCCGGTGTGCGTTGAGCCTCTGGCGCCAGCGCGAAGAACCTCTCCATCTGGAACCGAGACAACGCGTCCGCAAGGCCATTATCCACACCTGCTACATGACGGGCTGAGAAAGTAATGTTAGTGGCCAAACAGATCAAGACAAAGCGGCGAACCAAGCGCATAACCCTCTCGGAGCGGGAGGACTGCCTGTTGATGACCCTGACCGTAGCCTGGTTGTCGCACCAGAACACCACCCGTTTGTCCCGCAGGAGATCCCCCCAGATGGAGACCGCCACCAGTATGGGAAAAAACTCCAAGAATGTGAGATCTCGCAGGACCCCTGTACTAGCCCACGAAGGAGGCCATTGCTGGGCGCACCACCGGCCCCTGAAGAAAACCCCAAACCCCAAGCTCCCGGCTGCGTCTGAGTGAACCTGAAGCGCGGAGCCCAGGTCGAGGGGGGCCTGCCACAGGGAGACGCCGTTGAAACCGGACAGGAATCTTAGCCAGACCTCCAGATCTGCCTTGATGCCCTTGGTGAGGCGAATGTGGTGGTGAGGAGAAATAACCCCCCGGCAGGCCCTGGTGAGTCTCGCGCAAAAGGCCCGCCCGGGGGAGACCACCCTGCAGGCAAAGTTCAGGTGGCCTATTATCGACTGCAATTCCCTGAGGGTGCATTTCTTGCGAGCAAGGGTCCCCACCAGGAGGTCCCGAAGGCGAGCCAGCTTATCTGCAGGCAGCCGGGAAAGCCCGGCCGCCGAGTCCAGCTCGATGCCCAGATAGGTGAGGCGAGGCGAAGGCCCCTCAGTCTTCTCCTCTGCCAGGGGGACGCCCAGCTCAGCTGCTAGCTCCTGGAAGATGCGGAGGCGGTCGGCGCAGGCCGGGCTGTTGGGGGGGGCCATGATGATAAAGTCATCCAGGTAGTGACTAACAAAGGGGGCCCCCATGCGATCCTTCGCAGCCCATTCCAGGAAGGTGCTGAAGGTCTCAAAGGCCGCGCAGGCTACCGAGCAACCCATGGGCATGGCCTTATCAACATACCAGCGGTCACGGAACTTAAATCCCAGCAAGCACTGGTCACTGGGGTGGACGGGCAGGAGCCGGAATGCCGACTGGATGTCGCACTTGGCCATGAGGGCCCCCCTCCCGCAGGCCCGCACTAGCCGTACCGCATGGTCGAATGAGGCGTACCTCACCGAGCACAGCTCGGGTGGGATGGCTTCGTTCACTGAGGAGCCCCTGGGGTACGAGAGGTGCTGTAAGAGGCGGTACTCGCCTGGGGTCTTTTTGGGCACCACCCCCAGCGGGGAGACCCTGAGGTTGGGCAGCGGGGGGCTGGTAAATGGCCCCGCCACCCTCCCTGCAGCTACCTCCTTGTCAATCTTAGCCGCCAGCACCTCCGGCAACTCCCGGGCGGACTTGAGGTTGCCGGATGTGGCTGCCACGCGAGGGCCGGTGAAGGGGATACGAAAACCAGACGAGAAGCCCTCCCACAGGAACCGGGCAGCCTGTCTGTCTGGGTATCTTGCCAGGAGGGGGGAGAGGGCGTGGAGCCTGACGGGGGTATGGGCCAGGCCGCCCAGCCCACTGAAGAGACTAGTTCCCGCTGCTAGCGGGTTGGGAAGCTGCAGGACCCGACCCTCCTTCCTTGCATGTGCTGTTGCTGGAGGGCCGGCCGCCCCGAAAGGGCTGGGGGGCAGCTGGACCGCGGGGGCAAGCCAGGCGGGAGTGGGGCCCTCCACAAGCATCACAATTGTGATCGAACCGGCACCTGGGCCATTGGCACTTCCCTTGATTGTATTCCCAGCACAGGCCCCTGCCCCGCTCCCTGCGGTGAGGCCATCGGCCGGTGCGGAGACCCTCCCCCCTGCCCTTCATGTGGGGCCCCACCAGCCAGAGCCATAGCTTCTGGTTGATGAGGTCCCAGCGTGCCCTGGGGTTATGAGAGGCCCGCTTGCGGAAGGCCTCATCGTAACCCAGGGCCGCCGTGTCCCCGGCGAGGGCTCGGGCCCGCAGAACGTTCCCCAAATGGTTCGTGAGGTGCCAGCCCCTGTCAGGATAGGCGGCCTGCACCACCCCCAAGTAAACAGTGAAGCCTTCCAGCCAGTTTGCGAACGTGCGCTCGGCTGACTCCTTCTTTGCCCCTTTTTTCTCCTTTTTTGAGGAGGGGGCAGACCTCCCGTCCTCGGCCTCCGGCCTGAGTAGCGAAAGGACGTCCACATAAAAGCCGTCCAAAATGCGCTCACGAACCTTGCGAGACAGATGACAACCCGGGGGGTCCTCATCGTCCGTACTGGCTGTGGGGGGTGGGGGGCTGTCCTTGGAGCCCCACACCTCCCGAGGGTCACCCTCCCCCCCGTGGCACCTAAGCCGCCGCCGCTGCGCCCACTTGGGAAGACCAGGGACCCGAGAGGCCACCTCCCAGTAATCGCCCTCCAGTTCCCCATTGTCCGAGGACGAGGACTCACCTGTGGTCCAGTCGCTGTCTGAGTCCTCATGGCGGCGCCGCTGGTTCTTCCTCCTGCGCCCAGACCTCCTCCTCTTGGCAGCTCGCTCCCGCCGGCCGCTGGTAGACCGCTCTGAACTGGAGGTTGGGGAGTGAGAGTCCCGACGGCGTGCTGCCCCCCTCTTCGTCTTGCGGCCCACCTTCCGGTGGGGGACCTCAACAGGCTCTGTGGCAGCTGGGGCCGCCCCGAGCCCGGGGTTCCCCAGGTGCTCTACCCTGGCTGTAAGGGCCTCCAGTGCCCTGCTAATGCTCTGGAGAGTAGAGGGGTTGGCCTCAGCCCCAGAGTGCCCTACCTGGGCCCGGCCTGGTGCCCCTCTGCCTGCAGGCTTGCTGGTCTTGGGAGGCGACCCCACCCCCTGGCCAGACCTTGAAGTGCCAGCCCGTCGTGGCCTGCTGGAGCCTGCCTTTGGGGTGACTTGAGCCCTGCAAGAGGGAGATGAAGGGGGCCTGCTGCCCCTTGCCTTGCCCCGGGCTTTCCCCGGCCCCTTAGGCCTGCTTGCCGCACCCATTTTGGGAACAGCCGCTGCGGGCAGGGGGCCGGGCCTGTGCCCCCTAGCCGCCCCCTTGCTAGCCCCCTGGGACAGGTTCTTCCCTGCCCCCGTCTTCCTAGAAGGGGCCATGTGAGCAGGCGGCGAGTGAACCAATCAAGGTACCAGGACCACGTGGCCGGCCGAACGGGGACCCCCCCCCAACGAGCCCGGCCCCCCCAAGGGCAGCCTGGTTGCAGCGAGAGACCGGGGCTCAGCTAAACCCCAGAGGCCTGTCCCGTGCCGCTCCGACGCTCCCCCGAGTTGCTCTTCTGCCGAGTGAGGGAGGCTGCGCTGCTTCCAGCTGGTGCGAGTAAGGGGCAGCTCTCACCCTGTTCCTCGCCCAGCCACGCACCGCCCTCGCTCGGTCTTTGCCGCCGCCTCTTCTGCCGCGCCCCGCGGTCTTCCTGCTGCCTGCTTCAGTCCCCGCCGCGCCAACGTCTTCCGCCTTGCCTCGCCGCTCTCTCAGCCTGGTCTCTGATGCTCCTCTCTGTAGACGCGACGAGCCGAAGTGAGGGTGGGCGGGGACGGCAGCTGGTTAAGTACCCAGCTGCCGGACCTGAGTGAAGACTGCGGACCGGAGGTTCGCAGTCCCCGCCCCACCCCACCACGGAGCCGGCCCGGGCCCCCTGATTGGCCGGCTCCGAAGTTTGAATGTGATTCGTCGGCAGCCCGCCCGGGGGTTCCCGGATGGGCTGACGACGAAGACGCTGGCCTCGCTCCCTCCCAGCTTGACGGCGGCAACCGGGCACCCGGTAAGTCGGACGCCTCCGTTTCATGAACCACGAACCGGCCTGGTTCATGCCAAACTTTGGTTCATATTTTGGTTTGTGCCTATCTCTACCTATGTCAGTAAAGAACCTGGGAAAGCCATGTCCTTAATGTCTCCCATGTCCATTGGCTACAAAAAAATGTCAAGTTATATCTATCCCAACCAACTCCCCCTGGCTATGTGGTCTTACACCAACCTCACTATGGTAGTCAGGGAGGAGGGGTTGCTATTATCCTCTGTGAATCCTTCAGCATCCGTAGATTCCCAGTAGAAGCTATATCTGGTATTGACTGCGTGTTCCTGTCTCTGGGAACTAAAGATAGACTGGGTATCCTGCTTGCTTACAGACCACCTAGGTCCCCAATAAGCACCCTTTCTGAGTTGGCAGAGTTACTGGCAGATATGGTATTGGAGACACCCAGACTTATTTTTCTGAGGGACTTCAACATCTATGCTGAGTGTCCCAGGTCAGGCTCAGCTCAGGAATTTATAGCTTCCCTGGCAACCCTGGGCCTCTCTGAAATAGTGACAGGCCCTACACATGAAAAAGGTCCCACCTTGGACTTGATATTTTGCACTGAGCCTTTGAGGGAAAGTCTTGTTAGAGATTCGGCCTGAACTGTGGTCAGATCATCATCTGCTGAAGGCAAAAGAAATATGGAAGAAAGCAGCAAAGAAATGTTATTTCTCAGCAACCATTGCATTGGCTAGTTCATGATCATCCCAGTTGTTTAAGATATCCAGACACTTCCTAACTCCTAAATCTGAACCTTTACAGTCCCAAGAACAGACAGTCAGCTGTGAGGACTTTGTTAATTTTTTTTTGCTGATAAAATGGCACAAATATACGTTCTGATCTAGGTGCTAGCTGCAATGCGGATGGGATGGAAGAAATGCTTAATGCACCATCTGGCTTACATTTGGACCGCCTTGAATCAATTCCAATGACAGATCTTAACAGAATCCTGACATGTATGAAAGCCACTACTTGTGTGCTCGATCCTTGCCCATCTTGGCTGTTAAAATCAAGTAAGGACCACATAAATGAATCACTGAGGTCTATTGTAAATCAATCACTAACTCAGGGCATCTTCCCTCCAGTTGCTGAAACAGGCAGTTATTCATCCACTAATTAAAAAACCATCCCTAGACAAAAACAATGTAGCCAATTATCGCCCAGTCTCTAATCTTCCCTTTCTGGGCAAAGTAATTGAGAGAGCAGTAGCTGACCAACTCCTGATCTTCTTGGAAAACGCCAGTGCTCTAGACCCTTTCCAATCTGAATTCAGACCAGGGTATGGGACCGAGACAGCATTAGTAGTGTTGGTGGATGATCTCCAGTTAAATATAGACAAAGGCCATGCCTCCTTATCGCTCCTGGATTTGTCTGCAGCCTTTGACACAGTAGGCCATGCCATCCTGTTGAGGCATCTAGAAACAGAAATGGGCATCAAAGGATGTGCCTTGGACTGGTTTAAATTGTTTCACATGGGACAAACTCAAAGGGTTGTTGTCGGAGATCAGCTATCCAGAATGGGAGCAATTTTGCAGGGTTCCGCAGGGCTCAATCTTATCTCTCATGTTATTCCATGCAAAGCCTTTAGGAGAACTCATTCACAGCTATGAAGTTGGATGTCACCAATATGCAGATGACACCCAACTCTATGAGCCAAGCTAGAAGTGACAAATTACAATTGAATGGCAAGTGAACAGACTCACGTGTTCCTCCCTGTTCACTTGCGCAAGTATAATTCATCACTTCTAGCTTGGCTCTATATCTCACTATCCAGGTCCCCTCAAGATTCAATAGAAATCTTAGATTGCTGCCTGACTGCTAGATGGAAGATGGAAATGATGCTTGTTGGGAAGGCAGAGATCTTGAAGGACACTGTACTCCCACTTTTGATGGAATTCGTCTAACCCTTCAGATGCAGTTAAGAGCCTAGCGGTTATATTGGATCTAGTGCTACTACTGGAAAAACCAGTTAAGGCAGCTGCAAAAAACTCCTTTTACAACCTCACTCTAGCCTGGAAGATGGCTTCTTACCTCGACATGGTCGACCTGGCCACTTGAATCTATGCTATGGAAACATCAAGACTTGACTATTGTAATGCTCTATACATAGGTCTCCCATACAAATTAACTAGGAGACTCCAATTGGGGCAAAATGCTGCAGCATGACTGCTATCAGGAGCGAGCATGAGCATAAATATCACCCCCATTCTGCAGTCACAATCAACTACAATGCTCAGTTCAAGGTATTGATTATCACATACAAAGCTCTTCATGGCCTTGGCCTGGCATACCTATGGGACCGCCTTCCTCCCTATGTTCTTCCATGACAGCTTTGCTCATCTTAATAGGGTCTCTTACAGGTGCCACCCTGCACATGGACGAAATCAATAGCAGCCTGTGCACAGGCTTTTTTGTGATGGCCCCTGCTCTGTGGAACAGCCTACTTGAGGAGGTCAGGAGAGCTCCACTCTCCCAGCTTTCCACAAACGATGGAAAACCAAATTATTCAAAAAGGCTTTTGTTTTGTAGGGAGGGGCTCTCAGGTGCTTTGATAATGAGTTAAGGACAATAGACTTCACCACTATGTCGCCTTACATACAACCTATTGTCTTAAATATGTGCTCCAATGAGCTACTTGTGCTTCATGTAGTCTAATGTCAGCCCCAGAACTGTGTTCTGTTTCAGCATTTCTTCAGCTCTGTATTGGATTCTTACTAATGCTATGTCTTTGTAAAATTGTGTTTATTTACCCTATGGCATTGTTTATGGAAATGCCCTTGAAATTGACTGTACTAATCTTACACTGTGCAATCTGTCTTGGGTCTCGGTGAGAAAGGTGGACTATAAATGACATAAATAAATACTTTTCCAGACAACTTGTTCTACAATGACCAGCCATTCATCCACTCAACCAGGCAAACTTCTGCCATGCTGAAATTCATTATCTACATATGTAGCATGTGAGAAGAAATTGAATGTCTGCCTGGACAATGTGGTCAGTTTCTGGTTGGACTTTTTATTACATATGTGTTCCTTAAAACTTTTCCTTTCCATTATAAAATATGTAGTAGTATTCTTTATTACAGCACTTAGCCAGTACATTTACCATAAAATTTAAGTGCACATTTTACAACCATTTAAAACATGAAATATAAGTATATACAATTTAAAACATAATTTCCTAAGATCTATCAAAATTTGTAAAGACCAGGAAGTCACCATAGTTCTAAGCAAGCAACCGAAATGGAGGCCTACACTCTAATGGGCTTTAATGACCAGAGCACAAAATTTCGCTATCTGGTGTAATGCAGTAAAATCTGAGTTTGACAGCAGTTTCTCTAATTTGTTCTTATCCGAATGTTCTGAGATACCTTCCAGAAAGGAAATAATAAATCTCATACGTGCTTCCTTATAGAAAGGGCATCTCAGGAAAACATGTTCCAGGGTTTCAACCTCCCCAAGTATTGCAAGGACATAGCCTCTCATTCCAAGGAATCTTATTAAATCTGCCATCCAGAACAGCAGAGGGTAAGGCAGAACATCTGGCCAAAGTAAGCGCTCTCCTGAGATTATTTACCTCCAGAATGGATAAATAAGAAGCAGGTGCAGAAATATATCTGTTACTGGGAGGAGCTATAAAAGCAGGAGTGCCTTGTAAGTCAGATTGTTGTTCAATATCATCAATCCTTTGCCTAACCATTTGCCTTGCTTGATCGCTTCCCATCATGAGAAGCACTTGAGGGGAAAATCCTATTGCCCTAATTTTCTGTCTAGTGGCAATCATCCACTTAGACTGAAAATCATCGGTTAAGATTAGGGGTAATAAACCACAAGGATTTAAATTTATCCGTATCCATAGGAAAATGGAATGCAGGGTGATCTTTGCTTCAACTTTCTGCATGCCAGTCTCAAGGCGAACCATTGCATTAGAAACACACTTTGGAACTTGAAGGACTGCTCTCAAAAATTTCGATTGAACTAACTCTAAAGGTGCAAAACAAGAAGTTGGTGGTCCAAGAAGTGACCCGTATAACATCTGAGTTAGTGATTTGGCCCTAAACAATTTTAAGGACGCCGGCACAAAATATCCCCCTGAAGTGCGGAAGAACTTCAGTAAACTTTGAGCAGATCTATCTCCCACACATGCTGATGCATGACTGTGGGCGACCTTGGATCCTGAAGCTTGGATAATCATTCCGAGGTAACGATAACGAGTAACCTGCTCAAGAATATGGCCATTTATACTCCAATTTCTACTTTGAGGTCTCTTACCGAAGGCCATCACCTTCGTCTTTTGATAATTAATGTTAGGTTAGGCTAAGAGAGAGTGACTGACCCCAAAATTGAGTGAGTTTCACGGCTGAGTTGGGATTTGTACTAATTACACTCACACAAACACACAACTAACCAATGAACCACCTTGGGTGAAATCAAAACTCCATTTGGATTGTTCAGCTATCTCAAAACAACTGGAGATTTAGTTTGATCTTAACAGCCCAACGACCATTTCTAATGGACCTAATTTTAAATGTTGGAACAAGGCCAACTATAAAATACAGGGTACAAATTACTCCTGGATTATCAGTGGCAGGTGTAGCCAGGAATGTTTTGCCCCATGTGGGCTGCTAAACCAACCCTGTCCTTTTGCAGAGAAGGAAAGATCGGTCCATTGTTGTAAATGTCCTGGTTACAATTGGTTCATTTGATGACAATCTGTTCAAGAGCCTTGTTCATTGCCTTCCTCACCCTGTGGAATAGGCTTCCTGAGGGGGTGAGGAAGTTTCCATCCCTTCCAATATTCACGAAGATCTGCCCGTCAGGCTTATCTGAGAACATATTTGTCTGATGCCCTTTTTTCCTGATGGTAATTGTAGCTTTATGATCAGGTTGATTCTTTCTATATTTCCTGATTTGATTTTTAAATATTGTTCAAATTAGTTTTTAGGGAGATGGGTAGATAAACTACTCTGAGCTTTTCAAATCAAATTACAGCCCCAGAAACCCTTAGGATAGTAACTAAGCTCTATGGCAGTGTTTTCCAGAGATATCTGGATGTCCCAGTGCTGTTCAATAAATGGAATTTGGCTGATTAGGCCTGGTTCCTCCACTTGACCATTACCATGTTGAACTGTTTTCTTAAGGCTCCACACACCCATTGTTTGGGCCATACCCTTACTGAATAAGGGGGCTCGTTCCCTGTACCTGGTACCCAGCTGCATTACTTCCCTTTGTGCTCCATTTTCACACACACACACCCATGAAAACAGAGGAGGTCTTGATTGATTTATTGGGGGTAGCCCCTGCTGAGTGAACCATAAGAGCACAAAAATACTGTAGGTGGAGTGGCAAGCTTTTTTCCCCCCTGTTGGAGTGCTTGGCAAAAGGGAACTTGGCTGCAGCCAGGGACTCAAATCTCTGCAGAGCTCCCTTGAATATGTTCAGAGATTCTGCTTGTTACAACATGGTGCTTCTTTCAGCAGAGGAAGCTGCATTTCCTTTGTTCCTTTATGCGGTGTATTCTGTATGAGAGCGCCTTTCTAGATGTGATGAGTTACGCAGGTTTCTGCAAGTGTGCAGGCTTTCACATGTGTTTTCCCATTAGCTGTTTGTACACTTACGCAGTCACACACGGATAGGCACAAGTTTTATCCCAGGTCCTCTGAGACCGGGGGATTACAACTCATGTTGCACTTCATCTTTGTTCATGCACATGGGGAGGGAGGCTTGCTTGCTATTTGCCAGTCTCTACCACCTGGGCTCACTTCTCCTGGCACAGCCACATCAGGGCCATTTTGCAGGAAGACAGTGCAGTGGACAGACTTGCTAAGTACCAGAGCTCACAGCTCCCTGCCTATTTACCCACTTGTTAGTTTTCCCAGAAACACAACCTGCAGCTGATGATATGACAAAGGAACACACACATAGGTTTATTGTCTTTTCACACAGCTAGAAATTTGTGACTTTGCAACAATTTGAGGGGGGCATATAAAAGAAACAGGGAAATTACAGCTAATTCAAACATGCACTCATGTCTTCTAGAAAAGCAGTATGTAAAATACTTTATCAGGGATTGGTTTAACACTCTGAAGGAGGAGAGGGGAGAAATGCCTCTGTTGCTGTGATTTCAACTGAGTAACTCATCTTTTACAAAAAACATTCTGTCAAACAAAAAGTAAAACAATCAGTATTGGATCATGTTCTCTGTTCTGTCCTAAAGACAACCAAGCAATGTTTAATGGATGAAAAGGGGAGGGGGGAGAGGCGATCAAGCAAGCTATCCTATGGAATTGTGAAAAAGGAAACTCATGTCAGAAAACAAAATTAAAGTGGTTCATGGCCACTATAGCTTTTAAAAGAACTAGAGAAGTGAGGATAAAACAATTGCACACACACCCCTTCCAGACAAGAGTGACACAAACACTATGGAAAACAGAGAAGTGGAAACAGAAGAAAACCGGCTCACTGCGCTAATGCGGCTCTCCCAGCCACGGCAGAATGCCGCTTTGGCTGGGAGCCATCCTTTGGAGCCCCGCCCGGAGAGGGAGACCGGCTCCCTTCCCGGGCATCCGGGGATTCGCTGGTGGGGGGCGGAGCCAAGCGCTGTTATGCACAGGCTCCGCTCTCCCCGGCAGCAGTTGCTGCAGATTGCTCGGCCCACCCACCTCACCCTGTTTTAGTGCAGGAATAGCTGGCTGCTGTGTCCAGAGCCAGGTAGGAATTTTTTCCTTTTTCCCCTGATTGGCATTGGGAGAAGGGTTTTTCACCTACCTTGCACTAATGGCAGTGTTCTGAGTTAAGTTGGGTGGTGCTGTTTAGTTACTAGTTGGCAGGAGATTTTGGGAATAGGGTGCGGGCCGGTGAGCCCCTGTGGCATTCCCCAAGGTTGGGGAACAGGGTCTGCCATTAGGGCGGTATGCTTGTGGCGGCTACCGTCGGGGGGCAGACGCCTGAGGGGATCCCCTGGCACAAGGCCTAACCTCATGCTAGACGGCTGGGGCGCAACAGGTGCTTGAGTGGGGATCCTATGGCCTAGCTGGCCGGGTTGCAGCCATTCCTGAGATGGCCTACACCCGGGGCATTGGGGCTCGCCCAGACAGGCAAGGCGGTGGTCAGTGTGCTGATCCCAGGGCTTGACCTGTACCGTTTAGTTAGCTCTTGCCGTGCTTATCTTTATGGTCATTTTAATAAATGGCCCATTTAATCCAAGCCTGTGTCTGTCTCTTACTTCCAGCTGGGGCGGCAATGACTGTATAGCAGCAAGACTGAACACTTGCAAATGCAACCGCACACCCTGAGATCTCATGAAATTAGTGGACACGTGCTCCACTAGGGGGAAAGCCAATGCATGAATGTAAGACCACGCATAAATTTGTACACTCACATACACTCATGTAACTTGTCACATCTAGAGATCAAGAGAGGCCCTGAGTGTGGGTTGCTTGACATCCTGGGTCTGTAACCCCATCAGCCATACTCTGCATGTCATAGTTGCATTGATGGTATGTCACTTCACAATAGGTAGATGTCACTAGGTTTCTTATGGACTCCAGTGCAGTCACTATGCTCAGTGTACCACAGCAAGGGGTGCTTCTGTCACTTATTTCTTTGCAAAGCAAAATACTTTGGGAATTTTATCTGTACAACACTGAAGGCCCCTCTTTGTGTTTATTTGCCCTCTGAGGTGCACAGACTACAGCCATTTTTATAGTGGTAAGAGATAATAGTTGGAACCTTCCTTATTTGTTTTAGATGCCGGATAAAGGTGTTTTTTCTTGGTATTCCTTTGGCCTGGATGACCATAATCTTGTGTTTGTGATCATTCTGTGCTATATTTTGTATTATTGAAGTCCTCTGATTTTTTCTTTAGTTGTTTATTGTACTGGTGATATTTCATTTTTGTGAAATTTGTATTTCATTATTTAGTTCATATAGTTTTTGCTGGTTGTTGGCTAAAGGGTCTTAGGAAGGATAGACAGAGTAAAAGAAATAATCATGAATGAAATAAAATTTTCTCAGGATGCTCCAGCTATTGTACCATCTGCCATTATTTTCTTTTGTTCATTTATTTAAATATTTATAGCCCACCTTGTTCATTTATTTAAATATTTATAGCCCACCTTTCCTTAGACTTGGCAGTTTACCAATTCAAGTATAAAATGCACAATAAAACCCTCTGATAATCTTAGAGAAGCACAGATGCACAGAAGCAAGAGAATTAGTAAATCTGAAATCGTCAGACAAGGACTTTGAGAATCTTTTAAAAGAAAGTCTCTCTTGTGTCTAGCACCACTGTCAGCAGTAAGGTCAACACATTAAAATGATTGAGAAATCATTAGAAAAAGACAGAATGCCACAAAGTGGTGGAAAACATATTCCAGGGGTTTTGATTCTGTTCAAGAAACAGGCATGCCAGGTAAAACCTGTTGTAAGATGCAGGTTTCGATTCTTCATGCTCAGTAAGATTCAAAACTGTTACCAGAGAAAGTCACATGGGATTGTTCAAACAAGTTTTATCAAGGCAAATGACTACGCTCCTAAAACTCTGATGGAACAGGAGTTGCATAATTCATTTCAACATGACTCAGTTGATGACAAGTTAAAACACACAAGAGAACAAACAAAGGGTATGTACATTGAGCAATTAATGCTAACCCATGCCATGTGAGAATTAAAAAAAAATTAAAGGCAAACCTTTATTTCTAAAACTGTTCCAGTTGCGCCGTTCTTCGTATCAGCCTAAAATCTGGAACACATAGACAGAACACAAGACCCAACTAGCTTTTCTAGCATTCAACAGAATCCAAGGGGAAATGTTCAGAAAGAGGGAAAAAAATCAATGCAACTTTGTCAAATGGATATACTCAGTTTATAGCCTGAAATTAGCATGCGGAGCATTTGCCTTGGCCTGCTCAGCTGCAAATTTATGCATTTTAACAACATTCACTTCTTGCATGCTAATTCTTTGCACTCTCCTTTACCAGTAATTTGCTGGCTCCGTTTGTAATTTTGGACACACACAGATAAACAGCCACTCACTATATCCCTAAGAGAAATAATGATAAACATGTTCTTTTTAAAATCTACAGTTAAGATAAAGTCATATTATACATAAGATAAAGTCATAAACATAGCATCTTCATAAAATCAAATTTGCTCCCAAGGAAAGCCTTTCAATATAAACTAATAAGTAAATCATTGATAAAACAGGTTGGGGATGCATAGTCAAGATAACATAATAAAAATGTGTTACATTCATATTTCTGTTTAAGCATTTTGTTGTGTTCATAACTACGCGGGGCTGCCCTTGGGTTTGATCCGGAGACTACGGCGGGTTCAGAATGCTGCTGCACGTGTTTTGACGGATGTTCCTTATAGGACACATATTACACCAATTCTGCAGCAGCTCCACTAGCTCCCCGTGGAATTCTGGATTCGGTTCAAGGTGCTGGTTTTGACCTATAAAGCCCTAAACGGACTGGGACTAGCATACCTAAGGGACCACCTCTCCCCATATGTGCCCTGGAGAATGCTCCAATCAGCTGGAAAACATCTGCTGGTGGTCCCTGGCCCCAGGGAGGCTCAGTTGGCCTCAACCAGGGCCAGGGCCTTTTTGGTCCTGGCCCCAACTTGATGGAACTCTCTGTCTGAGGACACCTGGGCCCTTCAGGATCTTCTATCATTTTGGCAGGCCTGTAAGACAGAGATGTTCCACTGGGCATATGGTTGAGGCCTGCATGAGATCCTCACTGAGCCTCCCACCAGCCTCCCACTAAGTGTGGGGTTATACAGTGTCCACTGGCCAGCTGCCGAACATATGGGTACAGCATAGGGCTATGTAGTGCCCATTCATTTGCTGAACCACGAATGGGTTGCAGTACATTATCTGTCCACTTCCCTCCTCCTGTATGTTGATGGGCAGGAATCTAGAATTGACCCCATCTTGGGACAGCTATTATCTGTTTGTTGATTTTATGATGAACTGTTGTTTTATGAATTGTTTTAATATTTGTATTATATTTTTATAACTGTTGTACCTCGCCCTGAGTCCGCTTGTGGGAAGGGTGAGTTAGAAATGTAATTAATAACAACAACAACAACAACAATAGAGTGACTGTAGACAACATTGTCCCACTTTTTAGGTACATGGGTTCCAACTTACAACATTGTGAGTATGGAAACAAGACCTAGTAGTTTTTATGTATTTGTTACCTGAGCCCCAATTCAATCATTTCACTCTAGAGTATCTACAGGAAAAGAAAATCCCTATAGTGGCCATTGCTCACCAGAACAGCTAGTGTCAATTCTGGGTCAAGATCTCACAGTTCACTGTTCATCCTATGCTTTGGCTATGGTTGTTATGGAGTAGGAAATTTCTTTTCTGACACTCTCTTTTAGATTTAGTCATGGATTCCTCTTACTTTTTTTCTCTTTTAAGAGCAGGATTTCTCTTTTTCTTTTCAAAGAGAACTCTAGACATGCTTTTGTAACTTCAGCCCTAGCAGTCGTTTTATGTTATACACCCCAGGGTGGTGCTCTAGCAGGAAGACAGGAAGGCTTAGGAAGATGTTGCCTGCCTCAGAGCATCTACAGAGTGAAATTCTGAACTTTTACAGAACCTTCCTTCCCGCTCCTCTCTCTTTAAATTTCTCTATGGTAAAAAGGAATTGGTTTGAAACTGGCTCCATATTCCTAAGAAGAGGGACAGAACATGGTTGGATTTCAGGGAGAAACTGGATAAAGAGGAATTAAGAGAATTTCTCTTAACAACCCTAGCTTTAGGCAAGGAGAGGGCTGCTGCCCACTACTCACTTAATCTCATGGCAGCACAGTGCCTTGCTGGAGTGGGGAGGGGACTGGAAATGTCATCTCCAAAGCCTGCTGCTTTGATAACCAAAGTTATTACAGCTTCTTTGCATATGATGCCTCACCAAGAGATTACAAGGGTGTGAGCTGATGTTTTCTTTGGCATAGATGGTTCATACATCACCACCTGTGTATATAGATGGTGATATATCTGTCATATATGCGAAGCAGAAAAGAGACGTTAAGCATGAAATCTCCTGGAGCTATAGCGGGGAGAGAGAAAATTCTCATAAAATAATAACAAAGTCAACAACAACTACAGTGAAATGTTGGAACATCTTGCTGGAGCTTCCTTGAGGTAAAGGTTTACACATTAAAACCCCTGAGATCTTTGACTGGACAAATACTGTATGTGCATATGCAATTCATTAGGAAGCCTGCATTAGGAAGATGAGAACTAGATCCACATGGAGATTAAAATAGTCTCACACTCTGAAACCATTCCCTTCAGGGCAAGGTAGGGTCACATTTATGGAGCTAGCTGGCATGGGAAATCTTGCCCGGCAACTGACAAAATTTACTTAAGAAGATTTTCATTTTCCAATCAGACTTTTCCCCAGGAACATTTGAATGTAGAGGAATGAACGCTCATGTAGGAACAGGTATATTGACATTCTTCCAAATGCTGCTCTTCATTCAAATCAAATTTTCCACATGGAAGTTTCTTGCATGTGGTGCATTTTATGCAAGTCTATCACATATGAACACACACACGTACACTAAGGGTGTGCACTGAGAAAATATACATTTCAGTTTCGAATCTGGAGTTTCTGAACAAACTATTTACCGTTATGGGGTGTTTTCTAGGTGAGGTATTGCTGTTCTGATCTAATCCATTGGGGGCAGTTGCTATCATGAGTTTTGGACCTGTTCTTTGAAATGAGGTCTTTGAGGCTCTTTGGGGCAGCTGTTTTTATACTTAACAGCACTGAAATCACAGACAACACAGTCCTCCCTCTAAACCATCAACACACCAAGTTTGAACTCTCACAACGTTGGGATTAAGTGTTTACAGGCTCCGAAGAATGCTTCGGGAGGGCTTGAGGTGAGTTGGCTACATACACACACAGTTCTTTTCAAGGGGCAATTGAGAAAACAAGGCTCTGGGGCAGCTATTTTCTTGTTTAATCAAAAACTGCATTGACCATCTAAACCATCAATCCACTGAGCTTTTCCTCAAGTACACTAATTGTACACAACTCTGAAGAAGGCAAGTATTGGCAGGAGCACAGCATGGTGGGAAACCGGCTGGCAAAGCAGGGCAGAGATGTTGGGGTGGCACTCAAGCAGGACACCGCTCCAACCAGCGTAGCACAGGGACATTAATTAAAAAAAACCCTACTTTATGTTCACATATTTCTTATTCTAAGTGATGAGAGTGCCTTTTCATCCTGCTCTTGGCTGTTGCTTTCATGTTTCCTTGTGCTTTGCAGCTTTGTTCTCACAATGAGAGGTGAATCTTTCTTTTTGACAGTCGACATTCTACTGCAAAACAGAGTATTCTTGCATCCATTTCTGCCAATCTTCATTGCCCCAAGGGCAGGCAGGCAGGCAGGAAGGCAGGCAGCATGATTGTCTGAAGCCTCCCTCTATACAGACCTTATATTTGAAGGAGCAGAGTAGGTGAATAGCCCACATGGGCTTGACTTAAGCTTCATGTGGATAATTTGTTTTGGCAGATGCTGGGTTGGGGAGGAGGCCTTACAGTGAGATGGAAACCTGAAGAGAAAAGTAGATTGTTTGTTGCATAGGTGGGAATTAAATAGCTGAGGTTTCATTTGACTCAGAGAAAGAGAGAATCCTGAAAGACTATGTAAACAATATTAAATAGATCTACTTAGATGTAAGTCCCATGTTATTCAATAGTACTTACTACTACTACTAATAACAACATTCGATTTATATATTGCCCTTCAGGACAACTTAATGCCCACTCAGAGTGGTTTACAAAGTAGCTATTATTATCCCCACAACAATCACCCTATGAGGTGGGTGGGGCTGAGAGAGCTCCAGAGTGCTGTGGCTGACCCAAGGTCACCCAGCTGGCTTCAAGTGGAGGAGTGGGGAATCAAACTCAGCTCTCCAGATCAGAGTCCCGCGCTCTTAACCTCTACACCAAACTAACACTCCCAGGGAAGTGTCTTTAGCTTATGACTGAAATCTTCCAGGGCTTTTATCAAGTTTTATCAATTGAACAGACCTCTTGCACACCACCCAGAGGCAGTTTTATTTACAGTGATTGACCATCCAAGTGCCCTCATGGGGGTGAGGAAGACAGACCAGTGCCTGGGGACTGCTACAAAAAACCCCAAACGCATTCCCCCTTCCCTCCAATGAAGTTAAATGAACATTTCCAAAGCTTATAGGTGAGGAGGGCTCTCTTCATGTGAGGACCTAATTGGCAGGGAAAAGATGTCATTGTCTGGGTAGCACTGAAAAAAAAAAGGCACTCACGTGCATTGTGCATATTCCTCCTTCCTACCAACTGAGTTAATTAGGTGGTATTACAGAATGTAAGGGCTTTGTCCCTTACATTGGGGGATATGAGGGATATGATTGGTGAACACCATTAAAGAAAACAAGATGCTGTTGTGCCAGCCCAGAGCCTGCCTGCCTGCCTGCATGTCTGCAGTTGCATAGTGAGAACGTAAACAAAACGCACAAACTTTTTGGTGGCTGTCATTATAACTCGGGCCTTTTCTGCATGGGTGATTATTCCTCTCTTTTTGAGTGTTCACGCCTTAAGTATCCGGTTCATTTTGGCCACCAAGCTTTTCTCACACCACTTTTAATCCTGGTATTGGTGCCATCTCTTTTTGTCCGTGCTGCAATGAAATGAAGAGGGTTATGTGGTGAGGTGTGAATGCTATCATTAGCATCCCTGTTGGCATCACCGGTGCCATCACATCATCGCCACCACCCCCATTTTATTTTTGTGTTTGCCCAATCACGTTATTACATTATGATGTTACAATGACCAAAGGCACCCAGCACTAAGGCATTAGCTGTAGGGAAAAAAACATACAAAAGAGAAATGAAAGAGAAAAGAAATCCAACATGGTGTGTGCGTGCAGTGTTTGTAATTAAGAGTAATTAATTAATTACTGTGTAATTAAGAATATATTTATTAAAAATCTGCTGAGTGATTACCTAACAGTTTGCCAGGCAGTATGGCTTGTAATAGCAGAGACTGGGCACTAGATGTCAGTACAAAACATACAGTTCAAAGTTTCCTTTTTTCCTTGCATTTTAAAATGAAATTCAAGACACTATCACATCACACTTTGAATAACATTTTATGAATTGTGAGTCTCCATAATTTATAGGCAGAACTTTAAAACATTATATGCTGCTTGAAACCAACAGCCAAGAGTTTGATAGCTTAGTATGTGAAATCCACCCCATGGCTTTCTCATGCCAATGAACGGAAAGAACTGAAAGCTGCCATAAGGTGTGTCTGCACAGTGGTCTGTACAAAATTCAGAAATAAAAAATGGCACAGTAGAAAAAGCATCAGCCCCACTTTAGAAACAAGGTTGGGTAATTCAGAATTCCAAAACTGGGGAGAAATTCATATGAGGAGAATTCTGGAAGCATCCAAAGTGCACATTTTTTCCTATTCCTTCAATCAATGCTAATGGAAACGGAAAATATCTATTTGGAGAGTGTGACTGGGACTATTCATGTGTATAGAGGAGGCCAGGATGAAGGGAAACTGAAATGAGCAATTTTAAGCTGGCGGGCTCGTTGCCACCTACCTGGAGATCCAGAGGGATCCTACTAGACTCTTCTGATATTGCTGTTTGGACATTTACCTTTATATTGACCATCCTGACACGAGGACAAGAGGAAGAATTACTCCATGGACTATTTCTATTCCAGCACATCCAGATTATAGCTATGTTCTGGACTGTTTGCAGAAATTATGGGATAGATGTATGTACTTGTTGTATTTATATTGTAAATTTTGATTGAATGTACATTTTCTGTATTTACGTGGTGAGTAAGACACAAATAACAAAATATTTTGATATTATAATCATAGATTTATTGGGTTCCTAGGGCTTATGCTCTCGTTGGAGTTTGTTTGGGTTTGGGAACCTTCTCTCTTCTTTGTTGTTGTTGCTTACAATCTATGATAGACAACATTTAAAGAGATTCCAAATAAAGGAAGGAAGTGACCAATAATTGTGCCTTTCAGGGGAGGCTTATCTGCAACCCTCTGCTTTTGTGCATAATATTTGGCTAGCCCATGGAACATTACACCAAAACCCCTTATGTAGCATAACCCGCTAATGAGTATAACAGAAATTGTTTTAATTTGATGAAGCATTCTCTTATCCCCCAGTTTACCTAACTATAGCAATCCAGTTTCTGGAGTACAGTGCCATCATGTGGCGATTTAATGAATTTGCAGAACTTTATCACATAAGGACTCATTTCATTCAGTAATATTTTTTATTCTGAACATATACTAGATGCTTTAGCTTTTATTTTTTCAGTATATGCTGGTATTTACTGGATATATACAGAGTTGTGGAATTTACCATTCTTCTCTGCCTAGTGGGTTACCTGCCTTGTTTGAGAACTGGGAACTTTGCTCCTCGTTTCATTTTCTACAAATGCAACACCTGATGCAGTCTGTTCAACTGGTTGACACTTTTGGGAAGCCCCTTACAGAGTTTGAGTGTCTTATTAGGAATACTGATGGTAATATAAAAGGTCTTCTATCCTGTATTTATAAAATCCTGGTGAAGCAGAAAACAGAAAAAAGGATGAATTGCCAAGTGCTTTGGCAAATGGACTGCCAACACAGAATCATGGGAACTGAATGGCCACAAATTATGAATGCTCCAAATTATAAATCAATAGTTTTAATTTGTTTAAGGTTTTAAACAGATGGTACTTACCCCCAACCATGCTTCACAGAAGCCCTCCAACTGTTAGCTGACGATGGTCAGGTGGGTGATTTTTCACATTGCTGGTGGCACTGCCCAGTTATCCAACTATTTGGGGACAAATCTTATTTAAGATAAAGAAAATTACAGGATGTAACTTGCTGACCGTACCTGAAACAGTTTTGCCATCTTACTGTCCAACACTGAATTGCTCCAAAATAAAAGCTGCATTAATTACAACTCTCCTAGTAATTGCTAGAGTCACAATGGCGAAAAAATGGAATAAGAAACATGGCCCGACTCTACAAATGTGGCATAATAGGTTGTGGGAGCATTTCAGTCAAAGCAAAATTATGAGCATTTCAACTAGGCCAAATTTGGAAACATATCAAAGGTCTTTCCAAGAATTTTGGCTCCCAGTGGTAGATTATCTTTCTGAACAAGAAGTGGTTCCAGCAAATCCATACTTTCGAGATCTGATTTTTTTGGAGGTCTGGGAATTCCCTAAATGCCTGCCCAATGTCTATTCAGCAACTATGAGAGCCTGAAGGGATTCAGTAGGTTGTACAGGTCGCCTATTTTGTCATTGTCAGTCTTTGTATCGAGCAGGTATTAATATTGACACCATGTTGTACAATTTTTATTAATAAATTTTTGGGTATTAAAATAAATGAACTGGGAACTTTGCTGATGTGTACTGAACTATAAAATTGTAACATTCCACTCTGTGGGCTATATGAACATTTAAGCCCAAAGAACGTGTACATTTTCAAGAGTAATACAACTTGTAAAAAACGGTTTGTTTTGTTTCAGGTATTGTCACTCTTATTTTGTATGACTAGATAAATTTTTGATAAATCTAGTTAATTCTTGCTCCAGCATAGGGTTAGCGTTCCCCCAAGGGGACAGGGGATCCCTTGCTCCCATCCTCTGCCCCCTGCCACCACTCACCTGGCTGGCGAGGGAGAAAGACAGGGGAACAAGCCTCCCAGGTGCACTCCTGGGGCAGCACGATGATGTCACTCTTGGGAGTGCTCTTGCGCTTCACACAGGGCTGATTTGGGCCCCAAATGGGCTGATTAGCCCGGTGCAAAGCGCACGGACTCCCAGGCCTATGTAATGACATCATTTCTTGGAAGAGAGAACAAAAAGGTGAATGCTGCTCTGCTGGACCTGGCAACCCTACTACAGAATAAGAGTATCCCATATGGGCTGTATTACAAATCCTTGAAGAGTTTACTGCCATTCTTTAGAAAAGATATCTTTGGGAGGAAGGTTATGGAGTTGTGCTTTCTCACTGATTTGAGCCTTGGTAATTTTCTCATTTACTCTTTATTTTGCTAACAAGCGTTATTACACATGGGGCAGTGGCTGAAAAGAGATCATTATTTTCTTTTTATGTTAAAAACACAGGTATAAATGTACACTCCACGGTGTTAAGGAAAGCAGCAGATTCATTTATCATCTGCTCTGTCCCACATGGTCCCTTAGAACACTTTCAGGTGGATATTAGGAGTGTACACTGAAAAAAATTCTGTTTCAGTTTTAAATTTGGAGTTTCCTAAAGAACTATGTACTGCTATTGGTTATTTCTGGATGGGACATTGCTGACTCAGATTTAATTCATTAGGTGTTTTTTTTGTTTGTTATCAGTTTGGACCCTATTCTTTGCAATGAGGGCTTCCAGGCTCTTTGGGGAAGCTGTTTTTTCACTTAATGGCACCAAAATTGAACAGAACACAGTCCATGCTCTAAACCATCAATCCACCAAGTTTTTTCCTCAGTTATGCTACACACATACATAATAACAGATCTTGACAAAGGCAAGTGTTGGCAGGTGTACACTAAAGCAGGAAACTGGCTGGGAAAAGGATAGCTGGGCAGCAGTAGCATTTTTTTCGCATATCTCAAACCATTAGGTGAGAGAACAAACTCAAATGCCATTTAATTACCTTTCACTGTCCAACTTTGACCTGTTAGGGAGAATTTATTGAAAGAACGTTCATAATAAATAGTGTCCTATTCATTCTAATTAGGCTAAAGTCATATCTCTACAGATATTGAACATATTTTCCCAGTTAGGTAGAATTACATCATTCCTACTACTTGCAGGTTTATTTCTGTATAATGAAGTCTGTTTATCAATATTTTCCCACTGTTAAAAACGATCAACATCAAGTTGTTCTGTGGAATTTGCTCTACTGAGTGACATGTTCTTCCTTGCCCTGCTCGTCCTTTCTTGTATAGATTTGTATCACCATTTTTTAACATGCAGGAGCTCTAATTTACCACTTATGCCTGACCTGTTCCTTGTTTACCACTTCCCTGAGAAGGTAAAAATCATAGAACAGTCTACCTGAGGTTATTAGGAAGGTCCCCTTGTTTCTACTGTTTTGCAATATTGTGCAGGATGGCAGTCTTGTAGATGGGGTAAAGCTGTGGTGTAATGGTTCAGCTCAGCTACTAATAGACGTGGGAACAAACTGCAAAAAATCCAAACGGTGCAGTTCGTGGTATTTTCACGAACCAGGAACTACGAACTCCCATGAACTGGGGCAAGTTCACGAACCAGTTCGTAGTTTATTGGGTTTAAATGCCCCTTTCTGGCTGCTTAGCAGCAGCAGGGAAAGGGGCATTTAAACCTCTGGATCAACTGCTTATTGGGGAGATCCAGAACAAGCAGCTGATCATTTAAACAGGGGCTCCAAGTGGCGGGGAAATGACTTGACTGGCTGGCTGGGAGTTCCTGGCCAGCCAGCCAAGCCTCACCTGCTCTTTAAATGGCCATTTCCCCACTGCTCCGAGCAGTGGGGAAATGGCCAATTAAAGAGCGGGTGGGGCTTGGCTGAACAGCTGGGAACTCCCAGCTGGCCAGGGAAGCCTCACTCACTCTTTAAGTGGACCCCATTTTAAGAGCAGGTGAGACTTAGCTGGCCGGCTGGGAGTTCCTGGCTGGCCAGCCAAGCCCCACCCACAGCTTAAAAGGCCATTTCCCCACCGCTCGGAGCATCAGGGAAATGGTCATTTAAACAGCAGGGCTTGGCTGACTGGCCAGGAACTCCTGGCTGGCCAGCCAAGCCCCATTCGCAGTTTAAATGGCTATTTCCCCGCCGCTCCAAGTGGGGAATCTCTCCGACAAGCAGTTGATCCACAGCTTTAAATGCCCCTTTCCCTGATGCTTTGCAGTGGCAGGGAAAGGGGCATCGCTGTTTTAAAATGAACCAAATGAACCAGTAGACCAGTTTGTGGAAGTTTGTGGAAACGAGCTTCCACAAACCACTGGTTCGTGGGCTTTTTTGGTTCGTATTCAGGTTCGTGCCCATCTCTAGCTATTAGGAATAAAGCATTTCTATATTGATGGTCTTGTTGCCTTATACAGAGAAGTTTGGATGTGTTGTTATTCCCCCCTCTGCTGTTCTACAGTCTGAGCCAAACTGCAGCCCACCTGAAGAGAAGATTGAGTTGTTGTTCTGGGAGCAAGAAGGGTGAGGATGCATGACTTTGATTGTTTTTTTACCAGGAAAGCTGGTTTCTCTCTCTCTCTCTCTCTCTCTCTCTCTCTGTTTCTACTCAGACCTAGGTAAGAGGTAGGTCTGGATTTGTGTCTGTTTTATGTTTTCTAAGACCCTCATGAGAAGTGGGTCTGGATTTTTGCATGGTAAGTTTTTACTGTGCTGTTTGTGTTGGAAGTAGCAATGTCTGGTGTACAAGAAGGAAGAAGAGAAGAAGATCTTACCATACACGGGGCAGCAAGGATCAGTTAGATGGGAATGTGAGGACAGCACCTCTTTAAACAGGGCAATATCCTTCTTCTCTCTCCTCTCTGAACACTTTCTATTATGTAGTTAGATAGCCAGCAGCTATCTCTATCTCTACTCATTAGTATCAGAAATGTAGTTCCTAAATAAACTTTTTACACCTTTAAACCAGTACTACACAATTACAGCTGTTTATTTGGCACTCTGCCAACAGTTTGTTGGTTCTTTGCCTGCTGGTGGATGAGACGTGCTTGGAGAGACAGAAGGGGTGAGAGATGGTGCTATGATTTATAATGTGTGGGAAGTATGACTGTGCCAAAAGTCTCCTAAATGAAGTCAAAGGGGGGGTAGAATTCCTCCCAAGGTTTCACTACTGCTCAGGTCAAATCAAATGAGATCCTGGGAGTTCAATGCATGGAGCTCCTCCCCCACAGTTTTTACATTTGAATAGACAGCATGAGGCTTTGACTTGGATGGTCCAAGCTAGTCTGATCTCATCACTTCTCAGAAATTAAGCAGAATCAACCCTGGTTGCTTGGATAGAAGATCACAAATGAAGTCTGGGGTTTCTGTGCAGAGGCAAGTAGTGGCAAACCACCTCTGGTCACCTCTTGCCTTGAAAACCCTATGTGGTTACTGTAAGTCGACTGCAACTTGATGGTACTTTACACACTCAGCCAGTATGCAAGGCCCCAGTTTGGATCAGTATGTGGTGTGGTATGAGGGATTAAAGCCTTTCTTGTGTGACATGTTCCCTGAAATGGCCCCCCTGAGGCTACTATTTTCCCCACTGGACAAACTTACAGGACTCATATGCTTACCTCAGTGGAGCAAATAACAGTACCGTGGGGGTCATTTTCAGAAGGGAAAATGCTGTGTATGGCTTAGGAAGGCTAACTGTGCAATCCTAAGCAGAGTTACTCCAGTCTAAGTCCATTGATCTCATTGGGTTTAGATTAGGATTGTACTGTTAGTCTCCCTTTCTCACACTATAGTCCCAATCCTCATTGATGTATCGTATGTTAATAATCTGAAAGAAAAAAAAATGCTCGGAGCTCCATACATGGAATTGTGTTTCTTCATTCAGAAGAATTGGATCAGCACTTAAGCTCTATTCTGGGCTGATTTTTTCAGACACTGAAAACTCCCCAGATCAAGTGATTTCTAATTCTAGGACAAAAAGTGCCCCTTGCACAGGGCACTAATGATTGTCAAACAAACCTAGTAGCTTCACACCAGTACCATCCAGTACCAAAGATTTTAGAATACTTAGGGGCTTGAAGAGATTGGAAATTGTAGAATTCAGAGAAGCATGGCAGTGCCCCAGATTCCTAACATAGGATTGTGATTTAGCTGTGGCTGTGCAAATAGTTGTTGCAGTTTATTGGGTTTGGGCAATGCGTGCAAGAATGCAGACATCCCATCTATTATTGCTGCTTTGTGACAATCATCTTTTCCAGCTGTGGCTAATCTCCTTCTGCAAGAGAAATATTACAGTCTGAGCTGGCAAATGAATATGGAATGAAAACACTAAAGAGTGGCTTGGAAAATAATTATCATAAAGCAATTCTCCACCTAAGCTTCAATTACCTTTATAGAGAAGGCTTTCCTAAATATAATTAATTAATTTTTCCAGAGGAATTATGCCAGCCAATTTTTCTCTTCATCAGTGTTTTCTCAGTATCATTAAGGTTTATTGGAGGACCAAAAAGATGTCATGGAGATTTTATTCTACCTCATGAGTGTTCTGTTTCTACGATGCAATCAGATTTGAAACCATCAAATCCTTTAGCTTCTGAATGCCCATTTGAAGATGGAGCCATTTGTTAGGAATCTCTTGTTGATAGAGAAAAGTAGTCAAGACCCAAAAAACTACAAAATTGTCAAATATAGAGAACTATTATTTTAAAACTTGTATTTGACTTTCATAGAAAAACACAATTTTCTTGCTCAGATACACTATTTGATATCAGTCACAGTTATCTAGATCAAAAATTGAATACAATGAAAACCCAGAGGGGTTAGCCATGTTAGTCTGTAGTAGCAAAATAGAAAAGAGTCCAGTAGCACCTTTAAGACTAACCAACTTTACTGTAGCATAAGCTTTCAAGAACCACAGTTCTCTTCGTCAGATGCATGGAGGGTATGAAGAAACTAGTCAGATATATATTATCCTGGACAAAACCACAGCATACCTCGCCACTGAACTTTGCCAATTTGTACTCACTCACAATTACTTCAAATTTGGTAACAGGTTAACTACAGGTTAACGGCACAGCCATGGGCGCACACATGGCACCGCAATATGCTAACATATTCATGGCAGACTTGGAGCAACGCTTCCTCAGCTCCCATCCACTGAAACCACTCCTATACTTCTTGGAGGACCTTCATCATTTGGACCCATGGGAAGGAAGCCCTTGAGAGATTTCATCAGCACTTCAACAACTTTCACCCTACTATCAACCTGAGCCTGGACCACTCTACACAACAGGTACACTTCCTGGACACTGCTGTACAACTACATAATGGATATATAAATATCACCTTATACTGGAAACCACCGACTGATACTCATATCTACATGCCTCCAGCTACCACCCTAAACATACCACTCGGTCAATTGTCTACAGCCAAGCCTTACGTTACAATTGTATCTGCTCCAATGCTCTTGATCAGGACTCTCACTTAAGATATTTACAACAAGCATTTTTGGGGCTACAGTACCCACCAAATGAAATGAGGAAACAAATTGACAGGGCCAGACTAGTACCCAGAAACAGCCTGCTCCAGGACAAACCTAAAGGAACTAACAACGGAACACCACTGGTTGTCACCTATAGTTCCCAGCTCAAACCCATCCAACGTATCATATGTGCTCTATAACGCATCCTGGAAAATGATGCCTCTCTCTCACAAGCCCTGGGTGGAAGACCTCTCCTTCCCTACAGACAGCCCCCCAACCTTAACAACTTCTCACTTACAATCATGAATCGGCTAGCAGAGTCACCAGCACAGGTAACAGACCCTGCAACAGACCCAGATGCCAGCTCTGCCCACATATCTACCCAGAAAATACAATTGCAGGGCCCAATGGCATCAACTACACAATCTCTGGCTCTTACAGCTTCTCATCCTCCAATGTGATATATGCCCTCATGTGCCAACAATGCCCATCTGCTCTGTACACATGACAAACCAGCCAACCTCTGCGCAAAAGAATAAATGGACACAAATCTGACATTAAAAATGGCAACATCCAGAAACCAGTGGGAGAACACTTCAATCTACCAGGACATTCCATCAAAGACTTAAAGGTCGCTGTAGTTCAACAGAAACCTTTCAAAAACAAAATCCAAGGGGAAGCTGCTGAATTGGAATTCATATGTAAATTTGACTCTGTCAGACTTGGATTGAATAGAGACTATGAATGAAAATCCAGGGATACAGTGTATAAAATATATCACCTTTTCCTATCTATTAGCAATACTTAAACTGTAGGTAAATGTCTCACCATAAAACTTCTCCAGGAGCTACATAAAAAACATACTTGTACTGCCAAAGGATAATGTCTAAGGATGAGGTGGGGACCCTGCTGCTCCAAATTAAGCCTATTTAGTCTCCAAGATAAGCTTTGCTCTCTGTTTGCTGATACAGAGTTGCTGAAGAGGGGCAACACCTAAGGGCTGATGTGATTCAGAAAAATGGTGAGGGATGGAGGATGTATGGTTTAGCAGGAGATTAAATATTTTTTACATCCTGACAGGGAAAATAGATTGGGGTGGGGCCAAACCAATTATTCTTTCAAATTAGAAGCAGAAGAAAGACCAGAAAGGAGGATGGGGTGAGACTTTTAAGGTCAGTTTGGAGGCCTAAACACTTAACAAAGAACAAGCAAATTTAATAGTGATAGAAGCACAAAGGTATTTTCTCTCTATTTTTAAAGCTTTTATGTTATATGCATTTATATATCTTTTGTAAACTACTCCAAACCTCTAAGAAAGAACAAGCTAGGTTTTTGAAAAAAATAAGAGACATTTGTTGGTGGCACCTAAATATTCTGATAATATCCTAAATAGCTGACATCCATCTGAATAAAATCTGGTCCAGTACAGTTTGATTATGGCATTCAAATTGCCATATATTTGTGCTTTGCCACATGTTCAAAAGGAAGATAAGAGAACTATTTCCCAAAAGTGTTTAGCACTAAAAAGCTACATAAAATTATGAGAAAATGAACTAACTTTACTGATTGTTTGTGATCTATTTATTTAAACATCTTTAGTGCTCTTGCTCTGTTTGTTTAAGTAAGCCATGCAAAATTGTTTGTTACCTCACTGAGTAGCTAGTACATTTTAAAAAGATGAATAATAAATTAGAAGCACTTTATTTTCTCATTAGTTTCCCTTCATTTCATGTAAATGTTGAATTTCATTAGAACCATCATTCTACAAACACTCATGTGTGACCCGTTGTCATAAAGACAAAACTAGTAACAATTTGGAAGACAAACATGTATTTGCAAGTATTATTGGGGCAATTTTTGATAAACACGCTTTGGAAATGCTGAGTGTATGAGTGACATTTTGAAATCCACTTTAAATATGATGCAATTGACTAAGAAATGGAATGTTATTATTGCTAGCCAAAAACGGTTGCATTTTAACAGCAGTACTACGAATATAATAAACAGCACATACTACCCAGATTGCCAAAAATAACATTGAAAAATGTAGAGAAAAATATGACAGACACACAAAGTTGGAGGCATTTTTCATGCCCAACTATTGTAAACTTCTGGCACCTTTTTATCCTGCCTGATCACTTTCTTGAACTCAAGAATTCCAGATGTTTTGTAGTCAGGAAGGTATAGCATTTATCTGATTTCCTGAAAATATCCTTTCACTGGAATTGCCCCAGAAACCAGTGCAGTCATTTATGAAGAAACATACTAGGTGACTGTTTGAGGTGCAAAAACCTCCGAGTCACTTGCTCTAGTAATGTAAACGTCTTGGAGAACCAGCAACCCTATGAGCAGAACCACAAGTGACAAAAGGCACAGATTGGACACTTGTCTGCTTCCCTCAAGTTTTGATGGGAAATGTAGGCAGCTTGGCGGAATGTTGGACAAGTGACAGTTGAAAATTCCATTGGGCAGCAGTCAGAGAGCGAAGCTGCGAGACCAGGATGCCTACATTTCCCATCAAAACTTGAGGGAAGCAGACAAGTGTCCAATCTGTGCCTTTTGTCACTTGTGGTTCTGCTCTATACCTGTACTAGGGAAGGCAGTTTAGCAGCCTCTTGGCTGGGTGATATCACATAAAATGCAGGGGACATGATTAGAACCTTTTAATTCTCAATCAGCTGCCAGGGCACAGCTATGTAAGTGAAGAAAGAAATGAAAAACAGATTAAAATGGGAAAAGCATGTTCTGGTTCTTTGTTTAATATGTCAGTCTTAGAATTGCTTATGCTCTTTTCCAGCATTTCTTCAACTCTTTATTATTTCTGATAGTTTTTAAATCTTTGCAAATTTGCATTTATATACCCTATTACATGTTTATTGAACTGTCTTTGAAATTGACTGTACTGAGTCGACTCACGCTGTGAAATCCGCCTTGAGTGTCAGTGAGAAGGGTGAACTGTAAATGCAAATAAATAAATACTGATCATTTAATTTGCTATTGTTACACTACTCAAATAAGGGTGGGCAGTATCACTTACATTTGCTAGATAGCAAACATTTATTTATTCTATTAGTTTTGTTTAGACCACCTTTCCACATGAAGGTCTCCAAGGACATCTACAAATCCTTGATTCAGTCTTTGCCACAGTACCACATGCCCATTGGCTGACATCAGCATAGATCAGATGCAGGTATTTAAACCATATTTACACATGACAGCTGAGGTTCTCAAATGTGGGGGGGGGGGGCTTTAATAATGTATTTCCCTGTGTATTGCTTGCTTGCTTTATTTATTTATTTTTCTATGCTGTCCCTTCAGAATCCTGCTCATGGTAGCTTACAATGAAAGCAACATCACAACATTAAAAATAATAAAAATAAATGGTATAAAAACAGTACATAAAATCAAGTCAGACCATTAAAAGTTGGTAAGATAAAATCCCTAATCAAAAGCCTGGGTAAAAAGATATGCTTTGCCTGGAGCCTCAATGGGGAGGGTGTTCTAAAGGCAAGGTGCCACTACTGAAAATGCCCTGCCTCACCACACGCCTCACCTGCTGAAGTGGATACTGCAGCAATAAGCCTAGAAAACATTGTCTGGTAATGCCATCCCCCTTTCCACCACTCCCACCAGCACTACAGAAGCAAGTGTCTTCCCCAGGCCCCTCTGTTGGCCCCTCAGCTGCAGGCACCCCAGCAGCCCCAGACAGCCTTCCCTGTGGGAACAGCAGTGGCCAGTGCCTGTGCCTAACCCAGGGCAGCAGTCCCTTGCTCTCCAGCTGACTCACCTGCCTCCTGCAGCAGCGCAGGCAGCCCAACCTCAGCCAGGCCCTCTTGTGAAGGCTGAGACAAGGCAAGAGAAGAGGTGGCTGGAGTGTGCTGCTGGTCCCAGGGCAGGAGAAGGAACAAGGTGGTGCACCCCCGTTCCCTGCCTGCCTGAGGACACCTGCCTTTGTCATCTGATGGACCAGCTGATAGCCAGACGAGGATATTGGTGAGGGAAGAACATCATAACCATTGATATCAATCCTTTAAGCCAGTGAACATATTGGATTAGCTAGAAGAGTATGCCAACAACGATTTATTTTTATTTTAAAGCTAGAGGTCACATTTACTTCTAAGTCAATATAATAGATCTTGCCTTTCGAGATTTCAAAAGGTGGTGCCAACTTTTCCAAAGTGAACCAAATTCATCATCCCCCCCCCCACACATCAGGATTGCTTAAAGTAAGGAGGTTAAGAATCCAGAAGACAAGGCTGGTGCAGACAGAAGCTCCATAGACCTTCTGCCATTTGTCCCACAGAGTGGTTGGTAATGGTATCCAGACTTTGATGGTGGCTGTCCATAATCCTTTTTTTTTTGTTACCAGGTTTAAATGCAGTGTGCTGTAGTGGTTAGAGTATCAAGCTAGGATCTGCAAGATTTGAGTCTGGTAGCAGACTCAACCAGCAACAAGAGACCAACATGATTTTTCAGAGTATAAGCTTTGGAGAGGTCAAAGCTCCCTTCATCAGATACAAGTAGGAATGGAGATCCCTGAGCTCTTATATCCCAGTCAGAAGGTGGGAAGGGTGCTGCAAAAATGCATACCTGAATACAAAGGTATAATACAACTTGATTAGAGCAGAAATTAGCATCTGTGGTGAGATAAAAATCCTATGTCCCTATTCAGCCCCAGGGTGGGGTGGAAGGAGGTTCACCTTCTGACTGGTATAGAATGGCTCAGGGATCTCCATTCCTGTATCTGATGAACAGAGCTTTGAGTCTTGAAAGCTTATGTCCTAAAAATCTTGTTGCCCTTTAAGGTGCTACTGGACTCAAATCTTGCTATTCTACTTCAGACCAACATGGCTATTCACCCGAGACTAGGATCTGTAGCGGTACATGCGGAAGACTATTGTATACTTGAGGTGTTAGTTTTCATGTGCCACAGTTCCTCCATCGTGTGCCCAGGGTGTTTTGCAGGCCAGGCTTGAACATTCTGTTTATGACAATGTAAGAGTTTTTTTTCTCATTGAAAAACATGTTTTCATCTTACTATCCATCTTATCTGATCACGATGTCCTGTCATTGCATTGGGGAGTGGGATGTTTATGAGGTAAAACATTCACCTGGTATGGGAGGGTCTTTTAGGAAGGATAGTAGCACTCTTCATATTGAACGCTTGTAATGCATCACTCCTCTCTAAGCCCAGTTAGGGGGAAACCAGTTCATAGGTGCAGCCACAGAGACTCAGCTCAGGCTGAACTGCAGACGAAGCACTGCACAACTGACCAGAACTGGGTGTCTGCCCATTGTTGTTTCTTGGAGTTCTTTACAGCAGCGCAGGGGAGTTAAGCATATTCTCTATTCTGTACATGTTCATTTCTGTAAATTGTCAGAGAGAGAGTGGAGAACAATGTAAGCTGCTTTGGGTTCATATTGGGGAGAAACACAGGGTATAAACAAAATAAAATAAATAAAATAAATAAAATTATTGTGTGGATAAAAAGTCAGCCAATTTGATACCTTTTGTACCAGGAGGCCCGAGACTACTCTTTCCAACAGTAATATCAACCTGTCTTAATAATTAATTTAGAAAAATATAGCTCTCCTGTGTGTCCATTATATGTCCCCACCTATGCCTCCAGTGTATGTTAATCTACCAATTGCTATCTACCCCATAAAAATTGCTATGGGTAAAGCAGAATGAGTTACTACAAGCCCAGAAAAATTAGTATTTTGCTTCATGGTATGCGCTCAGGAGAGGCCGATAGAGTTTTGCCCCCCAGTCGGAATAAGAGGCAGACACAAGGCTTGGGTAATAAAGGGCCACTTTTATTTAGGCAACAACATGAACTGCAATAACTAAAAAACCCTGGCAAGGGCCTAACCAGCTGTACAGGTCAAGCCCTGGGGTCACTCCCCTGGACCCCGCCTTGACCTGTCTGGGCGAGACCCACTGCCCCAGATGCAAACCATTCACATTCATGGCTGGGATCCAGCCGGCCCAGCGGATGGTTTCCCCCTTAAAGCTCCAAGCACCTCTGCCGTGGAGCATGAGGGAAGGACTTGTCCAGGAGATCCCACCAGGCAGCCTGCCATCTCAACTGGCTGCCGCAAAGCATGCCAGCCGATCCTGTCAGGCCCCTAATATCCCCACCAATGGAGATGTGCCAAGGATACTCACTGTCCCACTAACATCCCCCCAACTAAATCCTGCCATTGATGGCCTGTACAGCACCACCGTAGTCCAATAGCCACAGCTCCAGCAAGCAGTACAAATTAGGCAAAAAACTTCCTTCCCCAAGGCCAATCAGGGAAAGAAAGGAAAAATTCCTACCTGGCCCCCCAAAAGGCAACCAGTCAAAAACCTGCACTGCAACTGGGCGGGCAGGTGGGCCGAGCACGAGGCAGCAAGTGCTGATGCAGAGGCAGGGCTGTCCTGTTAAGACACTTAGCCCCACCCTCTTCCCATGTGATCCTGAGAGGCTGGGAAACGCTGCCACTTATCCTCTGCAGCAGCAAATGCAGCCCCCAGCCTCAAGCCCTTGGCTGCTGGCCTGGTGGGGGACGAATTGCTGGTGGAGAATGAGACATTTCATCACCTTTTTTAGTCTGAAGATGCCATTGTTTATTTTCTAAGCAGGAATAGCCTTTGCTGGTATTCAGAGTCAAGAAGCATGCATATAACATGACATATTAGCAATATTTAGACATTTGGAAAACAATTTATTAAATTTAAAGGTCTCACAAAGGGCTTAAATCCTCTTTAAGTTCTCCCTTAACTGCAGTTGTACAATATACAGAGAATGTACACTATTAGTTTTAACTATTAGCTCATATTACTCACAGTAATTATGCAGTTACCATTGTGTTTATTGTGGTACTAATTTGATTATAAATGCTAGAAGTTATTGTGATAAAATATTAATTTGTTTGTAATGGCACGTTTAGAAAAAGCATAATTATACTATAACTTTATAACTTGCTATTTACTGACACAAAAATGCTGTGGAGGAAAAGTGGTGCTCAAAAGTAAACACCCAATAGAATGTACTTGCTAAGTGGTTAGAAAAAAATGTGATAGTAATAATGGCTAGAATCATAACCCAAGAATTGTCATCAATCAAACAAAATTACCAGAGTATGTCAGAGAATCATAGCACGTTCACCTCCAATATGAGCTATCCTTTTTTTAAAAAAAGTATATCTGAAATAATGGGCACCAGGGATAAACCTTTTTGATGGTTAATCCCTTAGAGAGCAAGAAAGAGATCGCTGAGGAGATGCTGCTGCTAGCGACAAAGCAATGTGAGTATGTATGTAAGGATATAACCGAACATTATCTGATTATCCTGCTCTAGCTCAAGGGTATACGGAGGCAGAAGGAGGATGAAAATAGTGGTGGACAGAACCAGTGGAAAACACCAGGATTGATTGTGTGATGTAGCAGGATTTCAGTCCAGTGGCATGTTAGAGACCAACAAAATTTTCAGAATGCAAGCTTTTGAGAGTCAGAGCTTCCTTCTTCATTGGACTCAAATCCTATTGTTCTACACAGCTACCCATCTAAATTATCCTCATGTTTGTGTGGTAGTGCCCATTCTCTGGCATTGTCTTTCTGAAGAGGTGCAGGATATTGGATTTCAAATATATATTCCCAGGCTTATGTCCTTAGGCTCAAATAATCAACACAAAAACCATTATAAGCATCAATCAACAAGTTAAACAATACATCGTTAAAATGAATAGTTAAAAACAAAGTCACATTAGCCAAAACAGTTACCCTCTCACCAGCTACATTCTGGAATAAAACCATTTTACACATTTCCCTGAATGCAGCAAGAGAAAGAGCCCTCTACACACAGTTAATTAGGCCATTCCATGGGGGTGGAACTACCACAGAGGAAGTATGTGATCTGTTGCCATGTAGACAATTGTAGGTGAGGGTACTACCGAAAGAAGTCTGTTTTTGGAGTGTCACTGGCTCATGGGAGTGTATCAGAAGTTGCAGTTCATTAGGAGAAAATCAAAACAGAAGTTGTGGATCAGTTCTTCTTGTAAGGAACAGAGCAGACGCTCCTGCTTTGTTTTCTATGGCCAGGAGGACTCTATTACAGTGGAACTAGCTTTATTGCTTAACTTAATTCAGGGCATATGAGATTTGCAGATTTACTGGCATATCTCCCGGAACAATGTTTTCTCCAGGTATTTCTCCCCAGCTCTTTCAACACAGCCAATTGGCAATACATCTGAAAAAGCGGAGTACCTGCCTATGGAAACTTATGCCACAATATATTTCCTAATCTTTAAGGTTCCCAGGCTTATTCTTTTTTCATTAAAGAGTAACACATCTCCCTCCCAGTGTGTTCTCATAAAGTGTCAGAATAAATGTGTTGCTTAGAATTTTTATTCCCTGCTTTTCTTAGCAAAGAGACCCAAAGTGGCTTACGCAGTAGAAAAAAGTACAATTTAAATAAAATGAAAATCAAACAGCTCTAACTGAGGCTAGGGCTGGATCTGATATGCCAGCTTGTTCAAGGCCAGAGGGCACAAGCCAAGGTCCAAGAGCCCTCCAGCTTTTGCCATTTGGCTCATACTCAAGGGTATGCTGAAACTTAATATTTGGTGACAGAAAATGCAAACAAAGGTTCTGCAAAGATGCTAGAGCTGGCATCTGTATATTTTCTTATGCCTCAGTCAAGATCTCATAGACCACACATGCTTCATATGGTGTGTAACTCCCATTGTATTTTCTGTTTATTTCACTTTCAGTTTTCTTTTACCTGAGCCAACAAACCACTTTCTAAACACTGATGCTTTGGCTTGTATGGGGAGATGCTGAAGGGAAAACGATAGAAATAAACTGGTCATGAACACAAGCTTTTGTGTGCCCCGAAGTCACTCCTTTTGCCCATGGCCATTTTGTTGCCCCATTAAAAACATTGAAACTTGTGCTTATCAAATATCCTCAACAAGCAGACTGAAAGGTTCATTCATGCTGAAAAACACAGTTGTACAACTCTCCCTTCAGCCACAGAATCGGGCATCTTGCAAAGCCTGAAGCTCATGAAAATGTACACCCCTGCCAATCATTTAGACTTGCCTCCAAGTACCTCCTGGGTGCCAAATTGCAGAGGATTTCAAAAAAAGTATCTCCAGCACTGCAAACCACATCAAGAAAACCAGCTTGCAAACTGAAGCTGGATATTTTTTGTGTTCACAGATTTCCTAATGCTCCACTCCAGTAGCTATATATCCCTCAAAAAATCTGAAGGTTGAAAGGATGCCCCAAAAGAGCAACTCAAGTGGTAGAACACCTAAGAAGAATTTCCAGAATTATTTACAGTTTGAGCTTGGGAAAGTGCATGATGAAGGCAAGGCAGTCAGACAATTTCATCCTCTCAAACACCTCTTGCAGCTTTACCATACGTGTTGCAGTCCTCTGTAGAATCAATATAAAGTAGTAGTTGCATACATGGAACAGACTTTTCCTCAAAACTAACTGTTTGGTTGACAAACAGAATCAATACTTAGTGATAAGGATCTGAAAGATTCATGTAATATTTGAACCCCTCTTTTAACACAATGACATCATACTGATGGAATGGCCTGCTGATATGTCTCTAGTGTGGTCAAGTTGCCTTTCTCCAAAAAATTGTTCTATGTATGTGGTCTTTGAGTAAATTTTCTTCAGAACAAATTGTAAAGTATCACATCCCCATTATATTTATATTAGAGATCTGTGTGACTTACTGACTTATTTATGTAATAACATACTCATATCCTGCCTTTCCACCCTCAGTGGATAACTTGATTTAAAAATTAGCACAACAATGCTTCCTCACCCATGCACTGTAGATCAGGGTCAACTTTCCTCCTTTGAAGTGAGAAACTGCAAAGCAGTCTGGAGATGGAGAAACTTGACTTTACTGGGGACCTCATGCAACCAGGCAAATAGGGATGAGGGTTGCACCTCTTTTTAAGTCTCCACCATCTTCTCACTAAGCCTTTGCGTCAGCAGTGGCAACAGATTCCTCCACTCAGAGTTTTATATCAGCACAGGATATTTTGGTTGCCATTGAGTTTAGCTAGGAATTTTTTAGACCTCCCATTACTGAGCCAGAGTAGAAATGTCAGTGATTATGGATCTCCATCAGTTTGTTAAGAGGTAAATAGCATACATTGTCATTATTTGGATTGGCTCTGCATGAGATGGGAAGAATAGATTTAACCCTTCAACTTCTACTCAGTTTTAATAGTTGAAACCAGGCTTCCCACAATACTATTAGAAGTTTTAAGGGGAAAAAAGACAATTAATAAAAGATTAACCCCTCCCCCCCTTTAAAACTGCATGGGAATCCTAGGTTCAATGTGCTTGGGTTCTTTGGTGGGAACATAAGCTACATCTTCTGGTTGGGTGACATGACTCATGACTGTGAGGCATGTATCTGCTGAATCACTTTCTTTTTTTCATTGCCTCTCCCCTCCCCCTTGATGCCCTGGAAGGGGCGGGGGGAGCAACAACAGTGTAGGGAAATGGAATCTCTAGCAATAGTGCAGGTACAGATATTGTAGCTGTGACAGAAAAACAGCTGGAACTAGACTAGTCAGCTTTTGTCCAAAAATTGGAACATATTTAATTCAGGCTAGTTACCCCTCTAAGGTTAATGAACAAGCTTGGTTTGTTTTTTTATTATCATCTAAATGAACATCCTTATCCCATATATGTCAGGTCCTGTATGGGATAGAGGTGTTTGCTTCTTGGCCTTTTGGCTAAGATCAAGTGTATTATCTGAGTGGATCTCTTTATCCCATATATCTCAGGTCTTTGCTCTGGAACACAGAAACAAGCTTATCAGAAACTTTTAAGGCTTGTGACATATTAAGGTTTGTTTAAGCTGACAATACTAAAGGAAGATTATAGTGTTGTTTCCAAAATCATTGTCATCCCAAATGCAGGCAGTGAAACTTCAGGTTGATAGGATTAACAAGGACTGAAGAGAAAGAGGTTTCTCAGTGTTTGAATTGTAGTAGGGTAACCCAGAGTCTGTCCCCATCACTTACATATTGGCTTCCTCAATATATTGCAAGGGCTCCACTGGCCTACCCTCTGTACTTCTTTCACCTCAGGACTGGAGCCTGCTGTGGTGGCCCAAGAAATTTGGGAGGATTGCAATGTTGGAAAGGGTATGGACAGCACATGTCTCTCTCTAGTGCCTGGCTGGGTGGGTCACCATGGGGAGCACAGGCAGAGCAGCTCCAGAACTTCATGAGGATGTCTTCAATAGTGGCAAATGATAGTGCCACTCCTTGCATCACTCTGAGGTGATGAGGAGCAGGGAAGGCACTAAAGAAGCCCCATGGGTCAGCTTTGAAAACGTAGAAGAAGCAGATCTGAAAGAAAGAAAGAAAGAAAGAAAGAAAGAAAGAAAGAAAGAAAGAAAGAAAGAAAGAAAGAAAGAAAGAAAGAAAGAAAGAAAGAAAGAAAGAAAGAAAGAAAGAAAGAAAGAAAGAAAAGATTTCTGAATGAGGGGAGTTGAGCTTCTTGGATTGCCTCTTATTTTTTTCTTCCTTGATCATTTTTTTGAATTAAAGATTATTTGACCAACAATGAACGTGTATGTTCCTTGCTGAAGAACATGCTGATCAGTCAAGCATATTATTTTCTATTCTTTGTTGTTTCCTGCAAGATTACATAGAGCCAGCTTGGTGTACTGGGCCGATTCCAGATGACTAACCTGAAGGCGCTGCATGCCGCCATGTTCTGGATCGCGACGGGGAAAACGCGATATTTCGCGTTTTCCCCATCGCGATCTGGAACATGGCGGCATGCAGCGCCTTCAGGTTAGTCATCTGGAATCGGCCCTGGTTAAGAGTGCAGGACTCTAATCTGGAGAACCGGGTTTGATTCCTCACTCCTCCACTTGAAGCCAGCTGGGTGACCTTGGGTCAGTCACAGCTTCTAGCTCTCTCAGTCCCACTCACCATACAGGGTGTTTTGTTGTGGGGATAATAATAACATACTTTATAAACTGCTCTGAGTGGGTATTAAGTCATCCTGAAGGGTGGTATATAAATTGAATGTTGTTGTTGTTGTTATTGTTGTTGTTATAGATTATTATAATATGTAACTTTAAAGACCATTTGTGTATATTAAACCAACATATAAACTAGTGCCAGAAATAAGGAAAATTATTGGTTTCATTTTCTTTTACAATAAATTGTTTTGATTCAGCCATGTATCTGTTTGTCTTTGTGTGTCCTTTTCATAAGGAAAGGATTTGTGGGGAGGGCTGCAAACTGGGGAGTCTGAGGATGTGATATCATGCCAGGGTCTGACAAATTAAACTGCCTGAAAGGTTCTGGTTTAATTCCATAGCACATCACATGACACCATTGAGAAACCAATTACTGTTCTTCGCCATAGGAAGCTTCACAAGATTTTCTCCTCTGTCACCCTCATTTTGTTTGACATGAAAAGGGTCACTTTTGGTGCCATGAGAAAAACGTGAACTCTTATATATTTTTTTATGTATTGTACTGGTGAGTCTGAAAGTAGAATTCCAGGTGTGCCATTCTGACATGACACCAGCACAAACACACCAGATCTACTTGGTTAACCCTGAATTGCATGATATGCTTCTGGACACCAGGCCTGTGCATTTGCATGAACTGGAAGCCTGCTTCCTGTCTGTATCGGGAGGACACAGCCCATGTGATGTTCCTCCTGATACACCATCACACACCACGTGATGTTCCTGAACTGGACAATGTGTGTATGTTCCATAAGCATACAGCCTCTGTACATGCAAGCCACAATTTTTTATTTTATTTTATCGTATTTGTATTCTGCCCTCCCCACGAGCAGGCTCAGGGCAGATAACAGCACTAAGAACATTTAAAACATTCCATATAAAATATTTAAAAGCATCATACAAAAATATAAAAATAGCAGCGCTCCTTTTCCTGATGGCGGCAATACAGTTAATAACAAATAATGCAACAGTACAATTGAACGTAGCAGCAGCTTAAGAATATGGTGATTGTGCACATTAGGTTCATTACATGGATTGTGCTTGATGGACTCCCATTTTGCATGTATATAATGCTTGCAGAGGCCTGGAGTCTGACAAATATGGATTTATGAAAATTAGCTAACACAATTTCCTAAGCTTGATACTGAAAAGGGGATATGCTGGGCTTGGCGCTAGGAAAAATGTTTGTGCTAAGATAATTTTACTGATGAAAATTATGTTATGGGTCTGGGATTAGTCTATGAAATTTTATGACAGCCATGGAAGAGGAAGAATTGGCACTCATGTAAACTGTAGTACTGATTAGGAAGAGCCAGAACACCTACAGCTTTCCTGCACAAATTTCTGATTTTGTTTATTGTTCAATGGTTAGTGTTGTTTGAATGCTGTGCATGTTTGTTGGGAAAAAATCATTAAAAAAGAAATTTTATGACAGCTCCACTGATCATATTTTAAGATCCAAACTATTGGACCAAAGTGGACTGATAGTCTTCACAGGCAAGATACTGCAAGTATTTATATTGTGGATGAAATTAAGTATTGTTACTGAAATAACTGGGCCAGCTATCTTTAAAATATTTTTCAATATATAGAGCAGCACTGTGTAGGATCTACTAAACAGCAATGATGTAGGACTTGGATATATGTTGGGTTTCTTTGTCTGGATATGAAATGTAGAACTTAAGCTATTGACTCCAGGTTTTCCTTCAAGGAGTATATGGGTGGCCATTTTTCAATGGATGGTGTGCATTTTTAAACTGGTTTGAAAGGTCAGGGCAACCAGGGTTCTTTTTGGGTTTGCTGATTCTCAGTTTAAGAGGAACTCATATATTGGGTGCTCCTGGGAAATCACACGAAAGAGCATAATCAACCAGGACTGGATGGATGTGCCAGCTATAAGAAGGGATGTTTCCTTGGGGACCGCATGAGTGGCCTGAATGTTTTGCGTATTCATGATGAGTCCTTATCTGAGCTACCACTATTTCACAAATTTCCAGGGACAAGTGCCAACCTGTGCAAACCCCACTGAAGCGGAGGCAGCCTCGTATGATCATAGGATCAACTGTGTAGGGGTTGCTGGCTGGATGAACTGACCCTTCATCAGTGTTATGCTGATGTATGTAGGATGGACAACTTTAATTCTTCAACTAGAAAAATATTTGAGAGAATCAAATGAATGGGGCAAGAGGTGGGCAAGCTCACTATCCCATACAGGTCTATATGCTTAAAATACATTTAAAAAATTCTCAAGACATTTTTGTTGTGTGCCACCAGTTACTGTTTAACATTCTGCCTTCATGTACTGTCAGCCTTGTTAAATTGCTTGCAACTGCAAAGCAGTCAAGCAGTACACAAATTAAGCCACAAAGTAATCGGATTTCAATCACTGAATATGCACAGTTCAATTAAGTTATTTATTGAAATGTTTGCCTAGCTGCTGAATTCCTTGCATATTTATTGCCATTCTAAATAAACTTTTTCTTTCTCCTATTAAAATATCCTGATGTGAAAATAAAATGTAACATTTGTTTCATAATTCAGGTTATGCTATTCCTCCAGGTATTTAAAAAGGAACAAAAAGTCAATTACCTTGAAGTTTGCCAAGGGTGTGATTAAGCACACATAATCAAAAAGAATAAATTGTGTTATTTTTCCTCTAGGAAGCTTTATTAAAAAACTGTATTTTGGCCAATCTTTCATTCTACCATTTCTTTTAAAGCTGCTCCCTCATGTGTTAAAATAAAAGGCACTGATCAGTACCAACCAATTCAATCTACCAGAGGAGTCAAAACACCCAGCAATATTGCTTTGCAGGCTGAGAATCCTATTACTAGATTATATTGTCCAAATTCCATTGAAAATACAGAAAGATTACTTTGGGGCAAGAGAACGACACAGGCTTTACTCCACCTACCATGTTAGCCGCTTTGCTAAATGGTGCTGGGGCTGTGTGCAAAATGATAAATGAGTGCAATGAACTTGTGGTATTTTGAGCATTAATGCATCAAGCATATGACCTGAAATTCTTCTGAAATCTACCAGCTGCCACTGTAGTAGTAGATTGTAATGGATTTTTAAAATGCCAAGACCTAATTTTTGCTTCCTTTTAGCATTTTTTAACCATAGCTTATGTAAGAAAATTAGGGGCATATCCAGTCTGTGCCTTCATCAGCACTAATAGCTCTAGTTTCTCCTCCCCTTTTTGTTGTGAGCTTCATGGTAGGTTCAGATGGGCTGATTTTCATGAGATTTATGTCTGGAAATATAATGGCCTGAAAAATCTACACTTCTGTATATGACACATTCTGATCAGTGGTACAATATGAAGTTTCTTCAGCTGCTGTCAACTGTAGACTTTCCTTGTATGAACTATGGGCCTGTGTAGAATTACATTCCTGCAAACTGGCAGCCTGCCAGCTGTACTTATCAGCAGTGAGGTTCTCATGATGCACATGATACCTGTGATTGTTGTATTGTATAAATTTGGCAACGCATGGATTTTTCATGGACATATCACCTCCATAGAGACAAACAAAAGTCCAATTGTGTCCAATTCACACAATATGGCAATTCTGTGTATTAAGTGCATCATGGGGACTGCCTGTTCCCCACAAATGCCACCAGTAGGCTCCCAGTTCACAAGAATGTTATGTTAACAAAGGACATCTATCAGGCCAGAATCCTAAGCATAGTTACTAGTAGAGGTGTCATCCCCCTGCTGGAGGCAGGAGATCCTCTGTCTCCAGCACCTGTTCCCTGCCTACACTTCCCTGCCAGCAGAGAGAAAAGCACTGGGGGGGGGGGGAGAGAAGGTTGCAGCATGGAGCGTGCACACACTTCCTCATCACAGCAGAAAATGAGATCATTTTCTGGCACAATAGGGACACTATAGGTCACACCAGGGAGGCAATTTGTTAAAAAGCAGTAAGTATCCCACTGTCTCCCCCCTCCCACCCTGGTTTGCCCCCTGGGGAAGCTGGTGACCCTAGTTACGAGGCACTAAGTCCTATTAAACACTTTCTGCTTAAACTCGCTGAAGATCATGCTGCATAAGCTTACTCTCTCTTTGTTTGGTTCAATGCCTCCTGTTGGAGGTTGCTTCTTTTTGGGAGGTGCATTTTGACTTCTCAATGGCAGCTCCCTCCCTTTGAAATGAACTGCCACAGGGGATGTGGAAGGTGCCTTCCATGGTAAAGTTTCAAAAGCAACATAAGGCCATTTTATTCAAACAAGCCTTTGAGCATTCATGTTTGAATGAGTTCTGTTGCATTTGAAATTGTACTGCTAGGGATGTTACCGTTGCTAGGCATTCAGCTGATCTTTTTCCCTGCTGGTGTGATGTTGTCATGATTGTTGGACTTACAGTGTGTATGTCAGAGGATGTGGCTGATTGCTATTTATAATGGCAGTTGGTTGTTTGAATTTTTTTTAGGTTAATGTATTGTTAGTGTTGAAAGCTGCTTTATTTATAGTATAAAAGTTTAATAGAAAATAAATGAAAATAAACATCAATATGCCTGATATCTTTGAGCCGCACCAAAGAATGTGATGATCCCTGTCCAAATAGTTGCCAAGAGACGAGCAGAATCAAAGTAAATGACATGGACCAAAAGAGCAAACAGGGCACATATCACTATGCTTGTTGACATGGAGAAGATTCTGGAAGGAAAGAACTGTGCAATGTTGCTTCATGCTAGCACATATATCAGGACTTCAGAGGAGGCAGTAGTGTCAGCAAGGCTAGATAGGGTACTCCCTATATCTTTCCTTTAATCCACTCTGCTGCTGTCCCTTTGTTGTCCCTTTGTTTCTCAGAATACTGCTCTTAGGGATTCCTTTCTTCCAGCTACCTCATTCCTTCTCTCACCCCCCCCCCCCACTTTGGCTGTCAAAATGGACTAGACCTGTTTTCTATAATCTCTCTCCATCCTAGGTAGCTAGAAACTCTTATTGTCTCTTCACTGCCTAGTATGGAGTTCCTTAAAAATAAAGGGCTTCCATTTCCTAACAAGCTTCAGTGTGAACTTATTCCTGAGCAGCAAGGGCATAATTCTACTGTGCATAAAAAATCCCACTTTTAGATCACACCCTTCTCCCCAGCAGAGGGGAAGGGGCAGCTCAGCGGCAGGTTTCTGCATGTGAAAAACAGAAGTTTGGTGAGGGTAAGGGAAAGAGGGAGGAAGACAGAGAAATGCAAGCTGGGTGAAATCAAAGCATCTCAGGTGCAGGGTCACTTTCTCTGGAGAATCAGATGCAAAGAACTCTGTGCTGTCATTAAACTATCTCTATCTGTGCTGTACTTATATATTAATAAATAAGAAAATAATATAACCCCCACATACATATCTTTAGTGCTCTTTCATCCAAAGGAAACCAAAGCTCGGGGGCTGTTCCTGGAATCTCTCACCACTAGGAGAAGTGGAGAGCATGCCAAAAAAACCCATTTTCTTCAATAAACATGATTTCCCCTCCTTTTCAGAATTAGGGATTCTTTTAGCATTACAGTAGATGGATTTTAACTGTAGCATTTATACACTCACCTAACAGCACAATTCAAAGAAAATCATAAGCATTCTATAGTTCATCCAAAGGTTCCAAGGGAAAGCAACAGGTAGTCAGTGTTTTCTTAATACATTTCCTGCAACCAATTATGCTGCTCTGGTTATTAAAATCTATAGCATGGATTACATTTGAGAAAGTTGACTGGTTTTAAAAAGCTGTATTCCCATCCTTTAGTTTCTCAACAAACAGAAGTTATTGTTGCTTCAGCCTCTAAGCCTGGCCAGCCAGGCCAGCCAAGCCCCAGAAAGGTTTGGTCTGATTCTCTGCCCCTTAGAAAAGCAAACTAAGTGGACTATTACCACAAAGTATGGCACCAAGCTGGGGACCCCCACCCATGTTACAAAAGAATGAAGGAATGTTACTAAAAGCAACCAGATTGCAGAATAAACAATCTATTTTAAACAGCCATAAAAGAGAAAAAAAACAGATATCCTACTGATGTCTGTTTTCCTCTTGAACTTTGTAAATCAAACATGGTCTGTTCTGCAGCTATAAAAAGATACATTCAAAACAAGATATTTCAAACTGAACTAACTGATCTGATAATTACATCTTTAATTCTCAGCTCTCTTAGGGTCTGCTTGAGAGAGTTGTATCCAGGTCATGGAGTGCATGGGCAGAATTTGTGCATTTGAGGATATGCATGTGTTGTTCCCTGTGGGACCTTGAACACATGAAAGGTTGGGATGGAGCCAGCAGGTCTGATTCTAACTGTCCCTCCACATCTTCATCTGTATACGTATGACAGACTCCCCTTCACTCTCCCGATGGAGAGGCAGATTCTCCCACCAAAATTCAGTCTTCTTGCTTTGACTGAGCAGCCCCAAGTAACGTGTTAATACTTGTAGTTTAGAAAGACTATTTAACCCACCCTGACACACAGATATAATTTTGACTTTTAGCCCAGCCCAGGAACTTGATGGGGAAAGCAGGAGCCCTCTTCCTTTTTTGCTTGGAAACGGCACTAGAGACTGTATAACTTTCAAAAAGAAATAACTTTATTTAACAGGCAGGGACTGAGTAAATGTAATCAGGGGATGGAAATGCGGAGGTAAAATTTTGTTCATATTACAGAATACACTTTGTGTAACTGGTAAAATAGTATCCTTGAAGCTTATTTTCATATATTATTGGTTCTTAACAGTGAGAGGTGTTTTACTTAGTAATTTAGTTACAGCAAAAATGTTTCTCCAGTAAATTTCCTATGACAGTTTCCTATGACAGTTCAGGTTTTCTTGAGTTAATCACTTGGTCACCTAACTTGCTCTTTTCTTGAAACTACAGCTTATTTCTATCTCCTGAGTTGTCTAAAACCATTTTCCCTTCACAACAGACCTGGGATCCTCTTCAAAGCCAAATCTCCTTAGAAACTGGGCAGGAATTAATCTCCTCCTCAGAAGATATAACCCCTCTTCTTTTTTTGGATTGAAAGGGAGTCTCAAACCACTACCCAATCACTCTTGCCAAAACACACTCCCAGTTTTCTGGTGTCTGTGTAAAGTATACTTCAGCTTATACTGACATTGAATTTTGACTTTGAATTTTTAGACTGAAGTCTTCCTCAGGACAGTAATACTACAGTTAAGGCAAAGGAGTCTTCTCTCTTCACTCTAAAGGTGATCCTCTTTGACTTTTCTTGTCAGACTTCCTGACTCCAAATCCTGTCAGAAACCAACTGACTGTCTTTGGACTTGTTCTAATTGACAGAAACGCTAGTATGGAATAAAATAAACAACTCATTCCTCAGCATTCGGTGGATTGTATAGTTATTTCAACTGGCACTGACCAATCAGAGAAGAGAGAGCAGCCTGTCACTCAAGCTCTCCATTCTAGGGAATAGTTAACGGATCCCCCACCCTTATCTGGCTGACACCCTTCGATGCCACCCCTTGTGAATGATTCTGCTAGCTTAAGGCGGTTCTGATTTGGGATCTCACAGCTCCTGTCACCACTTGTGAAGTATTCACTGGTTGAGGGACCCTTCTGACAGGGAATAGAAATAGGGACCACTTACACTCCGGCTCAGTTGGTGCATTGTAGACCTCTTCTCATGAGGCTAGAACTCTGGCTGGAAGCGGGTCCACTCTCTGGACAGAATGGAATCCTCCTCAGCTCTCACAGACCCAAACTGGAACTAAAATATCACTTTGTTGCACCAGCACCTCCTTAGACTTACAGGCTGAGAGCTGGTTCTCCTCAGGGAGTATAAGATAGGCAGGAATTATCAAACTGGACTCAGATGGTTAACAGAACAAATTAACTTTACTGAAGCACATTTTATCTTCCTCCTGCATAGCCTTAAACAGTTAAACGTTCCAGATACCTCATTAACTAGTCCTCCTCAGAGAACTCTCTAAACAAATCTGCCTTCTCTGGTTGCTAGCCCTCCACTCTCTTTTTCAGAGTCTCCCTTAACTGCCAAAACTCCCAACTAACTATTCTAAATGGTCTTAACTGCTCTTCACTGCCACTCTCTCTCAACATTCTATTCAGGACCTGTCACTCAAACAGGGCCTGTCCGTCACACCTTCCCCTCCCAGCTCTCTGATGTTGCTGCAGTTTGGAAACCTGCTGTTAAGTGCAGTCCTCACAACATGTTTCAAATATATGTACAGGGCTTGAATTTATTATATATCTGTAAGGTTACCTGATCTGCATTTTTAAAAAATTGCATTGTTTTATAATGAAGATAATAATGATGTAGCTGGTTTATCAGAACAATGAAAAATCCACAACAACGTGGCCATTCATACAAAAAGTTTGCTTCCTCCAGGTGTATGCAAATTAAATATAAAAAATGGCTCCATGTAGGGTTACCACCCTCTAGGTGGAGTCTGGAATTCTTGTGGAATCATAATAACCGCTCTCCATAACATAATTAGAACAGAAATCAGTTCCCCTGGAGGAAATGACATCTTAGGGTGATGGATTCTATGGCGTTACGTGAGCACCCTCCCCACTCCTCAGTCTCTGACTTACCCAGGCACTGCTTTCAAATCTGCAGGAATATCCCAAGCCAGTGTTGGCAGATCTAACTCTATGGCTTTTATCTTAGCATACAACATATAAAATGATGGCTCCCATCTCCCACATACTAATTTTCGCGTTCCCAATTCTACAACAAGCATTGCTGTAATTATTAATGTCAGAGAATGTTTCTCTTTAGATCACAGCTACAGCAGTCAAGTAATTGGTGGGGGTGGGGGAGATTATTCACATGTTGCTGAACATCTTTTCACTTGTTCTTTATTCTGTTTAAATCACAAGATGATTTATAGCTTGTAAACTACACAGTGTAATCAATCAAATGCTGCATCTAAAAGAGCAGAGCCATAACAATTTTTAAAAGATCATGTACTTGTGGCATTAGGATGGGATTAATATCTTTTGAAGTTGAGTGTGAATGTTCCTCCTCTCTTTTTTGCCTGTGAATTAGTATTATAATTCTGTCATTTCTGATGAAAGCTGAATGTGAGGAAGTTGTTTCTACTCAAGATGAAGCTGTTTATTCCTGTTTTTTCATTTAAAAAAATGTTATACTATTACTCAGGGCTTTTTTATGGGAAAAGAGCTGGTGGATCTCTCTATTATCATATGTGCATGCGCGAAGCGCACGTGTGCTGCCAGAAACATACAATGATGTCACTTCTGGGAAGTGATCTCATTTCCAGAAGTGACCTCACTTCCTGGAAGTGACCTCGCTTCATCGCACAGGGCGCAGCCACACCCCGGAGTGCACCCTTGATTCGTGCCCACTTGCCTCCCTGCCCCTTACCTGGCAGCAATGTTCCCTCTATGTGGTGCAGTGTTGTGTGCCAGAAATCTACTTTGTGAGCAGCAAATTGCAAGTTTGGTCACACTTTTTCCAAAACCAGAATCCATTTGATTAAAAGACTTTTGAATTAGATTGTCTGAGGCATTGGTATTGGTTGACATCAATATTTTTATGACACCCATTATGCATGTGTTTCTCAAAAGCTTATGCCTCAATACAGTTGGTTAGTCTTAAAGGTGCTACTGGACTCTTTACTATTTTGCAGCTACAGACTAACATGGCTAACTCCTCTGGATATTAAGAGTGCATCTGTAATATATGGAATTCACTGCCACACGAAGTGGCAACTGCTAGAGGGTGTTAGGGACTTGAAAAATGATTAGTGAAATGTGTGGATGATAGACCTGTTCACAGTTATTTTAGCATAAGAGTTAACTGGGGCAGTATAGCCAGGCTAGCCTGATCTTAGATCTCGGAAGCTAAGTAGGTTTTGCTTATGATTGCTTTTCCAGTGCTGCAGTTTTGCTGGTACATAAACGAGATTGATAATTAAAGTATTGCAAGCTACCCTGCCTTTGGGATGGGGTAGGATAGACGTATAATAAGAGAATAAATAAGGACAAAGCTATGGTGCTTTGTATTATTACACTTTTCCTAAGTGAAATATTAATGCTTTGCATTTCTATAGCAATTACATTGTTCAGAGAGCGTTTCAGTTATTACTGGAAACCCTTACAATGGCCCTGTAAGGCAGGCCAGTGTTGTTCTCATATTGCAGATGGATGGTTCAGAGTACCTAAGGCCACCTTGTGAGCGCCTGGCAGAAGTGAGATTTGAACCAGGGATCTCCTGGATCATAAAGCCCATAGCCATTAAGTTACTTCAGCTTAATAGGAAACCCTAGAGCAACAATATCTCATGGCTTAGAGAGGCTTGTCCAGATATAATAAAGGATATCCCATCACTATTTTATGACTTTCCACCTAAATCTGACAGAAAGCAGTGGCATTAAATAGTCTTAAATCCAGATTCTTCTATTTTCCTAGGTTGTGGGACTAGGTAATGTCCAATTTATTTACTTATTTATGTTATTTGTGGTCTGCTTTTCTCACTGAGACTCAAGGCGGATTACAGTGTAAGTCAATATGATCTACGGCTGGGACATTCAATAATACAATAGGGTATGGACTGCATAAATTTGGAAACAAGCAGAAAGCTGATACACAGCCAAAACAAAACAGAAGCAATTTAACATGACATACTGTCAGTCTCTTGACCATTTAAATCATGCTATGCAAAAGACTGCATGGAAGAGTCAGTAGAATGCAAAATAAAAAAACAACCTTGGAAGTAAAGATTCCTTATAAGCATCTACTTCGCATTTCCCCATTGGCTGAACACAGACTCCACTTGACCAATGAAGCTCCACACTTAGAGAGCTTGACACCAGCTCATGAACTGATCTCTGCTGAAATATTTCATCCTTTTAATTCCAGGTTTCTGTTTTCACTTTTAATGTCTAATTTGTGACCATTTGTTCTCTTACATCCTCTCTCCTAAAGACCCTCAACCACAAGGGGTGTGTGTGTGTCATAGAACAACCCCCTCTACCAGGAAGATGTGGGCTCATAGATCTCTTTGGAAAAGGGGAGCTCATAGAACAATCCCCTCTTTCCCTTGTGGGACTGGCTGGCTGGACAAACAAGAGCCAGCTACGAGCTGCAGTGCTGTGACTCGCTACTGGCCTCCGCGGGGGAGCCTTCTGACAGGTTCCTTTGCTCCCAAAGACTGGGGCAGGGTGGGGGAGGGAAGTGGCTGTCTGCCCCATTAACCCTGACAAGGGCTGGCCCAGGTGGCTGCCTCACCTGCCCCAGGCAGGTAATGAAGAAGCCCAGAGACTCACCTTCAACACCACCTTGCTCGACATGGCCACTCTCAGCTTGCCGCTGCCAGGTGCTGCCACCTCACCTGCTGTGGCTCCCACTGCTGGGCTCTTCACCTGGCTCTGCGGGGGGTGGCAGCGGTGGCTGTTTCCCCCTGGGCGCTCCTCCTTCTCCCCCTCAGCAGGTGTCTCTACTAGTACCACTGTGAAGTTGTTGGGCAGGATGGGGGACCTTTCCCTGCAGGGCAGCTGAGGGGGGAGCGCCCTGCCGAGCTGCTCCTTTGCCACCGCCTCCAGTCAGCCATGTGCTTCCTTCCTTCTCTTACCCCTTGCTTGGTGTGGTGGCGGCAGTGGGAAGAGCAACAGGAGGGTGACTTTTTCTTCTTTTTCTTCTCCCTCCCGGCTTGCCTCTCAGCCTGATACATCTCTTTGAAACCACTTCCTTACAGTACAGCCCTCCAGTAAAAAGCTCTCTTGAATAATTCAGTTTTGCATAGTTTGTGGAAAGCTAGGAGAGTGGGAGCTTCCCGATGACTTCAGGTAGACTGTTCCATAGAGTGGGGACTACCACTGAGAATTCACATGTACTGGCAGTTGTTGATTTTGCCCCTTTGCAGGGTGACACCTGCAGAAGGTCTTGTTCAAATGAGTGAAAGAGGGAGTTCCATAGATATGCCAGACCAAGGCCATGAAGCTGATAGCCAATACCTCAAATTTGAGTCCAGTAACTGATAAGTAGCCAGCGGAGTGACTGCAGAATGGGAGTAATCATTCTTCTCCTAACTCCTGATAATAACCGAGCTGCAGCTTTCTGCACCAACTTGAGTCTCCAAGTTAACTTAGGGGGGAGACCTATGTAGAGTGCATTACTGTAGTCAAGTCTCGATGTTATCATGGCATGGATCCAGGTGGCCAGATTTGTCATGTTGAGGTGTGTGTGGGGGTTTATCTTCCAGCTTAGACTGATGTTGTAGAAAACATTTTTGTAGCTTCTTTAACTTGCCTTTCTAGCAGAAGTGCTGGATCCAGTATAACTCCTAGGCTCTTAACTGAGTCTGCAAGGGTCAGATGAATTCCATTGAAACTGGGGGAGCACAATGTCCTTCAAGATCTCAGCCTTTTCAGTGAGCATCACTTCCATCACATCTGGGTTCAATTTGTTCTCTTCCAGCCATTTGACCACAGCTGTCAAGCAGTGACCTGAGATTTCTACTGCATACTGCGGTGATTTGGATAGTGAGATGTAGAGTTGGGTGTCATATGCATAGTGATTGCATCCAATTCCATAGCTACAAATGAGTTCTCTTAAAGGCTTTACAGAGAGGTTAAATAACATGGGGAATAAGAGTGTGCCCTGTGGAACCCCGCAAGATAATTTCTACTCTGGAGACAGCTGATTTCTGACAGGGACCCTTTGAGTCCATTCCATGAAAAACTATTTAAACCAGGCAAAGACACATCCTTTGAGTCCCACTTCTGCCTCCAAACACCTCAACATGATGGCATTGTCTACTGTATCAAAGGCTGCAGATAGAACCAGGAAGAACAATAATGAAGCATGGCGTTTGTCTACATTCAAATGGAGATCAACCACTAAAGCTACTAGAGTCATTTCTGTTCCATAGCCTGGCCTGAATCCAGACTGAAATGGGTTCAAGGCTCTAGCCAACCTGGAGTTGGTTAGCTATTGCCGTCTCAATCACTTTGCCCAGAAAGGGCAGATCAGAGGATGGGCAAAAATTGGCCATGTCGCTTTTGTCTAATGGTGGTTTCTTAATTAGTGGACATATAACTGCCTGTTTGACGGGCCAATGGAAGGTGCTCTGAGTTAGTGACTGATATACAATAGACATCAAGGGCTCATTTATGTGGCCTTTGCTTGATTTCAACAGACAAAATAGGCAAGGATCCAATGCACATTTATTTTATTTTAGTTATACTCTGTCCTCTCCACAAATGGGCTCAGGGCAGCTAACAACATTCACAAAACACAGCAAATCAATCACAAAACCATACAATCTTAAAAGAATCATTAAAATAATCCAGGCGCAGGCTACTTAAATAAATATTTGAGAGTCCATATATGGGCATAGCACATGGCCAGGGGCAGTCTCAGAAAAAGTGGTAGTCTTAGGTGGAAGAAGTAGGATACCCGCTGACACTCAGACAAAGGCCTGGTGGAACATCTCCATTTTACAGGCTCTGTGGAACTGTAACAGGTCCTGCAGGGCCCGGATCTCCAGTGGGGGAGCGTTCTGCCAGGCTGGGGCCTACCCTAGCCCTGGTTGAGGCCAGATGGATGTCCTTTGGGCCGGGGACTACCAGAATTTGCTTGTCTGCAGAGCGCAACACCCTGCAGGGGACGTAATGGAAGAGGCGGGCCCGCAGGTATGCAGGTCCCAGTCTGTGAAGGGCTTTAATCAACAAGGTTAACACCTTGAACCGAATCCAGACCTCCACTGGGAGCCAGTGCAGCTGGCACAGCACAGGATGAATGTGCGCTTGGATTGGTGTTCCAGTAAGGATGTGTACCGCTGCTTTCTGGACCAGCTGTAACTTCCAAGTCAGGCCCAAGGGCAGCCCAACGTAGAGTGAGTTGCAGTAGTCTAGCCTGGAGATGACCATTGCATGGATTACTGTAGCCAGGTCCCAGGGTGAAAGACAGGGCACCAGTTGCCTGACCTGTTGAACATGAAAAAAGGCAGACCTGGCAATGGTCGCGACCTGGGCCTCCATTTAAAGTGTGGCATGCAAGGTCACACCCAGGCTCCTCACTGTCAGCGAAGATTTCAATTGCATCCTGTTGAGGGTTGGGAGCTGGGTCCCCAGCTCAATCGCCCCATGACCCAGACACAGAACCTCCGTCTTCAGGAGATTCAATTTCAGGCGACTCTGATGTAACCATACCATCACAGCCTCAAGACCCTTTGCCAAGGAATCTGGAGTGAGATCAGACTGGCCATCCATCAGCAGATAGAGCTGGGTGTCATCTGCATACCGGTGACAACCCAGCCCAAAGCTGCGAGCTAACTGGGCAAGGGGGCGCATATAGAAGTTAAATAGGATCGGGGAAAGAATCATCCCCTAAGGGATGCCTCATACCAAAGAATGGCGAGTGGACATCTGTTCCCCGAGTGCCACCCTCTGTCCCCGATTGCAAAGGAAAGAGTTCAGCCATTGCAGGGCTGTCCCACGAATCCCCACATCGGCAAGGTGATGGGTCAGAAGATTATGATCGGCCGTGTTGAATGCCTCTGTAAGATCTAAAAGTATCAGCAGTGCCGACCTGCCACAATCCAGGTGTTACCACAGATCATCTGTGAGGGCAACCAGAGCCATCTCCATACCATGGCCAGGCCTGAAGCTGGACTGGAATGGATCCAGGATAGAGGCATCATCCAGGTATACCTGCAGCTGTTCCGCTACCACCCTCTTAATTACCTTATCCAGGAATGGAAGATTAGAAACTGGGCAGTAATTGTCTGGATCAACAGGATCCAGTGATGGTTTCTTTAATAAGGGCTGCACCACTACCTCCTTCAGTGAGTCTGGGAAAATCCCAGAACTCAGAGAAAGATTAATGATGTCAGTTAATGGTACCCAAATCCCAGCACCACCAGTTTTCACAGGCATGAACTTGCCATATGTGTGCTGGAGCAAGATGGGGAGAATTCAGCAATACGCAAATGCCTGTGGTGTGGCATTCATTCATTCATTCATTCATTCATTCATTCATTCATTCATTCATTCATTCATTCATTCATTCATTCATTCATTCATTCATTCATTCATTCATTCATTCATTCATTCAGGAACTTTTAGTCCACCTTTCTCTACTTAATGCAGACTCAAAATTGCTTACAATGTCAAAAATTTTGAAAGTGAAGGACTCTGCAATGTCTCTTTGCACAGAGCACAACACTAATCCAGCAACCAAACCGGCCGGTTTCCTGTCTGCCCTTCCTCTTGTGCTCTACTGCTGTCTCTTTGTTTACCAAGATTGCTGTTCTCAGGGATTCACATTTCATCTGGCTCACTTCTTTCTCTTTCTACTTCTTTGGCAGTTAAGGGCAAGATGCACTCGCAGTGACCGCTCTCCATCCTTGCCTAGATGTAGCTAGATCACTCATTCTTCCTTTATTATCCTAGTATGTAGTTCCTTAACAACAAAGGGCTTTTACTTTTTAAGCAACAAGCCTCTTATAGACTTTGTTCCTGAGGCAGTACCCCCATCTTTTGGTTGTGCAAAAACAAGCTCCAAACTAAAAACAACAAAAGAAAACCATTAAATACCACAAATAATAACAATTGGTTACATAACAGTTCTTCCTTTGATGGAAACAGCACTGAAGAGATGTGGGTAAGCTGGTTCCCTTTATCTACAGCAAAGGACCTCAACCTTGTTAAGCCTGTGGGCAATTTTGGAATGTTTAAAATAAATAGACACTACCACAAAATAGCTGCCATGCATGGCGGGGTGGGGGAGGGGTCTATCCCTAACCTTCCCCATACATATTTTTAAAATAAAATTTTAATTAAATGAAACTTTCAGAGGGAAAAAATTAAGATTTAATTTTTTTGTAAGGGGCTAAGAAAACAATAGTCAAAAGAAAGAGTAGAAACAAAAATAGTATTAGGACAAAAGAGGAAAACAAGAAGGAAAAATGAAAAGGGATAAGGAAGGAGTATGGAAGATGTGAGGAAGCAGGGCACATGCCATGGTGCCCGTGGGTGCCACATTGGGGATCCATGGTCTACAGCAGCTAGAGTAGTGATCAGTTTATGGAGACAAGCTCAATCAGTTGGGACTCTCCACAGTGTTAAGAAATATTTGTAAGATGGGTTTCATGTTCGTTGCCACCTACTGGTCGAGATGGAAATACTGTTTTTGAGAAAGGATGGCTGAGCTTGTTACCAGGGGGTGGAATACTGCCCTCTCAGAACGGTTTCAGGACAGGAAAATGACACAGGGAGAGGGAGGCTGAAACCCCTACTTCATGCACACCATAATCCCAGTCTGAATGTAATCTATGGTTAGGGTGTCAGACTAGGATCTGAGACACTCAGGTTTGAATGCCCACTCTGGTGTGGAAGCTCACTGGGTGATCTTGGGCCAGTCACACTTCTTCAGCCTAACCTACCTCACAGAGTTGTTGTGAGGATAAAATGGGCAAAGGGAGAATGACGTAAGTGGCTTCGGGTTCCCATGGGGGAGAAAGGTGAGGTATAAATAAAGTAAGTAAACAAACAAACAAATAAATATATAAATGATAGGCTTGGGCTGTTTTCCAAGAGCCTAGCTGAAGATCTGCATACTGTGACAAAAATACAAGCCAGTTATTCCTTGGCAATTGCTGGTGTGACCTCCAAATATTACAATAGTAATTTATCATTTCTCAATCCCCAGGAAATGTTTGATGAGCACACTTCACCATTACTGTAATTTAGTATGTGCAGACAGAGTAATTCTAGACTCTGTGGACATATTAGGGTGTCTCAGGCATATTGTACAGTTAATTAAGTACGCAGAAATAGGAAAAGAAAGTATTGAACAGCACAAACTTGGCTTATGCCTGCTGGAACATTTGGGCATTTGTGCATCCACTAGTTCCTCTGTTCAATGACATATGCTGCTATTCTCTATTGGAACACTACTATAATTGACTTAAATCATGGAAGAAACAAAGCAGTAAGAATATTCCTCAAGTAGCTATTTGAAAAACAGCACTCATTAATATTAGCATCTATATGAATGGTAATCCATAAAGGTTATGGCTTTTTTATCTGTGAAAAGGAAGAAATTTTAGATTAAAGGAAGGGGAATGCATAGAAGGATTCCATGGAAGATTTCAGCATGCGCAACCGTTTTGCACAAGTGCAAAAATTGCCCCTCACCATCTGCTTATGCTCAGTGAAAATGATAGTATCTCTACTATCTTTTCTGCATGTACAAGACATAGCACAAGGTATTTCTTCTAATAAAATTCCAAAATTAAACTAATTGAATTATCTGTTGTACACCCACACATACACTGTTAGTTTATTAAAACTATATGTCTGGGAATGTTGTTCTCCTATTCCCCCCTCCCCCCCCACACACCAACCCCACAGCTGCAGGTATGGTCTCCAGGCTGGGCAGCACCAACTCTGTCAGTACTAGGAGTGTCACACCACTATATCCTCCTGGCAGCAAGAGGGGGACCCGGAACTCACCAGGGTGGTCTTTGTTGCATGCGAGCAAAGTGCACGTGAACTCCTGGGCCAGCAGCGGCCATGTTCCTGTGTTTTGTGTGCAGCCAATTCAACCTGTTTGGGGCAAAAATTGACCCATGTGAAGTGTGGGACCGTGCCCACTGCCGGCAAAATGACATCATTTAAGGAAGTGATGTCATTGCACCTTGCTGGGAGAGCACCCACTGCATGCTTGCCTGGGTTGCCTACCAGTGGCAGGTGATTGCCAGTGATTGACAGCCAACAGGGCAAACCTCTGGGAGATTGCCTGCCATCAGCTGGCAACTGGAAACCCTAGTCAGTACCTCATCTGCAGGCACCTCCACAGAGCCCCAAGTCACCTTCCCCATTGAGACAGCCACTGCCGACACCCATGCACAACTCTATGCACCAGCCTCCAGATGACTCACCTTTCTCCTGCAGTAGCCCAGGCAGCTCAGCCTCAGCCAGGCCCACAGGAGGTTGTTGGCAGCATGAGCAGGGTAAGCACAGGCCCCAGGTCACCAAGGAGCCACTGGAGAATTTTCAGAAGCAGCAGGGGGGAGCCAGGCAGAGAACAGAGCATACACCCTGCTCTGAACTCAGATGGAGTGGGTGGGGCCAGGAATCTGCAGAGTCTACCCAGCCCTCCCATTGATAGAAGGTGTCATGTCTGTGCCCCATCCATGCCATGATTTTATGCTGATGGTGTTCTGAACCACTGTTTCATGGTATAACTTGATGTCATATTGCCAAAGCCATAACTGTGTTGCTTTCACAGGCTTATTGAAGTTGCAGGTGTGTTATCTAACGGACTGCAGAAGCTCTCAGTGCTTCTGACCTTGTACACTGCTCACTCCCATACACTGCCATGTTTTAACTTTGATCTCCTGCTTTCTCGGTGTCTAGACTTGATAGTACAAATATGTGAGACATTCTCAGGACGGGTTTGTGCCAAAAGTCCTGCTTTACTGATGGGAGGGAGAAGGAATAAATGTGTGTGTTAAGAGGAAGGGTTTTCCCACATGTTGCCATTCCTGTCAACCTGTTCTTACTGCTTAGTTGCTTACCTTGCTTCTGAGTAATTCTATGGACATATGTGTGGAAATGATCAGATTCCTGAATAAAACCTTCTAACCAAGAGCCTAGATTCTTGCTGTGATGGTACAGGGGTCTATCTGCCATTGCCTGTCATCCATAGCCTGACATTAGGGCCACTCAGGGAAGCTAGGTGAGGATTGGGAGGAAACTTAGGCTGATGGGGAAAGGGGAATCCTTTAAAAGTAAAGGTTGTGCAGGTTGAGGCAGAAGCACAGGGAGAGGCAGATGAGGTGTGCTGTCATTTTCGGGGCAGGAGAAAGAACAAGGTGGTACAACCCCCTTCCCTGCCCACCCGAGGATACCTACCTGGGGAAGCAGGCAGGATATCAGATGGTTGGGTGGGGCTGCTGGTGAGGGAGGAGCCTCACACTATATTAAAGGGCTATATGTTGCAGTGTGTTGTGCTACTACTTGTGCAAGCAGAATTGTTCTAAGGACATTTTTCTTTCAGTTTACTTATGCTGGATTCAATTCAATGATCTTAATATGGTACCAGCCAACCTCCATATGGCTCTGTGCATAAAATTAAATCTAGCATGTATTATTTGCCATGTGTAGGGCCCAAAACAACCTGGGACTAGGCTGTGGTGGGTGACCTCCCTCTGGCAACTTTTGTTGCCTGCCACTGCTCAGAGCAGTGGTGGGAGAAATATAAACAAAAATGACATTGTTGCATCCACTGTATCATCACTTTTAGGAAAACTCAGGAGTGATGTCATGGTGCACATAGCATCAGAACCCACCATGTGCCCTCCCCCCACTCCCAAGACATGGCCTGGGAACCCTAGTTGGGATAAACCCATGGGGCATGGCTACCATAAAGTCCTGAGACTTTATGGTACTGTCCTGGCACACAGTATGCACAGTTAAGTCCAATGTTAGTACAAAACACCAGAGATAGCAGTTTCCTTCTTCAAATGTACCTCAATGGCACCCCTGTTGTAAGAAAAGTTTGATGCATCATTTACTATAGTTATTAAAATTACCATTTAGCCAGTATGCAGAAAAATATTCCATAATATTAATTTCCCCTGGCAGTCATTTTTAGTTAATTACATGGCAAATTAATTTATGTTTTGTGTGCTTAGAAACTCTTGTGAGAATATTCTTTCAGTGATCAATAGATTTCATGCACAATAGTTGCATACTGTAATTTAACAATAGAAGTTTGACATACTAATTTCTTAGATATTGCTAGTCCAGATTCCTTAATAGGAAGCACCTCTCCTAATAACTGTATTCTTATGACAGCAAAACACCAAGCCCAACTATGAACAAAAGCTATTTGTTTAAAGGCAGAATAAATCCAGCTTTCCTTCTATCCAATAGCAGCATCTATAGTGGCTAACATTGGGCTAGGACCTCTGATCCACAAAACTCACTGGATGCTCTTGGTCCAGTCATCATTTCTCTGCTTTACCTGCCTCAGAGAGTTCTTGTGAGGTTAAAAAGAGGGGGTTGCATATGCTACGTTGAGCTCCTTGAAGAAAGGGTGGGATAAAAAAATAAACAAATGGCAACTCTATATTCAAGAAAGTGAGCCTCATTGGTGAAGGACTTTAAAGGTAAGCAGTAGTACCCTGAATTGGACCTTGCAACAAATTGGCAACCAGTGGAGAGATTGCAAAGGAGAAATTGCAAAGTGGTTGTAATATGCTCCCAGGTGTTACCCCTGGACAACAGAGGTGCTGCCACAGTTTGGATCAGTTGAAGTTGCTGAGTAGTCTTCAAAGGCAGCATCACATTACAATAGTTGAACTTTAAGATTAATGTAGCATGGATCAACAAGGCCTGTAAGTGTTACATCATTGTTACTGTGATTATTTGCAGAACACAAAAATACTCAGGTCTTGTGTATTACTCAGATACTCAAACAATACATTGTTTATGGGTCAATCCCATATCCTGTTGACCAGATGTGTGCTGAAAGTTACATGGTAAAACTTTATTGCCAGGTGTGTGTACATGGGTGTCAACAAGAATCTCCCAGTGCATGCCTGGTTGACAGGGCTGGAGGTGAACCCATAAACAATGTATCATGTAGGTTCTCATACTGATCACACACATTCATAGTATAACCCTCTAGGTGGGGCCTGGAGATCTCCTGGAATTACAACTGATCTCCAGACTACAGAGATCAATTACCCTGGAGAAAATGGCTGCTTTGGTGGATGGGCTCCATGGCATTATATCCCACTGAGGTTCTCACCTCCCCAAACTCCACCCTCCCCAGATTCTATCCCCCAAATTTCCAGGAATTTCCTTACCTAGAGCTACCTAGAGCGGCCTTCCCTTTATGTGTGGGGTTCAGGTGTCTCCCTGATCTTGCTGCCTGCTTTTCCAGAGCATTGAAGCCTCTGCGCCTGCTCTGTAAAGCTGCCTGTCTTCTGATAGTGACAAGTCTCTGTCCCTGCCTGCTTTGCAAGAGAGAATTTTAATAGTATTTAATAAACTCTTCCTCTGCTTTGCCTGAAAAGTGGTGGGAATTGCTCCTAGGGTGGCAGAGAGGGAGAGCCCTGAAAATGTCATTCAAAGGAGATAGAAAATAAACTACAGCATGAGTTTCTGCTCTTGAGCCTTGAACTCTGTTCCCTTGAAGGTGTGGAAGCAAATCCTCTGTCCACATTCCATGGGATGAGCAGTATTAAAAGGACTGTATTAGTGAATCACAAATTGTTTATGGAACAGCTGGTTTCTCTATCTATATAATACAAGGGAAATCATATAAAAATAAGGTCAACAGTAAAAAACCAGACGTAACCCTACGTGGCAAATTGAAACGAAGAGCTTAGTATAATTAGGAAATGATTAGACATCGATGTCAGCTTCTGCCACTAGATGCATTAAGTAGGATTTTAAAAGGAATGTAACCTACATTGCAATAAGATCTGTGTAATCATTAACCTCTTAGAATTTTCAAAGCCATTTGTTGTAAAGGACTGTTTCTTTTACACCTTTCCATCACTGTGGTTTTAAAAGTCTTCCTTTTAAAGTTGACCCCAAATAAAACTCAATATGAAACTTATTAGAACTTTCTCCTGAGAACTCATATTCCATGTAGATGACCAGATCTTATGCTTTTCCAAGTAGTGACAGCAACTTGGTAACTGAACACCAGATGCCAGGGCTCTTGCATGCCCATCCGTTGTGTGCATTGAAGCCCGCTTGACTGGGATGCATAGCTTTATTGTAAGAATTGCCAGAATGGGGAGATGGGGGGAAGGTATTCAAATAAAAAAAATGCAGGAATATTTGAGTACTACGTTAAAAAAAATCCTGAATTTTAAGAATTATGAATTAAATGAGGGAAAAGATACTACATAGCCAATAGCTATTTTCACATTCCAAACCTGTCTTTTGTAGACCACCTCCTCTCCTGAAAGAAACTTCTTAGGATTTTTTATTCTCATATGGCTGAAGCCATCTCCTATCCATCCTTTGCTTCTTGTGCCAGCTCAGTTTCCAATTAATGTCACGTGTGTGTGTGTGTGTAAAGTGCTGTCAAGTCATAGCTGATGTATGACACCCCCCACTGGAGTTTTCAAGGCACGAAATTAACAGAGGTGGTTTGTCATTGCCTACCTTTGCATAACAACCCTGATCTTCACTGGTGGTCTCCCATCCAAGTATTAACCGGCACCAACCCTACTTAGCTTCTGAGATCTGATGAGATTGAACTAGCCTGGGCCATCCAGGTAAAGGCAATTAATGTGATAGCCCTCTATACTTGATTTCCAAAGTAACATGTACATTCTCTATAGATGGCCAGCTAAATAAGTGCAAAGGGTTCTTGTATATCAAATGCCAGATCACTTAAGACTATCAAGACTATTATGTTGATGCAATAGACAAAAAGTAGTAGTTGCAAAACACCTTTATTCACATTAATCAAAAGCTACAAAAAAGTGAGTGTGCAGGAAAAAAAAATAGGAAATCAAAAGAAAAAGATGACTGAGAATCATTTACAATTCTTTACTTCTGTTCGCAAAGTCTTAAATTACACAAGAAATAATTAGTTTAGAAAAAATATTGTAAACAGCGATATTGGCATAAGCAAAATCCACAACAAGAAAGAAAATCCTTTTATGGGTGTGCCGACCAAAGCAAGCTTTTGAGCTCATCAGGCCTCTTCATCTGGCTAGATGTTACAAAAGTTAAAAAGTGAAGGAGAAAAAAAGCAGATTTTCCATATCAAGATCTTAAAACCTGTTTTGTCAGCTTTTGGTGTTAGATGCTGACTGGCTCACAGTTTAATTGCCATGGTGGTTAGTTTACAGCACTTGCATTCTGGGAAGAAGAAACAAATAATGGAGGTTCTTCTCATTTGGGAAAAAATACAGTCTAGAAGGTCCAAACCATTACTTAGCTTAGGACATGCTTGGTGCAAAAAAGATCTCATGTTGTGCACACATGTATAGCTCCTCTCCTTTTAAAAATGCCAAATTCCTCCCCAGATCATTTTTTTGGGGCCTTGTTCAGCCCAATCAATTGAAGCAGACTCTTTTTTGGGGTGTGGTGGTTAACATTCTGACTGATGAAGAATATTATGAACTTGAAAGTTTGCTCACCTATTTGTGACTTATAAAAGTATTATGCTACTTTTAATTAAAATTGCTCCTTCGAATCAGTGAGCCACCCCTGAAGAATGTAAGGCTGTAAAGTAAGAAGAAGGTGACAATATTAATGTGGCCATAATGATACTTTCAGGGTCAGTGCATTAAGCCCTGTCCCCAAGCTGTCTAACAAGATTGGTATTTAGATCCATCACAATTCACAAGTGCATATTTTCAAAATAGCATTTAGTAGCTTTTCAAAATACACTCAGTTAGGACAATAATCCTGTTGTGCTTTTATAGTTTACAACAAAAACCTTTTCAACTCTAACAAGAATTCCTTAATAGCACTCTCAATAAGCTATCAATAGGATGCTTATGCTTTATTATCTCTGCTGCTGAGCAAGTGCCATTTTAGATTCTCAGGTTCACATCCTTCCATATAGTTTTCTTAACACAGAGAATCATTCTGCTCTGAAAGAACCAGCACCTTGTGAAAAAAGTTGGAATGTTCAGTTGTTGAATCTGCCATTGGCACAAAAAAAACAAAACCAAAACAACTGTATCTGTCATTAGGGCTTTTGGAATATTGGAGAGAGGAGAACTGCAATTGAGCAGGGAGAGAGAGGGGAGAATAGAGAGACTAGGGGCATGAGAGCAAAGCCAGGAGTATACCTGAGGTCCTGTCTGAGTGGTGAAAGGAAACCCCTGAGCTGTGTGGGGACAGAATTGCTGTAGGGGGAACGTGTGACTGGGAGCCAGATGTATAGAATCTTTGTGGGAACAATGTAGCCTTGAGTTGCCTGGGTAAGACTGTGGCACCAAGCAGGACTCTGCAATGAAAATCTAAACTCTCTCTGTGTGTTTGTGTGTGTTAGTAGGGAAAGAAGGACTTTGAAGTAGTTGAGAGTATCAGCTATATGTGAAAAATTCCTTATCCTTATGGATTAAAAAAAAACCTTCAATATTTGCTTGGGTTTCTACAGTCTCATCCCAGATCACTATACAAATTAACAGCGGATTTTATGTGCCACACAGGCATAATGCAAAAGCCCCATCGTTAAGGGCATCATTATATGTGAGAAAAAAGTGAAACTGTTTGGCTTGTATATGGCTGTACTTGTAGACTAAAGCCCTGCTTCCCTTGGGAGCTCATTTTCATCTCTCCAAAGCGCTCAACTTTTAAAGGAGGCTCTTTGAATGAAACCCAGCAGCTATATTGCCTACAGACCACAGAGCCTTGAGTGCTGCCACTTCATAAAGCTAAAAGTATCAATCCACCAATGTTTTACCTTTAAAAGAATTACAATTGATTACATAACACGGCTAGAATGGAAGATATTAGCCAAAGTATCCATTTACCAAAGTATCCATTTATACAGCAATGTGGGGACTGGAAGGACCTGTTTTTAGAAAAACATACAAAAGCATAATGCCAATCATTATTATTACTCACAATCAGATTCTGAATAACTGCAAGACCATGCAGAGAAGCTAATAACTTGTCCCAAATGTGAGACAAAAGAAAGTTACTTTCTCATTGTCCCCTCCCTGAAATCAGCCTTGGCTACAGGGAACAGTAGCAACAATTTTGATATAAGTAGTTCCCCAGGGCGTGCTATAGAGGAAAACAACAGATTATTATGGGCACTATTTAGAATTAAACTGTGTTGTATATATATTCCTCATAATAAAAGAAAGCATGCAACATATTGCAGATCAGCCTCACCAGCCGCTCAGCAATCCAAAAACTAAGTGGATTTTTCACCAGTGAAAAACACTGTATCTGATCTTGCCTCACCACTGCAGGTGGGGTTGCAGAAGAGCATGGCTCATGAAGAGGATCTTAACTAGTGGAGCCAGCAGCCCCGTATAATCTAAGGTCTTATAGGTAAGAACCATCACTTTGAGTTGTGTCTAGTGATGATCTTTCAGCATCTGTGTGATATGATCCCTGTATCCATCTGGCTGATACATTTTGGACCAATCAACATTTCTGGACAATTTTCTAAATTAGATGTTATCAAAGCATGGATCATCATAGCCAGATCATGTTTTACACGAAAGAGCCATAATGTCTACTCTCCAAAGCAGACATTTTCTCCAGGGGAACTGATCCCTGTGGCCTGGAGATCAGCTGTAATTCCAGGAGAATTCCAGTTACCACTTGGAAGTTGGCAAACCTAGGCACAGCCTTACTTTAGTATATTTTCAGAGCTGGATCAAACAAGAAACTTTAGTACTATAAAATTTCAGAATAGCACCTATGGTTCTTAAAACTGTGGATCTAGAGACTGCTAAGTAAGCCATCCAAGGCAGAGTTTCACTAAAGTTTTCCTCAAGTTATTTAAAACTGCTGCATTGGTCCATTGGGATGACACCTATAGTCCACTTGAATTTATAAGATCTTTTCTTAAAGACCATCAGTTTGGTCTTAAAATAGTTATTATTTACGGCCTCTTCTTTCCAAAAGTTGCCTAGATTTTGTAGCAACCTTTTGAGGCCAATGCATATAAAGGACACTAGAACCATATTGTCAGCATATGAAAGTACTGATATTTTGCAGGAGCCTAAAGAAGGTGGAACAAACTCAGGGCCTCAGAATGATCTCAGAATGATGTCGTTTAAGTATAAATTGAAAAGCAGTGAGGCCAAAACATGCTTCTGTTTTACCCCTCTGGTAACTGGAATCTCCTCAATTAGTAAGCCTGAGGTGCCTGTAGCAGTCAAGCCATACCCTCATACTATTAAAGAAGCTTATGAATATGGACATATCATAAGCCTTTTCCCCATGCGCTTCAAGCACATGACTCATTGCCTGGCTAGGCACAATCAGTTCTCAACTCTGGCTGGAGATGAAATATTACTGGAATGTGAGTCATAAGGCAGGAGAGGCTTGCAGCCCCACACCCTGGAGATGTGCATAGATGTAAAGACAAAAGGTTTTCCAGGAGTTCCTGAATTAATAACCCACACCCTGCTGATCTTCCCTCTCCCTAACCAGAATTAGTCAGGGACCTGATAAACTCTTCCCCTCCACTAATCATGGGTAATCACTCTTTTTACCTTTAGTTTCACCCAGGAAGGTATAATCAAACCTTTCCCATTTTATTACCTCATCCCTGGAGACAGCCATTAAGCTATTGTTTTTGGTCAGAACAGAAGACATGATCTTGCCCTAGGGTATGTTCTCCAGTATAATTGCACTGCTCTGCCATGTCCTTTTTGTGTGTGTCCAAGATCCTATGCACACCCTCAGGTGCATGTCTGAGACTCCTTCTTCTTACCGCAAAGCGCTGGTCGTTCAGCTGCTACTCCCTATGGATGTCCTCTATCTTCTAGACTGGTAAATATCACCTAATCCTGTATGCCTCTCCATTTTCCTCTCTGTTTTCTAGCTAGCGCTGTGTGTATGTTGTGTGTGCTTTCCCATGCGTTTGCTTTTACTACCCCTTTAATAAAAAAACATTCCTGTTGATCTCCCACCTGGTTCTTTCAGAGAGGTCTCTAATGGAACAATCCTTGTATACATAGGTGGAGATCCTGCAAGCCCCCCCCTGTTATTGCTTCTTCTTGTACTCTAGTTCCCCCCAACTCACAAGAAGACACCTCATTTAAGGTAACAATGTTCACCCTTATTTTAGCAAAGATGTTGGCGTGAAGTTCCTGTAGTAGGAACGGTAGGCATTGACTGATGTTTACAACTGCCAATTTCTGCTAAAGCCATTTTCTATCAATTGAATCAAAGGCTGCTGTTAGATCTACAAAAGCCTTCATGCTTTGTAGAGCAAGGTGGTAAAGAATTAGGCAATGGGTGATCGTCCTGTGTCCTTTCCCTGCTTCCTCAGAGTGAATAACATGGTTGGTAGCCTCCCAATGCTCCAACTTGTGCAGGAGATATTTACTACACAGTTTGGAGGCTTTATCCAGCAAACTTATCGGGCAGTAGTTATGAGGGACTTTTTTACTTCCCTTTTTAAATACTGGAATACTGGAATACAATACTCAGTTTCCGCCCTGAGGGAAAAACACCAGTTAAGTTAATCCAAGTAAACAGCTTAGCTAGAATGGGCATTCACCTGCCCAGAAATAATTTAAACATCTCAGGAGGGATCAGTCCTTTCCAAGGAACTTGCCAGAGGAGAGAGAAGAAATATGGCTTCTGATCTTGGGCACTGCGAAGGGATGGCATTGTGATAAGAGAGACAGATCTAGAAGTAGTGTCTGCCTCACTGCCTCATTCTCCAGAATGGAAAGGGTCTTGAATACATGGCTGTAGTGAGCCTGCCAGTCTTTTGAAGAGATCTGAGTTTCCAATAAAGGGAGGATCTGTGTAAACCAAAGGAAATGAGTTCCCAAAAGTGAGACTCCCTGTTTTCTTGGACTGCCAGTCCTAATTTCTGCTACTGCAGTTTAGAGTGGTCATGCTTATTCTTCTTAAGGAGCTTCTTATAGGTTGACCTTAAAGAGATGAGATGACTGATAGATGTTGCTTTCTTATGGTGATGATGATTCTGTTGGATATAGTGTACTAGCTCTTTCCTCTGCAATTCTGATCAAACCCCTCTTTGCGAAAATGAGCTGTAATTTTAGAATCTGTTAGAGAGCAGAGGTTTGATGAGTTGGGTTATGCCTTTAAAGCACTTGATGAGCAGTTAGCTCAATACAAATGAGGAATGTTTTGGATAGTCTTACATTCACTAAAGCGAATGGAAGGTTTCTGAACATGTGTTCAGTGTTTGATAAAGGGGGGAAAAAGAAGGAAAGTTCCATTGCATCGTTTGTCAATCTTTTCCCCTGGGCATGGGATTATGCCTAAACAAGTCATATTACTAATTGAATTCAATGTAAAAGAAGCAGCATGGATTCTAAAAACTCATGATTGCCAAGGTTAGTAGCATTGTTTTATCTGTTACATTATTATGCTGCCCATTTTATCCTCACAACAACCCTGTGAGGTAAGTTAGAGGAGTGGTTATTAGTCCATTTTCATGGAGATACAACCATGGCAACAAGCAGGAAATGTGAGGGGATAAGAATGGGGTGGGTGTGGAGAGGTAGGTGTTAGGGATGGTGTGATGTCACTTCTGGGAAAACCAGGGAGTGATGCCCATCCACTCTAAGAATCCCTCCAAAACATAGAATTTCTAGCAATTGCTAGAAAGGTGTGATGTAACTTCTGGGTTTTTGCAAGAAGTGACATCTGGTCCAAAATCTAGATACTGAGCATATTTTCTTGTAAGGACATCATACTGAGTTCAATAGGACTTATTCACAACATTTTCAATTAAACAGAAACTCCTTCTAAAACTATTGGAATTTTCTCATTGAATTTAACATTTTCCAAAAATGTATCCTCCTCTGTCTTCTGGACTCAGGAGTTAATTTTAAAAAGTATGTTTAATACTGACTAATTTGAGTATGTACACACAAAAAGCTAGTCCTTTGAAAATTATAGATTGTAGCTGTATACTTTTTTTCCCATGGAGAATTTGTGTCAAGCATTGCCCTATTGATTTGCATCAGTTTTAGCAACATCAATATCCTTCCTCAACCTGTTTCATACAACAGCTTCCTGTGGGACTTTGGACCATGTCATTATTTGAACTGAATCTTACTTGTTTAAAATCAGGTAGCTTATAAAATCGAATCCAAAAATACTAAAAAAATTAACCATGCCCATTCAGAGGGGAGAGGGGATGTTCTCATTCCAGTCTTAAAAATAGCTAGATAAATTGGCTTTTCAAAGAGGATGTGATTTGGGAAAGAAAAACTGCAGCCTAGAAGTGAACAGTGTTGCACTGAAAAAGCCAAGAGTTATTGCACTGGGTAAGTGTCAGATCTCTAACTGGATACCCTATAGTAGAGAAGAACTGTCCACCTTCTAATTCTCCAAAAGCATTTGAGTGAGTTACCAAAAATGTGTCACCTTTTGTAGATGCTGCTAATGCTTCTTTGGAGGTTAGCTGACAGAGACCTCTGAAAAGTAATCTCTCTCATAGCAGGTCTGTTTTGAGTTGCCTTCAAGGGCAAGAATGTAAGTGAGGATCCATCCTTGGTGACATCAGGGGGCTGTTTTGTGTGAATTTGCCAAACCAAAACAAACGAGTCAGGCTAAATGTTTACTTTATTCTTAAATAAAGGGTCCTGTGCATTACTCTCTGTACTTACTTGCTTTGCCTCTCAAGCCTTTTATATGGTTGCCCTTGATGTTTGTTGTTCATTGCCATCCATGAACAGGGACTCATGAACACTTATGAGCATGACCTGTTCATGAACATGTTTGTGGGGGCCAGCAGGCTCTCCTCCAGCCATTATCCAAGTTTGGTCAAGATCCCTACCGCATCACTCCCAGAAACCTGACCTGAGCAGGCACCAGGAAAGGTACCAATAATAAATAATAGCTTGGCCCAGAGCCTGGCAGCGGCCCTGGATCCTGAAGGGGTAGATCCCTATCCCACTACACACAAATAAAATTCAAGTTCCAATGCACTCTATCAAAATGCCAACAGCAACTGTCTCTCTCTCTCCACTGTCTGCAAACTAAGCCAGAGCTGGGAGCCCCCATCCCCCGTGCTCTTTGCTCCCTTGTAACAAATTTGGAGCTCCACACTTGAAAGGAAGACCTGCCTATCAAGCTAAATTGGGCTCAGATTGGGGTTTCCAGGGCAACAGCAGGAGTTCAGACAGAGTTCAGACAATCCCTGCTCAAGTTGCCAAGGGAATTGATTGCAGGTGCCAGACTGTCTGGCTTGATGAACAGCAACAAATGAGGCTTGCAATGACCACCTGTTCATTTAGAATGGGGCCCCACGAACAGCTTGTTCGTGGACAGCAGATTGGGCTGTTCATGGCTTTTTTTTGTTTGTATTGTTGTTCATACCCATCTCTATTCATGACTGAAGACCTCATGTTCCACTCTGAGCCATTGTTTTAGAGAGCTGGCTGCTAATGCATAAACCCAGATGTCTGGCTTAGTCCACAGAACCCAAGCTTCACAAAGTACATATTGCTTTTGAGTCTGTAGGTTACCTTGTTTCAAAGTGACCCTCATATATATCATGAGCACTTTAACTATCCCATCACTCTCTAATGCAAGAGTGATCATTTGTGCTAGACCCAATAAGCAAATTAAACTTTGCTTGATATAAAACCCAGGCTTGAATAGGCTTCTGGGGAAACCATAGCTAATTCACAAAGTTAATGACTTAACCTCACAATTCTCTGATGGAAAAATATATATTAGTAATTTTGTGCATTCCTGCTGCCTCTACTCTTCAAAAAGCAAATTACCCCCTGGTTCCATGCTGCTACTTAACTCATTATCGGCTAATCTTAGACAGACAGTCCTTTTATTCCCCATTCTATGGTGATGCGTGGAAGTTCAAAGATCTAGTTTCTGTTAGCCTCATGGTGACAGATAACCAGAACATTATTTGCCAGACACAATCTGAGCAAAGACTTTGAAATGCTTAGGATTTAAACTATTAGAAGAAAAAAAATATTCTGACTACTCTTATAATACAGAAGACAATAAAAGAGTTAATTACATTGCATTTTTTCCTAGTGCAAAGAGAAGGATAGTGAATAGGGAGATTTTTGGATAGGACTTACATGGTTAAGAATGTCAAATATGGATGAAAATTATTGTAATAATTTTTGAACAGAAACAGCTGTAGTAGGTTATAAAACCAAAGCCATGGAGATGATCTAAGATGGGTTGTTACCTGCTTCACTGCTGCTGATACCCTTTTAATTATTCCTGCCAAAAGCAGGTCATAGACTGCTAGAAGAAAGTCTAAATGATTTGGTGGAATTCTGCTTAGTATGATTAGGCAGTTGGCATCAATTAACTTAAAAGCCCAAGATTAAAATACCAAATGGCTAAGCACACACTTGGAAGCTTCTAGAAAACAATTAAGTAAATACAATAACCAGTACTTTTATTAGCATCGCGTGTTTAAACAAAGAACACCTTACAGGATATCTGAAAAGCCTCAAATTAATAACTGGCTTCAAAAGGAACACAGCTATTCTTAACTCTCCAGGTTGTAGCTGTTCCGCTGTGATGTGCACACATACATTTTTCTAGCGAATGAGAATTCAGGATATGCCTTCATCAGTTTCCAATTTTGTTTTTACTCATGTACCCTGAATTAACTATACAGCACACATTGTATTAGTAAGGCAATGAATATTGATGTTTCCTAGAATTACTGTGAAAGGGGAATGCTGAACAGCTTGCTCCCATAATGTGCAAACTTTATCTCCTTTCAAAGGATTATTCTGAGTTCACAGATCTGTTCTGCAGTTATTTGTTAACTTCTTTTTTTCAGTTATTTGTGCTTCTTCAAAAATGCAAATAATTTTTTGCCATGTGTTTTAAACTATGACTGTTACCCCATTACAGAGGCTTTGGACTCATTAACGTGGGTTTCTTACCTGATCAATTGATCAGTTAGTAAACTAAGGCTGAATCCACACTTACCGGCACAGCGCTAAGCAGGCAAAGTGAGAGCGTCTTTCTGGTGCATTTTATGATGTCATCGCACCATGAGAGCAGCATCATGGCGCGATGACATCATAAAATGCACCAGAAAGACGCTCTCTCTCCGCCTGCTTAGCTCTGTGCCGGTAAGTGTGGATTCAACCATAAACTCAATGCTATGTAATCTCAGGCTCTTTCCATAGACACTGCCCTTTCTGATGTTCTTGTAGTACTACAAGATTTCTCTATGGGAATAAACACTGCTTGTACTGCTCATGCACTATATTATGCTATAATCACACCGGAGAATGAATGTGGTGGGTGGCTGAACTAAACAGTTTCTGCATTACTTGTGGCAATTTAGCTGTGCTTGATTGAACAGACACCAATAGAGCAATTAATTAATGTTGTGTTTTATATATCACATTCATTTACATATTAACATTAGGTTGCCTCTATGTCTGCCCTAGGATTGTAAGGTCCCTATAACCACCTGGCAGGAGGGGGGGCCTGGCACTTACTGAGAGGTGACTCCTAACATGTGCTCTTTGTGCGCACATGCCCCCAGCAAGATGCATCAATGTCACTTCCTTGACATAGGCGTCAAGGCAGCAGGCATACTGACGCAATTACATTATTCATGGAAGTGACATCATTGTGGCTTACCAGGGGCATGCCTGCTGGGTTGCCTGCCAGTGGTGGGTGATCACCAGGTGGTTTGCCACCTCCTGCTGATCACCAGCAATGAGTAGGCAATGGGCAAACCCATGGGATATTGTTTCTCATTGACAGGCGACTGAGAACCCTAGCCTACCCACTCAGGCTTGCAAAATTCCTGGGAAGGGCGATTTGGTAAGTGGATGGAACTCAGCAATTATGTGAAACTAAGGGGTCTCCCTGTGAAGCTGCTTTTGCCTCCAGAGGAACTGATGTGCATGCTCAGTTTTAATTCCAGGAGAACACCAGGCCCCACTTTGAGGCTGGTAACCCTCACAGTGCAATCCTATGGAGAGTTACTCCAGTCTGACATTGACTTCAATGGGCTTAGACTGGAGTAACTTTGCACAGGATTGCATTGTAATAGTCCTAAGAACTCTGTTGACCTTACTGTGGAGGAAACATGCCCATTTTCAAGCAATTGCTCTGATATCCTTTATTCTTGCTGATTGTCTATGTGAACACAACATAGAAAAAGAGAAGTTTGCCTTTTCTTTATTCTTATCTACTTATGGCCTGCTACAATCTATTCCATGTTTATTCAGTCATCTTAGGTCCCAGTCCTAAATACACATTCACAAATTTCAGTTTTATTTAACTGAACTTGTGGTTGCAGACATAATGTTATTATGTCAGACAGACTCTTTAGAATCTTTTCACATATAGGAGACAGTTATCCTGTAGAGGATAATTTGATGTTCTAAAGGCCATGGTGAATCTGAACTCAGACTGGCCTAATGCATTTTTTAGGTCCTTGGCATATGGCCTTTGCTGAGAATAATAGTCAAGGAAAGACTGTACTGAGAGACCTGAGGCCCTGAAGCTCATCAAGTATTAACTTAGAGCACTTTAATAAATCACCATGGGCATGCTGAATCACAGAGGTCACTATATACTTATGAAAGCTTTAATATTTGTCTACTGGAGGAATCTGTACTGTCTGGCTCGCTTCAGAAATCAGTTCTTTAGGATGAGAAAGAGTTCCCCCTCTCTTCTTTTAAGCCCAGCACTTCGAAGGAATTGAGGTCATTTGGAAACCTTTGGTGAAATTATGTATTACATTCCTCTTAGTATTTAACACCATCCATGCAAGACAGATTTCAGCAGGCAAGTCACTTGAACAAGGGTTAATGCAAGGAAAGAAATGGCAGTATTACAAATGTTATTCTAAGGAACTTGATAATGGGAATCAAATGCAGAGAGTGACACATTTAAGAATATAAATCATGCAGTGTTCACTAATTCTTCTCCCCTAGAGACTATTGTAAAAATAACTTTATAACTGAGCTCCTAGCTGCTGAGGTTACAAGTATGAGGATTTGCATCATGACAGTCATTTAAAGAGCAACCAAATTACCCTGCCTTGTTTTCTTACCTGAGGTGTGCACTGCTATATGCAGATTGACAGTGAAAGTCCATTTGCAGTTCACATTCCCCAATCATAGTCCTTGAAGCATGGATAATAATAACTGTGCTTATATATCACTCTTCTAGACAGATTGGTGCCCCGCTCAGAGCAATGAACAAAGTACTTGTTATTATTATCCCCACAATACAGCTGGGGAACTGGGGTTGAGAGGAGTGGCTTATCCAAAGCCACCTACTGAACTCATGGCAGTAGTGAGATTTGAACCAGCAGAATGCTGATTTGCAACCCAACCACAACCACTATGCTACAGCAGCCCTGTAGATTCAGGTAACATTGCTAGTGTTGTTATGGGGAAGAGATTCCCCCCCCCCTTCACTTATTTTTAGACACAACCAAAATTTCTTCCTGAACTTAAAGTATCAATTAGCATTACTCTGAGTGTATAAGAAAGGGCCACGAGATATCCAGCTCATCCCTTCATGCACTCCTTCTTCTGATCTGTGAACATTCATATTGAGTCAGAGAATCATCATAGCTGTCAGGTGACCATCTAACCTCTTCTTAAATACCTCCAAGGAAGGAAAGCCCACCACCTCCTGAGGAAGCCTGTTCCACTGAGGAGCTGCTCTATCAGGAAAATCTTCCTAATGTTTAGCTGAAAACTCTTTTTATTAAATTTTAACCTATTGTATCTGGTCTGACCCTCTGGGGCAACAAAAAACAACTCCGCTCTGCCCTGTATGTGACAGCCATTCAAATACCTGAAGAAGGCTATCATATCACTTTTCAGTTGGTTGCTCTCCAGGCTAAACATACCCAGCAGCTTCAACCTTTCCTCATAAGATTCCTCCACAGCCTTCACCATCTTTGTTGCCCTCCTTTGGACATGTTCCAGCTTGCCAACATCCTCCTTAAACTGTGGTACCCCAAACTTAATATAGTACTCCAAGTGAGGAATAACCAGTGCAGGGTAAAGCGATACCATCACTTCGGGTGATCTGGACACTATGCTCCTGTTGATACAGCCTAAAATCACATTTGCTTTTTTAGCTACCTGATCTACCTAGATCCTTTTCACATGTACTACTTCCAAGACAAGTCTCTCCCATCCTCTAATTATGCCTTTGATTTTTCCAACCTAAATGCAAAACTTTCCACTTACCACTGTTGAAATTCATTTTGTTAGTTTTAGCCCAGTTTTCCAGCCTGTCAAGATCACCTTGAATCTTGCTTCTGTCTTCTACTGTGTATACAACCCCTACCAATTTAGTATCATTGCAAATTTAATGAGCATTCCTGCTATGCCTTCATCTAAGTCATTTATAAAGATGTTGAACAACACAGGGCCCAGGACAAATCCCTGAGGCACTCCTCTTGTCACCACTCTCCAAGAGGATGAGGAACCATTAACAAGCACTCTTTGGGTGTGATCTGTCAACCAGTTGCAAATACACCTAACAGTAATAGGATCCAAACCACATTTTATCAATTTGTCAATAAGAATATAATGAGGAACTTTCTCCCCGATCCACCAAAGTAGTAACTCTCTCAAAAAAGGAGATAAGGTTAGTCTGACATGACTTGTTCTTGAGAAACCCATGCTGGCTCTTAATAAACACATCTGTCTTTTATAAATACTCAGGGACTGATTGACTGATGATTTATTCCAAGTCCTTTCCAGGTATGTACATCAAATTGATGGGTTGAGCCTCCTTTTCCCCTTTCTTGAAGATGGGGGCAACATTTGCCCACCTCCAATCTTGTGGCACCTCACCTGTTCTCTGAGAATTCTCACACATGATAGAGACTCTGCAATTACATCAGCAAGTTCCTTTAGTACCTTAGGGTGCAATTCATCTGACTCTGAGGACTTGATTTCATTTAAAGAAGCTAGGTGTTTATGTACCACCCCATGTTTATTCTAGGCTGCAATTCCCTTCCTTCCTCATGTGATCTCTTTTTGTCAGGTTGAACACAGTTCTCCTGGCAAGAGAAAACCAAGACAAAGTAGGAATTGAGCAGTTCTGCCCTCTCTTTATTACCTGTTAAAATCTGTTTCCTCTTGCTGCAGTGTTCTTATCACTCCATTATTCTTTTTTCTGCTCCAAACATAACTGAGAACCATTTTTGTTGTGTTTAGCATTTCTTGATAGCCTAAACTCACATTGAGCTTCAGCCTTTCTAACACTACAAGCACTGGCAATTTTTTTACATTCATTCTTGGTTATACAGTCCTCCCTCCATTTCTTAAATGTTCTTTTTAATTTTCAGATCTTTAGAAAGCTGTTTATGGGCCACCTTGACTTCTTTAGGTTCCTCCCATTTTTCCTTCTCATTGGAATAGTTTGTGATTGTGTCTTCAATATCTTGCTTTTAAGAAACCCCCACCCATCTTGAACTCCATTTTCCCTGAGTGTTTCTAACCATGGGATTCTCCCCAGCATAACTTTGAGCTTGTTGAAATTAGTTTTTCTGAAATCCATCTTATATGTCTGACTACATTCAGTTTTTCCCTTACTCAGGATCTTAAATTCCAAAATTGCATGGTCACCCAGGGTGCCCAAGTCCAAGATAGCAGACTCTGTTGTTTCCTTCTCCATTTTCTGAAAAATGAAGTTGTCAGCAAGGCAAGTCAGGAATTTATAAGACCTTACGTTTTTAGCAGAGTTTGCCTTCCAACCGGTATCAGGGTAATTCAAAATTCCCATGATGACTATGTTCTATCTCTTTGAAAATTTTGTAATCTGGTCTAGGAGTATATCATCCAAGTCCTCTGCCACTTGGTCTCTTTTTTCTTTTTTAAAAGAAGGCTCTCTTTTGTGGGGAAATCAATGCACCTTTTGTAACTTCAGCCGTTACTGTTATTTTATGTTATATATCAGAGGGTTGTGCTCTAGAAGGAAGACAGGAAGGTTTGAGAAGACACGGGGGGGGGGGGGGGGCTCTGAGCATCTACTAGGGTTGCCAGGCATGGCCTGGCCTGCAAACTACTCGGTGACCAAGAGTGGAGGGTCATGGAGTGGCTATCAGCTGAAAGCATGATGTCACTTGTGGGAAAACCAAGAATCGACATCATACCCCTCTAGGAATTGGCCATAAATCTACAGTATAACTATAGTTTCTGGCAATTCCTTGAGAGGACTGATTTTACTTCCAGTTTTTCCTGGAAGTGACATCACACTGTTGGCCAACAGACACCGGGGGGTTGGGGATTGTGGTAACCAAATTTGCAGAACTTCACATCTTATCCCTCCTCTCCTTGAATTTCTCTTTGATCAAAATGGAATTGATTAGAAAAAGACTCAAAATTCCTAAAAAGAGGAAAATAAACACATTGGTGAATTTCAGGGAGAAACTGGATAAAGGGGACTTAAGAGAATTTCTCATAAATGCTAAGCACTGCCAGCTTCAATTCTGGCAGCTCCCCACCTGATGCATAGGAAGCTGCAGTAGCTGCAGAGTCCAAGGCTGTATGCAGACAAGTCTCAGACTTCCATTCATCATTTTCTAGCTTAGATACTGAACTACCAGGGGTTGTATTCTGGATGCAGGTATGCAAATAGTCTCTTCCCTTCTCCCTTTGTGGATCATATTATTTCACATCAACCTACATATACATGGGACTTTCTGCAGATGCTCTGTATGCCAAACTGGCAGAGATGTGATGACTACATGGGACACAGCTTTCATAATGTTGGTACAAAGACTATAGAACTCCATATACTGACCCTCTGAACCTTTGGGCACTTGGTTAAAGCAATACTTTCCTAGTGGGTGTTTGCCATTTACTAATTTTAACTTGTTTGCTTTAGTCTAGATCTTTTCTCTGCTGAGCCTTGAACATTGCTTACTATTATTGTTGATAAAAACTTGGTTTGATTCCCCACTACGCCACTTGAAGCCAGCTGGGTGACCTTGGGTCAATCACAGCTCTCTCAGCCCCACCCACCTCACAGGGTGATTGTTGTGGGGATAATAACAACATACTTTGTAAACCTCTCTGAGTGTCTTGAAGGGCAGTATATATAAATTGAATGTTGTTGTTGTTGTTGTTACTACTTATAAGAATTTAAGTCTTGGATACTATTATTGTTGATATGATTTATGCTTTCTGAGCTGGCAGGTCACAAAATGGAATATACATTTTTTGAAATAAATATGTAACTCTAGAGTGCATCCATTCCCCTCTGAAAACAACAGAAGTCCCTTTAACCTTTAAAAAAAATAACATACATTCACTAGTGATGGAGGCAGGAGAGTGTTGTATGGATGCTGCTGGCAGATGTTCATACCAAGTTCAAAATAGCTAGCAGCTAACTTCTGTTATTATTTTGTTGCATATTTGTACAAATTGTGGCATCTTCTTCAATATACTCCCAAGTAACAATTAGAAAAAGGATCAGTTTGCTGCTTGACAATATTTCTAAAGGAAAAGCCACAAGGGATGCATGCACCCATAAAAAATGCTATGAGTTGCACACATTTTGGGCTCCTGGTAATATCCACACTTTGTTAGATATGATGCTGTCATCAAGGCCGGATCTAGGGTTGCTGGGGCCCAGGGCAACCCTAGTCTGACCCCTTGCGCGTGCTCCCGGCACTATGTGATGACGTCACTTCTGTGACATCATCACGCAGGGCAGAGCATGCCGCCCGAGCAGTGTACCAGCGGAGACAGCGTGCGGGGCTGGGAAACCACCCACAACATTTGCCTCACTGCAGGACAGGGGGTGGCCAGCCGCCCCCTGTCCTGCGGGGCAGGCGAATGGCATGGGCAGCCTTGCAGCCCACCATGCTGCCTTTTGCCTGCCCTGCAGGACAGGGGGCTCACAGCAAGCCAGCCGCCCCCTGTCCTGCGGGGCAGGCGAATGGCATGGGCAGCCTTGCAGCCCACCATGCTGCCTTTTGCCTGCCCTGCAGGACAGGGGGTGCCAGCAAGCCAGCCGCCCCCTGTCCTGTGGGGCAGGCAAAAGGCAGTGCGGGGGGCTGGGAGGCTGCTCGCACTGCTGCACGTGCACTCCCAGCAGCTGGCAGCTGCTCCTGGCGCCCCCTCCCTGGCGGCGCCAGGGGCAGACTACCCCCCGCCCCCCCTCAATCCGGCCCTGGCTGTCATAATCCTTCAGCTCTTAAATTTTCCTGGGTGGATAGAAAAATCTAGGCGATGAATTATTATGATCCAACAAAGTGTGAATCCAGTGCTAGTACTGGAGCCCTGATTTGAAAGATATGATATATGGTTTATATCAGAATGCTAGTCTTTGTACATCTGTTCCTTAAATCAATTTAAAAAAATTTAAATGTCAAATGCAATGAGAAATACTTTCTTGAAGCCTGGTTTATTGATAAGCCATATCAATGCCCACAAAAATTATTGTATGCTTTCTAATGCAAATAAAAATAATTTATCCCACTTGCCTGTATGATATTGAACTATTTGCCACTGTTTGATGCTTATACTAGGGGTGGGGAGAATGACATGGCAGGTTTATTTTTTTACATTATTTATAGCTTGCCTTTCTCACTGAGACTCAAAGCAGATTGCACAGTTTAAGTCAATACAATCAACAGGATGGGATATGCAATAAACAATGCAAGGGGTTTTAGATTACAGAAATCTTAAGCAGAGCTTAAACGAAGCATGAGCATTTAAACATGACACATAAAATGATGCATGTTACATAGTAGGAACAAAAGCTACATACTAGAAGCATACTTACTACTGGATCCAAATCTTGCTCTTCTACTACTGACCAACATAGCTACTCACCTGAAGCAAAAGAGTACATATTATACACAGAACATTATAAGTCATGATCTTGGTTGCTTATAGAAAAACTATCATTGCTAGGATACACCTTCTAGCAGATAATGCCAATGTTTCAATCATGGGGAAAAAAGCTTTGGAGAATATGTGGCATATGAGCTTGTCTATAATCAAGTTGCTCAACAAGGTTATCCTTTTCAGGCTGCTTGGCTCTCTGTAAACAGAAGGTGGTGCTGTTGATTAGCATGAGCCTCTAACATAATAATTTTTTCCAGAAAAAGAGATGATCAATTTGCTATCACTGCAGTCATTCTTTATTGAACTTAAAAGAAGCAGCCATCTGGAACTTATTTCAGTATTTGACTTCAGTTACTTTACTGCTTAACAGTGACCTACAGAGAGCTTTAACTATGTTATTTTCTCTTTTTAATGTAAATCAGAGAAAACAGTTAGCAAAAATAAGCACTATAATGCAGTACATAATGTCATGTTAAAAGCATTAAGTCCTATTAAGTCACAGTCTGCTGTACAAAAAATAAAAATAATCAAAGTATCATTTTGGTAAGCTACCAGGCTGTTCTTCAGCCACAGATTTGATACGGAGATATGTACAAGGGGTTGTGTTTTTCACCTTAAACAAAAAGTAGACTTTCAATGAAACTGAATTGACAGTAGTGGAAGTAAAAATGTTAGATGGAAGCTTTAGTCCTATAAGTCTGAAAGAAGAGATGAAGAATTGTTAGTACTTTGAGGCCATTTCTCATTTGAGACCACTTGATGGCTACATTCTCTTTCCTTGGAATTGCTTATTTGTGTCAACTATATAACATGGCTGAAAAAGCAGATCAGAGGTCTTGACCCCAGCAACTAATGTGATCTCTGAAGCTTCAAAATATGTGCCAGAGATCATGGGAGCTGCTGCGGCCGAGATCTTTGAGCGGCTAATTCTTATGTTATAGTGCTTATGCACAGTAATGAGTGGAAAGGGAAACTTACAAGTAACATGTGAATTAAGGGCCTGGTCACATGTGCTCTAAACTACTTGAGTTTAATATGCGACTACACTCACCTTCAAAATGATTCGGAGGAAGGGAAAAGTGTTCTCGTGTGTGTGCTCAAACAGAACAGCTACTTTGTCTTTCCTTGCATTCCACTCAGCACATTTTCACAGAAAGAAAAGAACCAGGGAGGGAGGCTCTTTCTCTCTTTTCCTTGTGTTTGCCCAGGACGTTCAGGGAACACAGTAAGAGAAAGAGCTCTCCCCCTCCCCCTCCTCCACAGTTCTTTTCCATCTGTGAAAGAATGCTGTGTGGAAAGCAAGGCCAGATGCAGCTACTCATGTTTCCATGCACACACATGGGAGTCCTTTTCCTTTCCCCCAGTTTTGAAGGTGAGCGCCATCAAACATTAAACTCAAGTAGAGCTGGGGTTTTCCCCAATCACACCTTAGTTTAGAGCACATGTAACCAAGCCCTCAGGCTTAGGATCAAATGATGTGGTCTATTGTCAGCATATGGAAGCCACAAGCCATAAAACAAATGAAGTCATAAGTAACGATGGGTAGCTCTTGGAATAGCCAGAAATTATGTGGTTTTACCATAAAGGATTACTCCTAGAGCTACCTATTGTCATTCCTGTGTTGTACCCATGTTCTTGCCCCCAATTCTCCCACTGGTTTCCAAGCTCAGTTTGACAATTCTAATTGAGTCTAGTTCAAACCAAGTATCAACAGATACTTCTGCAAGCTGGTTGAATTGTGTGTGTGTGTACGCACGCGCGCACGTGCACAAGATCTCTCTCTCTTTCTCTCTCTCTCTCTCTCTCTCTCTCTCTCTCTCTCTCTGAAGACTTTATGTGTGGTGGTGGACTTGCTGAAGTTTGGGAGTACTTTTTGCCTCCACCCACTCCGCTTCCATATCTTAAAATAGAATTAATATTATAAAAAATACCATCCCAAAACCCCACTGCTTTTCTTCCAAAGAATTTCCCTTTGAATTTCTTATAGTGCAGAGAAGTGGGGACTGTGCAAAACTACTTTCCCAGGATAAATCACATCCTTGTACTGATCCAGCCATTCACTGAGACCATGTAAGTCATTAATAAATGTTTTGTAGTATAGTTGAAGATGTTTTCAATCATCTAGTAGGTCAAAAATCCTTTGTAAACACTTAATCTAAAAGTGGACAAACTTAGATCCCAATCCAATGACATCGGAGACAAGCAGCTCCCATGCTGTGATAGCAGCATATCAGTGAACCGCTTATGGGATGGAACTTTCCTGCCTCCCTCATTCTGTGATACCCTCAAAAGCTATTATGGGAGCCCCAAGAAGAGCACTGGGCATGATGTGGGGGCTTGAAGTGGGATAACTGTAGAAAGTGCCCCTTCCTCTGCCAGCAGAAATGCCCTTCCACTAGCAGAAAATGTTGGATCAAATCTGTGATTTAGGTATGGTCTTTACTACATCATCTGCAGTAAATTCTAGTGCAAAAAATTAATTTGGGTTCTTTGCAGATTCCATTTTTCCAGTGCTGCTTTTATCAATCATTCTCCTAAAAATCCTTTCTATCAGTTGTACATTCTTTGTTTCAAAATAAACAAAAAACTAGGGGAAAAAATGATCCAGCTAGACATATGCATATTGATCAACTGACAAAACAAACAAAAAATTAAAACCCAATTACTCATCCATAATGAAGGGGAAGAGGCCACAATTTTAAATGTGCTGTCTGTAATCCAGCATACAACTAGATCTAGAAAGTTGCAGACCTGTACAATTGGTGGAAGATATGAATGCTTTTGATGCACTTAAATCCCCTTAATTCTTTGAAGCCCATTACATGGCAAAATGTTCCATCGAAATGAGTGTGACACATTTGAGGAGTTTGTTTAGGATTGGAATACTAGGCTATAATACATGAATGAATCACAAAGAGTTGCTTTTGGGGAAAGTAGTTAGATTCAGGGTTTTAGTTGTAAAAGAGTTGTACAGCGGTGAGACCTCTCCCCCTGCCCCCAGATGCTTCGCTGGACATCTCTAGAGAGTAAAGATGAAAAATTGTGACATTTTCAAGCTCAGCACATATCAGAGATCCTTCAGAGCAAATTACTGAATGTGAGACTACTCCATCAGGAATCCTTTGAGACTGCTGTTATTTTTCAAAGTGCTTTAAAGTGCTTTCACAAAATAGGATCACCTTATATTTCTTTACTCAACTACTTCTCTTTACTCTTTTCTACTTTTTGCTATGACCCATGTCTGTGATGCTCAAATTGGCTTGACCATTAGGATAGAGTCAGAGATACAGACAGAAAAAGAACCCATTCCATGTTAAATATATTTCAGGATTGCTAATAGCACACACATTTAAATTTCATTATGGATAAATATTCATAGTCCGCTTGGGTATTCATTCACACACACACAAACACCCTTAATCCCAAATCTACACACGTATATGGATATCTGCTCAAGTGGATGGGTTAAATACAGCATTGTTGTTCCTCAAATAATCTTGGGTTATCTAATATTGCATGGGCATCCCAATCCTTGGGAAGTGGCTGGTAGGCTACTTCGCATTTATAAGCTAAATGGCAGGGTTATTGCCATAAAAGTTACCATATGCCTCCTATTCTGTTTTAACAGGGCATGCGTGCACAACACAAGTATAAAAACATATCCAGAAATTTGTGGCAAGAACTTCCAGTCTCTCTCAACATCTATTATTATTATTATTATTATTATTATTATTATTATTATTATTATTATTATTATTATTATTATTATTATTATTATTATTATTATATTTCAGTTTATAAACCACCCATCCTCAGGGGCTCTGGCAACAAGATACACCAGGTACTACATTACAACCATTGTTATTGCTGACTAAATATGGATAATCCCTTATCTTTGCCAAGATCACAAGCTGGGTACATGGAGCAGTACATCTGGAAACTATAGACAGAGTTCCGATGCAACTCTCTACATGGTATGGAGATGGGATCCATGGCTACATAACCTCCCAACAATCAGAGAACATTAATTAACAAAAACTAGGATACTAAAATGCAATCCTATGCAAAGTAACTTCAGTGATTGACTCCACATAGGATTACACTATAAAGATACAACTCAGAAGGGAAACTAAGCCCTCATGCTAGCATATCTTGGCGATATACCAGCACCACACTATGCTAGTGTAGCCCCAGTGCAGGCTTGACTATGCAGTACAAGAACCAAACGTATGAGGAGCATGTCAAGGGGCTCAGGACTTAGCTGGCCTTGTAAATTCTCTCAGCCCAGCTCCTTTCTCCAAGGTTGGTGTAATATTATACCAGCAAGATAAGCAGTATGAGTCTAAATTAGAGATGGGCACGATCCGCATTACGATCGAAAAACCCCCATGATAATGGCGATTGCGCGATCGTGACCCGGCAGATCATGATCGTCCATGGCCAATGATCCAGCGATCGGGAGAGGCCTGGATCGTTGCGTTCAGGCTCGGATCAGGGATCCAGACACTCAGGCGCCAGCAATCTATTCCCCTGGCAATGGAGACAGGGGAAAGCCTGAGCTCTGTTTGCCCTCCTTCTGTCGCCCTGGAAACCTGAATGGAAGCCCAGCTTTCCTTGATCAGCAGGGCTTTGTTCTAACCATGGAGCAGCAAAGCAGTCACAAGTTGGGAGAAGACACCCAGGGGAGGGAGGGGGAAGGGGGTGTTCTGTAGCCATGGGCACTCCAATCTCATCCCTGCAAACCCTGATAGGCAGCTCTGATGGCCAAACACAGACCTCCTGTGTTGCTGCATGGGACCTGAGGGGAGGCGGCTCGTCACTGCTTCCCCGTGGCCGCCAGGCCCAGCGGCCGCCGCCAGCACCCATCATTCATGTATTGATGGGAATACCAGTGCGCTCCAGTTTGGCCTGGCGGGCGGGCACATGGGGGGTGCCACCGGTGAGTGGCCAGACCCCCAGCCCCCTGAGGGGAGGCGGCTCATCGCCATCTCCCCGTGCCCACCAGGCCCGGCAGCTGCCGCCATCACCCACCATTCATGTATCGCTGGGAATACCAGCGCGCTCCAGTTCAGCCTGGCAGGCAGGCACATGGGGGGTGCTGCCGGCGAGCAGCCAGACCCCCCCACCCCCTGAGGGGAGGCGGCTCATCGCCGTCTCCCCAATCCCACCAGGCCCTGTGGCAGCCGCCGCCACCCACCTTCCCACATAGCTGGGAATAGCAGCGCGTCCCACTTTGGCCTCCACGGTCCACGATCCATGGATCGGGAACAGGAGATGCTCGGTGTGGATCATTAATTCGGAATCCTCGCTGGCGACGATCCACAATCAGCTGGATCGTTAATTTTTTTTTGGATCGTGCCCATCTCTAGTCTAAATATTCCCATTGAACTAAAAATATTCCAACTTCCCAACTCTGACTAAGCCATGACAGAACTTAGAATTCTAATTCTGCAATCACAGCTCACCAAAGTATGATTCCCACCCCCAAATTCCATTTCCTAGATATTGGTAGTATTGTATGGAGCTACATGTCTCTGTCCCCATGTCACACACACACTTATGTACATGCAGGAATTTGGTGAACAAAGGGCACTTTGCACATAAAGTGGGCAGTCTGCACACACAAACAAGAATGAAGACATCCAGAGAAAGAACATACTGCTTCTTTTCTTAGAACCTTTACAGGGGCTCCACCTCAGAACACAAACACTCTATGGGAACCTCTGTGCCCCTCCTCTAAATGGGTATGCAAGGCTATTGCAAGTGAAGCAAGGGGAATCTCCACCATCAAAGTGGGACTGCTACAAATAACTCCCTTGCATTCCCACCATGCACTGTGGTTTCTGTGGATTGGTTTAATAGCCGTAGGTCTCACAACAGTGCTGGCAGTGGTTCCCACATAGTTGGTACCTTTAAAGCTGCACTTATATAAGGTGGTGTGCTGTTTCTCATTAAATCCTACATGAAGTAAGACTTTCACTAGGCTCTGATGAAGGCAAGAGTCATGGCAAACTAGTACCAGGCATTCCATTCTAGCCACTACTGGTGTTGACCAAACATTTCTGAGTCCTTTTGCCAACCAGGATCAGAGCCTGCTCATATGGAGACAGAGTTCCATTGCAACTGCCAGCAGGAGTTAGATATCTGCCCAGTGTTGACCTAATCTCTACCCGAAAAGGTGACACTCTAAATGTGGGTAGCATCAAGGCTGATGATGGGGAAGAGGTATGAGAAAGGAGAGCACCTGGGTAGTGCCATTCTCCAAATTTATAACTCACCACCTTGTACCAAGTGCCTGAGCCCTCATGTTCTCTGCTACAGTGACTGACACTACTTATTTCTGACCCTCTCTCTCTGTTGGCTGTCTTCAAGCAGCTGAAATGAACTATGGAGGTAACTGGGTGATATGCTTGGACTGTTGTTGCTTCTTTCATTTAGTGCACCTGTTCTGTTTGCAAAAGGGACTTAAAATACATCTACTGAGGTCCCCAGAGTGTGGGAGTCAGAGGGCACCTGCTGGTCATGCCGTTGATCTGCCTTGATGCAGTTTTTGTGTCTCAGTGTTCTTTTTATGGCTATATGGGGGTGGGGTATGATGTCATCATTGAAGCATGTTGGAATTGCTGTGCATTAGCTGGCGCCTTCCTTATGTGATAACAGTTTCATCAGAGGTGTTGCTATGCACTCCAGTGTTGTTGCCATTCTCTCAATTTCTTGTCTTGTTTTTTCCTCCATCATTTCTTTGTAGAGAGAACACAGAATACCAGCTGCCTACATCAGCATCAACAGCATGCTGGTGCAATAGATCTTAGGGCTGAGCTGTAGGATGCTCCATTGCTCAGAAACCAAGCTAGTGAGACAAGTCACAGACTATCATATTCCTCTGCTTTACTTGGATGATTTTCAGATGCCAGAAGGATCTGAGGAGGAAAAAACCCCATCAACAGACTAGAAAATGGTAATCCATTAAACCCTAAGATTAAACCATCCAATCCACTGATTTTTTAGAAATCAGCTCAGTTACTTGGTTGACCTGAACTGCTACTAGAGATTAAGTTCAGCTGCAAGAGACAAACTGTATACAAGCACTATCACAGGAGTTCTCCAGACATTACAGAGTATATAAAAAAGTCAATTCAAAATTCAAAGCTCAGTCCTGAAGCTAATACCCCTTCTCTTACAGCTCACATTCATTCTCTAGGGCCCTCCTTATTTGATCAAGAGATATGTCTTGTACAGAGCGGACAAACTCTTAATATAATAATAACACCACATGCTGTTTAGAGCAAGCTCTTTAAAAATCAATCAAATCAGAAAGGCTAGCCATATGCAATACACATTGCAATCTAAGTTGATGGCAAAGATCAGTTGGAAAATGCTTGATCAAGGTTATTGCTAAAGTGGTACTACATTCAAAATATGACAAAATCAAAACAACGTTACCTTCGCCTAAAAATTCCTTACCATTTGATCCAGAAGTTATTATAAATACTGCATATAGTGATATACAGACATAAAAATTATTGATACTACCTCTTCAGGACAAATTAAAAGCCTCTTCTTATTCACCTTTATAGAATACATAAAGTGGTATATAATTTTTTTTTACTGCAAAGTTAAAAATGCCAGTTTCAAAGTTAAGATTTTATAAAATGACCCTATTTCCAAGTCTGGCTAATTTTGGTTCATGGTCAGACCTGCTGAATTTCTGATCCTTGAATACTGATTCTTCTATGGCAGAAATATAAACTACCCATTTCTGTCTTCCATGCTGGCCAACTAAAACATCAGGTCCAACTTACATTTAAAACCACTGGGATGTTACATTCTTATTTCATTTCAGGGAGCGCTCAGTAAAATTTTGGAAGTATTCAGAACCGATCTGAGGAGCTGAACATTGTTTCAGTTAGTGTTGCAACAAGATACAGTTTGATTTGCGGACCAAAGTTCTGTTTAAATCTGTACTGTATTCTTTTTTCACTGTTACCATATCCCTTCAGGTTTGAAATGCTCATTGCAACTTTTGAGTTAGGATTGCAGTCTGCAGAAATGTTAAGTTGGAAATGCAGTATGATCTCCAAGTTTGTTGTAAGAGAAATAATGTCTACTATAAAAATGCAGATTCACCCAGGGGGAAAAGAGTTTTCCCAACCTTCCCCATGTACTGATTACATGTCTATTTTAGTTATTTGATACTTTGCCAATTATAAGATGAAATATTCAGATTGCAATATGCATCTTCTATCTACTAACATACACTTGTTTTCTAAGAAAAAGTGTATTAGAGAGGATGTGGCAGCCACAGGTAGCTTTGTCTATTCTAGTGCATGACAGAACTATAATATAAAATATGTATGGGGAGTTCTACCTCAAAGCATTTGGACTGTGATTGCAGTCCTGTCTGCTATGCTTTGTGATTCACCTGCACCATGTGTTGTCATGGAGAAAGCCTCTAGCAGAGTCCTGTCTAGAGATGGGCATGAACCGTAAAAAACCCGAACCATGTGGTTTGTGGTTCGTCAAATTTCACAAACCACAAACTTTCACGAACCTGCCCCTGGTTCATGAACCAGTTCGTTTGGTTTGTGAAAATGTTACATCCAGGTCAGAAAACCATCACTTCCGCGTCAGCAGAAGGTCACTTCAGGGCCAGCAGAAGTTCACTTCTGGGTCAGCAGAAAGTCTGCAGGAAGTCCATCCCCTGTTGCCTAGGAAACTGATTGATTGGCACCAGGCTGTCTGCAGTGACGAACCAAAAAATGAACCAAACAAACCAGCCTACAGTTTATGGTGGTTCATCAGAAATGGGATCTGATGAACCGCTGGTTCACGAACCATGAACTGGCCTGGTTCATGCTTAATTTTGGTTCGTATTTTGGTTTGTGCCCATCTGTCCATCTGGGTGGAGCTCTGATCTCTAAAGTAGCTCTATCTATTATATGTTCTCTGCCCATATTCTGTGGTGCAATTGATGATAATGAGCCCAATGCTGGAGTTTTAGCTATACCTTTCTTCATGCCCACTGGCCACAAAGCAGGCTTTTTCCTAAGGTAAGAAGTCTGGAAACTTCAATAATAACAGAACAGCCATTGCTACAGTTTCCTTAATATCTTCAAAACTTGCTGATTATTTATTATTTATTCATTTCTTTAAAGCAAGATGACAATCAAAATGACATTGAAATCGACTTTTAAAAACAGTATAAATATAAAACTGGCAATTAAAAACATACATTAAAACCAACTTTAAAACAATACACAAACACATATATATCAGTAATTAAAAACAAACAAGAAGAGTGGTGACTTAGGGTATGCCACATGAAACAAGAACATCTTAACCTGCTGGTACAAGACAATGATCAAGGGGGAATAGACAACTTTCCCTGAGGAAAGAATTCCATAATTTTGATGCCATGACAGAGAAGGTGCTTTCTTGGATTGTCATCTATCTAGCCTCAGATGATGGGGCACCCTTAAAAGATGATCATAATTGTCAGGTAGGTTTGTATGGAAGTAGGTAGTCCTTAAAGTATGTAGATCTCAGGCCATATAATGCTTTAAAGGTCACTACCAACACCCTGAATTGGGCCCAGAAGAAGATTGGAAGCCAGTGGTACAAAACTGGAAAGATATGGTCCCTATGGCCCAATCCAGACAGCTTTTTTGCGGCAACATTCTGTATTAACTAGTTTCCAGACACTTTTGATGGCCCTGCATAAAAGGCATGGTAGTAATGTGAAAAAAAATACTAACTGAATATGCAACTCAATGGCAAGATGTTTCTTCTCAGGAAAGGCTGCAGCTGTCTTATCAGATGAAATTGTTGAGAGAGACCCTAGCAACTGCTGTTTATCCAATAGAAGGCCCTGGTCCAGCAATACCCCTTGACAATGAGCCTGCTCTTTGATTGATTGATTGGATTTTTAGCCCTCCCTCCCTGCAAACAGGCTCAGGGCAGGTTACAATCATAGATAAATTACAACAAATAAAAACAGTAAAATACAACTCAGTACCAACATGGATTTCAACATTCCAGGTGGTACACCCTTCCCCCCTTTAGAGGGAGAGTACCCCGTTCCAGAACAGGAGACACTTCAAACCCTATCTGTAGTTCTGGCCAGCAGTAACACCTCTGTCTTGTTGGGATTAAGATTTAGTTTATTGGCCCTATCCATTCAAAACTGCCTTCAGGCATTGGTTCAAGGTTCTACAACTTTGTGGGAATGTGCTGGAACCACAAGATAGAGCTGAGTGTCATCTACATATTGGGGACAACCCACCCTAAACCTTCACTTCACCTAGTGGAACCTTGTGGGGAGCCCATAGACCAGAGGCCCAAGGCCCAAGCAGCCATTCCCCAGCACTACCATCTGAAACCAGGTAAGACCAAAATCGCTGCAAAATGGCACATCCCAGTGCCAGCCTTGAGAGGTAGTCCCAAAGATACTAAGATCAATGGTGTCAAAAGTCACTGAGAGATCCAGAAGAATCATCAGGGTCACTCTGTTAATCTCCTGGTGCAGATCATCCACCAGGTCGACTGAGACTGTTTCAATATCAAAATCAGGTCTGAAATCAGTTTGGAAAGGATCCAGGAATTCTTGAAGTTGTCTGGCCACCACTTGTTCAATCACCTTGCTTAAGAATTATCCTTTTGAGACTGGACAGTAGTTATTCAAAACTACTGGATCCAGATTTGGTTTCTTTCAGAGCAGAAATACAACTTGTTTTAGGACTGGGGGGACCATGCCCTCCCTCAAAGAGGCATTTATTGCCTCCTGGGCCCACCTCCCGTCAAATAATAAAAATATGAAAAGCTATGCAATCTTTGGTTTCTGCCTTCCCTTGTGTATATATATTTGTAGAAATAAGTAGGAGTGCTATGTAAAATAAAATATTACACATTTCAAGTACAGTTGATTATTTCAAGTGCAAAAGGCAAAATTTAGGTCTGATATATGCAAATCAGTTATCTTTGGCACAATGACTTAAATTTAAAACAGAATAAAATTTGTCCCTGCTGTGATAATGCCATGAGAGTTATTAGTAGACATGGGTACGAACAGCATTGCAAACAGAAAAAAACCACGAACAGCCCAATCTGCTGTTCGCGAGCAAGCTGTTCGTGAGGTCCCATCCTAAATGAACAGGTGGTCGTTAAAAGCCTTGTTCATTGCCTTCGGCAGCCATTCAGCAAGCCAGACAGTCTGGCGCCTGCTGCAATCAATCCCCTTGGCAACTGGAGGGAGGGAGGGACTGAACTCTGTCTGAACTCCTTCTGGCTTTCCTTCTGGCTTTAACCCTTCAAAGTATTTCCAGCAGAGAGTCCTGTTTTTGCCACTGTGAAGAGAAAATGACAGCCAACAGGGATGCCCGTGGATCATGCCTTTCTTGGGGTGCAATCTCTCTGAAACTTGGGGGGTCTTCAGAGGACAGTGAGGAAAGCGCGGCTTTAACTGCAAACACTTCCTTTCCCCAGACATTCCAATTTCTTTCTGATTCTGAAAACTTTCTGGAAAGATAGGCACAGGGCTTAAGGCTATTGTCCTCCCTTTTCTGCAGAAAAGGTGGTGGCCAGGCCTAAGGAAGGACGTTTCGCAATATGTTTAAAGGGCCCTTTAAACAATCAGCTGGCAGGCGGCAGGGGGGAATCCCCCCTGCCGCCTGCCAGCTAATAGTTTAAAGGGATCTTTAAAGGGCCAGGTAAGTGGGTTTGAGGGGAGGGGGGGCTAAGTGGTTTGGGGGGGGGGGTTCTAGCTCCCTCGAACAACGAACAATGAACATGTCCGGGACCAGTCCACGGTCGTCCATGTTCATTGTTCGTGGACGGCACCAAAAGACGAACAGGGTGTTTGGGTTTTTTTTTCCATTTGTGCCCATGTCTAGTTATTAGTATCCCAGCTTTTTTATAAAGTGGAAGTTAGTTTGAATACTTCCACTATAATCAGCCATGGATATTCCCCACTATATTAAAAACAAAGTTCTGTACTGAATTTTCAACTGATGCCAGTCTGTGTGTCCTCCCAAGCACAAACACAGTAATAAACACCCCATCCATTAGTTCTTGGTATGCATGTTTCTGAAAAGAGGAAGATAGATAGATCTATGGCACTCTAGAGTAAGAAATGGGAGCAGCTCTGCTCTTAGGCTTTTCTCACTCTCATTTTGATCTTAGCTTCCTCCCATCCCTAAGGTTGCATTTTTGCCACTTAAATTTTACTTGCAGCTATTCATCTATCCAGGCTGCGTAAACCTGCAAAAAAAAAGGAATTTAAATTTGCTTGGTGATTTATTCTGGAGCAGCAGAGCACACAATGCAGCCTATCTAACTATGGAGGCAACACTTACTTTCAGAAAAAGAATCAACTTTCACATTCAGAATTGCCAGATGCCCAGCCCAGTCGCTGCAGCCCTACAGATCACATAATGCAGCCACTGGTTATTATGTTTCTGGCACTCTTTCCTGGTAGGAAATCATGCTGTTGGTGGTGGAAAGAGCCATCAAGTTGCAACTGACACAGTAGGATTTTCAAGGCATGAGACTTCAGAGGTGGTTTGCCTACCTCCATGTACTAGTGAACCTGGACTTCCTTGGTGGTCTTCCTTCTAAGTCCTGTTCAAGGTTGACCCTGTGTAGTTTCTGAGATATGATGAGACTGGGCACACCAGGGCAATCTAGGTCAGTGTATGAGAACATGTTACACATGCGCTTATTTTGCAGCTTCAGTATATATACTAGGGTACCCGGAAAAAAGTGGATTTGGGGTAGTGTGTACCATAGCCTGAAATATGAATGATGCCTATTTCATGCAAAATGGTGATTGTGTACCAAGAGTATCAGACATAGCAGTATACAACACAGGAACTCCAGAAACATAATGCTAAAAAGAGCCAAAAGCAGACCGTTCCTTTCAGGATTTTCCATTTTTCAAAGCTTCTCTTTGGCTCAAGCATTCTTTCATGGTAAGTTACTTCAATATTTGCTGCTTATGACATAAATAGGAAATGTTTGTAGAGCCTGTATATTAATCTCCTTATTGCCTCTCTTTGAACAGCAAATGAATATGCACCACAAAAGACTTAATCTGGATGCAATATTTTCCCATGATAAATATCTTCCTTTTCTTTAGCCATGCAAAGCACTTTTGTCCTTTATTTGCCACTAATGCTTATGATAAAAAATTAAATTACCGTTCATCCTTTCAATAAGTTTCCCTCAGAGAATCTGTGCTGAAGAACAAACATTTAAACGGGATGCAGCCCTGCTATATTATTCATTGCAATGCATTTTTAATGTCACAAAAAGTAAAATATATTTTAATTTCTGGAGCTAGGCAGCCAAATGATCTGAGGAATCATAAATTTGCAACGGCTGCAGAGAAATGCATGGGGTGGGGGTGGGGTGGCTCTACTCTCTGGTAATCTGAGCTTTTGTGAGAGATTCATGAAAGCTTGTTGGGCAGATTTCTCCAGAGACTGTCCCATGTCACATAGGCACGAGGAACCTTTGGCTTACTAGTATGTATTCAATGTATCTTCAAGTACAATTTTTTCCCCGATGAAAAAAATAGGTCATGAAAAGAGAGCTAATAAAAAACACCATAAACAAAAGCCCTGCTATTAACATAGCTGTTGGGATTATAATGGAAAAGATTTTCCTCCCATTAGTGATACCCAACTCCAGTTCTCAGAAAGAAACCACTCTGAGGCGTTTGGGGCAATTTATTCATAAGCAAACTTATTTCAAATAAATAATTGCTATGATTTATAAGAGCATCTTTTGTAGCTTTTGAAAACCTGTGTATTCTTTCACGAGAACAAAGAGTGCATAGCCATCTTTTGCTTTGCTAAGAAATTGTCAAGACTAATGATTTTCTTTGTGTTGTATTCTCTTGGAATTCAGCAATTTATCTTCAATCCACAAGCTTCACAACATCTAGTGAAGAATCGATTTACAAACCTCTCTGAACATAAGATTGCAGATTAAACCTTATGGACATTGTATTCTTCAAACATGTGTATACCTTTCATGCTCCAGAATAAGGGAATAGCATAGCTGTTTGATGTGAACAAAAAAGACTGTACAAAATTTCCTGCCTTTGTTCTGCAATTCACCCTAAATGATTCTAACAAATGTAATTTTCCAGCATGGATTTTAAATGGAGTAGTGGAGGATGCGTACTTTAAAATAAGAAAATTCAAAGAAAAATTACAACAGGAAGTTTGATAGTGATGATATCATAGGCAACAGTTTAAGATGACAAAGGATAGTTAGGGAGATGTAGAATAAGGACAGCTGTTCAAATTGCAGTTATATAACATCAAAAGCTCAACTCAACTACTATATGCAAATGAATGGTTGAAAATTGCTTTTGTTGTATAGGTGGCCTCAATTTTTATGCTTAATTCAAGCTCCATGTTTACGTTGTGTAGAATTTGTATATAAGGGGTAATGTGATAATAAGTATTTATGAATGAGGTTGGATTAATAAATATTCAGCAACCAAAGGGAACACAATTTTGGGAATGTGTTCAGTTTTATTCCTATGCCCCTAATAGATGTTCAATAACCTCTCCTTTCCTCAACCTAGGAATTTCCTTAAGAATAAGCTATATGTGTTTCTCCCTGTTCCTTTCCCATTCCAAAATGTTTGATTTTGTCTTTTAGAATCAATCTGTTTAAAGTAAGTTAAAATAAGCTATGAGGGTCCAGCTTGTTTCAGGTAGGTAGCCATAATGGTCTGCAGTAGAACAGGAGGATTTGAGTCCAGTAACACCTTAGAGACCAACAAGATTTTCAGGCAATAAGCTCTCAAGAGTCAAAGCTCTCTTCTTCAGATATCTATCTACAGGTATCTGAAGAAGGGAGCTTTGACTCTTGAGAGCCTATACCCTGAAAATCTTGTTGGCCTCTAAGGTGACACTGGATTCAAATCCTAGTGGTATCATGAAGACCTAACTTTTTGCTCTTGCTAATGCTTAAACAACTGCCATTCTATTCTAGTCATTCTTCCCCATTTTAAAATACATTTCTTGATTCTAGAATCCCGCATATTCTGTCAATGAGTATTTACCGTCCATAACCCTTGAATGGTAAGTTCAGAAGACCCAAACAGCCTCACTCTGTTCCTCTACCTCATCTTCAATTGTCCTTTTAATCATTACATGGGGCCAAAGGGTCAAGAAGTGGCAATTCAGTGTAGGAGAGACAGAATGGTAGTGAACCAGTATTTTGCGCTTTGGCATAGTCTATTAAATGGCAGGGAAGTATTGTGGCTGCAGTGTCTCTCTAATGCATGGTGTGCAATAGTTTATATAGCTCTCGTAGTGTACCTCCTGTCAGATAGTGTGACCTATAGTTTGGCCAGGCCAAAAAAGCAATAAACATTATTTTACATACATTGTCTGAATAATCATTTTGTAGGATAGTTCACTAATATTATACCCATATTGCAGATAGTGGGGGAAACTGAAAGGATAGCGTCTTTCTTAGATCCACCTAGAAAGTTTATGACAGAGTCAAAATTGATCCAGACAGATTGGTTCAGGATTTTACCTCCCAGCCATTTGATTCTTCCTATTCTTCAGTGTGCAATGAAAATATTTGGGAAGAGGCAAAGAACACTTGTCAGGCTGCATTAATCTATTTAGTTCTTCCTATTTTATTTATTATTTTGCAAAATTTTATGCCTCCTCTCCAGGAAACTTGCCTGAGATGACTTACAAAATAAAACACAATAAAAACAAAACATTAAAATTTATTAATTAAAATCCAGCATTAAAAAACACCGCCACAGGATAAAAACACAGTCCATCAAGCAGCTTAAAATAATACTTTTGGGGAAAAAATCAAACTAAAATCATGCTAAGAGTCCCCTTAAGTAAAAGCCTGAGTGAACAGAAATGTTTTTACCTGGCACCTAAAAAAGAGCAGTGTAGATGCCTAGTGAGTCTCAAGATGAAGGGCATTCCATAAGTGAGGTGTCACTACTAGACATGGGTACGAACCCCAAAAATTTAATGAACCAGCGGTTCGTGGTTTGGTGCCACCGATAAACCCGAACCAGTGAACCAAAATGAACATTTCCTGCTAACGAACCAGTTCAAGGTTTGTGGGCGTCAGAACGGCCCCCGTTGGACTTTCACAGGGAGTGTTTAGCAGGCTCTCCTCCAGCCAGCATCCAAGTTTGGTCAAGATTGCAATAGGGATCTTGGAGTTATACCCTCTCCAATCCGAGGCCCCTGGGAAACTCCCATTTGATACAATTAGAGCCACCAGTTGACTTTGGCCCAGTGTACAAGTGGTTGGCCATCAGAACTGCCTATCAGGGTTTGCAGGGATGAGATTGGAGTGCCCATGGCTACAGAACACCCCTCCCCCTCCCTCCCCCCAGGTGTCTTCTCCCATGTAACCAATTGTAACCAATTTGCAGCTCCATGGTTGGAAGGAAGACTTGCCGATCAAGGTAAGCTGGGTTTCAATTCAGGTTTGATTGATGGTGCCTGACTGTCTGGCTTCACGAATCGTGGGCGAACGCTGGTTCATTGGCCATGGACCCTCACGAACCGCCGGTTCATGAATGGAAGATTGGGCGGTTCGTGGGGGTTTTTTGGTTCGTAATGCGGTTCGTGCCCATGTCTAGTCACTACTGAAAAAAATCCTGTCTCTGGTTGCCACCTGCCTCTCTTCTGAATGCAGGGGAATGGCACCAAGAGCAGGGCTTTCAATGCAGATTTTAACTGGCAGGTTGGGAGGCAGTTCCATCTATTTCTATAATTCAGCTTTTCTGCAGGTTGCCATTTGTTCAACTTTATTCTATCCATGGCAGGAAACTAGAGATAAAGAAGAGATAAAACTTAATGACTATTATTAAATTCTTTAGCCCACTGAATTATGGACAGTGTCAAAGTCACCCAGATAGCAGCCCATCATGGAAAACAGAGGACAGAATGTTAGGATATAGCATCCTAGCCACAATAGCTTCTTCCATACTATGAGAACAAATCTGAAATAGACACTTGCTGTGATGACTCCCTGGGTGCTCTGTGTGTCAGGCTGCAACCTATTCAGTCGGATGTAAAAAGCAGCTCTACCTATGAAGGCATCCCAGTCCAACCTTTCCTCTTTTTTTCCTTCCTGCTGTAGGCAAAATGAGGCATCAAATCTTTCTACCTTCCATGAAACTACATTAGTTCACCACCTGAAGTACTGGCTTCAACTTATTGAGGTTTAATCATAAGCCACCTTATATGAAAGCCAAGTGAGCCATATTTAATTCTAAACACACACCAAAGCATTGCAAATTTATCCGTGAAGCTTTTAAAAGCCCAACACATTTTCTATGTCAAACAACTTGCATAGAGGCAATGCCATTCTGCACCAGCAGCATATCATAATATTTTACTCTCATAGTGACTCACTTATCTGAAGGACGCACACCCACAAGGCTTTTGAATGAACACCATTTCTCCCCTTTTCAAACATATTATTTAAAATTATAAATATTACCGAGAAACCTTCAACATCATTTTCACAATATGTATGCTGCACTTACCCCATAGCAACTGCTGAACTGGAGTCAAAATCAGACCAGATGGGTGTTTCTCTCACCTGCTGTCTCAGGGCTGTATTGCTAGCATTAATATGCATAGGCAAATCCTGGAGATGGCGTGACAGGAGGGATTTAGGGCCACATAAAACTACTATAACTCAATGTCTGAGTTCTATTTAAGTTTGTCAGTGCTCCCCCTTTCCAACAGAGCATTGCTCAAGTTTCTGTATTTGGTTTTGTTCACAAGTAAGAAATCTATGCATTCTGATAGAGGTTCTCATTTTCACTTTAAACTAGATTAATTACTCCAGCCTTCGGGACGCAATGTTGAGTTAAAGGAATGGGTTTACAAAGATGCCCTAATTAATAAATTTTTTATCAGTAAAACCAAATTTGCTCCATGGTATAAAATTGTCAAAAAAGACCATACTAGAGTGCATTATCTGACTGATATCACAGTCTATAAGCTCAGGATAGCATTTATGTCATTACACTTGCAGTCTATGCAGTCTCGGGCAATTCCAAAAAAACCCCACTGATCAGCATATATGTATATGTGGAACCTCAATTGAGGATTTACCACACTATGTTTTAAACTGTCCCTTATACCAGGAACCAAGGGGAAAATTTCTTGTGAGTATTTTATCTGGTCTCCATCTTCTGTCTGATTTTGAGAAACTAATTTTTATACTTTCAGATACAGACCCTTTTATTTTGAACAGGATGGCCCTCTACGCCCTGGCTGCTAGGCAAATGTGGCAACCAGGAAACACCTGATATAGATTGTTGTCTTATAAGCTGCTAGAAGCCATTTGGTTTTAATGTTAACTTTTACGTTTTAGGTAAAATGAATTTTATAGCAATCTTATTTATATGCATCGAATTATATTTGTATTCTTGTATTTTTCTGTTTTTTAATGGTTTTGGATTGTGAAGGCCTATGGCCATATACAATAAATTCAAAGTACTAAAAAAAAAGTATTTTAAACTATGCACACTTGTGAAAAACTAATTGCATTGCAGTTTTGTTAACAAAGTTATGCTTTCCCAGTATATTCATAGGGTTGCCAGGAGCCCCAAGGGACAAAGTGGGGGTGCAGGGAGTGACAGTGGGGTACCTACCTCCTATGCATTCTCCTGAGCCCCCCCCCCCATTGTGCAGGAAATGACATCATTTTCTGGAGCAACAGAAGTATCGTAGTGCTTGTTGAAGCCTAGCGCTTTGTAAACTGCCCCTCTGGTAACAGTTTTTAATAAGCTCTGCTTTGGTGCATACTGCAACTCCTCAATCTTATTAGAAAATGAGCACAATGGTGGAGTTACTGTGCATACTGTAGTGGAGCTCAGTAAAAACCGCCTCTAAAGGGATAGTTTTCACAGATCTCTGCTTCAGCACATACCATGATTCCTCCTTTATCAGCATGATGGGGGAGCACAGGAGCATGGGCACGCACTTCTCCCCACCCCTGTACCTCCCTCCCCCCACTGGCCAGATGAGTGGGGCCAGGGGGGCAGGGGGGGCAGGGGTTCCCTGGATGACAAGACTAATATTCAGTGATCTAATTAGCATATTTATTTAGTTATCCCATTTATATTCTGCTCTCCCCACAAGCGGGCACAAGGGGATCACAAAATGTAATAAATACAGAAAAAACATGGTAGCATAAATTAAAACTTCAGTCAATCAATACAATCTATATAAAACAGTTGTGCCCATATTGCACATCCACCAGTCATTGAACAAATCTGTGGGGCAGGATGACCAGTTACCCCTCAATCCAAACCTCACTGTATGGAAGTAAATCCTGTTGAAATAAATACAAATATAGATAATTCTCTTTCCTCTCCATTTTAAGTATTTACTTTCTGCTTTACCATAAACTGTTCAAAGTGAATAATAAAATTATAAGACAATCACAATACAACTAACATTAAAGTTACTAATGCAAGCAAAGCATCACAAATGTACCAATAAACAACCAATTATAGCAATAATGGGCAAAACAATCTGGAGAATCAACCAACCTAACAATTACATGTTAGGAATGAAAATGCCAGACAGACCTCTTAAGGAAAGGAATTCCAAAGGAATGACAAAACGCCAAACCATTCAGGGGCATATAGACTGCAAGTAGTACTTTTGGTTTACAAATTTTATTTAAGCTATAAACAGTTTACTGTTGACTGCAAGTAGTACTTTGATAGTACTTGGAACTAAAATGTAAGAGTTTAATAAACTACTGAGTTGAAAGGAATTTTTTTGTACATAATTCTCTGCTAATGCTTTACTTGTGATGCCAATTTGTACATTCTATAGAGATGAAAGTTTATAGCTTCATAATTTCTCAACTGATATGCATAGTATTCAAATACATTATTCCGGATAGCTAATCATTTCACACAACCTAACTGAAATCTGATAGCTGTTATATAAATGGGTTGTGTGAACTGGTTTCTATAGAAACTTAGCAAGTGGGTGCATTTCAAGAAAAAAATTAAAAAAAACGTTTGACAGTGGACCAATACCTCTGTGGTCTAAGCATCTGTGCTGAATTTAATGTTGGTGCCCTCCACCCCCCATATTTCTTCTTTCAAAACTCTAATCCTTTTGCTGTAAACAATTTCAGCATCTCCTTTAACCTCAATTTGCTTCCCTATCTCCCTTAACAGCTGCTGCCATGAATGTTGACAACAAGGGCTTTACAAACAATACCCCCCCCCCAAAAAAACTAGACAAGATCTGGCAAATTCTTGCAAACTACACTTTGGGAACGTGGCATATTTTAGCTGTAAGCCATGTCAATGTTTTATATCACAGCCCTGTGTGCTAACATTACTCAAAGATAAATGCCCTTGATAAACCCTATCATTTTCACACTTTGAGAATAAAGCATTGAAATAAAAAAGCTGATGAAGCATAAAGTATTGCAGTAACATGTTATTTGCAACATTTTATCTGTCATTTGCCATTTATTTTAACACTTTATATAGTACATTAAATATACATCTGTCAAAGGAAGGATACAAATGGCCTGGGAACAGGGGAGTGCTAAAGGTCCATAACAATAAAATACTTTTTTTTGCAGCAACAGAAATGTGGGTCAGAAAACAATGGACGAGACACGCCTTTAGGAAGTTCAGGTCTCTGAATAGTGAGATGACCAATAGAAGAAGGGCAGTTCAGAACGGGCAGAAAAACAAGGAGAATAATCAGCAGCACCACACTCAGGGTACACAGTCCAGACAAAGCTGACACCTCACTGTCCCTTACAGAATTCAATCGGATTTTAAAGAGTTTTATGTGATCAGGATCAACAGATTCCAGAGGGGTAGCTGTGTTAGCCTGTTGCAGCCAAAGTATGAGTCTCATGACACCTTAAATGCTAATAAATGGCATAAGCTTTTGTGAAACAAATGCATGGGAGCTCTTTGCTCCCTCAGTCAGAATGAAAGGCAGACACAGTATTTGGGTTCTAAAATGGGCCGCTTTATTAAAATTACAACAATTAAATATAAACTACGGCAAGGTACAGGTCAGGCCCTGGGGTCACTGCTGGACCCCACCCTGACCTGTCTGGGCGAGCACCCGCTGCCCCGGGTGCGAGCCATCCACCAAATGGCTGGGACCCGGCCTGGCCAGGCGGAGTGGTTCACCCCTGTAAAGCTCCCCCACCCTGCCGTATGGCAGCAGGGGAAGACTGGTTTGTCCAGGGGTTCCCCACCCAGGGCGTCTGACCTCACAGCTGAGCCGTATGGCAGCCAGCCGCTCCTGAAAGACCCCAATTCCCCACCAATGGGGAGGTGCCAAGGGTGCTCACCGGCCCGCTACAGATTTTCCCTAACTAAAATCCTGCCACCAGGGAATTACCTCAGTCCCACCATGCCAATTACCTTCCTCTTCTCACAGTGCAAGGTAGGTGAAAAAACTCCATTCCCAAGTGCCAATCAGGGACAAGGAGAGAAAAATTCCTACCTGGCCCAAAAGGCGACTGGCTAATCCTGCACTGCAATAGGGTGAGGTGGGTGGGCCGAGCATGAGGCACAACTGAAGGCAATGGGGCGGAGAATCCAGCTAAGGCTACAGGCTCCGCCCCCAATGCTAAGCCCTGGATGCCAGGGTGTGCCTTCTGCTTTCCTCCTTCCGAGGAAGCAAAGAGCAGCCAGCAGCCTGAGTGGCCATTGCCACTGGCCGGGATGGCCGAATTGTCTTCATGCAAATGATTAAGTATTCTCTGCCTCATGATTAGGCTTAGGAAGTGCAGGCTGATTGCCAGCTGATTAGCAGGAGGAGGCTGGCCTGGGAAATGGACCCCCACTGGAGCAGACACTGGGCAAAATGGGCACTTATGCTCCTGCAGCCCCTACAGATGACATTATTTCTGTTGTGACACCATCACTTTCATCATTGTTCCAAGGCTGATGGAAGTGATGGCTTCATGCTAGAGATGGCATAATCCGTAGGGGCCATTGGCATGCATGCTTATTGCACTCATGTCCTCCCACTCTCCTCCTGCTGGTTGCCAGGGGGGACCTGGCAACACTACTCATGATAGCTTATGCCATAATAAAGGTGGTATGGTGACCCACCATTTCACACCACCATCCCACCCTAAACCTTCCTTCAAGGTTTTGGGGGCATCCAAGGCAGTAAAGGGCAGTCACCACATGCCACCTGTCTAACCTCTATTATCAGGCAGAGATCCCTGACTCAAATAAACACAGGATCCCAATTCTCTTCACTCAGAGGCTCCACCAAACAAGCAGCCTGTTCCCTATATTTACTTCCCCTTACCTAGGTACTTCCCAGGGCTATTGGGGGAAGAAAACTAACAGATTACTTCCCATATATATGCTGCCACCATTTAGTTTAACTATATTAGTCCAGAGTTCTGAGGTTTGTGTGTGTGCTTTAATTCCCCTCAGACAACAACTTCACAGTAGCCAGGGTAAAAACAGAAACAACAAAAAGGAATTTTTATTTTGGTGTCGTGGTTAAGAGCGCAGACTCTAATCTGGAGAACCAGGTTTCATTCCTCACTCCTCTACTTGAAGGGTATTTGTTGTGGGGATAATAATGACATACTTTGTAAACCACTTGGAGTGGGTGTTAAGTCATCCTGAAGGGCGGTATATAAATTGAATGTTATTATTATTATGTTATATTATTCTCTCACTCTCTCCAATGGACTCCAGCTGTCACTAGCCCAGCATTCTGCCTATTCTCATTGGTTGTTTCTTAGAAGAGGCGGAACTGCAACCAGTCCTGTCCATCACAAGTGGTACTCTTTGAGATGCCACATGATTTTGTTGTTGTTGTTGTGCTCAGTACTTTTTAATGTGATTGTTTTGATGCCATTGCAGCAAGACTGAAGTACTTGCTAACTAAGGCTAACTAACAGACCCAGTTTGGTGTAGTGGTTAAGAGTAGAGATGGGCACGATCAAGAAAAAAATACCGATTAAGCTGTTTGTGGATCAGGGCCGCTGCCGAACCCAGGCCACCAATTCTAACTGATCAAGTCCCATTTCCGATCCGGAATTGGGAAGGCCAAAGTGGGAGGGCGCCCCGCTGTTTCCAGTGATATAGGAACGGTGGTTGGTGGCAGCGGCCACCAGGCCCGGCGGGCAGGGGGAGGGAGGGGACATTCACACACACACATTTAGAGTAGAGGGGGGGAAGTTTTTAACCCGGCAATGAGCCACCTCCCCTCAGGGAGGGGACATTCCCAGGGCCGGATCTACAGTCGCCAGCGACCAGGGCAACTGTAGTCAGGCTCTTGCGCGTGCTCGCTCCTGGGTCACCCCCCGCCCACACAGCAAGCTGGCTGTCCTGGTGCTCTGTGGAGCTGGCGGCAGCACGAGTGGCTCAGTGGCTGCCCGTGCCATTCACCTTCCCCGCAAGACAAGGGGCGGCTGGCTTGCCCGCACGCCCCTTGTCCTGGGGAAAGGCGAATGGTGCAGGTGGCCTCCCAGCCTCCCGCGTTGCCTTTTGCCTTTCCCCAGGACAAGGGGCGGCTGGCTTGCCTGCGCGCCCCTTGTCCTGGGGAAAGACGAATGGCGCAGGTGGCCTCCCAGCCTCCTGCACTGCCTTTTGCCTTTCCTTTGTGCCCATGGCTTCAGAACACCCCTTCCCCCTCCCTCCCCTGAGTTGCTGCTCCATGGTTGGAAGGAAGCCTGCTAATCAAGGAAATCTGGGCTTCCATTCGTGTTTCGAGGGTGACAGAAGGAGGGCAAACACAGCTCATTCCTCCGGCTCTGTTGCCCTGGGAATAAATTACTGGCGCCAGAGTGTCTGCAATTCCGAACAGAAACCGATATATCCGATCAAGTCCTGAACAAGCAAACCCCCGCCTGCTGGATCGGTTGCCGTGGATGGAACCGATTAGCTGAGTCACGATGGCGCAAATGCCAAAATCAGGGTTTTTTTTGAAATCGTAATTCAGATCGTGCCCATGTCTAGTTAAGAGCGTGGGACTCTAATCTAGAGAACCGAGTTTGATTCCCCACTCCTCCACTTGAAGCCAGTTGGGTGACCTTGGGCTAGTCATGGCTCTCTGGAGCTCTCTCAGCCCCACCCACCTCACAGGGTGTTTTGTTGTGGGGATAATAATGACATACTTTGTAAATTGCTCTGAATGGGTGTTAAGTCATTCTGAAGGGCAGTATATAAATTGAATGTTGTTGTTGTTGTAACACTTCCCTGCTTGCAGGCTCACTAGAAGCATTTTAGTATCCCCTTACTAGAAGCTAGGCTAGTTGAGACCTTCAGTCTGATCTGGCCAGGCTGATTACATTTCACTCCACATCAGGGCACCTAAAATGAGGCCTGGTTCTGTGCATCTTCCATTTCTTCCCAAGAGGTCTGTGCTCTTTTGCTCCCTATCATAACATACTGGGCTGAATCTTGGCATCATTCAGTGCCATGTTATGGTATACTTAGGAGGACTTGCATGTTGGCCTGAACAAGGCCCCTTTTCTTTTCATTATTTCAGTATTTCAAGGACAAATCCTAATAAACTGATATTTATCTTATTTTTATATATATATATATATATATATATATATATATATATATATATATATATATATATATATATATATATATATATATATATATATATATATAAATTAGTGTCACATTCATCTTTGTTCTCAGCATTGCTCGTGGTTTTTTTCCAAATGTAGTGACTCACCAGGAAAATAGTATCTCACATTAGCCATCTGCTCTAGATGGTCTTATGACAGCTATTAAGAGATCTATGTGGTTTGGCAAATCCTTTCCATTGGAGTGATAGTGATTTGTATTTCCTCCATAGCCTGAGCCTCCCACAGGTTGCCAATGCTCGGCTGGCAATCCTAATTGCAACTAATCAGCAAACTGCAGTGATTAGTTCCCTTAGAGGAGATAGCAGCTTCACAAGACTCTGTAGGATCTAGGCTTGCCAGGTTCCCTTTAGCAACTGGCAGGAGGTGTGTGTGTGGGGGAGAGGTGGCAGCAGGAGCTTACTGGTGCATGTGCACAATCATGTCCCTGGCCAAGGACGTCATTGGGTGTGACCTGGAAGCCATGGTGTTGTGCCTATAACACTGTGGTTTCTATAACACACTGCTTCAAAGAAAGCAAAACCTGCTATGTTTTGAGCCAAGTGTTAAAGAATCAACCCTGGTGTGATGCCATCACTTTTGGGTCTCACTGGAAGTGACATCATTGACTGGGGCCAAGTGTTAAAGAATCGACCCTGGTGCAATGCCATCACTTTTGGGTCTCACTGGAAGTGACATCATTGGCTGGGGATGTGATTGCGCCTACTACCATTTCCTCTACCTGCTTCCTCCCATCAATCAGCTGGTGATCAGTAGGCAGAGGGACAAATTGCCAGGAGTTTGCCTGTCATAAGCAGGCACCTGGCAAGCCTAGTAGCATCATATCCCTGCTGAGATCCCTCCTCAAATCCACTACACCCCCAAGCACCACCCCCAGTTCTTCAGGAATTTCCTAATCTGGGGTTGGCAACCTTCGATGGGTAGGAACTGTATAAGGCCAAACTTCTATTAGTGAGGCCCTTAATTAGGGAAACTTTGAGCTAGCTAATATTCTTGTCAATGGTCACAGTTCTACCATGAAGCTTTCACTAGCTGATGTTTTGATTAAAACACCTAGTTCTTATGTATTCTTAGAAAAGGTTAAAAACAAGATTTTAGTATAAGCAGGAAGAATCAGAAACCAAGAGGCAAATAATGAAACAAAGGAGTATCAAAAATATTTGAATAATCATATTCTTGAGCTGCAAAGGACTTGTGATTTTTGAATAAACAGCATATATATGGCTCAAAAATTATAAGTAATCTTTTTTGCCTGCTAAAGGGTACAGTAGAAATAAATGCCTAAGGAAATCAAGACCTCTGCTTCCTATTTATGTGTAATGAAGCAACTAGCATAATGAAAGATCATCAGACTTTGTAGAACAAAACATTGTGATGGTTAATTTTCCACAAGTGTTTCTTATTCCTGTTGCTTGCCAGTGCATTCCAAATATTGCATAAATGAATAGGTATGGGCTTTGGAATTCTCTTCCGAATTGTACATGCCATTGGTTTCTCGATCTTTAAATGAAGAATGCCAGTTCTGACTGAAGATATCATTACAGTAATTACTTTCTGTTAAGCCAAGAGAAGAACTGGCCATCTCTGTAGATAAGTGTATAGACGAAGAACTAGAAAGTAGTCATTTTGTATTTGGCAGGGAAGTACATTTTGGAATTCAGAATGTGGGTGTTATGCTATAGCTATTACTTATTTAAAATATTTATATACCCTTTTTATATAGTCATGCCTGAAGTAGTTTGCAACACAGTAAATCCGTTACAAATTCATAACATTAAAATCAGCTTTAAAACCAATAATAGCAAAATTTAAACACAGTAGTTAGTATTTTTTACAAAATCAAAGATACCACTTGCTAAAAAATAGCACCACGAAGCAAGTGATCAATACAATAAATTATCCCTTAGTTTTAAATAACTGTTGAAATAAAACAACTCTTAGTTTGGTGCCTAAATCAGTGAAAGGGTCAGGCATGTTGGGGGGAGGTATTCCTGAGCCAGGGTCTCATTACCAAGGGCCTGCCTCACTTCTGAGGGAGAGGCTGTGGTGAAAAACAGAATGTTCTGTCAGCAACCTTGAGAATTTTGAGTTTGGCATTCCCTATATGCTTGTGATATTTATTCAATTTATGTTTGTGGATTAACATTTTATTCCAAGTCCAGTATGCTCTCCTGTGTCTTACTGTGTTGCAAACTGCCTTTAGCATGACTGTAGAGAAGCTGTATATACATATTTTAAAGAAATAATAAGGAATATAACATTTCCCTCACAAGATAGTTCCCTGTTAAAGATTGCCTTGAACCTTGAAGCATGTTAGAAAGGGGAAATGGAAAATGCTTATGTTGTGCTAATGCTTAAATTCTCTAATGCAATGGCCCTTTGTCACTTTCAGTATTTTTATTTTTATTTTTTTTAATAAAGACTGCAAGGCAACAAAGTTGAGTAGGAAGCCTAATCCTTTGGACTGGCTCCCTGTGAGGTCTTTTTAAATGGAGGTTTCCCTGTGGTTTGGGGTGCTGAACTGCAGCATGTTCTCTGATTTTCTTTACAATGCCATTTTCCATTTGTTGTCTTTCCATGGTTTCTTCTTCACCCCTCCAAGCTTTTTAAAATCAAGCTTTCTCAGGAGGGCTGAGAGGATTTTTATTTGCTCAAAACTCTGTTCTTCTATTCCATGGAATATTCCCCCCCCCCCCTCTTTCAATGTTCTTCAGTCTTGGTGTGCTTATTGGGCAAAAATCCCAGCACTAGGTCAAAACGAACCAAGGCATTTTTGCAACAAGATTAAAAGTGGTTTGAGAAAGCATAGTGAAACAATGAAGAAACCATGGACAGGCAACAAATGGAAAGTGACATCACAAAGGGGTTCAGAGTAAAAATGCTGCAGTTTGGCACCCAAACCATGGGAAAACATCTATGTGAGAAAGACTCCATACTTTAGCACAAGCAATTATGAGAAGTGAGAGAGGCAGCCTGTTTATCACAGCTGGACAGAGGTGTCCAGTTTCTTTACACTTGCATATATTGCCCTTCCTATAGGAGGACAGTGGTACTTTCTCACTTCAGTGCTTCCCTGCTGGGTATGATGGTTCTTCCCATTCCAACACCGTGCTTGAAAAAACCCTTTGTGAAAGGGGCAAATTAGCATCATTGGGTTTCTTTAGTAAACTATTGTCAGGTTTCTTGTTTGTGTCTACACATGCCGGAGTTAAGATTCAGTTTCTGCAGCTGGTAGGAACCACACTTGGTAGCCATTTATGCTCTCCCACCTAGGCATGAGTAAGTGAAAACATATTACAATAAGCACTGACAAAGATGAATTAAGATAACTGCTTTGCCTATCTGCACTCACTCTGGATTATTCATACATTACTTTCACATCATCTTATGCAGTAAGAATATTTCAAGATTTTCCTGCAATTCTGTCTGTCATCCTGTCACATTTTAATGTCAGCAGTGTGTTCATTAGGGACAAATCTGCCCAGGGGGCTCTCTTCTGTGTTTCAGTTAGTGAGGAGTAGAAATATTACTATGTCACTACATTCTTTTTCGTTTTGTTTTTTTTAATAGCAGCCATACTGACGTGACAAGTTGAAACTTACATTCAGTAAGAGCTACTGTATTGCTCAAATACAGGATTGCAATGAATGTTTGTTGATGAACATTTTTGGCAAGAGGAAATATACCCTCCCCACTGCTCTTTGTTCATTTTTTCATTGTTTTCTGGAATGTATTGTCTCCTCAATCAGGGATAGCTTTAAAAACAAACAAAAACCTGAAGTTTCTTTCTACTTCTTGCCATGTGGTTCCACCAGTTAGATTTCATTTACTCAGTGTGATGCCATCATGATATTCTAACCAACTAAACTTTCACTAGATGATATTATAAAGTAAATTTGGAGTGAGAAAAGGAAGAATTGCCCTTATTCTGAATAAGTGTTTTTCACCTGTTCATAGCTTCTTTGAGAAATGAGTGTAAGGACTGGATGTTATTTGCAGTTTGTATTTGAAAGGTTTCTTTCTTTCTTTCTTTCTTTCTTTCTTTCTTTCTTTCTTTCTTTCTTTCTTTCTTTCTTTCTTTCTTTCTTTCTTTCTTTCTTTCTTTCTTTCTTTCTTGCTAGGGCCTACTTAAGTATTCTTTACTTCCTTGAAAATTGAATTATAAAGAGTAGAAAAATTATCTGCATGGAGTTCTGTAATGCAGATAGTTAGAGATGATTTCCAAGACAAATTTTTATGGTGGCTCTACAGTACTGAACATTGTAGAATGATTTAAAAGTTGATAGAAATAGAAAATCATTGGCTAATTGCAAAATCATGTTCCCTTCTACAGGGTTCATTTTAAAAAGAATGGAATTGAGGATCAAGACTACTTACTCATCATTCCCTCAAAGACTCTAGAGGTGAGTGGCAATTTGTGCAGACCATGTACATGCTTGTTTGTCTGCATATATTCAAGATAGATATTTTACTAGTTGCCAAGAACTACAACTTGGCCTTGGTTGTAAATATTTTTTGGTTCTAAATGAACCCTATTTTTATGTGATGGTGTAGGGAATTATTAAAATATCAAGGTGCATGGTACTGTTTCTGAAATCGTTTTAAAATAGCCATACTGCCTATTGTATGTTTTACTTTAATTAACATTTCTGGTATCTTACTTATGTAGTCCTACTTAGAGGCCAAACAGTCATGGTGAAAATGTATTTGGAACTTCCAGACCAGAACATTTAAAATTAAAGGCTTTGCTTAGCTTCAAAAATGAAAGGAGACTTTGTAAAGCAATTAAGGGGAAATGAGATGAATTGTACCTTTATGAACAGCTGTGTTTACCAGCTTCTGTGTACACTAATCAGGAAATCAGATTACCCATGTTACTATAAATATGTCTTGTAATGAGAAATCAGGATTAAATTAAAGCTAGAATAGGAACAAAGACCGTATTAGCTTTGGAGCAGCTAATTCTTGGAGTAGCCTTTGTACCCTAGAGAGACTGGTAGGGTATTAAGAGCTTCTCATAAAAACAAAGAATTACAACTATTGGAACAGGTAGGTTTATTTGTGAATGAACTGGCATATTGATGTTTATATTCTGCTATGTAATGAGTTCTGTTGCCTTTCTAATGAGATCAAACTCACTTCTAACACACACTTTCCACTAAAATCCAGTGAATATGGAGAAGGAAATAATATACAGTAAATTTGATATACTTCTGATTGATAATATATTCTACAATAATCCTTTTTCTGACACTCATGCCCCTATCTTACCAAAGAATTCAATACCATATCATTATTAGGGACAGCTAACATGCTGGTAGCAAATGTACAAAGTCATTTTGAAAACTACCAAAACCATTTCCTCTCTGGGAAAAACCAACATGTATCATAAACTTATATCAACAAGGAATTGCTGACAGCCATGAAATATACCCAATATAGAATTTCAGGAGACACACTTGTGCAATGCTAATTCGCAATCTTGCTTTCATCTTTTATTTCTCCAGTTTATTTTTTAAGTCCTAAGTGTTCAAGCCAGTTGAAATAGTCAGCATCATCTTCTGGTGAGAATTCCAGTTGTGATTCCTTGTTTGTTGCTACATTGCAGCTAGGATCAATGTAGAAGTGTTAGTTACCTTCTGGTGACAGAATTCTGTACAAGCACAGGTTTCTGAAGAATAATCATGGACAGGGACTTCCAGTTGGGCTAATGGCGACCTGACGTGGTCCAGGGAGCTGGACCATCAAGAGTGATAGTTAATTGGTATGTAAGGAATAGTATGTTACATATATATATGTAGTTTTTTTTTAGTTAGTATATGTACCTATTATTACTTATATAATTTTTATATTTTTAACTAAGATAAGCAATATAGTTAGTGTAGATTGTTAAGATAATTAAAGAGATTTGATAATATAGATATTATATTATTACATTATTATTATTATAGACTTTAAGAATTTATATGATATACTTTTTGATTAAGTTGGGTATGGAAAACTGCTGGGAGTCACCAGAAAAGGGGGGGGGAAGGATGGGGAAAATGCAATGGGGTGAATAATGATAATGATTTCTATATATATGTTTGTAAACCCATCCAATTAAAAAATCTTTTAAAAAAAAGAGTGATTGTTTCGGGCAGGCCAGGTGCTCAGATCACCGGCTGCCACTCCTTTACAGGTAGAAGAGGAGCTAGAATGCTACGAGTCCTGGAGAGAGCGAGATCTCAGCAGCGGGGAAGGTCCTGGATGAAGGATTTCCCTCATCGCTTTGAGGTACTCTTGGAGAAGGGCAAGCTAACATCTCTGCAGTACTCTTTGAGTCATTGTTTGGCATAAGGTCACCAGGACCCAAGCTTCAGAACCAGATTTGGCTAATTGGCAATGAAAGAGGCAGCACGAAAGACCCAAATGGAACAAACTGAGGTAAAAGATCTTTATCTGGCTTTCGGACTTAAAAAGAGAAGGAAATTTTTTTATTAAAAGTGAAAAATGTGGACTGAGATGATAGAATAAGAAAGGAGCAAGGCATCTTGAAGGAAGAATTGAAATTTGATAGACTATAAAGCGCAAAAGAAGTGAAAATAACTTTTGTTTACACATACTTGCGGTTTGGAGAAAGATAGCCAGCTGTGAGAAAAGGGGAGGAGATGGAGAAACGGCCAAGTAAACATCGCGAGAGAACAGAATGCAAGAAGAATAGTAAGTGGAACTGCCTAGTGAGGTTCAATTTGGAAAAGCAGGAAGAAGGAAGTAAAACAGCAAAGAAGACCCTGGAGAAACAACGCGAGATATAGCAACGAGAAGACTAGAGGAAGTGGATATTCACCATCCCGGAAGAACAAAGGACGAACTGAGCTACCATAGAGACTCTCCGCCCGATATCTGGTGAGACTAAAACAGTAGGAATATTTAAAGTAAAAGATAAAAAAGATGTCTGGGGGGGGAAGAAATCTAGTGTAAGCATGAAGAGAGTGGAGAAGGAATGGCAGGCTGCTATGGGATTGGCTATAGAATCACTGGGAGAAAAAGTTGCAAAGGGTTACGAAGCATTGACACAATCTATTCACAAAATGAATGAAAACCTAATTAAAAGCATTAAGGATGTATTTAAAACAGAAATGGAACCGAGGAACGAGTTGCAAGCAACTAGGCAGATAATTCAAGGAAAGGAGCAAAAAAATACTGAGGTGTCACCAAGGGTAAATGATGGAGAACAAGTGTCTCAAGATTGTGTGGCAGAAATTGAATACAGAGCAGCAAGAATCAAGCAGCGAAAATGCAAGATGCAAGGAGAAGTAGTGCAGAATGTACAAGAAGAAATGATTGAAGATTTATTAGGATCCTTAAAGAATCAAGTGCAAGAATTAGCAACAAGCATGAAAGATAGAACCATCTCCAGTTATTTCAAGCAGAAGAAGCTACCAAGCGACAAAATAATTCAAGTGAAGAAGAAAGCCTGGAAAAGCAATATAAATACAAAAATCAAGTTACAAGTGGGAATTACTTAAAAGACTAAGGCTACAACTCAAAGCTAGAAGAGTTTTTCTTTTTTTTAGAATTGGGATGTATGACTTAATTGCAATGTTAAAAGTTAAATGAAGGAATTAGCAAATTAAGACAAATGGAAAAATTGGAAAATGCAAATGTATAGCTAATTATGTGAATTGACATAAAGTAAATTTATACACAAAATGATAGAGGGAATCAAGTGAAAGTTCAAGTTGTTAATTTTAAATTAAAGTGTTATATTAGAGACTAAATTAAATTAAAGGATTGGGACTGGGAAAATGTTAAGGCAAATTTATGTGTAAAAGAAATGGGAACTACAAATGGAATGTTTTGAAGAAACAAATTGTTAGTTTCAAGTTAAATTGTTAAGTAAGTGAGTTTAATTAAATACAGGTAACTGATGTAAGAAACAATAGTAATGGTGGGAAGATATGTATTAAATAATAGTATAAGGGGGAAAGGAAATGAGTGATAAAGGAAAACCAATTAATATTGAAATAGAGGGGATTTAACAGAATATGGATAATTTATGGATAATTGATGGTTTTTTGATAGTTTATTAATAATTATAGAATTGTATTAAGAAATGATAAGTTAAGATTTTACCTCTAGTTACAGGGACAAATGAAAGCAATACAGAACTAATGATAAGAAACTATGGGGTCATAGTGCTGTCGGGAGTCTACATAGAAAAGGGGGGAGGGGAGGGGATGGGCTGCATCTATGAATATATGGGAGAATGTATTTTTAAGATACGAGCAAATTGTATGTCAACCCATCCAATAAAAATTGGGTTTTTTTTAAAAAAAGAATAATCACGGACAGCTATACAGGTTATCGTGTACCTTATTCTGTATATGAATAAACAGAGTATGCCCCCCCCCCCCAATATTGATCAAATTTTTTTAATGGTGGTGCAGTGGATAAATGTATAAAGGATGATTCTGGAAGTTCTGGGTACAAATGTCACCTCTCTAACACTGATCAACAGAAATATAGATCACATGAAGCAAGGGTAATCACTTTACTCTGCACTGATTAGACTTCATTTGAAGTACTGTATTTAGTTTGGGGCATTACTATTTAAGAAGGATGTTCACGAGCTGGAAAGTGTCCAAAGGAGGGCTACAAAGATGGTGAAGGGTCTGGAGACCAAGAGTGAAATCCTAAACTGAGTTACTCCAGTCTATTGAAATCAATGGGCTTAAACTGGAGTAACTCTGTTTAGGATGTCACTGCACATCCTATGAAGAAAAGCTAAAGGAGCTGGGCATGTTTAGCCTGGAGAAGAGGTGACTGAGTGGTGATATGATAGCAATCTTCAATTACCGCCTATGGCCGAGAAAGAGGAGCGGGAAGGGTCGCGCGGCAAAATAACAGCACACACACACATGGCTGGGTAAAAAATGGCCACAACTTTATTAACATAACAACAGAAACAGGAGTATTGGCACGGCATGTGGATCGGATCCACCGGACTGCATCGGCTGACCCGCCTGCCAGCTGATGACCCCCGCCCCCCTCAGGTGCCCGCTGAGGGAGGGGACCAGAGGAGTGGCATTGTGAAGGAGGGAGGTCACCTGGTGTACACGCTTGGTGATCCCCCTGCCACCTGGGAGGGAGAATGCCCCGGCAGCCCCCGAGCTGGGCGTGCCTTCATACTCCCTCCCAAGATTCCTTATGGGAATCCCCTGCCTGGGGAGCCTGCGCCCGAGGGCCCGGCTCCCCAACAAATGGGATCCGATCCAATGCCCAACCGCCACCAGAGCCACAAGTGGCTCCCGCCAACACTCCTACCGCTGTAGCCACTCCAGCAGGCCGTCATGCAGGTCCTGCAACCAGATGTCATTGCCCCAGCTGGAAAGATGAACCCCGTCCGGACGAAACAGGGGGGCCACGCGATGTGAAATGTCCCAGTGAGCGATAAAGGAGCCTCCGACCGCCGCCACGTGTTGGCCCATGGCATGCGCCAGCTTCTGCCTGACAGTCTCCATCTTCCCGGGGGAGCGGGCCCCCCGCCAACAACACCTCTGGAGTAAGTCTGACCAAAGGATAGCGGTCTGTGGAAAGAGACCCTGCAGGAATCCCAGGTCGGCACACATGGCTCACCTGAGTTCCGGGCCCTCTCGCTTGCCCAGATCGTTCTCGCCCAGCTGAATGACCAACGCATCCGGCGGGCCGGACTGGCGTGCCTGCCGTTGCAGCATGGGGACCAGGGCCTCCCAGAGCATTCCTCGCACGCCGAGCCAGCGAAGGTTGAGGTGTTCCTCCAGACCCACGTGACGACCCCAGCTAGATGCCGCCATGTACTTGCCAGCCCAGTGCACGATGCTGTGCCCGCAGATCCACACTGTCCTCCTCCGCCCTACCAAAGAAAAGCATAAGACTGTACATTAATGACCGGCTCCTCCCGAGGGGCGAATGTAAGTCTGGAACGCCCTGGACCGCCACCGCCCGATGGCCATTATGGCCGCGGTGGGCAGACCCCGCTCATGCGCCTCCGTGGCAGTGCCAATGCGGAAGGAATGAGTTCCGAAATCCTGGGAGGGGAACCCCAGGGCCCGTAGGCAGGAGCGCAAGACCGCCGCGAACTGGTAGCGGGTGAGGGGGGAGTGATCCCTGTGTATGAGGAATGGCCCGCGGAGGTCAGGCCGCAGATCCAGGTAATCTCCCACCGCCCGGACCGGGCACAGGGCCCGGTTGCTGGAGGGCCGCAGGGTGATGGTGTGCCCTCTCCCCCGCTGGTCCGTCTTGGACTGGCGCACAGTAATGGATACCCGGCGGGGGGTCCAATCAATGTCGCTGACCCGCAGCACCCGGGCACCGTCGCCCGACTGGGAGCCCGCAACCAGCTCGCCCACCCTGAATGCCCCGAAGAAGGCTAATAAAAAGGCCGTGCGGAACAGCTGGGCCTCGAAGGGGGACCAGCAGAGGTCTGGCACCACGCGGAGGATACCCTTCAGCATGGCTAAGGTAATGGGCCGCCTGTGGTCAGGAGGAGGGGGGCCAGCCGCGCCCAACCCTCCACCGCTCTGCGCACGAAGAAGCCGCCGCAAGGGTCCGGGTGACCCGCCGCCTTACAGAAGAAGGCGATAGCTGACAGGTCCCTCCGCATGGTCCTGGTAGATATGCCCAGCTCACGGAGGTGGGCCAAATACTGCAGAACCATGTCTTGGGTCGCAGGCCCCGCCGCCCCACCCCCGCAGCCCTCGGAAAAGGATTGATATCTGGATACCGCTGCAGTGTAGGCTCGGAGGGTGGAAGGTGCCACCGAGCACAGCACTCCCTGCGTTATGGACTCCCTCCAAGTAGCCACAGTTCCTCCTGGAATGGGTCGGGCTCGCGATGAGCCTCCGGCGCCAGCGAGAAGAATCTCTCCATCTGGAAGCGAGATAATGCGTCTGCCAGGTCGTTGTTTACCCCTGCTATGTGTTGGGCAGAGAAGGTGATGTTAAAATCAAGACAACATAATACGAAACGGCGGACCAATTGCATAACCCGCTCAGAGCAAGAAGACTGGCGGCGGATCACCTTCACTGCCGCCATATTGTCACACCAGAATGTGACCCGCTTGTCCCGCAGGAGTTCCCCCCACATGGACACGGCAACCAGGATGGGAAACAGTTCCAGGAAGGTCAGGTCCCGGAGGATTCCGGACCCTGCCCACGTGGCCGGCCAGCGCTGGGCGCACCAGCGGCCTCTGAAATAGACCCTGAACCCCTGGCTCCCGAACCCCTGGCTCCCCGAACCCCTGGCTCCCCGAACCCCTGGCTCCCTGCTCCCTGCAGGTCTGTCCCCAGGTCCAGTGGGTCCTGCCAGAGAGAGACCCCATTGAATTTGCCCAGGAATTCCAGCCAGACCTGCAAATCGGCCCTGAGGCCTGCGGTGATCTGTATCCGGTGGTGAGGGGAGGTGACCCCCCGGCATGCCTGCGCCAGACGAGCACAGAAGGCCCGCCCCAGGGAGACCACCCTGCAGGCGAAATTAAGATGGCCGATGACAGACTGCAGCTCCCTAAAGGTGCACTTGGAGCGGGGCAGGATGCTGGTGATCAGGTCCCGCAGGCGAGCAAGCTTGTCCTCGGGGAGCCGGGACAGCCCGGCCACCGAGTCCAGCTCGATCCCCAAGTAGGTGAGCCGCGAGGCCAGGCCCTCGGTCTTTTCCCGGGCCAGGGGGACTCCCAGCTCGGCGGCCAGGGCCTGGAAGGTGCTGAGCCGGGTGGCGCAGCACGAACTGTTGGGCGGGGCCATGATGAGGAAGTCATCCAAGTAATGAGTAACAAATGGAGACCCCATGCGGTCCTTAGCTACCCATTCTAAGAATGTGCTAAAGGTCTCAAAGGCCGCACAGGCGATGGAGCACCCCATGGGCATGGCTTTGTCCACGTACCAGTGATCCTGAAACTTAAAACCCAGCAGGCAATGATCCCCCGGGTGTACTGGCAGCAAACAGAAAGCCAACTGAACATCGCACTTGGCCATGAGGGCCCCCTGCCTGCAAGCCCTGACCAGGCGCACTGCATGGTCGAACGATGCATACCTGACCGCGCACAATTCGGAGGGATGGCCTCGTTGACCGAGGACCCCCTGGGGTATGACAGATGGTGTATGAGCTGGAACTCCCCAGGGGCTTTCTTGGGGACGACCCCCAGGGGTGACACCCTCAGGTTGGGTGGGGGGGGGCTGGAGAAGGGGCCTGCCACCCGTCCGGCTGCTATCTCCTTAGCGATTTTGGCTGCAACCACCTCGGGGAGCTCCCTGGCGGATTTAAGATTCCCCGATGAGGAAGCCACCCGCGGGCCCGTGTAAGGGATGCGGAAGCCCACAGCGAATCCCTCCCGCAAAAACTTAGCGGCCTCTCTGTTGGGGTAGCGCGCCAGCAGGGGGAGCAGGGCCCGGAGCTGAACCGGGGTATGGGCAAGCCCCAACCCCTCGAGGGGGGGACTAATTACTGCTGGAGGGCTGTGCGGTGGTTGAGGCCGATCCCCCGTCCTTGCGGGAATTGTTGGAGGACCGGCCCCCGCGAAAGGGGTGTGAAGGGTTCCCCCCCGGGGGCAGGATGGGCGCGGGTGGGGCCCACCACAGGCATCGCAATTGTGCTCGAAGCGGCATTTCGAGCGCTGGCACTTTCCCTGATTATACTCCCAGCACACGCCCCGTGCCTTGTCCCTGCGAGGCTGCCACCGGCCCGCCCGAAGGGAGTCGCCCTTTCCCTTCAGCTTCCCTTCAGCTTCTGGCTGATGAGGTCCCACCGGGCTCTGGGGTTGTGGGAGGCCCTTTTCCGGAAGGCCTCATCATAATCCATAGCAGCGGCTTCCCCCGCCAAGGCCCGAGCCCTCAGGACATTCCCCAGGTGGTTGGTCAGGTGCCATCCCCGCTCAGGGTACGCGGCCTGGATGACCCCCATGTAGACCGTAAATCCCTCGAGCCAGTTGGCGAATGACCGCTCCGCCACCTCCTTCTTGCCCCCCCCCCGCTTATCTCTCTTGGACGGAGGTGCACATCTCCCATCCTCCGCCTCTGGGCGGAGCAGGGAAAGGACGTCTACATAGTAGCCGTCCAGGATGCGCTCCCTGACCCTGCGGGCCAAGTGAATCCCCGGGGGGGTCCTCGTCGTCCGTGAAAGGGGCAACCCGTGGGGGGGCTTCCTCGGACCCCCAAACCTCCCTGGGATTCCCTTCCCCTGGCCGCGGCCTGTCCCTCCTCCGCTGGGCCCAGCCTGGGAGGCCTGGGACCCTGGCTGCCACCTCCCAATAATCTTCCCCTTCTGCCCCTTCCTCTGCGGAGGAGGTCTCACCTGACGTCCAGTCGCTGTCTGTCTCCTCTCGGTGATGGCGGTGTCTCCCCTTCCAGCGAGATGTCCTGCTGCGCTTGGAAGGCCTCCGGCACTCCCCACTGCTGCTGCTCTCCGAGCTGGAGGGGGAACGGGCTTGCTGCCGCCGAGTGCCTCCGTGCCCCCTCTTTGCTTTCTCCCACGGTTTGCGCTGAGAGGCCATGCCAAGCTCAGGGGCAGGCTGAGCTGCCCCCGGCCCAGTGTTTCCCAGGTGCTCCACCCGCTCAGTCAGGCGCTCCAGGGCCCGGGAAATATCTAAAAGGGCACTGGGGCTGGCCTCCCCTGCCATCCCCAGGCCCCTTGCCCTCCCCACTGCCTGAGCTCTGGGCCCTCTAGCGGTGGCCCCTTTCTGGCTGCCTGCCTGCCTGCCCCTTGATGCGGCCTCCCCCGCCCCCTGGCTGGGAGGCGGCCCCCCCTTGCGGGAGGCCGCCCTCTTTGTGGACGTGGATGGGGAGGCGGGTGCTGGCCTGCTGCGGCCCGCCGGCCCCGCCGCCGGCCCGGGCCTGCCGCCCCTATCGCCACCCTTCTCACGTGGGGCCTTTTTAGAAGCCCCTTTGGGTGCTTTTCGGGCCCCCGCAGGCGTGCCGTGTGTGCCGGCCCCCACTGGGGCACCTTTCTTGCTTGGTGCCACAGCCCGGGAGGGTCAGGGAAGCTGGGCAAGAGGAAAGGCCGGGAGAAGTGAGTTCCTGCCATTCGAAGCCTGCCCAGCTGGCCACCTTGTTAGCGCCCTCGCCACCCCCGTCCGGCCGCTGTCGACCGCCTGCGCCTCTTCCCCGGTGCCTCCTCTTCTGCTGGGCCCGCGGGGCCGAGACAGGAGCCACGAGGGGCTCAGCTAAACCCCTCCAAGCAACCTGTCCCAACGCGCGCCTCACCCGGGCTTCCGACGCCTCTTCTCCTTCTCTCCGCCGCTCTTCGCCGTCCTCTGCGTGCGGAGCCAACTGCTCTGCTCGCTCGCCGCCGCCGGAGTGGGCGGGGGCGTGTCTGGCAGCCGGCTAAATACCCAGCTGCCGGACCTTGGAGGGAACTGCTGCCAGGGCCGCGCGGCCGGCCCCGCCCACCGCCGGCTCGACTCCGGGCCGCCGTGATTGGCTGGCCCGGAGTTTGAACCGATTGGTCGCTGGCTCGCCCGGAGCATGCCGGGCGAGCCAGCGAGCATGGTGGCCGACGCGGTTCCTGCTCCCCCGCCCGCCGGCGGCAACCGGAGGCGCAGGTAAGTCTGGGCCCCCTATATATTTGAAGGGCTGTCACATAGAGGATAGAGCAAAATTATTTTTTGTTGCTCCAGAGAGTTGGACCAGAAGCAATGGGTTAAAAATTAAACCAAAAGTGTTTTTGTTTAAGCATTGATGGTTAGAGCAGTTCCTCAGTGAAGCAGGTTTCCTTGTGAGGTAGTGGGCTCTCCTTCTTTGGAGTTGTTTAAGGAGAGGCTATATGGCCACCTGCTGATTCTATAACTCAGTATGAACTTAGGCAGATCATGAGAGGGAGGGCAGAAAGGGATATATCAGTGCTTTGCTCTCATGATCCTTTCTTATGCACCTAAGGCAATGTGCTCAATTTCTCTTTGGGTTAGGGAGGGAATGTTCTTTTCGGTCAGATTAACCAAGGATCCAGGGAGGTTTTTTGCTTTCCTGTGGACATTGAGCAGAGGTCACTGGGGGAGTTGGGAGAGGGGACTGTGAATTGCCTCCACTGTGCAGGAAATTGGACTAGATGATCCCTTGAGGTTCCATCCAACTCTAAGTTTCTATGAATTTGGTGGCCCTAGGAAAGCCACTTTCAGCCTTCAGCCTCTGAAAAAAGTGGCAATACTGACCTTCCTTAAAGGGCTGATGTAAGGGTTATTAATAATATAGATGAAGCACTTTGAACACTGAAATGAAGATGATATCATGATATACTTGTCCATTTCTGAGAGTGGCACAATGTTCCTGGAACTAAGGCTTATCTGGGTAGGTCCCGATTGAAGGAGAGAGTACCAGAGACTTCTGATGCTTTAGGACGTTTGCTTATTTGCTTTATTACAAATATATAGGTAAAACACAGAAGGAGGCGCAAAGACACCCCTGTGGGGCAGCAGATCCCTAAGAGAGAGACCCTGCACCTTCTAGGCACTTCAGTCAACTCTCACAGCAGTGACTCTTGCTTCAGCCTCTTACAGAGTACAAATTAAATTAAACATTAAACCCCAAGTCCTTTCTATATACTAAGTATTATGCATTGTGTTGTGCAGGATTTCTTGAAGCCTAGCCTAGCTTTCTAGCACAACACAGAGTAGCACTGCCCATGCCCAAGTATTTTCTCTTAAGAATCTGACGTCTTGGGGAAGCAATCATTGCCTTCATTACAGAAATGCCAGCCACAATGTCCTCTCAAAAAGCCCTGCGTATTCCGCATGGAAAAGATAACAGCATGCAAGTCTCCCTAGTCCGCTCATTACAAATCTATGATGCTGTCATTACTGATATAGCTGAAAAATGACACTTTTTCCTGGTGTGTGCTGCCTTGTAGACCAACATCACTAGGGAAATATCACAGGCTGCTTTTATGGATGGCTGCCCTATTTGATATGCAGGCACATCATAAAGAACTTTATGCCTGAAAGGCTTTCTATGGATACAATGTTTTTTTGCTTAGGTAAGAGTCTCCTTTACTATGCCTTCTCTATGATAAAATGTATCCCCCATTTACCACTTGCTGCCCATTTATAATTTAACAATATTCTTTCTCTCTCCAGCTTGAAAAATCAAGAGTCTCCCAAGGTCTGAGTCCTTTCCCCCCTATTTCTTCTGCCCTGGAACCTATGCAATTAACTTCTGTCACCTTAAAAGCCTTTCTCACAGTGCATTGCTCCAGCTGTTGAAGCATATGTAATTACATCCAACAGGACCTGTCCTGGGGCATGCCAGTTTCATACAATTTTTATATCACCTTTTTTCATTATTCAAGCAGAGCGAAATCTTTAGGACAATGTGATTAGAATAAAATGGGAACTATTCAAGGTAAGGCATTCTCTGGGAAATGGAGGTTTTTCACATCTTTACAATGAGTTCAAAATCTATTGTAGAAAAGAAAGGAAGAATTTAATTCATCCAGCATATATTGGCTTTATGGTAATGCCTGGACACAATCTACCAAGCATGTTTCTTGAACAATCCCCAGTGAAAGGAACGGGGTTTCCTTTCATTTCTATGAGGCCTTTGCCAGAAATGTTTCTAGTGCATTATAAATTTGTCATGTGCCCTCACTGCAACTGGTTAACAAACCCATATTAGTGATTCATTACAGTACTTTATGGCCTTAGTTGATATTTAATTTGGTGGAAATGGATTCAGTGATTAATCTCTTGCTACACACCTCTCTGTGATTATTCTCTGCTTGTGCCAGAATATACCCATAAAGGCCAATGAAAGAAGGTGAAATGATTGAGGCAAGTGATACACCCTGTTCCCAAAGGAGGAGCTCTATTATTAATACACGAAAAGAAAATTGAAATAAATGTAGAAGAAACAACAATTAAAATGATCAACATTAGTAGCTATGCAGTGTCATTGTAGCTCCTTTAAAAATTGAAAGGCTGGGCTGATTAAAATGAGATGAAATACCTTGACCTGACTCTTTTCAATGTATATTTATTCTCTTTCTTGTTTGTATCAAGAATGATTGCTCTAATTTACTTCATTTGCCAGCTTTCCTAGACTTGTCATAGGTTCAGAGACAGTTTCTATGTCATGGGGTGGATCAAAAGAACATTGTTCCAGCACCATTTGTAGAGCACATCTTCCCTGTTATTCTGCAGCCTCCTCCCCCTGTCCAATCCACTCAGAAAGTTAAACCTGAGATCAAGGAACAGCACGGGAAGTAGCATGGGGGGGTGCATCTTGTGGGAGAAACCCACAGAAATCATGGAACCCTCTCCTTGTGCAAGTAGAGGTACTGTCTGCTGACACTAGGCTACTTTGGATACAACCTCATGGCTGTCACATGGAGGCTTCTTTATGTGCAGTAAGTACACACTTCACTATCCCACCAGAAGAAAGTGTCCATTGGGTACTGGAAAAAAAAATAACCTATTTACTTATCCAGAATTTTTAGTCTTGCTTTTCTCCCCAATGGGGACCTCAAGTGGCTTACAGCACAGTTCTCCCTCCTCCATTTTATCCTCACAATAACAACCCTGTGCAGTAGGTTAGGCTGAGAGAGTGTGAGTGGCCCAGGGTCAACCAGTAAATGGGCATGGCAGAGTGGGGACTTAAATCAAAGTCTCCGAGATCGTAGTCTGACACTAACCATTATGCAGTCATGAGCCACACAATGAGCTTCTTGCGGCCCATGTGGTAACAAAATGACATATGGAATGCCACTTACATGTTGTTTGATTGTAAATTAGTATTCAGATGAGAGTGCTCAAGTATATGTGCATGTTTTATTTTTAGATGTCTGAAATCATGGACAGTGTGCAAGTCAAAGCTTGGTGACAGAACCTATGATTTTTATGGGTACAGACAGTCCTAGACCTGTGGGTCACTCTACACATTACTTCTTTTATGGAGCCAAATTTTGCTCTGTACAGATACATGTAAGCTCCGGGGATTGGCTTCGATTAAAAAAGCAGAGTGCAAATGGGCTTGGAAAACTGCTGCTGGGGGAAAGAGAGCTCCTGCCTTTTACCCAAGCTTTTTCCCCATGCAAAAACAGTGTAGAGGGGAGACATTTCCCCATTTCTGCTGCTCCATGTGGAGGTATTGTATGCAGGTGCAGCAGCAGACAGAACCCCCCCCCCCACACACAAGTTTTGCACAGGTAAAAAGTTTGGGAGAAAGACAGGAGCTCTTCCTTCCCCCGGGGCAGCTTTCTGAGCCCATTTGCACTCTCTTTTTTTATAGAAGCAAGGGGGGGATGTCTGCACGGAGCATGTGTAGGGTGACCCTCAGACAGCAGATGTTAGGAAAGACCTTTCTCTGTCTGAGATCCTGGAGTTATTGCCCCGTGAAGTAGACACTTTGTAAGTAGATGAACCAATGGTCTGACTCAGGCAGCTTATAACTAGACATGGCACGAACAGCATTACGAATGGAAAAAACCCACGAACAGCCCGTTTGTCTGTTCGCAAACAAGCCATTCATAATGAACATTCTAAATGAACAAGTGGTCGTTGCAGGCCTTGTTCTTTGCCTTCGTCAGCCGCTGATCAAGCCAGACGGTCTGGGGCCATTCAATCAATTCCCCTGGCAACGGCAGGGACTGAACTCTGTCTGAACTCCTTCTGGCTTTCCTTCTGGCTTTAACCCTTTAAAGTACTTCCAGCAGAGAGTCCCGTTTTTGCCACTGTGAAGAGAAAATGAAAACAAAGGGGGAGACCCATGGATCATGCCTTTCCTGGGGTGCAATCTCTTTGAAACTTGGGCGGTCTTTGGAGCACAGTGAGGACTATGTCCCCTGCAAATATGGTGGGAATTGGATCCCATGGATCATGCCTTTCCCGGGGTGCAATTTCTCTGATACTTGGGGGGTCTTCGGAGGACATTGTCCCCTGCAAATTTGTTCCCTGCAAATTTTGTGGGTATTGGACATTGGGAAGGTCAGTTTGTAACCCCTCAAAGTAGCTTCCACTAAAGAGTCCCATGTTTGCCACTGTGAAGAGAAAATTACAACAAAGTGAAGGACCCATGGATCATGCCTTTCCTGGGATGCAATCTCTCTGAAACTTGGGGGGTCTTTGGAGAACAGTGAAGACTAGGGATGTGCGTTTCGGCATTCTGAATGCCGAAAGAATGCCGAAACAAAAGTGTTTCGGCATTCTTCAAGAATCCCGAAACGTTTCGGGGAATGCCGAAACGTTTCGGGATTGCCGAAAGAAAAACCCGAAACGTTTCGGGATTCTTTCGGCATTCTTTCGGCATTCGAGAATCGCCATTTTGATTTTGCTAGCCGTTTGCCTTAGCAAGCGGCTAGCAAAATCCTGCTGGAAGCAAAGGCTTCCTGCAGGCTCTTAGAAGAGGGGAGGGGGGGAGAAGGAGTGAATCACTCACTCCTTCTGTCACCCCCCACCCCTCTTGCAAAGGAGGATAGGGAATCCTGCTTTGCCTTGCAAATGCAAGGTGCAAGCATTGCATTGCACTTTGCATTTGCAAAGCAGCAGAGATTCCCGCCAAAACTAACAGGTAGGGGAGGGGGAGCAGGAGGAGGGTGGCTCTTGGAGTGTGGGTGGGGAAAGGCAGGGGACTGGGGACTTTAGGAGTCACCAATCCCACTGCTGCATTCTCATGCCAGCCAATAGATTTAAATCTTTGGCTGAGGCTGCAGCAGGGGATTTAAATTTGGAGCAAGACTGTCTGGAACACTTCTGTTGCTGCTGCTGCTGAGCTGTGACCGAGAGAGGAGAAGAAGAGAGACTGCACCTGGAGCCTGGAGGACATCTGCCTGGAGGATCAACTGTGCTGGACATCCTGAGAGGACACCTGGTAGGCCTTTTTAAAATTTTTGTAAATTTTTTTGATGCTGGGCAATGTGCTGCTGTGGCCTGCCTCTGCAAAAAGGTGTTGCAGTTTATTCTTGGCATGGCCTGGGGGACAGGTTGGGCAGACAATGTTTAATGGTGGGGTGGGGGTTTCAGCATTGGTTGTTGTGCTTGCCTTCTTTAAGCTTGATCCACTGTTTTAAGATTAAAACAAGAGTGTGCCAGCTTTGGGCCTACACAGGCCAGAAGCCTTTCTTCTGGCTGGCTCTCACAGTTGTGCTCCACAATCTGGAATGGTGTGGCTTGTTTTTCTGTGTCTGGTCCCCTGCTTGCAAGGATTCCCAACAGGCTCCGTCCTGATCAACTGTGCCAGCCTGTGGGCCACACACAGGTATGGCCTGGGGGACAGGTTGGGCAGACAATGTTTGATGGTGGGGGGGGTTTCAGCATTGGTTGTTGTGCTTGCCTTCTTTAAGCTTGATCCACTGTTTTAAGATTAAAACAAGAGTGTGCCAGCTTTGGGCCTACACAGGCCAGAAGCCTTTCTTCTGGCTGGCTCTCACAGTTGTGCTTCACAATCTGGAATGGTGTGGCTTGCCTTTCTGTGTCTGGTCCCCTGCTTGCAAGGATTCCCAACAGGCTCCGTCCTGATCAACTGTGCCAGCCTGTGGGCCACACACAGGTATGGCCTGGGGGACAGGTTGGGCAGACAATGTTTGATGGTGGGGGGGGGGTTCAGCATTGGTTGTTGTGCTTGCCTTCTTTAAGCTTGATCCACTGTTTTAAGATTAAAACAAGAGTGTGCCAGCTTTGGGCCTACACAGGCCAGAAGCCTTTCTTCTGGCTGGCTCTCACAGTTGTGCTTCACAATCTGGAATGGTGTGGCTTGCCTTTCTGTGTCTGGTCCCCTGCTTGCAAGGATTCCCAACAGGCTCCGTCCTGATCAACTGTGCCAGCCTGTGGGCCACACACAGGTATGGCCTGGGGGACAGGTTGGGCAGACAATCTTTGATGGTGGGGGGGGGGGTTTCAGCATTGGTTGTTGTGCTTGCCTTCTTTAAGCTTGATCCACTGTTTGAAGATTAAAACCAGAGTGTGCCAGCTTCGGGCCTACACAGGCCAGAAGCCTTTCTTCTGGCTGGCTCTCACAGTTGTGCTTCACAATCTGGAATGGTGTGGCTTGCCTTTCTGTGTCTGGTCCCCTGCTAGCAAGGATTCCCAACAGGCTCCGTCCTGATCAACTGTGCCAGCCTGTGGGCCACACACAGGTATGGCCTGGGGGACAGGTTGGGCAGACAATCTTTGATGGTGGGGGGGGGGGGTTTCAGCATTGGTTGTTGTGCTTGCCTTCTTTAAGCTTGATCCACTGTTTTAAGATTAAAACCAGAGTGTGCCAGCTTCGGGCCTACACAGGCCAGAAGCCTTTCTTCTGGCTGGCTCTCACAGTTGTGCTTCACAATCTGGAATGGTGTGGCTTGCCTTTCTGTGTCTGGTCCCCTGCTTGCAAGGATTCCCAACAGGCTCCGTCCTGATCAACTGTGCCAGCCTGTGGGCCACACACAGGTATGGCCTGGGGGACAGGTTGGGCAGACAATGTTTGATGGTGGGGGGGGGGGGGTTTCAGCATTGGTTGTTGTGCTTGCCTTCTTTAAGCTTGATCCACTGTTTGAAGATTAAAACCAGAGTGTGCCAGCTTCGGGCCTACACAGGCCAGAAGCCTTTCTTCTGGCTGGCTCTCACAGTTGTGCTTCACAATCTGGAATGGTGTGGCTTGCCTTTCTGTGTCTGGTCCCCTGCTAGCAAGGATTCCCAACAGGCTCCGTCCTGATCAACTGTGCCAGCCTGTGGGCCACACACAGGTATGGCCTGGGGGACAGGTTGGGCAGACAATGTTTGATGGTGGGGGGGGGGGGGTTCAGCATTGGTTGTTGTGCTTGCCTTCTTTAAGCTTGATCCACTGTTTGAAGATTAAAACCAGAGTGTGCCAGCTTCGGGCCTACACAGGCCAGAAGCCTTTCTTCTGGCTGGCTCTCACAGTTGTGCTTCACAATCTGGAATGGTGTGGCTTGCTGTTCTGTGTCTGGTCCCCTGCTAGCAAGGATTCCCAACAGGCTCCGTCCTGATCAACTGTGCCAGCCTGTGGGCCACACACAGGTATGGCCTGGGGGACAGGTTGGGCAGACAATGTTTGATGGTGGGGGGGGGGGGTTTCAGCATTGGTTGTTGTGCTTGCCTTCTTTAAGCTTGATCCACTGTTTGAAGATTAAAACCAGAGTGTGCCAGCTTCGGGCCTACACAGGCCAGAAGCCTGTCTTCTGGCTGGCTCTCACAGTTGTGCTTCACAATCTGGAATGGTGTGGCTTGCCTTTCTGTGTCTGGTCCCCTGCTAGCAAGGATTCCCAACAGGCTCCGTCCTGATCAACTGTGCCAGCCTGTGGGCCACACACAGGTATGGCCTGGGGGACAGGTTGGGCAGACAATGTTTGATGGTGGGGGGGGGGGGTTCAGCATTGGTTGTTGTGCTTGCCTTCTTTAAGCTTGATCCACTGTTTGAAGATTAAAACCAGAGTGTGCCAGCTTCGGGCCTACACAGGCCAGAAGCCTTTCTTCTGGCTGGCTCTCACAGTTGTGCTTCACAATCTGGAATGGTGTGGCTTGCTGTTCTGTGTCTGGTCCCCTGCTAGCAAGGATTCCCAACAGGCTCCGTCCTGATCAACTGTGCCAGCCTGTGGGCCACACACAGGTATGCTGCTTTGGCCAAGGTAACCCTTTTTGGTTGCTGGCCTGGCACTCACAGTTGTGCTCCACAATCTGGAATGGTGTGGCTTGCGTTTCTGTGTCTGGTCCCCTGCTTGCAAGGATTCCCAACAGGCTCCGTCCTGATCAACTGTGCCAGCCTTCGGCCCACACACAGGCCTGCTGCTCCGGCTTTGGTAACCCTTCCCGTTTGCTGGCCTGGCACTCACTGTTTTGCTTCACATTCAGGTTGTTTATCGTTGGTGGACCTCTTCTGGACTGGACTGCACTTGGTGGACATCGGCCTGCAGATCTCTGCGTGGAGGATCAACATTGCTGGACATCTGCACTGGTGGACTGGTAGGGTTGTTGTTAAATTTGGTTTTTGAGCTTATGTCTGCTGCTGTGCCTACCTGCGAGCATATGCTTTGGCTCTGTCTTTATGGCTTGGGCCGGGGGGGGGGGCATTTTCTGGTTGGGCAAGAGGATATTGTTTGGGGGTTAGGGGGGCCAGCATTGATCGCAGTGCCTGCTTTCTTTCATGTTTCATTTTTCAAGTTTGAGTGTGGGGTGGGCATGAACTGCTGTTTCACAGGACTAAAAAATGAGTGTGCCAGCTTCTGGCCTGCACAGGCCAGAAGCTCTGCTGGGTGGATGTGTTTTGTTTTGCTGCTGGTTGGCCCTAGCCTTTAAGGGGGGGGGGGGCTGACTTGGCTTGTGCAACGGGGCCTTGAATTTTGGGGTTGCGTGTGCGGCGTGTGGTGTTGACTCTGCTAACATTTCCAATTTTCTTGACAGCATCGTGGAGGAGAGGAGGACCAGCTGCAAGACCGCCTGAACATCGCTGGACTGCAGGACTGGTGTTAGTGTGAGCGAGTCCGGGTTGACATTTGGGTGGCCTTGGGGGTGGGTTCTTGCTAGCTTGGGAGGGGGGAGGCTCATCTTCAAAACACCACATCCACACCCCACACCGACATACCACAGATACATCGGTCCCGCTAAATAGTGTCTCTTAGGTAGGTAGGCCAGTTGGTAGGTGATCAGTGGATAATTGCCCTCAACATAATTATTAGGGAAACCGAGCCTAGTTTTTTTTAAAAAACTAAATAGGGACTCAGCAGGGAAAGCATTAGTGAGTGAGTGTTAGGTTTGAATTCTATATATATATATATATATATATAAAAATTTGTAATAGCTGTCAATAGGCTTCCCATTAGTGCCCCCATAACTAGGGTTCCACTGCCCATCTCTGGCACACGTGGTGGTGCCAGGCCGGCCCGGGCATACTAGTGTGTGAGTGTTTAAGGCTTCGTCACCTGTTATTGGGGTTTAGGGCCAGCTCAATTCCAGAGGAATTCAGCTGATTGGCAGGCTCAGGTTCCCTGACATAAATAGGGTTGCTTAAAAAGGCACTTGATTGTTCATCTCCAAGTCACAGAGCCACTAGAAACACAGATTTATAGCAGGTTAGTTAGGTCTTGAAAACAAAGTTGACCTTTGTTTTCTAAATCTTTTCTGATTAGTTAGGGTTGAATTTGGGAGGGGAAAGTATGTCAGAGAGGAAAGCAGAGAGGGGACCCGGGGGAAAGGCTAGGGAGAAATCTAGAGGGGAGGAGGGGAGGGGGAGGGGGACTGCTGCGGCAGCCCCTCCATCTGAGCGGAGGAGGCCCTCCCCTGCGCTGCTGCCGTTCACCAGCCTGGCTTCTGGTGACAGGAAGAGGGTTCGCAAGACTCTCTTTCCTGAGGCAGCTGCTGGAGGGCCACCCCCAACCCGGGTGCGTGAGGCAGGGGCTGGCACTGGGCAGGGGCCTGCTGCTGAGGCTCCTCCTCCTCCAGTGGTTGCGAGCCAGCTGCTGGAGGAGGGGCAGCATGTGGTGTCTCCTGGGATGGGCGCGGAGCACATGACTTTCCCTGCGCTCCCGCTCACCCCAGGAACCCGGAGGATGTTGGAGGAACTGCCCGTGAGACCCCCCCTGGGGCGGTCCACCCCAGTTTCCTCTGAGGCCAGCAGCAGGCCTCTCGCGGCTGTGCAGGAGGAGAGGACGCGGGAGGAAGAGGCAGAGACTGTGGTGGAAGAGCCCACATCTCTGCCCCTTCAGCCTCGTCCATCCCCACCTGCCCGGCCGAGAGTGGGACACGGTGTGTCCGGCCAGAGCACCTCACAGGAGGTGCCGCAGGGTGGTCCCGAACGCGCTTCTCCTGGGAAGCGTGGGATGCCCTTTTCCTCCGAAATCTGGAAGCACTTCCAGACAACGGAGGATCCCCGAGCAGCCCTGTGCCTGCATTGTAGGCAGCGCGTCAGCCGTGGCAAAGATGTGTGGCATCTCTCCACGTCTGGGATGAGGTACCATATGAAGAGGCACCACCAGGCGGTGCTTCTTCGGGAGGAGGGTTCGAGTGGCGCCGCACGGCCGCCAGCTAGCCAGAAGGAGGCAGGCTCCTCTGGTGCTCTCCCCCCAAGGGTACCTGCAGGAAAGGGACGCCAAGCCTCTCTCCCGGAGATGCTTGGTATGCAGGGCGCTAGTGTGCCCAGAGAGGGGATCCGGAGGGCGAGCAGGCGCATCACGCGCCACATCGTCAACATGATAGCAGTGGATGGGCAACCGTATTCCGTAGTTGAAGACTTCGGCTTCTCAGGGCTGCTCCAAGATTGCTTTCCCTGGTACGCCGTCCCTGCTCGCACGTCGTTGAGCAGATCGGTGGTGCCCTCGTTTTACAGGGCTGCCAGGGATCATGTGAAGGCACAGCTGTCCCGGGTTGCCGGGAGAACTGTGCACTTCACATCGGACATCTGGACCTGCCCAAGTGTGCAGCAAGCGTACCTCTCGCTTACTGCTCACTGGTGGGAACCCGAGTCGGTTCTGGGTGGGGGCCGGGGGGAGGTGCCTAGCACAGCTAGACAGGGAAGGATGCGAGACCGCCAGGCCGGCTACTGCAAGGCCTTGCTTCACGCCGAGGTGCTCGACGTGTCCCACACGGCGGAGAACATCGCTGCCACCTTAAGGAGACAGTTGGACGAGTGGATAGGCCAGGGACCCGCCACCGTGGGATGCATGGTGACGGACGGTGGCAAGAACATGAGGGCAGCGGCGCATCTAGTGAGCCGAGAGAGCGTCTACTGTGCCGCTCACAAGCTTCACCTAGTGGTGAGAGATGCGCTGGGGTTGGGCTCCTCGAAGGAACCCGTGGATACCCGGACCCGTGAACTCCAGTTACTTGTCCAGAAATGTCGGAGGCTCACGGGTCACTTCTCGCGCAGCGTGAAGGCCACGCACGAACTGCGCCAGACACAGGTCAGGACAGGTGTGCCAGAGCACGCTCTGATCACTGACGTCAGCACTCGCTGGAACTCCACCTGCGCCATGCTTGAGCGCTTGGTGGAGCAGCAGGCCGCACTCCACGCGTGGCTCTCCGAGCACCGCGGTGCGAGTCAGGTGGGTGAGTTCAACCGGGAGGATTGGCTCACCATCACCCAGACAGTGGAGGTCCTGAAGCCCTTCAAGGACTTCACTGTGGCGGTCTCGTCAGACACGGCGACCCTCGGTCTGGTCATTCCCCTGGTGCACACGCTCCAGAGGAATCTGGCCACCCTTGCAGACCGGGTCGCGCCCCGTGCTGACCTTGTTCCAGCGGTGCGCGCATTAGTGAGAAGGCTGCAGCAGGGCATAGCTGCCAGGCTAACTCCTCTCACTAAGGAAGAGTCATACATGTTGGCGACCATGTGTGACCCGCGCATAAAGGGCACTTTCGCCGAGCGGGACGGGAACCTCACCCAAGCCAGAGACGGGCTCTGCTCTTGGGTGAGGCGCAGGCAGGCCAAGAGGGGACGCCTGTCGACAGGGGGGACGCAAGAGGGGCCCTGCCGTGCGGGTCCCTCTGACGCCCCCTCTGCGCAGGCCCCCCCCGAGGCCACCACCGGAGTGCCGATGGAGATGGAGATGCTCCGGTGGGCCCTCGTCCCCTCTGGGGTCGTGAGGACCGTGAGAGAGGATCCGGCGGAGGCGATGGTCAGGGACTACCTCGCGGAGCCCTGCGAGTCGCTCTCCACCGATCCGCTCAGCTACTGGGCCAGGAAGGAGTCGGTCTGGCCGGACCTCTCCCTCGAGGCGCAGCGGCTGCTCTCATGCCCTCCGACGAGCGTGGAGAGCGAGCGCGTCTTTTCACATGCGGGCGACATTGTCGGCCCACATCGCACTCGCCTTCTCCCATGGAGAGTCGAGCAGTTGACCTTCCTGAAGGTCAACTCTCGCCTCTTCGATTTCTCAGGACTGGACTTCCAGAGTGACTGAGGTGAGCCCAACTTGTGGCCTGCATCCTCTATGAGTCCAATCCTTTGGAATCGCGCTCTCCCCTGTATAAAACCCTGTATATACAGTTAAAACCGGCCAGTAGAGGGAGGGTGGTTAGGAACCAGTGGCAAAGGGAAAACACCCAGCAATTTGAAAGCCCCCCCCCCAGGGTATTCAAAACATCTCCCATCACTGAGACATACCCTGTGGGACCAAATTTATTATGAAAAATAATGCCCCAGAAACATGGATTGCTACTGGAGGGAGAAACAGGTTAGATAGGGATTGCTTAGGTGTTTTTATCAGATGAAATCATTGTAAAAAAAATTGTAGAAGAATTGTTGTACTGTTTTTTGAAAGTTGATGTTCTGTTCATGTAAAAAAAAGGAAAAAAAAACCAAAAAAAAATGTTGTGATTATGTTTTTTAAAAGTTGATGTTCTGTTCATGTAAAAAAAAGGAAAAAAAACCCAAAAAAATGTTGTGATTATGTTTTTTAAAAGTTGATGTTCTGTTCATGTAAAAAAAAGGAAAAAAAAACCAAAAAAAAATGTTGTGCTTATGTTTTTTAAAAGTTGATGTTCTGTTCATGTAAAAAAAAGGAAAAAAAACCCAAAAAAATGTTGTGATTATGTTTTTTAAAAGTTGATGTTCTGTTCATGTAAAAAAAAGGAAAAAAACCCAAAAAAAAATGTTGTGCTTATGTTTTTTAAAAGTTGATGTTCAGTTCATGTTTAAAAAAAAAAATTTGATGTTAATGTTGGGTTTGCATGGTTGGGGGATGCGGGAAGAGTGGTGGATGGGCACCGGCCAATGATGATCTCTCACAGATGTTCCCAGGTAAATTCTGAGGCTGGTGTGGGGGTGGGGGGAGACCTCTGCAGAACTGCTCCAGAAATACCATTGTCCAGTGCCTTGGAAGTGCCCAGTTCAGCTTTGTGTGTCTGAACTGAAAGCACAGCCACAGGAAATGACATAGGTTCTGCTGGACCCTGTTGCAGTGGTTCCCCCCCATTAAGTCGTTTTATGGAGGGAGAGTTGTATTAGGCTGGTAGTTATTATGATCATCTTCTGTTTCCATGCCCTGTTGTGCCCGCTCACTATGTAACCTGTTGTAATGTTCAAAACTTTACTGTTTGTCCATTTCAAAAAAAAAATTGTGTTTAAGATTCTCTGATGTGTAGTTAATTGTGTTGTGTTGTGCTATGAGGGACAATAAGTGTAATATGTTGTGATTTGTTGACCACTTGTAATTTGAAAATGAGAAAATAAAGGTTTTTTAAACTTAATGATTGTGTGTCTGTGTTCCCTTCTTTGATGGGAGGTTGGTTCCCAGCATAGGGAACAATGGGGCAGGCTGGCCAGCCTGTTCCTGGGGTACTCGGTGTGGGGCAGCTGAGGGTGGTTTTGGTTCTGAGAGGGGCTGAGTGGAGGATTTGGGTCTGTGTGTGGCAGCTGGGGTGGGGGAACTGGGTTTGTGTGGGGCTGAAAGGAGTGGACTATGGGGGATGAGAGCACTGGTCGTCCCTTTTGCCCAAGTAGGCCCCTGCTACTGTCCTGGTGTGGGCTTCCATGCCTCTATCAGTTGCTGGCCCTCCTTTGCCATCTTTTTCAGAAATTTTCCTAGGGCTGCCAAACTCCTGGTTGGGCTTGAGTTCAGGTTAGAGAGAGTAGTTCCCTACAGATAAACTGGCTGCTTCCAAGGGCAATCTCTTTAGAGGGCAAATGCGGACCATGGATTCTGGGGGAGATCCCTACTCAGATTTTCCTTTGCACAAGTCCCACCCCCAAATTGCCAGTAACTTCCAAGGCCAGAGTTTGCCACCCCAGAGAGATCCCGTTCCCACCCTCTTAGCCTTGGCATGAAAGTTGTAGCCCCCATGGAACGCTTCCAGGTTCCTGATTCCAAGCCCAATGACACCAATGTAAGACAATCCAGACCTCCATCAAAAATGGATTTTAAGTAGCAGTGGGATTGGGCTGCATTTCAGTCATTCACATATCTGGTTGTGTTCCCAAACATTTAGCTTATGGTTTTTTAAATCGGCGTATGGCACTTAAGGACACTTTTAAATGGTTCTAAAAACATATTTTTATTATGAAGTATTTAATGTGGCATTGATCAAGGGCAGGCCTTTTGGCCAAATGAGCAGTATCAGTACAGTAAAATTTAGACAAAGCTCATAGGAGGAAAAAGCATTCACACTGTGAAGTGGGAAGAAAGTTTCAATTTACATGTACCATGGACTCCGAAAAAGACATGTCCAGACCAAATCAGGCCTGCTTTCTCCCTTGAAGATATCAATTGATGATAGTGCTTATGTCACATCATGAGAAGACAAGGTTCACCAGAAAAGACAATAATGCTAAGAAAAATTGAAGGCAGTAGGGAAAAGAAGAATACCCTAGATGTGGTAGATTGACTTCGGTTTGCAATACATGGACAAGGTTTTTGGGATACTGTGGAGCTCAATATAATTCTAAAGTACACCACAAGTGATTTGAATGCATAAAACATACAGACACATACACATAAAATGTATATACCCCCTCCCCACCAAATTAAAGGTTTATCTTATGCCCCGGTTTTCTCCCCCATGGGAACCTAGAGTGGTTTACACATTGCTGTTCTCCCTTGATTTGTTTCACCCTCATCACAACCAGGCTAACAATAGACAGCTGCTCCATGCCTCACATTGGAGTGACTCCACCGATGGCCTTCTTAGTTGTATGAGGGGGTGGAGGGGGGGGGGGAGGAAGGAAACAACGCACTCCTGCCCACTCTATCTGGGGCCTAGGTTGCCAAATTGCTTGGCCTTGGCAAGGAGCCAGTGGTGGGGCGGCACTGGTTCTGGGGCCCCGTCAAGAACATTTGTCCAGGGCCCCAAAATCACCTAGACTGCCTCTGGAAAACACAACACAATTGTTTACTTAGGCTGAGCCAAGAACATCCATCAAGCCTACAAGGCACAGAATCAGAGTCTGCCAGATTCTAGACCAACTCTCTAGCCATTGCACTACAGTGGATATCTAAAAATTGTTCATACCCCCACCAGCAACTTGAACATTTTTCTCCAAAAGGCACACAACTTGGCTGGGTCTCAAAAAGGACTATGATGCATGGGCCTGTCAATGCATACTGGTACTAAGGCTCTGGCCGGGGGGAGGGGGGCATTGTGCCAATGCCACCCTGGCTTTGGAAGGGGACAGTAAAATAGAAGAAATAATCTAGCTTCAGTGCCTCCCCCCCCTTCTCTCTCTCTCTCTCTCTCTCTATAATGTGAGTGAAAACATTACTATGCCATCACTGAAGCCTACAGGATACATAGGGTCTGTTCACACACGCATGATCATTTAATGGCAATGCTCTGGCATGATGATGTCTGTTCTAGGAAGTGATGTGATCATCACACAAGGCTGGGGAGCACGCACAATTCACAGCAGGCAGATTTGGGCCACAAGGGATCCTGCTTTGGCCTGCAGGGCCCAAATCAGCCCACTGCAAAGCACAGGCATACTCTCAGGGCAGCCAGATGACATCAGTGACATCACGGCAGCAGCCCCTGGAGCGTACCTTGAAGGCTCATTCACTGACTTTCCCCCTTCGGGGTGATAGGTGAGAGTGGGGGATCCCCCACCAAGGGGAAACGGATCCCTAATTGTGTCTGAGGTTGTGGAAATCAAATGGGTCATATTGCTTCTGTCTTTGAGGGACTTACATGCACATTATATTTAACTCCAGATTTCTTGATTGTCAAGGAATGCATGTGGTGGGGGGTGGGGGGGAAGGGTGGGAGAAGGGCCCCTGAGGGTGAGGGTGGCATTTGGCATGCAAAATGCCACCCCTGGCAAGACAAGCCTCTCCCAGCTGTCAGTGGTAGAGATGAGAGCAGAGCACCTACTTGGGGAGGCCATGAAATGGCCCCCCCAAGTGGGAGCAGGCTGAGCCTTGGTGGGGGGATGGGAGGAAGGGTGGGAGAAGGGCCCCAGAGGGTTGGGGGGGGATTTTGTTGCAGTGGTTCCCCCCCATTAAGTCGTTTTATGGAGGGAGAGTTGTATTAGGCTGGTAGTTATTATGATCATCTTCTGTTTCCATGCCCTGTTGTGCCCGCTCACTATGTGACCTGTTGTAATGTTCAAAACTTTACTGTTTGTCCATTTCAAAAAAAAAAATGTGTTTAAGATTCTCTGATGTGTAGTTAATTGTGTTGTGTTGTGCTATGAGGGACAATAAGTGTAATATGTTGTGATTTGTTGACCACTTGTAATTTGAAAATGAGAAAATAAAGGTTTTTTAAACTTAATGATTGTGTGTCTGTGTTCCCTTCTTTGATGGGAGGTTGGTTCCCAGCATAGGGAACAATGGGGCAGGCTGGCCAGCCTTCTCTGCGGGTGGTGGGGGGGTCAGGGGGGTGGTTGTCTGTGTGCCAGGGCAGGTGCTCTTTCCCAGGGACGATTTGGCACTGCCACCATTGTGGCACCCCTTGTCTGTGCAGAACTGCCCTGGGAAAGAGAGTTTAGGGGTTCCCAAAAGGGGAGGGCAGGCCAGCCTGTTCCTGGGGTTATGGTGGGTGTGGGGCAGGTGGGGGTTGATTTGGGTCTGTGAGGGGCTACTGGGGGGATTTGGGTCTGTGTGTGGCAGCTGGGGGGGAATTGGGTTTGTGTGGGGCTGTGAAGGGTGGACTTTAGGGGCTGAGAGCACCTACTTGGGGAGGCCATGAAATGGCCCCCCCAAGTGGGAGCAGGCTGAGCCTTGGTGGGGGGTGGGAGGAGGGGTGGGAGAAGGGCCCCAGAGGGTTGGGGGGCATTTTGCATGCAAAATGCCACCCCTGGCAACACAAGCCTCCCCCAGCTGTCAGTGGTAGAGATTAGAGCACCTACTTGGGGAGGCCATGAAATGGCCCCCCCCAAGTGGGAGCAGGCTGAGCCTCGGTGGGGGGTGGGAGGAGGGGTGGGAGAAGGGCCCCTGAGGGCTGGGGGGCATTTTGCATGCAAAATGCCACCCCTGGCAAAGGAAGCCTGCTTCTTCATTTTTTCCCCATAGGAAATAATGAAGAAGATGCTCCTTTATGGGAGGATGGGGGGACCTGCTTTGGGGGGCCATAACATGGCCCCCCAAAGTCCAATCTGTCTGAAACTTGGGTGGGTGTTAGAGAAGGGTTAGAGGAAGGTCCCCACCAATTTTGGGCTTATTTGGTGGGAAAATGCCTCCTCCAGGCGTCCTGAAAGACGGAGGCATTTTCCCAGCAAAATAACCCGAAAGAATCCCGAAAGAATGCCGAAATAATGCCGAATCCCGAATCCCGAAAGAGATTCTTGTTTCGGCATTCGGCTAATGCCGGTAGAGAATCTTGTTTCGGGTAATCCCGAAACAAGAAAGCCGAAAGTTTTTTCCTTGCACACCCCTAGTGAAGACTATGTCCCCTGCAAATTTGGTGGGTATTTGACATTGGGAAGGTCAGTTTGTGGGGTGTTTAAAGGGCCCTGCCCCTTGCACTTGGCAGGAAAAGGCCCTTTAAACTATCAGCTAGCGGGTGGCAGGGGGAATTCCCCCTGCCACCTGCCAGCTGATAGTTTAAAGGGATCTTTAAGGGGCCACAAACAATGAACATGTTTGTGAACAGGGTCTACTGTTCATTGTTCATTGTTCGTGGATGGCAACAAACAACAAACAGGTTTTTCAGGGTTTTTTTCTGTTCGTGCCCATGTCTACTTATAACTTCAGCAAGTAAAGAGAGAAGAGGCAATGCTGGGTTACAATGGTAGCTTCAAGAAATAACCATGTACTCAAGTAAATAACTTTTTGCATAATTCTTATCAGAAAGGAAACTAATGAAACAAAATAGGTCTGGCTGAAGCCGAGCCATTTTAGAAACTAGCAGCTGAACAATTTCCAATCCACTATACTGGGGCCAATATATTCAACAGTGGGTGATTTTATATACCATATGGTGTGCAATGAATATGCTAGATGTGCTTTTTATCTTAGATGAATTATTTGCCAATTTTAACATTGTTTAAAAGAAAGAAGGAAAAGGTCTTTTCAGTGAGTTGGGCTTATGAGCAAAGATAGCCTCTGGGTAAATGCATAAGAGTGACTGTTTGCTATGGGGTTTCATTTTAAAAGTTCTTCTCAAAAGAACATTTAACTGCATAGTTATTTTAATCATAATTGGGTAGCTCAGTACAATTTTAAGTCTTTGGAGATAATAAACCATTTTTGTGCTGTAATTTTTGAACAAAGTAAATAGCTTGGGTAACTAACTATATCCTTGACTGAATGCTCCCCACAGTTGCTGCTGTGCCCTACAGAGAGAAAATGGGGGTTAACTGTTCCATTTCACCCTTACCCATTCACCAGTTGGCTCAATCATCAACCAACAGGGAGACTGCAATGAAGAAATCAGAAGATTGAGACTTGGAAGAGCAGCTGTGAGGGAGCTAGATAAGATCCTTAAAAGATTTCGGCTCACTCAGCTGCAGTGTAGCTACATAAGCTAGGAGCCGGCCTTTGCAGCCCCGCCTGGAGGGAGAGACAGGCTCACAGGCATATGGGGCTTTGGCCGGGGGGAGGGGAGGGGAGGGGAGGGGAGGGGAGCGGAGCAGAGCCAGGAGCCTTATACAGGCAGCTCCACTTTCCCTGGCTGCAGTTGCTTTGCATGCTCGGCCTGAGCAGAGCACATCTCAAGCTCTCTCAGCCGAGCTCCTCTGAGGCTGGTTTTACTGCAGTAGTAGCTGCCTTGGAGACACTGTGATATTCCCCTGCTTGCTACCTTCAAACTTCAAGAGGAGAGCCAGGCCCAGCGCCAGGCTCATTGGTTTGACAGAGACTTTTTAATATTTACATTTGGGGCCTGTTGTCTATCAGTCAGGAGGGCAAAAGCAGGGTTATACCCAGCCCTTGCAGGCCTCTGGCCTACCTAGGCTCCTCTCCCACCAACACTGTTTTACTTTGTTGGGAGAGAGTACTTCAGCAGCAGCAGCAATAGGCTTTGCTGTAGGCCACAGGGGTGAGTTGCAGTTATCTGAGGGGTGGATTAATTCATACTTTATTGCTACTGGCCTAGCAGGGAGGATGCTGGTAGCCCTCCCTTCCTCCCATCTAGGCTTTCCCTTCCCTCACAGTTTATACTTACTTGGGAGGGAGTATTTCTAGCAGCAATAGCTCGGCCTTGGCCTTCAGGTAACAGGGGCCATTTTGCAGGAGGGCTTGGCAGCTTATTCAGTTGGGTGCAGCCATTTTGAGAGTGGCAGCCAGTGACCTTAGCCTCCTGGCAGTACAGCCATGTTGTGAAGGCATCTGAAATATGCACAGCTCCAAGAGCAGTCATTTTGAGTGTGGCATTTGTGCGGCCTGATTTGCCTCCTGCTTACTGGCAGTAGCAGTCATTTTGGTGGGGCTTGTGTAGCTACCTGCAGACTCACCCTTTGAGGATGATAAAGAGGCCAAAGGGATGAAGGAAATACTTGGCTATCCATTTCTATCAGTCGGGAGGGCTGAAGCAGGGTTAGGCCCAGCCCCTGCAGGCCCCCAGCCTATCTAGGCCTCCTTCACCCCATTGTTTCACTTTATTTGGAGAGAGTACTTACGGCAACAGCAGCGAAGGCCTGTCTGAGGCTGGTGGGGGGGAGGGCTTGCAGTCATCTGAAGGGTGGCTTGCTTCACAGATCATTGCTACTGGCTTAGCAAGGATCTACAGTCCCAGGGTCATGGCTGGTTAAACCACCTGCCCCTCCCGCTCAAATTTGCAGCATTTGTAGGCCGAAAAGGTTGCTTTTAGTTTTTGTTACTCATGTCACTCACGCCACCTAATGGCATGTTGTGTTGTTGCATCTGCTGAAACCTACAAAGCTGTCATGCAGGGCAGCTGTGATCTGATCTTTCTACCAGATTCACACAATTGATGGCTGGTAGCAGATCTGGCCTAGGCTGCTGTAATCCGGTCATGAGGTGACAGTGGACCTGACTGACAAGATTACTGGGTCGTCAAGAGAGGTGGCGGGTGATGATGGCAGCAGCCATGCACCAATGGATCGACTGGGAGAGTTGTGGATGTCGAGCAGGAGTGGCCAATGGACAGTGGGAAGGTGGCTATAGCCGTCAAACCGGCAGTATCTCTGGGTAAGTCAGCTCTGCCGCAGCTGGCTTGCAACTAGCCTTGGGGTCAACCAGCTTCTGCTGGGTCTGCAGCTTCTACATCTTCATTCTCATCTCCCAGGGAGGGTTGGCCTTTGGTGGGTCTACCTGCTTGGCCTGGTTTCACCACTGGGTCACTGAGTCACCAACATGCCCAGGTTACACCTGCCCAAAGGGGTTGTACTAGTGGGGATAGCCAGGCCTACCCTTTTTCTGCAGTAGGGTGACCTTATGGTTATGGCCCTCAATGGGGCCCAGTTCCTTATGGTTCCCCATGTATGGCATGGTTCCATATAGGGCATTGCCATTGGGGGACGCGGTGTTGCCTCTGGCGGATCACTTAACACAGGCCACCTGGGACAAGATTATAAAAGGGGAATATGTGGACGTCTTCACCCTTCTCTTAAGGGACCTGGAGAAGAAGGATAAAGACAATCTGGATAAGAGGGACAAGGAAAAGATTAGGTGGAGACAGATTGACCGGACTTGGTCCCATTGGTTGCCCAGCTTTCTTATTTACTCAGGGTTATTGGCGAGGGCACAGCCCTGGAGGGCTCTCCTCCTCTTTCAGTACATGGACATCATTTACAGGGGATACACTGATTTAGAAGGGGCAGCTTGGCTGCGGAATGATGAAGAATTTCACATGCAGGCGACCTTGAACCCAAGCCTTCCTTGGGACCAAATCCACCAGCAGCTGTGGCTACACGTGATGGCCCCTGCTAAATCTAATCTAGGTGATAGGTTGGACAGTGGTCACCTGATTTTCTGGGCTTCACAAGCGTCAGGTACCTGCACTCCTGCTGGGCAGCAGGTTCAATTCTGGCTGCTTTGTGGGGACTTTATGTCCAAGGGGGTGTGCAAGAGGAAGGCCTGTAAATACAAGCATGATTGCCCTTCCTGTGCTGGTGCGCACCTGCATGCCACTTGCTCCAAGGCCAAGCTGGGCAGTAGATGCTCCAGGAGCGGGGATGGTCAGCAGTCAGCTGGTAAAGGGGGCCCAGCCCAGTACAGCTGAGGGTACTTTTGTGCTTGCTGCAAGCTTACCCAAGGCATTGCGAAGCCACATTTTAACTTTTGGGGTTTAAGTTTGGCTTTCGTATCCCCTTTCAGGGCCCTAGGACACCTTTCATGGCAGCCAACCTTTGATCGGTGGCTGGCATGGAAGAGGTGGTCTGGACTAAAATCCTGAAGGAATGCACTGAGGGTAGCATTTGGTGGCCTTTTGATGCCCCTCTGGTCCCTTCCTTGAGGGTTTCTCCTTTGGGGTGGTTCCTAAAGACACCTGGTGAATTCTGTCTTATTCACCACTTGTCTTTTCCTCGAGGAAGCTCAGTGAATGATGGCATTCCAGAGGGTCTCTGTTGGTCGAGGAACTGAGGGTTCCTTTGTGGCATGAGAAAATGGAAGATCCTTCTGTGGTATTAACATTTTGGGGCATTGAATTGGACACAGGGCAGCAAACCTTACGATTGCCCCTTGAAATGGAGAGGACTTAGGAGCCCAGTTAGAGGACTGTAGGAGTAAGGGTAAAGTCTCCCTTCTGGAACTGCAACAGTTAGTTGGCCATTTAAATTTTGCCTGTAAGGTGGTTGCCCCGGGTAGGGCCTTCCTCAGAGAGCTGTGTGATGCTGGGGGGACCTTATGGTTACCCCATCATTGTTTGAGGATTGGTAGGGGCATGAGTGAAGACCTAGAGGTCTGGCATGGTTGGTCACTTCTAATGCCTCAGGGGCTATGGAATTTGGAGTTTACTTTCAGGGCCACTGGTGTGCTGACCAATGCCCTGCAGATTGGATGGCATGGGAATTGTCCAAAAACCTTCTGATCTTGAAATTTTTCCCCTTATTGGTGGCTGTGTGGCTTTGGGGAACGGAGTTGGCCAACTACTTGGTCCATTTCTGGTGTGACAACTTAACAGTGGTGCATGTGGTCAACTCTTCACCATTTAAATCCCCCAGGGTGATGAGGCTGGTGCGTGCCTTCACTCTAAAATGTCTCCAATTAAACATTTTATTTAGGGCCAGACACATTCTGGGAGTTAACAATGGTGTGGCAGATGTTTTGTCTTGCCAATAGATGGAACAATTCTGGAATCTTGCCCCTTGGGCTGATCGGCAGCCAACATGGATGCCACAAGAGCTTTGGCAGTTTGACGGCAGAAGTAAATAGGGTGATCCAACTGTCCATAGCCCCCAGCATGTACTGGGCCTACAGCCGTGCAGTGAGGCAGCTTAATGGCTTTGGAAAGGCAGCTGGGCTTCAACAGTTATGACCTATTCCACCTGAATACCTTATGCACTTTTGTGTAGTCTTTCGGTTAGGTCCATTAGGGGACAGGTGGCTGCCTTGACCTTTGAGCAAAGCGCGTGGCCTACCAGAAGACACAGATGATTTTAGGGTCTGTAAAATGTTAGAAGGATGGGCCCAGGAGGCTGGGGCGCATGGTGATCTTAGGCATCCCCATCTCCCCATCAGTTTTAAGGGGCTTGGGGACTGCCTGGGGGGAAGCTTGTGCCTCTAAGTATGAGAGGAAGCTTTTATTGCTGCTTCTTTGATGACATTCTTTGGGCACCTTTGGTTCAGTGAGTTGGTGTTCCAATCATGTAGGGATGCATCTGGCTGGGCCTTGGCAGACCAAGAATAAAATTTGTGGGGGATAAGGTTTCCATTAGGATTTGACGGTCTAAGACTGACCAGTGGCAGCAGGAAACTAATTTTTCATAGTTCCCTGTGAGGATCAGGAGCCTTGCCCCGTTAGGACCCTTAAGGAATATGTGGGGCTCCATGGGGAAGGCCATGGTGTGTTGTTCCACTGTGAAGATCACACCCCATTAAGTATCAGTTTGGGGCTGTTACAAAGAGGGCCCTTAAGATGATTGGTTTGTCTGTGGTCAAATTCGGCACTCATTCCTTTAGGATTGGGGCTGCCACTATGGCAGCAGCCAAGGGGTATCTTCACTGGGTGATTCAGCGTGTGGGCAGGTGGACATCAGGTGCATTTAGGACTTACATCCGCCCCCTGCCTCAGTTTTAAGTGGTCATATTAATCACTTTTTCCTTAGGTGCAGTATCAGGCCAAGGAAAGAAGAGAATCCTGATTTGTGGACACAGTATGGTGTTGTGGGCGGCCTACCAAGCCAGGAGAACACCAGTTAGATCCCAGCTGGGCTTGAGGGCTGTGGCCACTGTTGAGTGGCAGGGATGGCATGGCCTTTGGTGGCTGGCCCTACTGTCACTTTTGTTAAGGGGAAGGACGGGTCCTCCCCCACATATTTTGGTCATCCACCTCGGTGATAATGACTTGGGCTTAGTGCAGGGAAAGGTTCTGTCACTACAGGTAGCTGAAGACCTGCGGGTTACAAGCAGCCAATGGCCAGGCGTGCTTATATTTTGGTCTGAGATTCTGCTAAGATGGGTTTGGTGGGAAGCCTTAGATCCTAAGGCAATTGAGGGTGCCTGGCATAAGGCTAATTGTGCCATTAAAAACCCTTGGGGGGATGGCTTGGGAATTTATTTACCATACCCGAGAATTAGGGCTGAATCTGCCCACCTCTACCAAGGCAATGGTGTACACCTGTCGACGGAAGGCAACGAGATTTTTCTTGATGACCTGAGGCAAAGGCTTTGGTTGGCTTTAAGCCACCTGTGGGGCATGAGGGTCTAAGCAGAGGCTTGACCCTTGAGGTGGCAGGAGAGTTTTGGGAATAGGATGCGGGCTGGTGAGCACCCAGAGGCGCTTCCCCATGGGTGGCGAACAGGGTCTGTCAACAGTGCAGCATGCTTGTTGATGGCTACCATAACACAGGCAGATGCCTGCTGGGATCCCCAGGGCCAAGGCCTTCCCTCATGCTGTATGGCTGGGGTGTTAGGTGCTTGATGGGGGGATCCATTTGCCTGGCTGGCTGGGTTGCAGCCATTCCAGGAATGGCCTACACCTGGGGCTGTGGGGCTCACCCAGACAGGTCAAGGCGGAGGTCCAGGGGTGACCCCGTGGCTTGACCTTTACTGCTTAGTTAGCCCTTTCTGTGGTTTATGTTTATGGTCATGTTAATAAATGGTCCTTTAGTTCCAAGCCTGTGTCTCTCTTCATTCCGGCTGGGGTTGCAAAAAGACGTCTCTCTGGGAACTAAGATCAAGATAATCCAAACTATGGTATTCCCCATTGCCATGTATGGATGTGAAAGTTGGATAGTAAAGAAAGCTGACAGGAAGAAAATTGATTCATTTGAAATATGGTGCTGGAGGAGAGTTTTGCGGATACCATGGACAGCCAAAAAGACAAATAAGTGGGTAATAGATCAAATCAAGCCTGAATTCTCCTTAGAAGCTAAAATGACAAGACTAAGGCTATCATACTTTGGTCACATCATGAGAAGATAAGATTCTCTGGAAAGTCCATAATGCTAGGAAAAGTAGATGGCAGCAGGAAAAGAGGAAGACCTAAAACAAGATGGCTTGACTCAATAAAAGAAGCCACATCCTCCAGTTTGCAGGATCTGAGCAAGTCTGTTAAAGATAGGATGTTTTGGAGGTCTTTCATCCATAGGGTCACCATAGGTCAGAGAAGACTTGACGGCATATAACACACACATTCACCAGTTGAAAATCCCCCCTTACCTGCCTGCACTGTAGTTAACCTTGAAAGAAAAAAAAAGCAAGCAAAAGGTGGCACCCATCAATTTTTTCCCCTTCAAGTGCCAATAATAGCCCTTTGGGGGAGAGGGGAGTTGGTTTTCAATGGCAAAACCAAGTGAAGGTAGAAGAATTAGGGTCTGATTAGATGGTATATTAAACTCCCACCAACTCATGTTTAATGTGTGATTGGCACTCACCTTTAAAATAGTGTGTGTGTGGGAGGGATTGGGGTCCAAAGTACATGATCTTCTACAGAAGAGGTTGCATTTCCTCCCTTCCACTCCATGGACTTTTGTTAGCAGGAAAGGGTAATGGATGTGTGTGAGATGTTTGTGTTACTGCTGGTTCCATGTGTCTACAGGAGACATGTTGTACCAGCAGAAAGACAAGCAGCTCACTCTCAGCCCACTCACATAGCCGTTTTCTGCTAGTGAAAGCATGCAGATTAGAAGGGAGGGAATAATTAAGCATCTCCTGCTACTGTATACACATTTAGGAGCCAATCCCTCTACACACTATTTTTAACATGACTGCTGGGTCACACTTTATATGCGAGTTGAGTTGGGGTTTTCCAGGTTGGACCTGGAGATTTCCCAGAATTGCTACTGATCTCCCATATGACAGATCATATCACCTGGAGAAAATGGCTGGTTTGGAGAGTGGACTCTATGGCATTATACCTTTCTGTGGTCCCTCCCCATACCCTGCACTTCCCAGCCTCACTTCCAAATCTTCAGAATTTTCCCAACTCAGAATTGCCAACCCTGTTCTCCTCCAGTGAGTGTTGACATTTCAATTTAGAGATAATCCACAATCAAGCGGAGCAGCCATCTGGTGTCTAGATCAGAGAAGTAATGGAGTTTTACAGATATAACAACTTTTGGAAGGATAATTTCCCTCTAAGGAAATCTCCCAGAGACTTCAAGTCCATTCAGCTTTTGAACAAGAGAATTAAACATCCTCAAGGGAAAATGTATGTTTTCATGGGATTTAAGTCAGCAGAAAGCCATTACAAATTCCGGTCTTTCTATCAGGTCAAGTAGATTGTCACTGTATATCAAAATAAATTCTAAATTTAATGAGAAGTTTTATTTTTATTTATTTGCATTAAAACTACTTGGCACATATTCAGAGGTTTGAAAATTGGTCTTTGGAGAACTCGCTTTCTGCCTCTTTCTGCCTCTGTGCTATTTAGTGCAAGCTCAATCAGTGACACAAAAGGCTGAAGTTTATGTGCGACAATATATGAAAGGAAGAAAGAACGAAAGAAAAGAAAAATCTAGTCAGCAGCAAAGAAGAAAAGACCAATTATAGCAGTAAGACTAGGCCAGCATATTTTACTTGGTGGTGGTTTGGAAGATACCATGTTTGACTGAAATGAACACCTTTTCTTACCCTGTTTATCCTTACCACCACTTCTTTTACCCAATAAAATTCAATGCTTATATGCTATATGCAACAAAAACATTCTGTGCTTCAATGAATGATGACGGGATTTAACAGCAACTTCAAATTGTTTTTATTTATTCATTTCCTTCATTTATTGTCTGCCATTCTAATGTCTTAAGGTAGATTGCAGAGTTATAAGAACAATGTAATAAAGATCCATATAATACATATAATAAGCAATGAAATAAAAACAATATAATACATCTATTACACAGGATTTCACAACTTACAGAATCCAATAGTCTAGATTTCAAAAATTATCCCATATGACAAAGGCACCTCCATATTCAGGAATTAACCACTGGTTTAAAACAAGGGCTTATTAAATTTCAAGTGGGTAGCTGTGGGTAGTTAGTAGTAGAACAAAATTCTAGTCCAGTTTAAGATGCTACAAGGGTTTATTAAGGTCATCTTGAGATATGAAAACACATAAGAAATAGTGCAACCACAATATTTGAGGATGTCACAGTGCAGTCAAGTCATAAAGAGGACAAGAAGGACTAGACAGTAATATTATGTAGTAATTGACTTGTTCTGGTAATTCTTTAACAAGTAGTGCTGTGTGTTTGGATAACAATGAATTAAAATTTTATTCAAATCATGCATATGTATTAATATAATAATAATAACAGTGTGCTTATATAACACTCTTCTAGAGAGATGTCCACTCAGAGCAGTGAACATATTATTATTTTTACCCCCTCAGTACAGCTGGGGAGCTGTTCAGTTTGCAGGAACTATTTGTTTGCTGAAGCTACACTTGCTAGGCAGAGGAAAAGTTTTGCATATATCTGCTGCACATAATGGCAACAGAGGCAAAGGCTCAGGCTATACCCATTCCAGAGCCATCATTTTCTGCAGTGGCTCACCTAAGGCTAACATTTGTATTAAATGGTATATAAAACTGGATGGAGTAGCAATAATTGCAGGGAAGAACGTGATGGGTTTTGGAGCTCGCTGGCTGGTATGCGTGAGAGAGAAAATAAACTTACACTTAGCTCAGATTTAGAAAAGAAATAAGAGTTCTTTATTATAGGAACACCATGCTCTGATAGGAAAGAGGAGAGATACATACCTATCTAGTCTAGAATGGGAACGGATTGCAAGACAGGTTTTGCATCCATGGTGCAAGATGGAGAGGAGAGAGAGTTGTGTGACAAAGAGAAGAAGAGAAGGATGTCCTGAGAAAGAAGTCCTGAGATTAGCAATCTACACACCAAAGGATAGTTCAGGGTAGTAAAAGGGAAACAGATGCTCTGACCTCTCCATCCTTCTAACTTCTTGGTTTGCCTCGCCTGAAACCTGTGTTACTGGAACTGCTCTGTTAATAGGATGGGGAGTTAGCTTAGCAGTCCAGAACTAAAACAGCACGGATCTAGCCAGCTATACCAAGGTCCATTTTCAGAAATCCCCATGACAAAGAGGCAGACTACAGATGTTCAATCAATAACGTGTATTTTCTAATAGTGTGGCATATGCCTGAAATTACACACACATCCAAGATTACATACAAGATCTAAGAAATACAGAGTATGAAAATTAGAGACCTGAACAGGAACCCCACGATGGCAAGGGCATACTCACAAGCAGTAGGCATGTCAGAGATATGGACGTGACATGATCCAGCGCCCGCACTGGAATCACGGAGAGACAGCAAGGAAGTGGGATGGGGCTGGCGCGCACGCACCCTCAGGTTTGAGGGGCTAGCTTATATACTTTCAAAGCACCCAGGGGCTGGCGCCCCTGTCAGTGGTTCTCACGACTTAAATCAAAGGATTTAAGGCCATCGGAACAGCCTTTATTGGACCATGTTTGAAATCTGATTGATCTGTAATGACACCCTTTTGGGAGAGGGGATGGGGAGGAGGAAGGGGAACCAGGCCGTTTACTCATTCCCAGGCTCATCCCAGTGCCTTCAAGTCCGGAGTGCAAAGGTTGCTTTGATGTGCGCTTGTTGATTGCCCTGGCTGGCTGATGATCAATCTCCATTCTGGATAGGTGTTAAGAAATGCGGAGGAGAGTGGGATTCTCTTGCAGCGTACGTGATCTGCTCGTTCCTTCGCAATGGCTTCCCAAAGCAGGCTGTTCCCCTCGGCTTCTTGGCTGTTGGCTAGGGCTTACCCACAGATTGTCTGGCAGTGAGGGCAACCAGCCCACGGGAGGCTCCCGGCAGGAGCTGGCCAGGGAGCTCCTGGCCACCCTCGCGGAAGGTTTCCCCTGGCTGGCATCTGGCTGCTGGCAGCGTAGCTGGAGCCCAGAGTGAGGCAAGCTCTCATGGCAGGCAAGGGAGCAGCGTTTAAGACACAGTCCATGGCTGGCAACAGGGCAGCATCACACAGGAGAGTCCAGATATAAGCTTGAGCAGGGCAGTGCCACGTAAGAGTTCTGAGAGCAATAGTCCAGGAACTGTCAGTCTGTTGCAGCATCAGATATGAAACTGACACGTGTATTAGAGGCACACAGGCACAGCAGTCTTTTAGTGTAGAACTCAGACCCAGTTCGTGGCTGGCCTCTGGAGGGAGGGGGGCTGCTCGGTAACACCTGAGAAAAGGGACAGCATTAATCCTCCTCTTCTAACAATATGCTTTCTAGTTGGCAGATAGGTGCATGAACAGAAGTCAGGAGTAGAGATGGGCACGAACAGCAATACGAACAAAAAAAAAGCCACAAACAGCCCAATCTGCTGTTCGCAAACAAGCTGTTAATGAGGCCCCATTCTAAATGAACAGGTATCGTTTGTTGCTGTTCGCTGCTGTTTGTCAAGCCAGACAGTCTGGCACCTGCAATCAATTCCCTTGGCAACTTAGGCAGGGATTGTCTGAACTCCTGCTGTTGCCCTGGAAACCCCAATCTAAGCCCAATTTAGCTTGATAGGCAGGTCTTCCTTTCAAGTGTGGAGCTCCAAATTTGTTACAAGGTAGCAAAGAGCAGGGGGGAGGGGGGCTCCCAGCTCTGGCTTTTCAGACAGTGAAGAGGGAGAGACACAGCTGCTGTTGGCATTTTGACAGAGAGAGTGCATTGGAGCTTGAATTTTCTTTGTGTGTGGTGAGATAGGGATCTACCCCTTCAAGTTCCAGGGCTACTGCCAGGCTCTGGGCCAAGCTATTATTTATTATTGGTACCTTTCCTTCTGCCTGCTCAGGTAAGGTTTCTGGGAGTGGTGCAGTAGGGACCTTGACTTGGATGATGGCTGGAGGAGAGCTTGCTCACCCTCACAAACAGCCAACCATGAACATGTTCATGAACAGGGCCATGTTTGTGGATGTTCATGAGTCCCTGTTCATAGATGGCAACGAACAACACACATCATGGTGTTTTTTTTTCTGTTCATGCCCATCTCTAGTCAGCAGACCTGGAAGAAAACTTCTTCAGTCATTAGAGCACAGCAGGGTTTAGCTCCTCTCATTTGCATATTTCTTTTTAAGAGTCCTATCCCTCATGGGTCAGTAATGACTTAGTGCTTGCACAGGGGACTACCTTTATCTTTTTATTCCCTACTTGAGAATCCCAGGAGAGCAGGAAAAACTCTTTGACAACCTTTGTGTCTGTTGTGTGCTTGATAATTTTAATTTCTTATAAATGAAGATACTTTCTCCTCAATCTCTATGAAATTTGGCAGTGACTAGCTCTTGGTTGAGAGATACAGACCTAAGAACTTCATCCCAATTGCATAGAAATAAATAATGAATAGAAAAAATAATCCAAATTGACATTATAATTATAGAAAGAAAGCAGAAACAAATATTAAAGAATATATAAACCAAAATATCAATAATATATTTTGTGCACATTCCTGCCAAGAAGTAGGGACAAAAAACAAATGAAAGTGATGAAGGTAGATTAAGGATCAAGCCTACAGTGGTTAGCAGTCAATAGGAGGTGTCTCCCTGTGATAAGGGAATGAATGAATATTTAGGGGATTAAGCTGCTATTATGGTTTCTAATGTGTCGTGTAGTCAAGGGCTGCTGCCTTGAGAGAAGTTGGCAGACATATAGAATTGAAGCTCTGAGCAGAAACTGGTAAGTTTCAAAGTCCTGCAAGGAAGATTCCCAGTCTAAAGCCTGGGAAAGTCAATGGTTGTGGTCTGGTCAGTGGGAAATGCTGCTCCAGTAACTGAGTCCTGGGTGGTGAATGTTGATCCTGCTCGTTCACATGGATGCTGTTAGAACTTTCTCATACTTTTGGTTACGTGGAAGATAGATGACTACTGACTAGTCCATCTCTGATGTTCAACTGAAGCTTAGTCCTGGTGTATGCTATGTGATTGAAGCTTGGTGATGAGCATAGGGAACTAAGTACTGTTCAATAATCAAAGAATGGTCAAATACATTGATATCAGAGTTCCCTTCAGTCTTGTCTCCCCAGGACCCTCAGTGGTTAATTGTAGAGAAGTATGCAAGAGGAGTGAATTTCACAATTTAAATTACTTGATATATGAAGATCTTGAGTTTTCTCCAACTCTGAGCTAGATATATCATGGGGCTAATAAAGGTTGTAGGGGTGGGGGGACCTATTGAATCTCTTAGTTCCAAATCCATGGTTTGTTTAAAAACTTAAATCAATAAACATTAGTATCCCTGATCGTATGCCCAAGTCCTGAACATATAGTCGGAGCAGTACCTCTGAAAAGACCTAGAAATGTAGCACATATAATGACAAATAGTACTTAATTAAATAATGACTCAGTGTCTGGGAAAAGACTTTAGGGTAGTGAGGGTGTCTTTTGTCTTTTTGATGAAAATGCAAATTAATGCATTAATAATTTATAAATGAATGTAACTTGAAGAAGCTGGTGAATGTGCATCCTATTCCAAATTAAATAAAAGCAGCTATTGTTCTGTTAAAAGTGTGGAAGTAAATTTTCAAACCACTTTAAGGAGTGCATATTTAAATATTTATCCATGTGTAGCCTTTCTGCCAGGAAAACAGCCTCTGTCTTTGTGCCTTACTGACATGTAGAGGAAGGATTTAGAAAACATTCCTGTAAATTCACAAGATTAAATACAAAGAACAAAAAACAAACCTAGAAACCTTTTATTGGTTTTAAATTTTGATCTTCAGATTGGAAATAAGATATTCTTCAATACTCCAATAACAAAGCCCTCAATTTAGGACCATTATGCTCAGTCAAAGCATGGTTTAGCCACATGTTATCATTTGCTTGACATTCCTGCAACTGTGATCTAACAACAATATCCCAAGTCACAAGAACTTTCCTGCACAAGGGACAGAATGGTGCATTCTGGCTGTAGGGGGAAAGCCATGTTGCTATCTGCCCCATTTTATAAAATCTTGAGTTGGGGTGTGTAACTTTGCTGCTGATCAACATTTGCTTAAAATAGTACTGAACAAGGGCTACAAGAAGTTCAGAAAAGTGGAGATATGATGTGTGTTGAGGTCCTAACATGACCCAAGAGATCACCAGGGTTCACTATACCCTTCCTCCACATATTCTGAGCATCTGCAATATAAGAGGTCAGTCTCTTCGCTGCACCTGTCTCAACTAGTATGGTCTACATTGTACTTGATATTTGTAGGCTAGTAAACAAAGTAGCATAGACATGACCTGATTCTGCAACATTTATTCCGTGGAAGGGTATGAGGTCATCAGGTGTTAGGCCTGGTAATATAAAGCATAACCATAGCTTATAGAATCACAAAATGATAGAGCTGGGCCAATGCAGAAACAGCATTTGATTGGGTAGTTTTCTAAATTGTGAGAGAGATCAATAGTGTTTATAAAAGTAACCAAGTTTAGGCTGTGCCCTAAAACTCCAACACTTGGTTTTTATGAACTGCTATCAGTAAAGCATTTAAGAGGAGTCATGTCATGTTTCTTGTATTTTGATCTTGTCTGGGTGACTCTAGTTATGAATGGAAACAAAGAGTTGATTTTCTTTCTTTTCATTAAAAGAGAAGAACTGGTTTAATGTGTTTTATAGATTTTTCTGTCACCAAATTATTATTGCCAGTCCCATGTGTAGCTCTTTTCAAGCACTTCACTGAAGCCTTGTTTTAATAATAAAGTTAATTCCAGACTCGTTTTTTTGGGGAAACACCTAGAATTATTAAGCGGCCCAAACAGGCTTTTTCTTTTTTAAAAAATGCAACCATATAAATGTCTGAATTTCAACAACATTCAGCTCAATTTTATTCTGAAGTATCCCTGGAAAATCTGTTTCTAGTGATTTGGAAAGTGACTAAAAGTACTGTATTAACACAAGAAAATAACACAAGTTCAGGAAATTATTAAAAAGGTTAAGATTGTTCATTTGATTAATGTTTACTTGGGGAGTTTCAGCAAATTTCCTTAGGTTGATAAGCATTGTTTGTACTCATAGTCTTAATGGCTACCGTATTTAAGAAAGAAATTTTCTGCCACTGGAGGCATTTTAGCTTCCTCTTCAGTTCAGTTTGCCTCCCACAATTTTTTTACATGTACTCTGAGAGCACTGGCTGTTGCAATGCACTTGCACTTGGGTTAAACTTGGGTTGCGCTTGACCTAAAGATCTGAACTGTACATTATTATATCTGGCTCACTTCAAAATGGAGTTATAGAAGTTGAGTCAGAGGCCCAGGATAATCAAAGGCAGACCTGGAAAGTAACTGTCACCTCCTCTTGATAATTTGTTTTCAAGACCTTCCTTTTCATGCTTTAGAGGTGCCATCAATTTGGGGAATTCCTGGAGATTTGGGAGTGGAGCCTCAGGAGGATGAAGTTTGGGGAGGGGAGAGAGCTCAACAGAGATGTGATGCCATAGAGTTCATCCTCCGATGCTGTCATTTTGTCCAGGAAAACTGATCTCTGTAGTCTGGAGATCAATTGTAATTCCAGAACTTTGAGGGTGGCAACTCTGTTTTGCTAGTCTTCCAATTGCTCCACCCTTTGCCAGAACTGGATAGTGGTACACAGGCTGAATCTTGCCATGCATATTTTGGATCACATGTTTATGATCTCCTGCAGGAGTGAATCCTGCTGCGTTTTTTGATCATTAGGTAAGGTCGGGTAGCTGAGACTTTAGGCGGGGAATGCAAGTAAATGATAATTTCCAGCTCAATTTATTGAGCATTATTTTCTGGATGGCTCTGGGCAGGCCTGATTCAGATATAGGTTTGCACTTAAGAAGCCCTGTCCATCTAGTTAGCTTTCCTATATCAAGTCATTTAACTTCTGGTAAGAGGTACACCACAGATAACTTCTTAGGTTTGTTACTGGGTATTGTACACAAGTAATACAATAATGGTGTCTCTGCTTCTTTTTTATTCTTTTATTATTACAGTGTGTCTACTTAGTATTCTTAATAACAATTTAATCAACAGAAAACCAAACCATCCATTATAGCAAATACAAAGACTGTCAAGGAGAGCAATTACATAAGTCCAAAAAGTATCTTACCCAAAAATAAGAAGGTCACAGGCAAGGAGCCTCTCCAAAAATGAAGCTCAGTCAGTTTAGCTTGCCATATTTATAACGTTTCAGAACCTTTTCTTAACAGTAGCTGCTTTAGAGACTCAAATTCCTGGCTAACTTATTATCTTTATGATTTCATACACCAAACAAGATTATCCATTTTTGGAACATCTTCTTGAAACATATAACAGTAGCTAATTCATTCTTGCTATTTTTGTGTTAAATCCTATGTAGAATGAGTGACTACATGTTTCTTATACATCTGAACATCTTTTGGTCCTCCACCAATATAACTATCCTTGAATAATATTGCCAGCCTCTTTGAAGTTTAGTCATTTCTGCCATTCTTAGATACTGCCTGCACCTGGGCCTTGGTACATTGTTTTTATTAGTATGAGTTAGATGGGTCTTGTAATTTACATATGACAGTACAACTGTGTAACTCTGTTGTTTTATGCCCCTGTCCAAAGTTATTAGATGCTTAGGTACCCTTTGTGGCCTATTTGCTTATGGGGCTGGGCTAGCCCTGTTTCTGTATACATGTGGGACAGAGTGCCCTTAAGTCATATGGCAACCTCTGGTGAGGTTTCCATGGCAAGAGACTAACAGAGATCGTTTGCTACTGCCTGCCTCTGCCACCCTGGTCTTTGTTGGTGGTCTCCCATGCAATTACTAACCAAGGCTGACCCTGCTTAGCTTCTGAGATCTGACGAGATAAGGCTCACCTAGACTATCCAGGTCAGGGCTTCTGAGTACATAGGTGTCTTGAATAACTTTCTTGGTCATATCCAACAATTCCCCCCCTATAGTTCTAGCTATATCCATGACAATTATAGGATTAGTATATCTATTTTTTTTACTGTTTTCAGAATCCTATTTGCTTTCCCTTTTTCTCATTTTCTAAGAGACACCACATAGTTTGCTTTGGTAGAATATATAATAATGCACTATAAAGCCATGATCACAAGTGGGTCCTTCTACAGGCACATCATGAGAGATCAAACACAAGTAAAACAAATGGATGCATCTTTCCATGTTTACACTGAGGGTTTAGCACATAGGAAACATTTGGTAGGAAGCTTTGTACAACTAGCAGTTGTGAAATCTGTCTTGGGAACAAACTTATTGTTCCAGGTTTGCAAGCTTGCTGACCTGGCACTTTTTATAATCAACAAGACCCATTAAAATCATTAATAAAACAAATCTCTCTCATTCCTTCTTATTGTTGTGCCTAAATAAATCATCTCTGGTTTATAAAAGGCAATTAGCCTTTGGCATCACATCTCACAGCTGTTCCATCTCAGAAATAATAAAGCTGGGCTGGCTATCTCTTAAAGTGGCTTCAACAGCTACACCAAAGATCTGTTTAACATTCTTTGTTCAGTGTTTTAGTATATAATGGGACCAATTTAGATGGGATGTCAGCAGACCCTTGGCTTGAGACCTGAAGTCACAAAGACAGTGGGGAAACAGGGTTTGTTCAAATGATGGTTAATAGCAGCTGTGTGGATGGTGATGGGATAAAACAGAATGAATCCAGCTGCAAATGTGGATTGGGTGAGTTTAAGCTCTGAAATATCACACAAGTGCTTCTTTTGCTGAAATTAGAAAAGAGACGCCTATTGATTGACTGTCTATGTGTTCAGATTAAAAATATGGCCGCTAACTTGTTACCATGTATTTTTTGAGAATCATTTGCTGTACAGCTGGTGGGTTTTGGTTGTCATTACATGAAGTTTGCCAAAAAAAAAAAAAGCTGTCTCTATACCTTAAAGTAAAATGTTCCAGATAGAAAATCTGGGAGTACTGAACTTGAGTTTGAATACCTGAGTGGCAATATTTCAAAGTTCTTGACAAGTATGGTCTCAATATACAACCACAACACTGGTCACACTGAGTCTGTGAAAATTATTCTTGTCTAATTCTGTCATCATATACTGTGTAGAACAACATTCAAGTAACGGTGTTGATATTAGTAATTATCATGCAGAAGTAGCATAGTAATGAATCTGAACTGTGAACCAGGACGTCCCTGGTTTAAATTGGACTTCTACCATGAAATAATTAAGTACCATGTGTGAGCCATTGTCTCTTAACCTACCTTGAAGAATTGCTGCAAGGATTACTAGGATAATATGTGCAAATCACGTGGGACAGTGGGCTGTATTCTGTCACCATTCCACTGATGTAAATTGATCTTTCCTTGCTTTTCTCAATAAGAAACACAAAGTCATGTGGATTGGAAGACTGTGGTGATATCATCCCTCTCTCTTACATCAACTGAGTGGCAGAAGGATATCACCCAGTAGATACACATTCTAATCACAGAGTTGGAAGGGGCCATACAGACCTTCTAGTCCAACCCCTGCCTATTGCAGGATAAACCAAAAGCATCTCTGACAATATTCATCCAGCCTCTTTTGATGTATAAGAGAGTGGCCAGGGAGAGCATGCAACAGCACCAAAATAGGTGTTCAGATTATCAGAGTCTTCTCCCTATAGTGGAAACATTAAGATATAGAATGACTATAAATAGTTCACATTGCCATCTATTCACAGAAATCTCTCATTTTTACAGTACTTTATTTTTCTGACTCATCAGCTTTCTTTCTACTAATTTTGCAGTCTAACCTTTGTTCCTCTAGATCACAACATGGTTTTTATAAACCTAAAGTAAATACAGATATCCAAAAGTCAACATAAATGACAGTCATTCCACACAAACAAGAATAGAATGTCATTTTAATCAACCTCTAACTATTACTATTAATTATGCATCATCTAAAACAATGAGAGCAGTACACAGGCTAACTATTAAAATAAATATATTTTAAAAATCCTAAGAAATGTTTTCGTTGCTTTCTTTATTCCAAGAGAAATATTTAATCAAGATAAATTTCTCTTAAACTTGGAAGATGTTTTATCTTCAAGAAACATCTTTTCAAAACATAAAATAATATTTCTGTTAAATCTTTTAAGCATAATAAAAGGCAGTTAAAAGTTTTTTCCAAGGCAAAAAAGAAAAAAACTTAATTTCATGACAATGAATTAAACACGTATTTCAGTGATATAGCAGCTTTCTCCCAGCAATTACAAAATGGCATGAATAAGGAAATTAAAACAGAAATATGTCTCCCAGAAGCTTGTTGTGCATGTTTATTTATACACAGAAGAGTAATTCAGTCTTAATATCATGGCGGTATTCCTTGAGTTACTTGGGAACTCCCTTATTTTGAACAAGAATGGCTTGTCTTTCTACTCTATAAAGGTTTGCTAGAGAGCTGCTTGTACCACAATCATTTTCCTTGTAGGAAAAAAGGCAGTTTGGGAGGTACAGTTTTAGTGGAGCATGTTATCATGTGGTAGGGTTAAGGGTCCACTTCCCCTATGTGCTAGTCTTCTGCTCTTGTTTGCAACCTCCAAATCTGCATTTTGTAAAACAAACAGACAAGGGCCACTTACACATCCTCCAATTTTTTCGGGTTTTTCCTGTCCCAAAGCCACATCTTCCTGATCCACTTCGAGAACTCTCCTTTCACATGCACCGTTCTCATGCATGTTTTGTGGGTGTTTGTCACGGAAAAAATCTCCCCAAACAGAAAACGTGTTCTTTATCTGTGCCTCGTCACAAATGACATTGGCGCATTCCCACCCAACTTTCCTTTTATTTTTTTTGAGCACATGTGGGATTGCACCATACCATTATCCTGTCTTTCAGCTTCTGTAGAAACTGGGTATGCATAGTACTCTGTTCTCTACCATTGATTCCCCACTCAAAGTTTTAAATACAAAAGTGTTTCATAATTATGCGAACAGTAGAGTAGCACAATTGCGTGATTCTGTATCATATTATGTAAAAGGCACTGTGTTCCCGACCCCTCACTCCTTATCCCTGTGCAGGTGCATTACACAGGGATGAGAAGTGAGTCAGGGGGAAAATGGTTTGTCTTCCTGCTACTTCCTTGGGGCTTCCAGAGGCCCGGAAAGGGAGTCCCTGATCTCTTCCCCAATCCCTCCCTTGACTGATGCTGGGGGTGAGGCATGGCAGGGAAGGGCTGTTAGTGCTGTATTTTCCCAAACAATGGGCCTCATTGCTAGTTTAAAATAAAATAACAAATAGCATTCTGTTCTCAGTGTTGTTCCTAGACTGATAGTCTAATTGCTGAGTGATCCAACGTAGCAAGCACTGCAGTATGGTCCACTTTATATAAGTAGATATTGTAATAGCGCAAGGACAGTTAAAAGTGAAAAGGTGGGGATTATACAATTGCACATGTGATCCAGATGTGTGTGTGATGTTTAAAGAAGGGGTAATGGAGAGGAAGGGGCTGGAGATTTGTAGGAGGGCTCTTCTGGAGCACAAAAAAGCCACCACATGCATTGATATGGTAGGATAATCGTGTGGAAAACCTGCAGCAAAAATAAACACGGACCTCGCAAAAAATGCTTAAAAACCGGGATCATCATGACATGTTCACACATGGGAAATGAGTGAGATAACCTGCCAGAACCCATTGGCAGGCTGTCCCATTAAGGATATGTGAAAATGGCCAAGGCCAAATTACACTGGAGTATCAGAGACTACCACAGTAGAAAGTAAATGCCCTTGAGGTGGAGTTATGTCTCAATAACAAATGTCGTCACAGTCAGGAACAAAATATGCATGTACATCCCTTGAATTCTGATCATTTTTATCTAAAATGTTTACCTATGGCTCACCTGTATATTGGCCAGAGAACAGCCTTGTGCAAAGCACGTATGCTGTGAGACCCTGATGCAAACTCACTGAAGGGATGAATTACACTCTTAGTAAATGTTGAAACTGTTCTTTAAGAAATTCATCAGTTCAGTAACATCAACATAGAAGGGCATTAGACAAAACTGAAGATAATCACTTTGAGATGGGATTCTTTTTTAATGAGGAAATGACTTAAATTAAAAGGCAGATCATCTAGGAAGAACACTACAGAAACTTTAAACAACAAAACAGCAAGATTGTTACACCAGGCAGAACACCATCTTGATGACTGAGGACCCATTGAGTCACATCATCATGAGGAGGAAAACTTTGACCACTTTCCCCTTTTTTTTGCAGACAGTAGACGGGAAATGAGTAGTTTGAAAGTTAATTGACAATCACTTTATTTGGGTAAATAATGGGTGGGTAATGAACTGCATGAGTATTGCACTGGGGCAAGTAATTGGGGGAAAACAACTGAAGAGGGATTGATTCATAGAACTGGCTGGATAAGGAACAGGGTGCATTAATTGAATGGAGATTGATTGGGGAGTTTCATCTAGTCCAACATCCTGCAGGCAACAGTGACCAGCCAAATGCATCTGCCAGACTTATATACAGAATCTGTTTATTTGACCACAGCATCAGGTATTAAGGGAGAGAGAAAGAGCTCTCTTATATATGATTGTATGAGCTCTGCTTATATGCAGGAGAGAGGGGGGGGGGGGAGAGAAGGTTGTATATGTTGTCATCTCTCAGACTTGAGTATCATGTTCTCTACCTTTAAAATTGGTAAATAATTCCCCCCAATAAGTTTTATTGAGAATCATCAGAGAAATATAACATCAATAAAACAGTTAAATACAAAATACGATCGGTAAGCAGTCTCAAGTAGAAAGAACAGCTTACAGAACGGTTTCTTAATTTCTGTAACAATAACAACAACATAACAATTCCTCAGTTCCAGTAATTATAACAGTTACGAGTAAAAATGGGTGGAGATAGGATATAAGCTATTGTTCTCAATATATCCATAAAATGGGAGCCATTTCTCCCAGAAGCCTGTGTCCTGAGGATAGTGATCCATCTGAAAGAGCCTGTCATTGATTTTTCCAGATTTTTGTCATCCAGAGATCTAATGTTGGTGCCAATTTATTTTTCCATTTGGTTGCGATTGCACTTTTAGCCGCAATTAAGAGTGTGTTAATAAGGTCTCTTCCAGCAGCGGCACCAGGGTTTTTGGTGCTCGCAGCCGGCCAGTGGGACGGGCGGCCCCGCGCGTGCACACACACATCCACTGGCCTGCATGATGATGTCACGTGTGTGGTGGGCAGCTGGGATGGCATACAGGTGGCCTCCGAGCTCTCCTGCTCGGTTGCCCTGCACCGCCGCAGATGCTTGCCTGAGGCTGCTGTGCCCAACCAGGGGCGTGTGCTGGCGGTGGCGACGCGGGGCGGGAGGGATAGGAGGCTGCAGCTCTGTGGCGCGCACTCCCGCCCCCCGCCCCTCCTCCAGCGCCCCCTCCAGCACCCCGCGCCCTGAGGCCACCACCTACCTGGCCTCAATGGGTACACCTGCCCTGGTCTCTTCTAATCAAGGGGATTGAAGTATTTTCCCATAGATTTAGAAAGAGAATTTCTGGTAGCATAGGAACATCATATCTGGTGATATCTTTAATATAGGTTAGAACCTCTTTCCAGGATTTTTCAATCTGTGGACATTTCCACCAGCAACGTGCATACGTGCCTTCAACTTTACAGCCTTTCCAACACAATGCTGACGCGGATGAGGATATTAATGATATTTTCTTTGGTGTTAAGTACTGCCTATTTAAGATTTTGTAGGTTTGAAGCTCAGTAACTATTGCTATAGAATTATATGTACTTGAAGATCATATTCTTTTCCAGTCATCTAATGAAATTTCTTTATTGCAATCTACTTGCCACTTCATCTGATAGCTAAATTCTTCAGCTTTGTTACTTGATAAAAGGATTTTGTACATCTTAGCTATCATACCCTTCCTAGTAAATTTGGTAGTATCCATCAGGTTTTCAAATTCTGTTTTGGGTAGTTTCATTAATTTTTTTATGTTTAGTTGTTGGATTATGGTTTGTATTTGTAGATACATAAACCAAGGTATCGATTTTTGTACTTACTGTTCTATGTCTACCTCCCTTTGTCTGACACTAAATCTTTTATTCTGATGTGTTCAGAGTTTCCCCAATTTTTATTGAATTGTTGTTTTAATTCAGGAGATAGCCATTGCTGGGAGACAAAAGGGGAAAATCTAGATATATTTGGTACAAGTTTATTATATTGATCCCATACAGTCAGTATTGCATCTAGGATCATATTGTTTTTTATTTCAGGAGGTCTAGTGCTAGATTTAGTCCAGCTTAATTCCAGTATGCTGTATCTGGTTGTCATTAATTGCAGTATTACAATCCAATCTGAAGTGTCTGTCATTAGTTGTAATTGGAGAAAATTCAAAAGCCATATTGCTGTGTGATGGAATGCTATATCAGGGCAATTGAACCCACCCTGAGATCTCTTTAATTTTAAAATTTTAAACGCGATTCTGGGTTTTTTGTTGTGCCACAAAAAAGCATTTAACATGTTTTGCCATTGTTTGAGTAAGTTCTTGGGGATTGTGATAGGGATGGTTCTGAAAATAAACATTAATTTAGGTAGAATAAATGACTTAATCAAATGGAATTGGTCAAACCATGTGAAATTAAGCTTATTCCAATTGTTTATAGAGTTCTTGATTTGTGACATTAATTTCAAATGATTTGTTTGCAGTATGTTTTTATTATCCATTGGGATTGTAATCCCTAAATAGGGTAAATCTTTATCTGACCACTGAAAGTGAAAATAATGTTTGATTTCATCCAGTTTTTGCTTTGTGACATTAAGTGGCAAAATCCAAGATTTTGAAGGATTGACCTGTAGACCTGAGATTGAACCAAATTTTGTTAAAACTTTTTGCAAGTAATGCAATGAATTATGAGGGTCCGTGATGTACAGAATCATATTGTCCACAAAAAGACTAACTTTGTAATCTTCTGCCCTAATTTTAATACCTGCGATATTGTCACTTTCTCTGATCATTATTGCTAAGGGTTCAATTGTGAGTGCAAATAAAGCTTGCACTAGGCATCCTTGCCTAGTACCCCTTGAAATTTTCATACTCTCTGAAGTTAAACCATTAATTTTCAGGTTTGCCAAAGAGTTTCTATAGATTGATCTTATTATTTGTAGAAAGTTGTTCCCAACTCCCATAAGTTGCAGTGTTTTGTGTAAGTAAGAGACTTCCAATGAATCAAAGGTTTTTTAATATTTTAAAGAAAGTAAAAAGGCTTCTTTTTCTGTTGCTTGTTCTGTTGCTTCTGTTGCTTAGGGTTTTATAGATGTTGTCTGTTATGTCTCTCATTGGAATAAACCCTGTTTGTTTTGGGTGTATGTAATCACTGATAAAAGAGTTGATTCTACGTGCTAGGATTGCTGTAAAATTTTTTTAATCCTGGTTGAGGAGAGCTATTGGACGGTATGAGGAAGTTTTAGTTGTGTCCTTTCCTTGCTTAGGAATGACAATAATTGAAGCCATATTCCATGTTTCTATCAATGTTTCTATCAATGTGTTGCATGCGTCCTGAAGTGGTTGTGAAAGTAAATGTGCGATTTTTTTAATAAAATTCAGACAGGTATCCATCTGGTCCCAGTGATTTGTTGTTTTTCAAGTTCCTAATGGTTAATATAATTTCTTGTTGGGTAACGGGGCTGTCGAATAAGTTGCGATGTTCATCTGTTAGTTTTTAAATTTTGCCCAATGAAGAGAGTAATTTAGTGATTTTATCATGGCTAGGGGTTCTTGTTGTATATAATTTACTGTAATAGTCCACAAATATTTTTATTATTTTTTTCGCTTTTCTAAAGCATTTCCCTTTGTCTCCATATATTTGTTTAATAGTGTTAGCTGATTTCTTTTCTTTAACCTTATGTGAGAGCAACTTCAATGATTTAGGAGTATTGAAACCAGTATTTTTGTTTTACAAACAAAAGATCTTTCTGGATTTTATTCACTTCCAAGGATTCCAATAATTTACGTTGGTGTAACAAATCCTGATATACTTTTTTGCTTCCCGTTTTTTTGTATTGTTCCTCTAGGAGATGTATTTTATTTTCCAGTTCTTGTTTTTGTAGTCTCTTTTGTCTGTTTAGTCTGGAGGAAATTGCCATAATGTGGCCTCTTGCTACCACTTTTATCATATCCCAGAGTATATTTGGTTTGATTTCCTGAGATTTATTATCTTTGATTGCAGTCTCTAACATTTTTTCTATTTCTTTAACTGAACTGTCATTACTGAGTAGTGCTTTATTAAATGTCCAATGCATTTCTTGGTTTGATTCAGAGTCACCTGATATTATACATTTGACCCAAGCATGGTTCGATAATGTGATGTTACCTATTTCTGATTGATTTTATTGCTCAATGAGTCTGATACCAAAATAAAATCTATCCTTGTATAGATATGGTGTCTAGTTGAAAAGAATAGCCTTTTTCCTTGCTGTACAAGAATCTTCATGCATCTAAGAGATTATTATTTTCCAGAATTTTTGCTAGTCTGGTTTTCTGTGGGTTCTTATTTCCACCCCAGACGGAAAGAAGAGACAGACACCAGTTTTGGGGATCTAAACAGGCCATATTTATTTTGGCAACAGCATAAACCAACATATATACACAGCAAGGGCCTAACTAGTGGGACAGGTCAGGCCCTGGGGTCACTACTGGACCTCTGCCCTGACCTGTCTGGGCGAATCCTGCTGTCCCAGGCATGAGCTATCCACATGCATGGCTAGAACCCGGCCAGCCAGGCAAATGGCTCCCCACTCCAAGCCTATAGCACCTCGCTGTAAAGCAGGTGGGCATTACTTGTCTAAGGGAGCCACTCAGCAGTCTGCCCTCTCAGCTGGCAGCCATCAAGCAGTACCAGTGATCCTGAGAGACCCCAATTCCCCCCAAATGGGGATGTGCCAAGAGTACTCACCATCGCACTCATTTCACCCCTCCTAAACCTGCCCAAATATGGAATTTCAGCACCACCAAAGCCCATTACCACGACCCATACAAGCAGTACAAGATAGGCAAAAAATTCCATTCTCCTGCAGCCAATAAAGAAAATGGAGAAAACATTCCTACCTGGCCCTGAAATACAGCGACCGGCTAAACCTGTACTACTGCAGGGAGGGTGGATGGGCTGAACAAAACAGCGTCTGCCGGAGGCTGAAGGGGCGGAGCTGCCTTAAAAGCCCTCTGGCTCCGCCCATGCCTCATTCCCCGTATCCATTTTGCTTTTAGCTCTTGGGATCTAGTGGGGTGGAAATGGGTTTCTTGTAGCAAAACGATATGTGAATTCATCTGAACAAGGTTTGATGAAATCCGTTATCTTTTTATTGGATTTCCCAGTCCTCTTATGTTGTGGGAGGTAATTTTAATTTCTCAGTTCATTGTATTGACCTTTAGAATGGTCAATTGTTAGGTTCCAATGTTCAAGTTGTTACTACCTACCAGCCAGAGTTTGTTAGTACTATTTTCAACACCTATGCTGATAAATGGCAGAACTACCTGAGATAAAACTTATCCTTCCTTAATTTTTTTTTAACTAATGCCTTTAGTATAAGTAATTTGGAAAACAGAAGTTGCGAAATTCTATCATTTTGTTAATGATTTAATAATAAAATTGTACCATTAATTGTGGCTTGTAAATCTAATTGTTTTTCTATTGCTACCTGTAAAGACTGTTCGCTATTTTTTTAGTTTTTATTTTAATTTTCTTTCCCCCCCTTTTTTGTGTATATTTCCCCCCCTCAACTTTTGAGTTCAAAGTGCTTCACACAACCTTTAAGTGCAAAGATACTAATTTAGTTCAATAATGATATAAAAATATTTCATTGTTAAACTCTTATCTCAGTTGTTCACAAACATTAACAAATTAATTATAGAAACAACTTGAACTTTTTTTGTCTTTCAATTAGTAAGTTTAAAATAAGAATTAGTGTTTACTTCACACAACCTTCAATCGCAAAAAGACTTGCTATATAAATTCAGTAATAATGTAAAGATATTTAAATACTAAGGTCCTATATCCTTTCCTCACAAGCAGTTAACTAAACAATAAAAAATAACTTAAATAAATTATTCCCCTTTCCCCAACAAATACAAATTTAAAGATGAGTGTTTGTGTTGGATTCACACAAATATATACCCTGAGTAGTAAGGTTTCTAAAAATTTCAGAAGATTTTTAAAGGTTTCTAAAGGTTACCCAAGGATTTGAGAAATGTATTATTTTTTGGAAATAATAGTAAGAACACAGAAATTAATTGTGATTGAACTTGTTGCTTCCAGTAACTAATTTCCCAAATAAACTGAACTCTCAATATTAAGCTCTTATAGTAACTTCACACAAATATGTTAACAGGTCAACAATTAAAACAGCTGAAAGTAATTTTTTCCCTCTCTTTTTTCAACTTTTTTCTTTCCCTCCCTTTTCCCTCCTACCAAATCCCAAACTTAAAATGAGTTATGTGTTAAATTCACACAGTTAGGTACTTTGAGATGAAACAAGCTCTAAAGAATACAATAGAATCACTATAGCAAACTATTATAATTAAACTTATTTCCAATTAACAATCCCCAATTAGATTGTTCTCTTAGCTTAATACTATTTCAATAATAACCTTTCCGCCCCTCCACACCCCCTTCTTTCTCTTTTATGTGCTCTATAACCTATCACAGACCCTTTAAACCACCCAACCCTACCCCCTGTCCTCCCTTTCCAACCCCTAATTCACCTCCCCTCTTTCAAAACTTTAATTATGCCAAACGAAGATCTCTACACAGCTCACTTGAACTAGTGTGGCAAACACCCACTAGTTACTGGTAATACCAGTACAGATGAGCTGTTATTAAACACTAAATAAACCTGAATTAAAAAAATAAAAATACAAGGAGCAGTGTCAAAGAGTTCACAGTCCCCCTTCTCTCAAACCCCCTACTATTAAACTAAGCATGCATATTTGAACAATAATGTTACCCTTCTGTTCAACAGACAATAACATTATACAATTACATGGGTCTAATCGGTATTTTGCTTCCCTTTTGAGATGATGGAGAGTAAGGCAGTTTCCTTTTTTGATTTGCTTTGTTGATTTCCATCTGTGTTTCTACATTCAGGTTCAGTAAAAGATTTTCTCCCAATTCTTGATCTGATGCTATGTGATGTACACCTTGATGGATGACCAGTATTTTGGTCTGATTAATCCATTTGTATGGAATGTTTGCATATCTCAGCGATTCTGTTATCGGTTTTAGTTCTTTTCTTCTAAGTACAACCTCGTTAGGGAGATCAGTGAAGACTTGTACTGGAGAACCCTTTTTTTTTAATTTTTATTGGGTTAGGATCAAATGTTTACACATTACAGTCAATATTCCCATTTCCCAATTTCTAACCCCCTCCCTTCCCCCCCCATTTTGTTGACTTCCAACAGTTTTCCAACCCTTTATCCCTTTTCCCTTACTCTTTAAATATTCCTCTATCTAACAAATATATATTCTCCCTTTATTCTAAGCAATACTTCTTTAACTATTTTTAATACTCTGTACCCTGACTATGAGTCCCTTTTTCCATAATGGATAAACAATTTATCCCATTTTTCATTATTCCACTTTCAAATATTTCTATATATCATAAACTATGTAAACCATACATTCATATAAATCAACCAGTTTAACTTATACTCTATATGTTATTCATTCTATCTTCTTCTTTCTATTTTAGTTATATTTGTTTACATTAGTATTTCTATTCCCCTTCAATCATAAGTCTATATATGATATCAATCAATTTGACTCATATACAGCTTCAAATAAACATATTCAGTTTGGTACACTGTACGGAATCAAAAAGAAAATATTATTAGTTAGTCAATCCTTATAGTTAACCCTTATGATTAATTGTTTTCTATCAATATTCTATTTATTATTCTATATATATCAATCTAATATCATAACTGCTTAGAAATTCTCTTTTACCTCTTCTCCTCCCCGGTAAAGTCACCCCCCTCTACATTTTATTGTACTTCAGTAGTTCTCAAACTGCCACAGTTCTCCTCCCACCTCCCATTTCTTCTCCAAATATTGTTTCAGCTTCTCCCAGTCTGTGTTAAACTGTCCTGAGTCCAGGTTTCTCAATTTTCTTGTCATTTTGTCCATTTCTGCCATATACAGCAATTTGTGGATCCAATCTTCAATGGTTGGCACTTCTTGTATTTTCCATTTTTGCGCATACAAAAGTCTAGCTGCTGCCGTCATGTAAAATATCAACGTCCTATGATGGGCTGGAATTCCCTCCATTCCCAAGTTTAGTAGCAGGAGTTCTGGGTTCTTATTAATTTGAAATTGTAAAATCTCACTCATTTCTCTTATTATTTCCCCCCAGTACTGCCTAGCTACCTCACACGTCCACCACATATGGTAGAGGGAGCCCTCATGCTTCCTGCATTTCCAGCATTTATTAGAAGTGTTCAAATTCCCTAGCGCAATCTTCTTTGGTGTCATGTACCAACGGTAAATCATTTTGTAAATGTTCTCTTTAATACTAGTGCATGTCGTTGTCTTCATTGTAGTCTTCCACAAGTATTCCCATGCCTCCATTGTTATTTCTTTGTTGAAATTTATGGCCCATTTCACCATTTGTCCTTTAACTATTTCATCCTCAGTATACCATTTCAGCAGTGCTTGGTATACCTTAGATATTCTTTTCTTGTCCTCTTTAAGAAGGGTCTGCTCTAGTTCCGAGTTTTCTGTTCGTATACCTCCCTTTACAGAGTCCGAGTTATATAAATCTCTAATCTGTCTATACTGGAACCAATCATAATAAGGTGATAGTTCCTCCTGAGTCTTTATTCTGAGTTTAGATTCTTCCGTTCTAGTTATTTCTTTGTAAGTTAAACATTGTTGCTCATTATCAACAGCTCTCGGATCTATCACCTCATATGGAACTACCCACAAAGGGGTTCCTTCTTCCAAATAGATTCTATACTTCTTCCAGATTATATATAAACTTCTCCGTATATAGTGATGCAGGAACATCGAGTTCTCCTTTACTTTATCATGCCATAAGTATGCGTGCCATCCAAATATTTTTTTATATCCCTCTAGGGCTAGTAATTTCTTATTCTTTAGCGTCATCCACTCCTTCAACCACACCAAGCAAATTGCGTCATGGTAAAGTCTTAGATTGGGCAGTTGCATTCCGCCTCTTTCCTTTGCATCTTGTAAAACTTTCATTTTCACTCGAGGCTACTTGCCTGCCCATACAAAGTCTGATATTTTCCTCTGCCATTTTTCAAATTGCTTAGAGTCACTGATGATTGGTATTGTCTGTAGCAAAAACATTACTCTTGGTAACACATTCATCTTGACTGCTGCAATCCTTCCCAACCATGACAGATTTAGTCTGTTCCATTTAATCAAATCTCTCTCTATCTGAGTCCATAGTTTTTCATAGTTGTTTTTAAATAAGTCTATATTCTTAGCAGTCAGTTCGATTCCCAAATATTTCACCTTACTTGTTACTTCACAATCCGTTATTTCCGTTAACAATTGTTGTTTCTGCTTAGTCATATTTTTGCATAGTATCTTTGACTTCTTTTTATTAATATAAAAACCTGCCAAGTCTCCGAACTCCTTGGTCTTATCTATCACTTTTGGCATGGGTCTTCTACAATTAACATTATGTCATCCGCAAATGCTCTGACCTTGTATGAATAGTCCTTTATTTTAATTCCTCGAATTTCTTCATCTTGTCGTATTTGTATCATCAGGATCTCCAATACCAAAATGAACAGCAGTGGAGACAACGGGCAACCTTGTCTTGTTCCTTTACTTATAATCAATTTCTTAGTCGCTTCATCATTCACCACAATTGCTGCAGTCTGGTCTCTGTAAATTTCCTTAATTGCTCTAATGAATCTTTCTCCCAATTGTAGCTTTTCCATAGTGGCAAACATAAAGTCCCAGTTTAAATTATCAATCGCCTTTTCAGCATCAACAAAGAAGAAACCAACCTCTTTGTCACAACACTTGTCATAATATTCAATAGCATTAATCACTGTCCTTAAATTGTCTCTGATTTGTCTGTCTGGCAAAAAGCCTGCTTGTTCCTCCTCAATGACTTCCGAAAGCCACCCCTTCAGTCTCTCCGCCAGTATCTTCACAAAGATTTTATAATCATTGTTAAGTAACGATATAGGTCTGTAGTTTTTCGCATTAGTCAAGTCTTGGCCCTCTTTGGGGATCAATGATATATTCGCTTCATTCCAGGTATCTGGAATCCGCTGGTCCTTTAAAACTCCATTGATCACCTCTTTTAGGAATGGTGCCAGTTCGTTGGTCATTACCTTATAAAATTTCGCTGTAAGTCTATCTGGCCCTGGCGCCTTTCCTAGATTTGCAGATTGTATTGCCTTGTTTAGTTCCTCATCTGTTACTTCACTGTTCAGTTTATTTCTCCAAGCTTCCGAAATTACTGGAAGTTTCATTTTCTCCAAATATAACGCTATTGACTCTTTATTTACCTCTTTTTATTATACAACTTAGCGTAGAATTTGTAAAAGGCTCTACTAATGGTAGTCTGTTCCAAATACGTTTTATTATCTTCGCAAATTCTATTTATTATTTTCTTTTCCCTTCTCTTCTTCAGTTGCCATGCCAAATACTTCCCAGGTTTATTTGCACCTTCAAACGCTTTCTGATTCAATCTTTTAAGATTCCACTCCAATTCCTTATTATTCATTGCTGTTAACTGTTCTTGAAGTATTTTAATTTCCTGATATAATTTCTTTTTCCCTGGTCTCTTTTTTAACTGTATTTCTTTGGCTTTTATTTTCTCCTCAATCTCTTGTCTTTTCTCCTCTTTCTTTTTTCTTGCTCTACCATTTAAGTCCATTAGTATGCCCCTTATAATCGCCTTATAAGCGTCCCAAACTTTGTCAGTTGGTACTTCTTTATTTACGTTGTATTGTATGAAGAACTTTGTCTCTCTTCTCAACATCTCCATATTCTCTCCTTCCTGTAGCAAGTCCTCATTTATTCTCCATGCTTTCCTTTTTCTCCTTTTCCTTACTTTCCACATGATTGGATTATGATCTGAGCCTACCATCGGCATTATTTCTACCTCCTTAGTCCATAACGCTAAGTCTTTTGAGGCCCAGATCATATCAATTCTTGATAGTGTACAGTGCCTTGCAGAGTAAAAAGTAAATTGTCTACTTTTAGGATATTCTCTTCTCCATACATCTTCTAGAGTCTCCTGTTGTATCAAGTCAAAAAAGAGCTTTGGTAATAGTCCTCTTTTCTTTTGTGCAGTTGCTGTCTTTTTATCTAATTCCAAGTTCGTCACTCCATTGAAGTCTCCGGCAAGAATTATCTGGTCGTATGAAAGATCATCTAGTTGCTTCCTCAAATCCTCAAAGAAGCTTTCCTTTGCACCGTTAGGTGCATAAACTCCGACTACCAACACTCTCTTTAAGTCCCAAGTACATTCCACTGCAATAAATCTGGCTTCCACATCTTTCATTACAAATTTTGGCTGTAGCTCCTCTTTAATGTACAACACCACTCCTCTTTTTTTTGTTGTTGGAGGCCGCTACAAATTCTTTGCCCAATTTTCCTGATTTTAAATATTTTACATCCTGCTTTCTAATATGGGTCTCTTGCAAACAAACAATGTCACATTTTTGTTTTGATAGCCAGTGGAAAATATTTTTTCTCTTATTCGGTGAGTTTAGTCCATTTACATTCCAAGATAAAACTTTACACTCCATACTCATAGTCTTGTTGGTAAGTCTTTTTCATTGTCCCTTATAAATCGCTCCATCTCTCGCTCAGATCTGATGCGCTTTTTGGCCCCTCCAAACTCAAAGGACACACCTTCTGGTAACTCCCATCTGTACCTGATTTTCATGTCCTTCAAGATCTGAATTAGCACTTTGTATTTTTTCCGATCTGATAACACTGACCTAGGTAATTCCTTCATTATGATAATCGTCTTGCCATCAATCTCCAATGGATCTTGAAACTGTTTTGTCACAATCTTCTCTTTCATATTTCGTGTCGTAAACTGCACAATCACATCTCTTGGTAATTTCCTCTGGGTTGCAATTCTCGAATTCACACAATATGCCACATCTAGGATAGCCACAACTTCCTCCTCCTCCTTCCCCAGGTATTCAGCTAACACCTCAGTCATCTGTTCTTGCGCTGACTTTCCTTCCACTTCTGGCAAGCCACGAAAACGTAACTGCTTCTCCATGTGTTTAGTTTCTGCAACTGACATTCTCCCCCTCATCAGTCTCATCTCTGTTTGTTGCGTGTCTACTACGTTCTCCATCGCGTCTTCTACTGTTTTAACTCTCTGCTGCGTTCCTTGTAGTTCACTTTGTATTGTTTCCATACCTTTTTTCACTTCTGACAGCTCCGATTTTACTGTCTGTGTAACCTCTTTTACCTCTTTAATCAGCTCCAATTTCGTGTCCTTAAGTTCTTTAATCACATCTAAAAGTTTTTTATCCAGGTTTTCTATTGCCGATTGCCATTCTTTTTTTGACATCGTGGGGCTTGCTTTGGCTCGCTCCCACGAGTCCGCTCTCTTCCTTAACTCCGTGGCGTAAAATTTAATGTCCTTTTATTTCAAATGTCCCGGTCTTCTTGCAAAAATTAAATTTTAAAGAGTCCAAAATGTCGGGCGTCTTTTCTCTATGGTTTCTCTATGATTTTGCAATCCAAGATGGCCTACTTCCTTTTCCACTGAGGCCGCGACCCTTCCCCTTTCAAAGATGGCAATTCCCTTCTTCCTGCCCTCCAGCAAGGGCCGCTTCTCTCCAGCAACTCTATTGTTGTTACGCACTTCCTGTCTCCCAACTTCCCACAGTAGGTCTCGCGATGGTGTCTTTTTCTCACAGCTCCATAACCGCAAGTATTCAAAACAATAGTCCAATTCCTTTAATAACTTCTTTAAACTGAGTCTCTTTTCAAATACAACTCTTGCCGAGTCTTCCCCTCTTTATCGTTAGCCTGTTGCAGTTTGAAAATCTACTTTTATTCCTCTCTGCTTTAATCAATCTGTCCCGTAACAGAAGATAGTGATCTTTACCTTCTCATTCACTTTTCTCGGGTTGTAATCGCTGTTTTGATTTTAGCTTCTCCTCTCCGTTTCTTCCCCCAATCGAAGCTTGGGTATGTAGGTCTTATGCCAGCCGAATTGGCCCCAGAACTGCTGCAGAGATTGTAGCCGACCTGTCGCAGGGTGGGACCTCAAGGATCGGGAGGGGACCCATTGTGTAGAGCCCCCCCTCGTCCGAGATCTAGCACACCCTAGGGTCTTGAGCGTTCTTTGCCTGCTCTCCGCCTGAGAGCAGTCGGCCGCGGGCTATTTTTCCCCCGCCGGCCACTTAAAACGGCAGTCCGGTCAGCTCCGCAAATGGAGCTGCGTCAGACCTCCATGAATCCCAAACCGGAAGTCCCCGTACTGGAGAACCTTTGAATGTCAAGCATCCTTTTTTCCTCACTTCCTCTAGTATTCTTTTCCGTGCTCTGAAATCTGGAACCTCTATTATTATATCTCTTAGCATTTTCTTGCTGTTATATTTCCTGACTGAGCCAATTTGATATGCCCTTGAAATATACGGGGCTATGCCATCTTCTAGATTAATCTGTTCTGAAAGCCAAGTTGCTATACAGTTGTAAAGATCCTCATTGTGATTGTGCCCTTTGTCTATCCCACAAAGCTTCAAATTCTTCTGGCGAGCTCCAGTTTCAAAACTCAGTATTTTTTCTTGTTGAGTTTCAATAATCTTTTTCAAATTGCTTACAGCTTCTTGCATTTCTCTGCCAGCTTCCAGTGTGTGCTCCACTTTTTGGTTCATTTTATTAATTTCCAGATTAACTTCATTAAGCTGTTCCACTGGAGGTTTCATTAGTTGAGGCTATACATGGGCACGAACCAAAAAAATTTAATGACTGCGGTTCATGGTTCTGTGCCAACGATGATCCCGAAGTCGTGAACTGCAACAAACATTTTCCATTGCTGAACTGGTTTGCGGTTCGTGGTTTGTGGGGCGCGGAACAGCCCCTGTGGCACTTAGAGAGCCCATATTCCCAGGGAATGTTTTCCAAGGTCTCCTACAGCCATCACCCAAGTTTGGACAAGATTGCAAAAGGGATCTTGGAGTTATACCCTCTCCAATCCAAGGCCCCCAGGAAACTCCCACAAAAATCCAAGCTGAATTATACTCTCAGTCTCTCTCCCCAAAGGCTAGCAAGTGGCAAGCAAGAGCTCTGTCCCACTCCACTGCTCGCAGAAAGTGAAACCCAGCCTGGGAGCCCACGGCTATTTATAAGCACAGGTCCCATTGAGCAACGCAGGAGGTCTGTGTTTGGCCGTCAGAGCTGCCTATCAGGGTTTGCAGGGATGAGATTGGAGTGCCTATGGCTACAGAACACCCCCTCCCCCCTCCCTCCCCTGGGTGTCTTCTCCCAACTTGTAACCACTTTGCAGTGCTGTGGTTGGAAGGAAGACCTGCCGATCAAGGTAAGCTGGGCTTCCATTCGGGTTTCCAGGGCGACAGAAGGAGCGCAGACAGAGTTCAGGTATTCCCCCAGCTCCGTTTCCAGGGGAATTGATTGCTGGTACCTGACTGTCTGGCTTCCCGAACCGCGGCCGAATGCACCAAACCAGGTTTCTTCTGAACGCAGGTTCGTTGGACGAGGACAATCACAAACTGCCAGATCGAGATCGCCAATTTCGTGGGTTTTTTGAAATTCATAATGCTGTTTGTGCCCATCTCTAGTTGAGACGTTTGTTGTAAAATATTACGTTGCAATTTCGCTAATTGCAGATCCAGAGATATGTCATCATATTGTGTAGCGTTTGTTGCCTTGCCTCCCTGAGCATCAGCCATTTTGGAGCCTGTTGCCTCAGCATTGTCCTGTGGCCTTTATTGTTTTGGTGTGCTGAAGAAGTCCTGTAATTTTTTCAAAGACTTCATATAATGTTTTTTCTTGTCTGGATCTCGTTTCTCCATCATATGCTGTTTGGCTTTGCTTTTACTCGCTTGTAAAAAGGGGGTTTGGGGTCTGAGGGAACAGAGCTCTATTAACAGGCAGCCATTTCCTATGGCTCCAATGCCATGCCCCTGGTAAACAATTTGACATACAGAATACAGTGAAGTATAATATTCTGTTCTGCATAAAGGCTATTTGTTGCTTTCTAAATGTAGTAGTGGGTTGTGTCTGTAAAGTCCTGATAGTATTGCTTAATGGGATTTGAAACAGCAGTATGGTTTTTAGATGATTCTTTAACTATCTTCCATCCACTATCATTTTGAAATTGATGGACAGATATTTTGGTCCAGTTTCTCTTACTGAGAAGTCAGCTCACTCTAGCTTACATGATATGAAATGACACATACTTTGTATTATCTCTTAAGCACTGCATGTCATCTTCAACATCTTTCTTTTCTACAGAGATAGATCCCATGTAGAAACACTCCAAAATGGCATCTAAGGTGATCAGGACAGGTTAGGGTTACCCAGCATTCACTGATTATCTTGACTGTTAAATATGTCACTGTACACAAGCATCCCTATGGCAACCCCCTCCCTCCACATCTGGCTTTGATCTAATTATTCTGTTAGTATGCTCTGTGAAACTTCTATAATTTCATTTTATATTTATGGAAAAAGAAACCCCTTGCTGTTTTTCTCTCCATTACAGTCTCTGAATGTGCCTAATATCTATGGGATAATGTACACAGAATACAGTGTGAGTTATTTGGGGGGTTTACAGAACAGAATGAAACAGGAAATGAAGAGAAATACAAAGACAATTAGGCAAGAAGTGAGACAGTCATTGGCTTTTAAACAGCAATTCAAAGTCTAATTTTTTCAGTTCCCAACACAAAAGACATCTTAGCTTATATTGGTCAATAAACATAAAAATATATGAAACACAGGAAGACATAGATGTTAAAAACATAGATGTCTGAAAAACATACATGCACCTCACTCATTGATGAAAGCTGGCAAATGGAATGCCAGCTGTTTTTGTAAGTTTTAACTGCAACTTAACTGACATTTACATCAATATATCTAATGCTCAACAGCACTCCATGGGTGGATACTTAAATCCAGAGAATGTGGAATAGATCAGACAGCTCTTTCTACAAATGTGAGAAATGCCCGAGGTTTGCAGAAAAATCTGAAATCTAAAAACAAAAATACATGCGGGGTTACCCCTCCCTAAAATAATAGAAGCAATAGCTTTAAGAAACAAATGCCCACTGTGGCTATTGCTAGGCAACTACAACAGTACTGACAGCTGAAGCTTTGGTTTCTTTCAGTAAAATGCAGGAGGTGGGGTAAGGCCCTTTCCAGGGCTTTTTAAGCTTCTGAGAGGACTCATTAGGGTCAGACTTGGCAGCAACCAACAGGAGACTTGCTTCCATATGACTAACATGAATCACCCAGGCCCGGTGGCTTGTTCACCAGCAATTACTTTATGAAAACTATGTGGTGTAGTGTTTTACAAAAAACCCTTTAAGACCACAAATTATCACAATAATCTTTGAGGGTTATGTACTGGAAGCCCTGTCAGGACATAAATGACACACAAAATAGCTCTCGCTTTAAGTGTGTTAATTTGATCCCATATACTCATACTTAAAGAGTCCCATCTATCAAGATCTTCAGAAAGTTGTCCAGAATCCACTTCATATTTACTTAAAGCAAGGAAGGAATATCTCTTGGAAAAATAAGACCAAGATATTTCAAAATTAAATAGCCAAAGGCTGTGAATATCAGATTAAGCTGGTCCTGCCAAAGAGAGGTCATGACATTTATTCCAATTAATACAGTATCATGATATCTTTCCAAATTCAGTGTTATGGTTCATAAATTCTGCTGAAGATTGCTCAGGATTAGAGATGGGCACGAACCTAAATATGACCCAAAAAACCCCACGAACCAGGCCGGTTCGGGGTTCACAAACCAGGGTTCATGGAAGCTCCTTTCCATGCTAGTTTGTTGGGTCGTATTTACAGGGGCAGCTTAAATGGCCATTTCCCCAGAGAAATGGCCATTTAAACTGCCCCTTTAAGGGCCCTGCCGCAGGAGGTCCCTTTAAACTATCAGCTGGCAGGCGGCAAGGGGGATCCATTTTTGGCTTCCCTGCCCCTCAAATGGCCACCACAGCATCCATTTGAAGGGCAGGATGGCCATTTTCAGCCTCTTCTGTCACCCTGCAGCTCTCCAGGGTGGCAGAAGAGGCCAAAATCGGCCTTCCAGCCCATCCTGGGAGAAGAGGAAGGACTGCGCTGCAGGATAAGGTAACTGTGGGGCTGGGGCTGGAGCACAGGCTGGGGCTGGGGGGGGGTAGGGGGTACGGGGGTCTGGGTTTGGGCAGTTTAAAGGGCCCTGCCACCAGCAGATCCCTTTAAACTATCAGCTGGTAGGAGGCGGGGGGATCCCCCCTGCCGCCTGCCAGCTGATAGTTTAAAGGGACCTGCTGCTTGCAAGGCAGGAAAGGGCCCTTTAAACTATTTAAACTGTATTCTGTGTCCTATACTCTGATAACTTTAATGCCCACTGAGTGCAGGATGGCACATGGCAAGAGCTGTAGAGCCAGGTCAAATAGTAAAGGTGAGAGAGGATGACCTTGGCTTATGTCATGGGCAACAGGAAAACTCTCTGAATGGAACCCATTAGTTCCATTAGAACCCACTCTACAACAGGGTTCTTTATAAAGGAACTTTACCCAGTTAATTAATTCTAAAGGGATGATATAGAATTCCATTGCAGAATACAGAAACTCAAAGTCCAACCTGTTAAAAGCCTCTGTATCCAGCAGCCAGCAAAGGTTTGTGCCTGGGTACCATAAAGGAATAATATCAATCAAGTATCTGAAATGCTTAATACTTTGTCTCCTTGGGAAAAAAACCTACTTGATTTGGATGGGACACCATAGGTGAATTGCAAGTACTCTTACAAGGATTTTTTAATCCATCTCTAATCCTGAGCATGAGGAATATTATGAGGAATATTGGCCTGTAGTTAGAGCAGAGAAGTGGGTCTTTCCCTGGCTTGGGGAGAACAGTAATGGATGCTTTTTACATTGACTTTGGGAGAACATCAGAATCTTGTACATTTCTTGGAGTCTGAACTATAAGGGGTACAACTGCATTGCTGAGGGCCTTATGTCATTCCACAAGATACCCATCCAAACCTTACCCCTTGGAGCTTTACCACTTTTCATATTTTGGATTGTTGTTTCAGTCTTAGAATCCATTAAAGTAGCTGCCAGAAGTTCTTGATATTGCCAGTTCAAAGCTGGTAAGTGTAGCTCACTCAGAAACCTTGAAGCAGCCTCTACAGGAGGTACATGGTCTGTAAAATAGAGAGCTGAATAAAACTTTCTGAATTGATTATTAACTGATTTTGGAGTCACATGAAACTGTCCTTGTTTATGTTTAACTGCTGCAGTATAGTTGTGGGTATTTATTCTAAAAACCTGTCATTTGTCAGCTTTTTCTCCTGACTGCAATAATTTTGTTTAATACAGGCCAACATAAATTTAGGTTGCAATGAAAACAATTTGTTGATTCCATATCTGAGTTTCATAATGGTATTGCAGTTTTCAGAAGTAGAAGCAGAATTAAAATTGATTCTGTCATCCTGTAACTTTGTTTCTGGTTTATTCAGCTCTTCAACATGCTGATTTTTTTTTTGAGAGGCATAAGCAATTATAAAGCCCCCTAGGCACGTTTTAAGTGTCCCACAAAATGGGGCAGATGACCTCATGCAATACACTGGTATATGGGAAGTCTTTCATATGAAGCTTCATTTCCTTTTAAAAACTCTCATCACAGAGCAGGGATGTGTTTAATCTCCATAAAGGAGATTTCTTTTCAGCATTTCCCGGACTAACTATCAATGAAATGGGGAGTGGTCAGAAATAAATAAAGTACCAATACAGCAAAAGAGCACTTTGAATAGTGGGGAGGGGGTCACTAACAAGAAAATAGTCCAATTGTGAGCTTACAATATGAGTCTGAGAAACATATGTATAGTCTCTGACTGCTTCCACACACATTGGATAATGTACTTTCAATGCTCTTTAATGATCATTTGGAACTGAGTTTTCATGTGTGAAAAACAAGATCCACTTCTAAAGGATTGCTAAAGTGCATTGAAAGTGTATTAGGCCACGTGTGTGGAAATGGCCTTTGTCTAACAGAAGTGTCATGTGTCATGCAAACCTATATCAAGCATATGGCCTTGCAGGACTGATCTAGAACAGTTTGAGGTAAGGAAACCCCTGCTACTTTTGTCTAAAAGAGTGTCTATTACTGTACTGTAGTCCTTGTCCATGATCACTGGACAATCCTCAGGTTCTCTGAGAGCTACCATAACAGAGTAAAAGAAGGGGTCATCTGCCTTAGGCCCATGGATGTTGCTAGGGTTACTAGTACCCCCGGTGGTAGTGGAGGATCTCCTGCTCCTACCTTCTGCCCCCTAATGCCACTCACCTGGCCGGGGTGGGGGGCATAGGAATGGGCCACCTGGGTGCGCTCCCAAGGTGGTGTGATGATGTCACTTCCTGAGAGTGATGTCATTGCACCACCCCAAGAGCGCTTTGTGCTTAACAGAAGTGGTGAGGGACACAGAGAAGGTATTGATATGTCGACTCAGCATTGTAATAATAGGTGCACCAGGTTCTCTTCATTCCCAGCTTTAAGACTCTAACTCCTTCCATTGAAGAGATATGCCTTTATGTCCACAATGGCAGGGTCTAGAGACTTAATTTTTTTCCTTAAATGAAAGCCGGAAATTTGAATAACCTGCTTCACCTATCATTACAATGGTAGGTTAATATATTAAAATGAAATTGATGTTTTTTGAAAAATATAAAAACCCTAGTTGTCCAGTGGAGAGGACGGGATTTGGCAACTTTTGACACCAGAAAAAGTAGTGCGGTTTGAAGTGCACATAGCTGCTACTGCTCTGAGCTCCCTCTCCACAGAAGTCCATTTGCCCCACCATTTCTGTCTTCTGTCTTCTGGCTCTGGGTCAGCACACACAAGGGTCTCTGGTTTGGGCCATGGAGGGGCTTAGGTATGGGGGGTGGAGCTGCTCCCCTTTTAGGCTTCCACATGCAAAGTATGGCAGTATGGTCAGTCCTTATATTGATACAGAGATATACACATGCACCAAAAATAAAATCAAGAATATTCAATTTTAACTTTCGAAAATTGAGAATAAGTCAAGTGTATGGAAAAGCCCTATGACAGCTATGACAAGCTAACTTACAAGGAAGCCAGATTCAGAATGGGAGAAAAATGTATGAGTAATACATTGGGAAGAAGGTTACTGTCAGGCTCTGGCAGTTAGATCCCCATAGTACTCCACTGCACACACTCCGGTGTATGAGTTAAAGTTACTTTATTAGAGATCCATCAGTATCAGCATACACAGACAAGGGTATTGGCAGAAGTGACGTGTAAAGATTTGAAAGGGTTAGTTATAGGGCAAGTTCCCACCTGTAGGATATGGCCGGTTAGGATTCTGGCACAAAAGAGCCAGGAAGGGGTGGGGGGGGGGAGGGAAAGGAAGTTTGTGTTAGGAGGAAAGAAGAACTGGAGGATAAAAGCAAAAAATGAAGTCATTTTTAGTTCCAGGCTCAAGCTGGAACTCAAGGATACATTCTCGAGCGGCTGCAAAAATGAAAGTAGACACTAGGGATGTGCGTTTTGGCTTTCTGAATGCCGAAAGAAAGCCGAAACAAAAGTGTTTCGGCTTCTTTCGGGTTAGCCGTAACGTTTAGGAGAAAGCTGAAACGATTCGGCTAGCCAAAAGAAAAAAAGCCGAAACGTTTCGGCTTCTTTCGGCTTTCTTTCAGCTTTTCAATGGAAAAATGCCTCCGTCTTCCCGGACGTCTGGGGGAGGCATTTTCCCACCGAATCAGTCCAATATTGGTGGGGACCTTCCTCTAACCCCTCTCTAAAAAACCCCCAAGTTTCAGACCTATTGGACTTTGGGGGGCCATGTTATGGCCCCCCAAAGCAGGTCCCCCTATCCTCCCATAAGAAAGCGAAGGAGCAGCATATTGTTAGCATGCTGCTGCTCATCTTCTTCATTATTTCCTATGGGGAAAAATGAAGAAGCAGGCTTCCTTTGCCAGGGGTGGCATTTTGCATGCAAAATCCCCCCTTACCCTCAGGGGCCCTTCTCCCACCCTTCCTCCCACCCCCACCAAGGCTCAGCCTGCTCCCACTTGGGGGGCCATTTCATGGCCTCCCCAAGTAGGTGCTCTGCTCTCATCTCTACCACTGACAGCTGGGGGAGGCTTGTCTTGCCAGGGGTGGCATTTTGCATGCAAAATGCCCCCCAGCCCTCAGGGGCCCTTCTCCCACCCCTCCTCCCACCCCCCAGCAAGGCTCAGACTGCTCCCACTCGGGGGGGCATTTCATGGCCTCCCCAAGTAGGTGCTCTAATCTCTACCACTGACAGCTGGGGGAGGCTTGTCTTGCCAGGGGTGGCATTTTGCATGCAAAATGCCCCCCAACCCTCTGGGGCCCTTCTCCCACCCTTCCTCCCACCCCCACCAAGGGTCAGACTGCTCCTGCTTGGGGGGGCCATTTCATAGCCTCCCCAAGTAGGTGCTCTTTTCTCTACCACTGACAGCTGGGGGAGGCTTGTCTTGCCAGGGGTGGCATTTTGCATGCAAAATGCCCCCCAGCCCTCAGGGGCCCTTCTCCCACCCCTCCTCCCACCCCCCAGCAAGGCTCAGACTGCTCCCACTCGGGGGGGCATTTCATGGCCTCCCCAAGTAGGTGCTCTAATCTCTACCACTGACAGCTGGGGGAGGCTTGTCTTGCCAGGGGTGGCATTTTGCATGCAAAATGCCCCCCAACCCTCAGGGGCCCTTCTCCCACCTCTACTCCCACCCCCCACCAAGGCTCAGCCTGCTCCCACTTGGGGGGGAGCATTTCATGGCCTCCCCAAGTAGGTCCTCTCAGCCCCTAAAGTCCACCCCTTACAGCCCCACACAAACCCAATTCCCCCCCAGCTGCCACACACAGACCCAAATCCACCCCACCTGCCCCACACCCATAACCCCAGGAACAGGCTGGCAAAGACCAGCCCTCTCCCTTTGTTCCCTACGCTGGGAACTTCTAAACTCTCTTTCCCTGGGCAATTCAGCACAGCCCAGGGGTGCCACAATGGTGGGCACACTTCTGAGTGCCAGCTGGTCCCTGTGAAAGAGCACCTGAACCACAGACACCCTCCCTCAAATTCCCCCACCACCTACAGAGATGGCTGGCCAGCCAGCTCCATTGTTCCCTATGATGGGAACCAACTGCACAACAAAGAATAAAACACGAACAACACAAAATAAAGTTTTTTTAAAAATTATTTTCTCCCTTTCAAAGTACAAGCAGGCAAAGCATTATGACACATTACACCAGCAGTCCCCCACACAGAAAAATTAACACAACTCACTTAACATCAGAGAATCACAAAACACGATTCCTGTCAAAAACACTTTATTTCTTGAACAGCTTTAGGTTACACAGCAGGGGGGCACACCAAAGGGCATGGCAGCAGTATCTTACACAAAAATAACACAACTCACTTAACATGAGAGAATCACAAAAGCACAATTCCTGTCAAAAACACTTTATTTCTTGAACAGCTTTAGGATACACAGCAGGGGGGCGCACCAAAGGGCATGATAGAAGTGTACTACACAAAATAATACAACCCACTTCACCGTTTTTGACAGCAGTTGTGTTTGTATGATTCTCTGATGTGAAGTGAGTTGTGTTATTTTTATGTAGTACACTGCTTTCATGCCCTGTTGTGCCTTCCTACTGTGTAACCTAAAGCAGTTAAGGATATAAAGTGCTTTTGACAGCAATATTTTGGGGTGATTCTCTAATGTTAAGTGAGTTGTGTTATTTTTGTGTAAGATACTGCTGCCATGCCCTTTGGTGTGCTCCCCTGCTGTGTAACCTAAAGCTGTTCAAGAAATAAAGTGTTTTTGACAGGAATTGTGCTTTGTGATTCTCTGATGTTAAGTGAGTTGTGTTATTTTTGTGTAAGATACTGCTGCCATGCCCTTTGGTGTGCTCCCCTGCTGTGTAACCTAAAGCTGTTCAAGAAATAAAGTGTTTTTGACAGGAATTTTGCTTTGTGATTCTCTGATGTTAAGTGAGTTGTATTATTTTTCTGTGTGGGGGACTGCTGGTGTAATGTGTCATAATGCTTTGCCTACTTGTACTTTGAAAGGGAGAAAATAATTTTAAAAAAACTTTATTTTGTGTTGTTCGTGTTTTATTCTTTGTTGTGCAGTTGGTTCCCATCATAGGGAACAATGGGGCATCTCTGTAGGTGGTGGGGGAATTTGAGGGAGGGTGTCTGTGGTTCAGGTGCTCTTTCACAGGGACCAGCTGGCACTCAGAAGTGTGCCCACCATTGTGGCACCCCTGGGCTGTGCAGAATTGCCCAGGGAAAGAGAGTTTAGAAGTTCCCAGCATAGGGAACAAAGGGAGAGGGCTGGCCTTTGCCAGCCTGTTCCTGGGGTTATGGGTGTGGGGCTGCTGGGGGTGGATTTGGGTCTGTGAGGGGCTAATGTGGGGATTTGGGTCTGTGTGTGGCAGCTGGGGGGAATTGGGTTTGTGTGGGGCTGTAGGAGGTGGACTTTGAGGGGCTGAGAGCACCTACTTGGGGAGGCTATGAAATGCCCCCCCAAGTGGGAGCAGGCTGAGCCTTGGTGGGGGGTGGGAGGAGGGGTGGGAGAAGGGCCCCTGAGGGCTGGGGGGCATTTTGCATGCAAAATGCCACCCCTGGCAAGACAAGCCTCCCCCAACTGTCAGTGGTAGAGAAAAGAGCACCTACTTGGGGAGGCCATGAAATGGCCCCCCCCCAAGCAGGAGCAGTCTGAGCCTTGGTGGGGGGTGGGAGGAAGGGTGGGAGAAGGGCCCCTGAGGGTAAGGGGGCATTTTGCATGCAAAATGCCACCCCTGGCAAAGGAAGCCTGCGTCTTCATTTTTCCCCATAGGAAATAATGAAGAAGATGAGCAGCAGCATGCTAACAATATGCTGCTCCTTCGCTTTCTTATGGGAGGATAGGGGGACCTGCTTTGGGGGGCCATAACATGGCCCCCCCAAAGTTCAATCGGTCTGAAACTTGGGGGGGGGGTAGAGAGGGGTTAGAGGAAGGTCCCCACCAATTTTGGGCTGATTCGGTGGGAAAATGCCTCCCCCAGACGTCCGGGAAGACGGAGGCATTTTCCCATTGAAAAAGCCGAAAGCCGAAAGAAAGCCGAAACAAAGCCGAAACAAAGCCGAAAGCCAAAAGCCGAAACGGCTGGCCGTTTTGGCTTTCGGCTTATTCGAAAGAGATTCTTCTTTCGGCTTTCGGCTTTCGGCTTTCGGCTTTAGCTGAATTTTTTTGGCTTGCACACCCCTAGTAGACCCCACAGTAGGCACCTGTAAGATAAGCAACTCCCAGCCAAACAGGCCACTGATATGTAACTTCATATACTCTCAGGGGATCAGTACAGAGCACAGAATACAGAATAATACCCATGGCAGATATGTAGACAGACATATATGACAGTTACAGAAAAAACAGAGGGGGAATGGAGTGCAATGCAGGGCTTTTTTTGAGCCAGCCAGGATCAGGTCTTTTCTGGGCAGAGGAGCACTCCCCCGCCCGGCAGTGGCCTGATCCTGGCCATTTTGGGCACCTTTCTACTATTTTGGGCCCCAAATGGCCAGAATCTAGCCCAAAACAGCCAGGATTGGGCTCAAAACAGCCAAGATCAAGCCTTTTCCGGGCAAAGGAACACTCCTCCGCCTGGCAGCAGCCCAATCCTGGCCATTTTAGGCCCCTTGGTCCATTTTGGGCCCAATTCAGTCCCCAAATGGCCAGGATTGTCCAGAAACATCCAGGATTGGGCATCTGCTGGGTGGAGGAACAGTCTTCCACCTGGCAGCGGCCTGATCCTGGCTGTTTCAGGTCCAATCGTGGCCATTTTGAGTCCCTTCTAGCATTTTGGGTCCAATTCAGTCATGAAATGGCCAGGATTGGGCCCGAAACAGCCAGGATTGTGCTGCTGTCCAGTGGGAGAGTGTTCTCCTTTGCAGCAGCAGCTCATTCCAGGCCAATTTTGGCCCTATCTGGGCCTTTTGGAGACCATTTCGTCCCAATTTGGGCCCCAAATGGCCCAGATCCAGCCGCTGCTGGGCAGGGGAGTGCTCCCCCATACTGCAGCAACCTATTCCAGGCTGATTCAGGCCTAATCCAGGCCAAATCGGGCCACCCTTGGAGCATGGGAGTGCTCCCGGGGTGGCCACAGCTTGCATGATGGCATTACTTCCCGGAAGTGATGTCATCGTGCAGTCCCAGGAGAGCGTATGTAGTGAGAGGCATGCCACCTCCTCCTGGGAGTTGCCCTGGGTGAGAGTTCCCCCACCTCTTTCCCCAGAAAAAAAGCTCTGGTGCAATCTAATACTTATATTCAGTGAGGAAATGTAGACAACTTAGTTCCAAAGCAAACAAAGGATAAAAGAAATTTGGCAATGTAATCTTTGGCAAACCACACATTAGTCATAAGAATTCCTTGAGGGAATAGCTGATTGCTATGTAGGTTCTCTGTAGAAGGTATAAGACTGCTGAAAGGTCTTGCTCAGGGTAGGGAACCCCTGATGACAAGTTCTAATAAGATCTTGATTTTATCTGGACCCCACATCAGCAGTCCAATCTCTTTTGCTCACCTCAGAAGGCCTTTTTTTAGTGGCACAGTTCAGTGTGGAAAATGTGAGGCCATTGATGAATGAGAGGCCCATGCTTCTCCTTCCCCCCAGATAGGCCCTTATCACCAGACCCAGCTTCTTTGTTTCCAGCTTCAAAAACGCCATCACCAACCTGCATGGCACCAGTTATTGGTTTTGCAGTTTGAGTTCCTTATTTGCTTTTGGATTACTGCAAAGAAAGGAAGATTAACACGATATTGGCTAGGATTTTTCTTGCTATAAGATGATTTATTTGACAAGAGACAGATGGAATGGAAATTGCTTGTTGTTTCCTCACCCACCCAACAAAGGGCAGTTCCAAGCTGTCCACAGAATTATAGCTGGGTAGGGGCTCCTTACTACTCTATCTGATAAAGTGAGCTTTGGATCACAAAAACCTATACCCTACAAAATTTTGTTGGTCTTTAAGGTGCTACTGGACTTGAATTTTGTTCTTCTACAACTACTAACTAATATGGCTACCGTCCTGAAACTACCTTTCTGTCTAAGAAGTATTGGGAGTACAGATAGGCATGGAATGAAAAAAAAACAACGAACCGCTTGGGTCGTGGTTCGTTAATTTCCACGAAACACGAACTTAACAAACTCACCCAATTTCCAAACTGGTTCGTGTTTCGGGGGGCTCCAGGACAGCCCCCTTCATGCTCAGAGAAAAAAGCACCCTTTCCCCAAACACCTCCCCAGTCCCCAGTCAGTAAGAAAAACAAGAATGCAAGAGAAAATAAAAGAGACTTTTTAGCCCCTTTTCCAGCAGCCAGAAGTACAGGCCAAAGATCCAAGTTCCAGTCCCAATCCCAACACCACAGCCAGCCACCAACCCACCAAGCTCTCCTCCCTCTCCCACTCTAGAGAAACTGAAACCAGGAATCACACGGCTTCCCCTATTTATGGAAAAAGCCAAGAGATTGAACAACACAGGAGCACTCTGGCTGGCAGAAAAACCTGCCTAACATGGTTTTGGAAGGAAGAGACTGGTGTTACCATGGCTGCTGAAGGCCCATCTCCTCAGCTGCCTTGGAGATTCTAACCCTCCCCCACCTTTTCCTGGCTGGATAGGCCAGAGTGGAAGCTTTCTAGTTGTCAGGGACAGCTGCCAATCAAGCCTGGAGGCCTCAGATTGGGGGCAAACAAAAGACTGCCACTGTTGCCTGGGTGAGGGAGTATTTGGTGCCCAAAGTGTCCGAACCGGCAACAGAATGGTAAGAAAAGTTCATTTGGTTCAGAAAAATGCGGTCCCACGGAATGTGTGGTTCTTTGACTACGAACCAGCCGTTCCGTACAGAATTTTGTTCCGTAGTTCGTTTTGTGTCCATCTCTAATTGGGAGTTTGAATTTCCTGGAATAATCAGGATGTGGCTCTAGCTAAGGTTGTCTACTAAGGATCATTATATGTTACACAACCTTCTTGTCTGCCTTATTCTTTGCAACTGTGTGACTGCTCCTGCAGCTGCATCTGGCTTCATGATTATAAGAACTGTATCATGAGTGATCAAATGAGTGATCAAGTGTTTGCTGAATGCTAAGCAGTTGATGGTGACATCATTTCAACTATCCTCTATTTAGCAATGTTTTATATGGTAATTAAAAACATTGAGGGGATTTGTTACTATATAGTTTAATTGCCTTAACTCTTTTTGTCAGCCAGAGGTCTTAGTTTTTGGACTCAAAACATCATCTTCCATAAAAAAGGATGGTATTTTTAAAGTTTTCAAATAGCTGTATGTGATCTCTCTCTATATTTATCTCTATCTCTGCATTTTCTGCTACAAACTTTGATTAATGTATTAGACATATTAGTCTTTTGGATTCAGCTTGGTAAGCAATTTCCTTCTCAGTGGAAGGAAACAATAGAGAGAATAGCCTTTCTGCTCTTGTTAGGCTCTTTATTATGTGACTCCTGTCTTCTCTCCACTACCTTACAGGTTCAAAAAAGAGACCAAGTTGACAGAAAAGACATGAACTGTATAATATGTAAAGAAGACCTAACTCCTTTAGCCTTGTTTTGCCAGAGCTGCTTTTATGCCCTGCTGAAGGAGGATAGGAGTGGCCAAGAGTACATTGCATACTGCTCCTGGTTATTCTACAGGGATGTCATAAACTGCGACATTTTGTGCTTTGCTCCTACAAGAACATTTTCCTCGGTAGGGTCCAAAAACAACAAATGTTCTTGCTTTTAATTACATTTCTAAAATAAATCCTATGGTGTCTCTGAATAGAGATTTCTTTTACTTAGGCAATGTACAATTCCTAGAGGTCAATTTGGTCTGATGAAATATCTGGCAATATCTGGAAAAGAGACAAGAGTTTTGCTTCACAAATAGTGTATCATGCCTTTTATTTCTAGTTATGCTTAATATTAAAAATCACACATCTTCTGGTAGGCAATCCCAGATGATAGCAAGAGAATTTATTAAAATGCATCCCACTGACTTCATGAAGAAGAGAATGAAATATGCATATACTGTTGCTTTTAATTACACCAATAAAATAATCTTCTGGTCTTTCTCTCAAGACACTTCTGCAGCACAGGCAATGGTTTTTCCAGTTGCTAGAGGCCAACAGGAAGTGATGAAAATACATTAATTTAAAGATGTTTTATTAATGACCGCTGAGTATGAAGAACAAATCATCCAAATAGATTAGGATTCAGTGCTCACTCAGCACTGTCTTAACAGGAAAAGATGCTCATTGGTTAAATATCTCAAAATTTCATCCCAAGATAAAAAGATGTGTTGGTTGCTGTGGATTTTCTGGGCTGTATAGCAAAAGAACCTCCTCAGGATACAGTGAAGCCTCCCTTCATTAGCATTCCACACCCTGGGAAACTCTTACAGGATGACTCAGCCCAACCCCACCTTCCTGAGTAGATATAAATTACCTGCCAACATCTTTCCCACACTGTGACACTGAGAGATCTCTGTCTTTTGGTGCTACACCTCTGAAGATGCCAGTCACAGTTGCTGGCGAAATGTCAGGAACTACAATGCCAAGACCATGCCAAGACCATGGCTATACAGCCCAGAAAATCCACAACAACCATCGTTCTCCGGCTGTGAAAGCCTTCAACAATACATCAAACACCTCTATGGGGAGGAAACATTTCAACAGACCCGGAGATTGGAAACACTTTGGAACAAGAAAGCACATCAACTATGTTCTTTAACCTTTCTCCTACGCTGCAGGGACTTGAGAACCATTCCATCTTTTCTCACAACAAAAAGAATCTTCAAAACTCCAAAGGCTAAATGCATTTATGACCGCCTAGAATAGGCCCTCTTACGTGAGAGGATCCACACTACCCGCACTACATGAGAGGATCCACTACTTCCAATGGGATAACGAATTCTATGAACAGATGGATGGGGTGGCCATGGGAAGCCCTCTCAGCCCAGTTATAGCAAACTTCTACATGGAACAGTTTGAAAAAAACAGCTCTAGAATCAGCACCCCACAAACCTACAGTTTAGTTCCGGTTCGTAGATGATACCTTTATCATTTGGAGCCACGGTGAGGAAGAATTGATGGAGTTTTTAAACCACCTCAACAATATCCACCTGAACATACAATTCAACATGGAGAAAGAAATGGGGGGGGGGGGAGAAACTTCCATTGGTCATCCGCAAAGCAAACTTTCAGTTAGGTCACAAGGTCTACAGGAAACCAACTCACACGGATCGGTACTTACACAAAAACTCCAATCACCACCCTCGACAGAAAAGAGGCATAATAAAAACATTAGTAGACCGTGCAAGATGGATATGTGAACAGCACTTTCTCAATGAGGAAACTAATCATCTAAACCATGCACTTCAAGCAAATTTATTTATTTAATCACATTTCTAGACCGCCCTCCCCGTCAGACGGGCTCAGGGCGGTTTAACAACAGTTTAAAACAGTAAAAACATTATAAAAACATTAAAACTTTATATCAAAACAATTAAAATTGGCGGGTATAAAATATTAAAATACAGCATTTTCCTGCATGGGTGGTGGACAGTCTTCAGTGGTATGGCCGGCGAGAGGACAGCCTAGCCCCCACCAAATGCCTGGTGGAACATCTCCGTCTTGCATGCCCTGAGGGAAGATCCTGCTGGGCCCTAGTTTCCTCAGACAGAGAGTTCCACCAGGTCGGAGCCAGAACTGAAAAGGCCCTGGCTCTGGTAGAGGCCAGGCGGACCTCCCTGGGGCCAGGGACCATCAGCAAGTTCTTAGTGGCTGATCAAAGCGACCTCCGGGGAACATATGAGGAGAGATGGTCCTGAAGGTATGCTGGGCCCAGTCCACATAGGGCTTTATAGGTCAACACCAAAACCTTGAACCGGACCCGGTACTCAACCGGTAACCAGTGCAGCAGACGGAGGACAGGTGTTATATGAGCCATGATTGGTGCTCTGGCAACCACCTATGCAGCTGCATTCTGAACCAGCTGCAGAAATGAAATCAGAAGAGCAATTAAACCAAGGATAAATCAAACAACCAAGGAAAAACAGTCTCCCACAGGAAAAGTGTTTTTGCCATATATCAAAGGAATCACTGATCAGATGGGAAAGCTTATGAAAAAGCACAACCTTCAAGCAGTATTCAGACCCACCAGAAAAATACAACAGACAGTAGAGACCCCCTCACCTCTGCAGGAGTATACCGCATACCCTGCAGCTGTGGACAAGTTTACATTGGGACCACACAACGTAGCATCCAGACAAGAATAAAAGAACATGAAACACACTGCAGACTTGGCCATCCGGAAAAATCAGCAGTGGCTGAACATAGCCTAACTCAAACAGGGCACAGTATCCTATTCCAGGACACTAAAATACTGGACAACACTTCCAACTACTTCGTCAGATTGCACAAGGAAGCCATTGAAATTCATAAGCATAAGCACAATTTCAACAGGAAAGAAGAGACTTTAAGAATGAATAGAGCATGGTTTCCAGTCCTGAAAAACACCAGGCTAACAAAATACTCTATACCCGACAATAGCCCTGCAGAGAAGATTAGCATATCAAGCACCAATCCATATGCAAAAGAACCTCCTCAGGATACAGTGAAGCCTCCCTCCATTAGCATGCTACACCCTGGGAAACTCTTACAGGATGACTCAGCCCAACCCCACCTTCCTGAGTAGATATAAATTACCTATCAACATCTTTTCCACACTGTGACACTGAGAGATCTCTGTCTATACAGCCCGGAAAATCCACAACAATCATCATTCTCCGGCCGTGAAAGCTTTCGGCGATACATAAAATGATGTATTGTTCTCTCTAGAACAGAAGTGCATTTCCCTCTCAGAGCATCCTGGAATAAGTCAAGACTAAATATGTATCACTGGAGGTGAAATTCTGGTACACTGAAGTCCCTGAGGCTAGTGAGGATGCCCTATGTAGAAAGCCTTGCTCTGGAGTTATCCATTGAATATGAGGCAGAGCCTTCCCTAAAGGTCCTATTCTAACAGTCACTGATCCCTTCAAATATCTCCTCCACAAGTTCTTAGATGATGATGACGGCTAGAGACTCGCTTCAGTCTCCTGAATTCCACCAAAGCATCACACTCAGAAGGCAATGAACATGCCAGGAAACTGCCTGGCAATGCCAACATGTATGACTTAACACCATCTACTGTAAGTAACTAGCCTAGGAGTGCACAGCGTGGGTCACCCATCTCCCTGCAACAGCATGCAAAAACTATAGACCTATGCTGGAGCAACAATGAAGGCTATTTGGTTGCTGTCAGGTGCTCAGCATCACCTGTCATACTCAGCAACACCCTTCTGTCATAAGGGTGGTCTAATGCTTCATGTTATGGTTATGCTATTCTTTTAGTGGCTTGCAAATGTTACTCATCTTTTGAACCCGTGATGTGAAACTATGCATGGGAGGCATTTGTTCCTGCTGTTATCTCTGATCTGCACCAGGGGCCTCTCTCCTTAGTCTGGGAAGTGGCCCTTGCCCAGAGGCCATGACCTTCAAAATCCCACACATCAGTTCTGCTGTTTTCCTGCTTACATGTTTTCCCTCTGAGCTTCTTAGACTGGGGAGTGGGGGGAGGATCTTCTAATTTTCCCGCGCTCTGGGAACCTAAATATGTTTGATGGTTGCATGTGAACGTCATTCCTGGCAAAGGTGGAGTAAGCTCATGAACTAGCAGCTTTTCAATTAAGTTCTTTTACTGCCAACAGTGAAGCCTTTTGAGAGTTGCTTGGCATATCCTTACAGTTGCTGACTTTCTTTCTAAATCCAGCTTCCTTTGTACCTGCATCCATTATGACAACTTGCCTTTAATTTTTGCCTCTGCACCCCACTGGAAAATATCTGATTCTGCTGCTTCATCTATATCGATTAGAGGTGGACATGGTCTGGAAAATGGACCATTGACTATCACGAACACATGGTTCATGGGACTCATCTTTTTTATGAACTTTGGTCCATTTGGGCTAGTCTGTTGGTCTGTGGTCTGTGAGTCCAGACATCCTGGCTCCGATCTATCAATTCTCTAAGCAACGGAGGAGACATCTGCAGACCTTCTGCAGCCCTTAAAAACTTATGGGAACACCAATCTTAGTCCTCCAAACATTGATAGGCAACTCTGCCTGATAACCAGAGAGCTCCCATTCTGCTCTATGCTAGCAAGGAGCAAGAATTAATTCCCTAGGCAACAGAGGGGTGGGTGTTCTGTAACCCTTGGAACACACCAATCTTAGCCCTCCAACCCTTGATAGGCAGCTCTGCTTGCCAACCAGAGAGCTCCCATTCTGCTCTATGCGAGCAAGGAGCAAGAATTAGTTCCCTAGGCAATGGAGGTGTGGACGTTCTGCAGCCATAGGAACTGTCAGGGCTTGCCGCCGCTGCCGCTGGGCGTGGCACTGGGCGGTCTGCTCCTGACATCGAAGGGGGGCCAGGGACTCTGCAGGACCCTGCTCTGTGGAAGGAGGGGCGGTATACCTCACCCAGACTCCCTCTCAGTCCACTCGCTGGCCTGCTCAACCTGGCCTGCTTACCCTTTGCATCCTCCTTCATCTCCCCCTTCCAGGTCTCTCCTCCAAGCCTCCACCCTTGCATCTTACTGCTCTCACTCCACATCATCACTCCTCACTCACACCCACCACCACAGGGCTCTTCCCAACCAGCTTTTGTAGGGCTTCCTTCTACTGCCCCACCCCTCTTCCAGCCTGGCCTTTGGCTGCACCAAGCAGTTGCAGCTGGGGTAGCTGATCTGGCCCCACTGACCAGCACCAGCTGTGCCTTGTTCTCTGGCTGCCCAGCCTCCCTGCCTTGGCTGATTGCTGAAGGCATGTCCAGCTGCAGTCCCCTGGCTAGCAGCCCAGCCTCCCTGGCTGAGCTGATGGCTGAAGGTGGGTCCAGCTGCGGCTCCTTGGCTGGTTGCCCAGGGCTTCCTGCAGAGTGCCTCCAATAGCCCCACCTGGAGTGGCTTGGCTTTTGGCAACTCCTGGGCCAGGCTACTATTTTCTAGCTGGGGCGTGGCTTTGGGTTGTTGGGGCTGCTGCTGCTTCTCCTCCTCAGGTAAGGTCTTTGGGTGGGTGACTGCTGGGCTCCCAATCCCTCTGCCCTTGCCCCCTTCCGCCTTGCCTAGCCCCCTTTCCCTCCCTAGGGGAGTGGGACTTGCTAGCCTCTCTCTGTCTCCCCCTGCCTCCTGAGGCCCTGGGCTTTTGCCCCTTGCCCCTGGCACCGGCAGGTTCTGGCTCCATTTGCCTGTGGGAGGTGTTGACCTGCTGTCCCCCAGCTGCCCCCTCTGCCTGCCAGTCAGACCAGTTGACCTGCTGTCAGCTGGCTGACCAGTTGACCCGCTGTCAGCTGGCTGACCAGTTGACCTGCTGTCTGCTGGCTGCCTCCTCTGTTTGCCCGTCAGCCCGGCTGACCTGCTGTTCCCTCCTACCAAGTCTGGGGGCTGGGACCCAGACCCCGGACAGGAACACCAATCTTAGCCTTCAAAACCTTGACAGGCAGCTCTGCCTGCCAACTAGAGAACTCCCATTCTGCTCTATGCGAGCAAGGAGGAAGAATTAATTCCCTAAGCAACGGCTGGGGAGATGTCTGTGTGGTAAGTGAGGGGGCTCTTCCTTTTCTGTTTGATTTTGCTTCATTGCAACTTTTTGGTGCTGCAAGCCAATGCAAGTCAATTGGCATTTGTGACTCCTAGTATCTTCTGGAGCCTTAACTTGGGGGTCTGTAACTTGGACCTCCAAAATGCAATCTTGACCAAACTTGGAGGGTGGCTGGAGGAGAGCAAAGGGGGTGGTCCTAGGGCTACCAGAAGTGATGGACCACAGACTGATGAACCGGTCCATGATTGGGCTGGTCCATGAAAAGTTGTGGTCTGTGAAAATTGACAGACAGACCATGGGCCAATGGTCCGTGGCATTTTCCTGGTTCATGCCCACCTCTAATATCCAACTCCTGAACATTTCTAAAATTATAAAGCCTTTCAGGAAGTGGTCCACATCACAAGCTTCAGCCTAATAGTTAATAATTGGAATAGCAGGTAATGTGTCATGAAATATTATACGATGTCACTTCAAACATATATTTTCAATCACCTGCTGTTTATCAAGTTATTTGACTGCTCATGTGACACATGTCATACATGGTGCTAAATAGTCCTATAACAACAACGACAACGACAGCGACAGCGACAGCGACAGCGATAATAATCATTTGATTTATATGCCGCCCTTCAGGATGACTTGTGAAGTCATATAATTTTGTGACTAGATAGCCAAAGAATGACTAGATTCTGTAATTGCTCTTTGTACTTGATGCAGAAGACTCAAAGACCTTACTTTGAGCAGAGTTCAGTTTGCCTTAACATCACAAGAAAATGTTAAGATTAATTAAATTGGGATTATTACATATAATCAAATCAATTGGTTTGCAAATATGAATATCAGTTCTCGTGGCTACATAGTGCTATATAAGGGGGCATTGCATTTACATCTTTATATTAAAAGACAAAGATGGATTAAACTCACTGTGTAATATAGCACTTGTGTCCCTTGGGCTGGAAAAATATCCTGAGTGGAGTCTGCTGGGTTGCATTTGACCTCATATATATTAGACTAGCTACAATGAAAACAGTGATTTATTGCAGGATTTAGTTCACTTGAGCAAAACATCCATGCATAGCAGCTTCTACCAAGATGATAATGTGATCATTGTCTCCTAATACTATATTATGTCCGTAGCTGAGCCCTCAACCCATATTTATTCTATTATAGACCTTCAGTATTTTCCTCAGCTGGGAATGCAATGCTCTTCTCTGTCAGAACTGTGGCTAGATAATGTCCTTACTCCAGACTACCTTCTGCAATCAGACAAAAGCCCGCTGTTTTCAAAAGTTTACTGAAGAAAGAATGCATTATAGTCCACGAGCCTGAATACAATATTCAGGATGGTACATGTGAATTGTTACCAATGACAGGCAAAGCATAAGGCACAAAGTAACAGATCCCAGCAGGCCCAACCTCCCCCCATAGTTCTCAAAACAATTACTTTGAAGCTCGGAAAGCGAAAGTCCTTCGAGGCTGGAACAGCGATAGCCAAAACATTCCTCCTCTGGGAGATAGCTGCCTGGGAACATCCTGGCACCTGTGAAGAAAGCACTCATAATACTGAAAGGATTAAAATGGAGTCTCTTTGGCACTAGCATACCTGAAAGTATTCTGAACATGACACTTCTCTACCTTTTTAAAAATCTTTATGCTTTAAACCTGAAAGATTAATGGCTGCCCATACCTGCATTTTATAAAATTTGTAATGTTGCCACTGCAGCTTCCTATGCATGAGAGAAGACTGTGCCTTCAAAGTTTTCTATTTTCATAAAACTTTTGTACAGAATTTGTGCATATTACCAAGCTGGATTTGCCTGTTCTGACTTCCAGCTTCACTGTCATAGGTTAAGTATGCTGAAGTATGTGCTGAAGTCATCTGCTAAATGTAGCATGACTCAGTTTCTGGCATCTGTTCAAAAATCTGATCCAAACTTCACTGCTGTCAAGGGCCGGAATGGTCATGTGAATCAGACCCCAGGAAATCTGCAATGAGCTCAGAACAGCAAGTTAGTCTTTGTTCAGATCTGGCCCTGGAAAGCAGTGGTCAGCAGATGGCCAACAGAAGGAGAAGTCCTATATCATGGTGGCATCATTGTGGAATGGCAGGCAGTGGACCCCCACCCCCAATGAATCTCACAATATTTTGAATGACAAACTTTGAATTACTTTTCTTGGGCTTGATTCAGACACAACACAAAACCATCCTTTTCAACTGTGGTTAAAATTAAGCTAATAAAAGATTGTATACATTTTGGTTTGTCTCAACAAATGCTTGTTTCATTACCTTCACTCTTCCCCACCACCTGAGTTTTCTGGTATTCCACTTGTATTCTGGTGAGGGCAGTGCTGGGAAACAGGCCTGAGTGCCTACATTCATGTGTAACATGAAAACATGTTGTCTTGCCATCAAGCCTGCATATTGGTTGGCCTCTATCTTCCCCTCTGTGTTAACTCTGAGGCCAGCTACTCTCTTCCTATAACTGGGGTGGCCAAATTTGCTTAATGTAAGAGCCACATAGAATAAACGTCAGATGTTTTTTTTTTTTAATAAAATTTTTATTGGATTAGAATCATTTAATTTCACATTACAATCAATTCCCCCATTTCCCAATTTCTAACCCCCTCCCTTTCCCCCCCTTTTTGTAGACTTCCAACAGTTTTCCAACCCTTTGTCCCTTTTCCCTTACTCATTTTAAATTCATCTATCTAACAAACATATACTCTCCCTTTATTCTAAGCAATAATTCTTTAACTATTTTTAATACTCTGTACCCTATCTTTAAGTCCCTTCTTCCATGTTAGACAAACAATTTGTCCCATTTTTTCATAATTTCAAATATTTCTGTAAACCATAAACCATATAAACCATACATTCATATAAGTCAACCAATTTAACTTATACTCTATATGTTACTTTTTCTGCATATCTTATCTTCATTCTGCTTTAGTTATATTTAATTATAATGTCAGATGTTTTGAGAGCCACAAGACATGATGCATTGAAGTGACTTCAGATGAAGAGGCGAGTTTCGGGGAGTATCCTGAAAGTACATCACAGGAAGGGCTAGGGTTTTGGTGCAGTATGCTGGAAGTGACATCATTGGAAGGGGTGGAGCTTGGGAAGAGCCATCACCTGACCTTTGACTTGAAAGTGACATCACAAAAGTGATATCACATCCTTGCTAGGCTTCACCCCCCAAAGTCCCCAGGTATTTTCTGAGTCAGAACTGGCAATCTCAACATTTTTATTGAACATATGACAGACATGGAAGGAAGGATGGAAGGAAAAGGGAGGGGAAGACATGGAAAGAAAGAAGAAAAGGAAATAAACTAAAATAAAATGTATGGCCACAGCAATACTCAGAGATCTCCAGGAACCACACAATATGTCTAGAAGAGCTACATGTGGCTCCTGTGCCGCAGTTAGGCCACCCATCCTATAACATGGGACACAAAATCAAAAAGATACTTTGGTTACTAGTAGTGGTTTGCTTACTTCTTAGTATACCAGAACAACTTATCTCTGGACCCATATTATACAAACATCCTATAAGGTCACTCTCTACCATATTTTAGTTTCTTATGTCTTGATGACATGTAGATGTTTGTTCTCTCATCATTTATCCCTAAGGGTCAAACTAGACATGCAGGTTTTTAAAGAGTTGGTTCTAGATTCCAACATAGGTTCCACGCAGCCACACAGCAGCTGTGGTGAATGGCTGTTAAAAAAAAATAAAGGAGAGCCTGAACGGCCTCAGATTGCCACTACGGGGGGAGGAAGGGCTCCTGCCTCATTCCTCAAGCCATTTTCCAAAATAGGTTGTCTCTTGTGACTACATCACATATGCACAGATACCATGTGGTACAGTTCTTTGGCTATCAATGTGACGTCACCTGCCATGTGAGCAATGTTCCCTCTAAACTGTGCAGTGTTGTGAGCCAAAAAACTACTTCATGAGAGGAAACAATAACTCGCATAAAATTTTGGAGCGCGCCTGCTTTTTAAAAAAAATGTATTTCAGGCTACAAACATACAAAACCTACAAACAAACTACTTTAATTTGTATTGTTTCTCACTTGGAAACAACAGTTATTCATACATGGTTTCTAAATATCAAACAGGATGAAGCAAGAACAGTTTGCAAGGTGACCCAAATCCAGAATATTCAGGTGCTGCCAGAAATGGACAGGCACTTTGGTATTCCTAGGTGAAACCCTTGGGTTACCACTCTCAAGGTGTGGCCTGGAGTTGTCCTGGAATTACAAATGATCTCCAGACTACAGAGATGAGACTTTATGGAGAAAATGGCAGCTTCAGTGGGTTGAATCTACGCTGTTGCATCCCTGCTGAGTTCTCTCCCTTCCCCAAACTCCACCCTCTCTAAGCACTGCCACCAAATCTAGAATTTCCCAAACTAGAGTTAGCAACCCTATGAACTCTGTCTATGCCTCACAGCTGATCCTGAAGTTCCGGAATATGATGACTTCTGGTCCCTTTCTAGCCTCCCCAATTGGCTTTGAAGATTGGCAAGTCCACATCAGCCTGCATTCCATTACATTCCTCTCTCAGAGCCAAGCTACAAGTGATGCCTGACACAGGTTGGACACTTGTCAGCTTCCCTCAAGTTTTGATGGGAAATGTAGGCATCCTGGTCTTGCAGCTGTAATGGAGAGCCAAGCTGTAAAACCAGGGCACCTACATTTCCCATCAAAACTTGAGGGAAGCTGACAAGTGTCCAACCTGTGTAAGGTGTCACTTGTAGCTTGGCTCTCAGCTGCCTCCTGGATTCCCTGCCTGTGGTTTAGGCTTGACTCTTCCTTGTACTTTACAGCACCAAGCCCTTAATATCTGGCATTACTTGTTGCTGTTCTTCAGAAGTAGCAACATTGGAACAGCAATGGGAACTAAAAATTCTCCCCACATTTAAAAAAAATTGCCTGCCCCAAATATCCCACATGGTTCACCTGCTGGTAAGGCCTGTGGTAAAGCCAAATGTTAGAGAGAGGCTGTCTGTTACTATCAGATTTCTGAAGGGCACCAAGCAAGAGCAGCATCCTCTTCTTATCTCTTAGCATCCATGAACCATATTTAGAGACTGCAGACTCCTAAGAGCTGCTGCCTGGAATTAGCAGGAAAGTTGTTGCTTTTCATTGATGTTGATTTAAGGAGCAAGCTTTCAGGGTGCACAGAGTTCTTCTTCAAAGAAGAGAGAGGTTTCACCATTGCCAAGTGCAAAATGTCCAAGATGAGCACAAACTCAATCCTGCCAGGATATTTTTGTGTTTGATTCCTTATTCCAACCCCTTTGTGTACTTTGCATTGTATTAGGAACACACAAACAATGGCCCTGAGCAAACCACATGCACACAAGAGCATGGGATGGCTGTTGCCATTCTGTGTATAAATCATCTGCCCAGTAAGATTTACACAGTGCGGGGTTGACATGTGGGGATGCTACAACAATGACAGGGTGAACTGAATTCACAAAAGGACTGGAAAATTTAATGAAAGTTAAGAACATCAGGGTTATCCATCCACTACTTTAAAAATCATAGCTAAAAAAGAATGCTCTGACCTGGATGGCCTAGGCTAGCCTGATCCCATCAGATTTGGGCCACTAAACAGCATGAGCTCTGGTTAGAATCTGAATGGGTAACAACGGAAGAAGTCCAGAATCACAACAGACAGGCAGGCAATGGCCAAACCCTTCAAGTATGCACTGAAAAAAATTCTTTTCCGTTTTGGTTCTGGGGGTTCTGAACCAACTATGCACTGTCATTCTTTTTCCAGCTGGGGTGTTTCCAGGCGCCAGCCCCCAAATCTTCAGGAATTTCCCAATCTTACCTGGAGCTGGCTAGATGATTACCAAGTGCTGGAGCACGACATGTAGCCGGCTGCATGCCCTCTGCTGCCTCCTCCTCCAGCTCACAGCACCATGATGGAGAGGCCATTTAGCCACCCACCCATTTCCACCTACTCTTCCAGCTCCCAGTGCCATGATGGAGAGGCTGCTCAGCCACCCGCCCACTGCTACCTCCTCCTCCAGCTCCCAGAGATGCAATGGAGAGGCTGCTTGGTGGGCACAGCGGAGAGGCCGCTCGGCTGCCCACCCATTGCAGCTGTATCCTCTGGCTCCCAGCATTGTGGCAGAGAGCCCACTCAGCTGCCCACCCACCTCTGCCTCCTCTTCCAGCTCCCAGCACCACAATGGAGCGCTGTTTGTAGTGGAGAGGCCACTTGGCCACCTCCCCACCGCCGCCTACTCCTCTGGGTCCCAGCACCGTGATGGAGAGGCCATTCAGTGGGTGTGGCGGAGAGGCAAGTCGTCTGCCTGCCCACTGCCGCTGCTGCCACCTCCAGCACCTGGCGTTGCAGCAGAGAGGCGTGTCTGACTGGGGTCTGCCTGACCTCAGTGCTGCCACTGCCCGGCCCCTCTTCACTCTGCCCCATCCTGCTTGGTCCCTCCTCCATGCAGTGCCTGCCAGGGGTGAAGCTCTCCCATTCAGGCGGAAGACTTTCTCTGCCTCCTGGCCCAGCACCTATCTCTTGCATGGCAGAAGGGGCTTCTCCTGGACTGGCTCTCCCTCAAAGGACTCACACTTCTCCAGCTTCCTCTATGCCAGGGCTGGGGCCAAACCAGGTCCTCCAGGTAGGCCTACCATAGGGCAGGAAACAGGGAAGGTTGGGCTCAGGGCACCCCTCCATGCGCTTCAGTGGAGAAGCTGTGTGCTGAGGGGTAAAAAATTGTGTGTGATTGCGCAGCAGCACATGTTAGTGGGAACACTGCATGTGAGTCTCACATCTGAGATGCCAGGGACCTGGCAACACCCGTGGAAGTAACACTCTGAAGCACCTTCAGCTGTAGCACATAAGGAAGCCCTCACCAATAGAGATAATATCAACTGAGTTTTGTTTTCTTCCTTCTTCGTAAGGATACTGTGAATTAATGGAAATAGATTTAGTATGAACCTGGTCCATCATGACTGCTACGAAAGGATGACAATTACTCTCCCACAAATACATATAGTTTTGAAAACAGTTTTATGTTACCAGTGTGTCTGTTTCACTTTCCATATAAATCTATGGCTGCTTCCACACATGTTGCATAATGCACTTTCAATGCTCTTTAGTGAATATTTGGAACTGGGTTTTCATGTGTGGAACAAAAAATCCACTTCCAAAGGACAGCTCAAATGCATTGAAAATGTATTATCCAACGTGTGTGGAAATGGCCTAAATATGACCTCAAAATGTTCTGAAATGAGCTTTCAATCAAAACTTTTATGTTTTCCATAGCCATCCTGGATTTCTGGGGAATATACCCTGTGCCACAAAGCTGTCTCCCAATGCTAATTAATATTTTATGTTTTGTTATAAAGTATCTACTTTGGGAGCAATGTGTCATGAAATTTGCAAATTACTACCACGAAATAAGCATCATCTGACTGTAAAATGTTCAAGCCAATTCATTATTAATTATAGATGGGTTGATTCTTTTGTTTAATTAAGGTTCCTATGTGTTGCACTGAATAAAAAAAAGGCCACGTGAGGAAATAAAAACATTAAAAATATTTCTAGAATTCAGGCCATTGCAAGGTACTTGAAATCAGAGTCGATATTTTTAGAAAGAAAATTCTTCCACAGCTGATTTGCCTGCATAGGCATCTAACATCTTGCCGTGGCATTCCTGGGCATTTCAGACCTCAAAACACTTCCCTGCCCTTGCCCTGGATGTGGAAGCTGTAACAGAGTGAGTTGTGGGACTGATAGAAATGTTTTAAATAAATATAAATAAATAAAATAAATGATATGTTGGGGAGGGAATATGAGTGTGTGGAATCGGTTAGCCAAGTTGGAACAGATAAATACTGGAAGAGATGACGATGAAAAAGGAAGGAAGGTGAAGAAGGAAATAGAGTATAGCCATCTATGATGTTCTCTCATCCTTAAAAAACAGAAATGGCACCAGAGGCATTTTTTTAAAACATTCCAAAAATAACAGACTAGTTATAGATATCTGAGGTAAAATCAGAATTCAGTTCTTATGCTCTTCATAAATACTTAAAGGTTTATGTTTTGAGTCTTTGATTCCCTTGTTTTCCTCCAAGCTCTCTAGTATACTTTCTTTTAGTATTCTCTTTCTCTTTGGGAGTTAGGAATGCTGGTACCCACTTTCTAGTACTCCATCCAACTTCTCTTCACACACCAGCGCTTTCCTTCAGTTATTAAATGAATCTGAAGGTGTCCACAGGCAATTTCCAACCATACCCAACCAGGGATCTCTTCACTCTCCAGAGCTACCTCCTTATTTGACTGAGTAGGGAAAATCTCCTGCCAGTCCTTTTTGCATCCTGCCAGCGTTTTTGTCCCCTCTGCCTAGAGGCAATCACCTTTTTGTTACCTTTCTGGGAAACCACCTTCCTAGCTCATTCAAATCCAGGAAACACACAGGTTTTCACTCAGGGCTCACCCTGAATTCCTGGACATTACAATGATTTCTTTGATATTCTTTCATGCGGGCTCCTATAACTATTGCTGTTTGGCCAGCCAAAGGCAGGCAGCCTAATTCCCTTTGCTGGCTCAGAGGATGCCCACTCCAGTCTTCTTCTCTGGAACCAGCCATCCTTTTCTTTGGGACCTTCAGAAGCCCTGCCTGAGGTCCCCCTCTCTCAACCTCTGGGCCATCAAAGCAGGCAGGCTCAAAGGGCCATCAAAGCAACAGACTGAGGATAGGTAAACTCCTCTGTTCATTTCTTTCCTCTGAAAAATCCCCTTTCTCCCTTCTTTACATCTCGCTCTCTCTCTCTGCTGTTTCCAGGTGCAGAGTTCCTTCTCAGCCAGAGGCTTGGTTCTCTTTTACTTTTTCTGCTTTCATGTAACTCTCCCCTGAACACAATTGCACTGTTCTTATGCTTGAGTACCCTTTTAACTCCTGCATTCCTATATTTCCCTCAATAAATCCTAATCCTTGCTTTGGAAAAAGATCTGGTTGTTTTGTGGTTACTGGTAGCCTATTAGAGGCACTTTGAATTTGCCTGGCCACTATCCAGGCGAAAGATCCCTAAATCACAAGCTCTGCTCTCCCCAATTGGCAAATATGCCAGTTTTCCAAGCTAGCCAGGCTGCGGAAGCAGGGTGCAGAGAGGAACAAACCAAAGAGTTAGAAAGATAGAGAGGTCAGGGCACTCTGTTTACTGCTCTGACTGTCTTTTGATATGTAGATTGATATGCTCAGGATTTCCTCCTCCTGGCTTCCTCCCTCTCACTTCTTCTTTTCCTGGCATTGTTCCAGGCAGGGCCGGTGCCAGGGTTTCTGGCACCTGAGGCAAGATGCCTACTTGCACCCCTCGTCCCGTGTGCGCATGAGAAGTGCCTGTGCGCTCCAGCCCTGCGTGAAGATGTCACTTGTGTCATCATCATGCAGGAGCATCCCCCTCACCTGAAGCGGGCAGCAGTGGTGAAGGGGTAGAGAGGTGGTCTGCTTCCCCGCTCACTGCTGTGCCACCTGGGCGCCCGGCTCGTGGAGAGCCGAGCTGAGGCAGGTAGCAGCAGCAAAGGGGTAGAGAGGTGAGCAGGGATGCAGCTTGCTTCCAGGTTGGGGGGGTCATCGGGGGCCGGCATGGCGCCTCCTTCAGAGTTTAACGCTTGAGGCGGCTGCCGGCACCGCCTCCATGGATGCACCGGGCCTAGTTCCAGGCAACACCCTTCTCCTCTCTCCATCTTGGCAGCATGGATGCAGGCCTTGTCCTGCCATCCGTGTCCATCCTTAGACTAGAGAGGTAGTTAGGATCTGGCTCTCCTCCTTTCCTGTCAGAGTATGGAGTTCCTGCAATAAAGAACTCTAATTTCTTTTCTACATACAAGCAAGTGTATGTTTTTGTTATTTTCACTCCTGCACACATACCAGCCAGCAGAACCAGCTCACAACCACCTATAATCATGCTTCCTATGCCAAACGATAGACTCTGCTAACAGCCCAAACATGGAATCCCTTAATTAGGTTTCTGATATATAAATCTAATGATTTATTTATCAGAGGTTTCCCCCTAACACTGAACTTAATTCTCCCAGATTGCTTGCTGTTCTGGGTGAGTCCCAGACTCAAGTTAGAGAGTCTACATGTGTCTAAGGATAGATGTGAAAGAGAGCACATGTGATAACACATCAAAGCTAATTGTTCTTGAGACTATAAAGGTTCAGATCTAGGAGTTAGAAGATGTCCAGATGTGAAGGCTTGTTTTTATGAATCTTTGCAAACGTGTGTATTATTGACTATTGAGTAAGGCCCCTGGGGCTGAAATGCATATGGTCTTGTTTTGGTTATTTGGCATGTTCATCAATATATAATAGCTTATGTAAAGCTTGCTCTGACTCTTAATGCAGCCTGATATTCAGGCCACTTGTTTTTAATGTAAGAGTCCCGTAGCAGTATAAGACTAACAACATTTGTTGTTTCTTGAAGAAGTGAGCTGTGACTCATGAAAGCTCATACCCTACCACAAATGTTGTTAGTCTTATAGGTGCTACTGAACTCTTGCCCTTTTCTACTGCTACAGACAATCTAACACGGCTACCCATCTTAATTTTAATGTTATTATTGTGTACACTGCATAATAAATAATTATTTTTATTATATTTTATTTGATATAGCTTGAACCTCGTAGCATCTTATCTACCCTGAGCCTGCTGATGCGGGAAGGGTGGAATATAAATCAAATAAATAAATAAATCTTCAGAATATTTCAGGTTGATTTTGGGGTTTTCCCTTCCTCTTCTTTTTTCTTTGTAATGGCAATTCACTCCTTATTTTTGTCTGTATCTACATTCCACAAAGAGATAATATCCATTAATTAGATTGTCATAAGATCTTATTTTCAGTTGTACACTAAGTTTTTTTCTCACTTCCATAGCTTTAAAGATACGGTGGCTGGCTGCACTGCTGAATGACCTGAGAGTTAAATAGTGATACAATATTAATCATTGTGAGAGGTAAGCTTGCAAATTTATAAATTCACAAGAGAAGTCTGTTTTCAAGACAATTTGCTATTCAGACCTCATGTTCACACTGTGAATGATTGTAATTACATGCTGTGACAATAACACATTTCTGAGATGGAACAGGAATGAACTTTTAGTGCATTATTTTAGGGCAGCAATTCACAGCCAGCCACAGAATTAACACCACACAGAAACAGCCATTTTGCTACAGCTGAGGAACAATGTAATTCTATAAAGTTCCTGACCTTTGCTCTTGGAAAGAGTCTATTAGCAGAGAAACAAATCTGTTTAAGAACTCTCCGGATAAGTTACAGAGATTCTCAGCTTGATTACCCCAAAGTGAATGACCACAGAATAGAAATTTCTGGCTGAGAATGAATGAACTGTATTTCTGGAGTGTTTTAAAATAGCACGAACTATGCAACTTTCTGCTTCTGGCAAAATAAGTAGTAGCTGTAGCACAAAGAATTTCACAGGTAAGAGTTCCATTCTTCACAGTAAGGTGGTACACTGAGAGTGCCATCCTAGGGATTTCCAAAATCCTAGAATTGTCACGTACATTTAAAAAAAATGTGACTTTTGGAACTTATGAGATTTGTGGAAAATAAGCACCTTTATGACTTGTAAATACAAAGTGTGGTTCTGGGTTGTAGTAAAAACTATCTTAAAGATTATGGTATATTGTTCAAAACATCTTTGGAAGGACATGCCATCATAACACCTGTTCAGATTTCTAGTGGCATGCTTTAAACTGTATTATAAGTTTTAATGTAGCCTCTTCCCTTTAAGAATCAAGCTGCAAAAGGCAAGAGAATCTAGGGAAGAGAGGAAGAAGAGGGCTCAATAGTAGTTAGTTTTGCAACTGTGGTTGGGAGCCTCTTGTTCAGATCTTTGCGGAGTGATGCATCTTCATGAAACTGTTTTATTTTGATGAATTATTCTGGGCATTAGTGTAACTCTACCAGATTCCATGTCTCTCGTTGCACAACTCTGAATCCCGTGGTTGTTAAATTGTTAGTCTTAAGCAATGCTCTCACCTATAAAATACAAAGATCTATGTAAGTTAGGTAACAAGAAAGAGCTGTAGGATACTTGGCAGATGACACGATCTTAACCTTCAGAAAACAGCCTATATGAAACTTAGCAGGCCAAAAAGAACCAGCTAGAAGTACAACCCAAGGCTGAGACACATACTTAGAGAAAACCTAGTAGCAAAAGTCCCTAGTGCAAACTGGGTTCTAGTTTTCCTCAAGACAACTGCAACTGTAAATAATTGTCCCTGAAGCTCAAATGTGACATACCAAAATGAATACACAGACAAGGTTATGTGGGGTCAACTAGTTGTTTATTAATATTCATATAGTTAATTATTTAAATGGCTGATCATTGCTTATTTGAACATAAGCCAACTATTTTAAGGGCAGGCAGCACTAGGCAACCTCCTTGGGTGTCCACCAGGCAAGTCCACCTTGGCTCCATACTTGGTTTTCACCAGCCTTGTTTATGCCAGTCTGCACATTTGATCTGTGCTGAGAGATGCTCAGTGTCATCTGCCTCCTCTGATGTGCTGCAAGGCATCTACCAGGTTCAGATGATGCTCAGCACCAAGGGGGCTCCTTCACAGTACCACCCAGTTGCATGGCCTATGATGGCCTGTTCTGGACATGACTCCCCCCCCCATCACCATGATGCCTTCAGGTGTTTGCCGATTAACCCTACCTACCCTGAGCAGCCCACCCTATTTCTGCCACACAAGGGGATTAGCTTAGCTTAATGTCCCACCTGATGACTACTAAGTCATGCAAGCCCTCACAGAGTTCAGTCAAATAGAGGTTGCACCCTTCCCTAGAAAGGTGTATCTCATCGTTCCTATTAGGTATGGCTGATCATGTCGGATCCCTGAGTGGGGGATAATAGCACCCCCATAGCCAAGACCTCTTTGCTGATTGTCCAGTTGGCATTTTGCCAAGCCTTTTCAGTTTCTGCAGGTTTGGTTGCTCCCCTCTAGACCCTTCTCTGCAGCAACAGGACAGGGCTTAAATCTCTGATCCTCTTCAAATCCCTTAAGACCTTAATTACAAGTGCAACACCTTTTGTTTGCACCAAGTCATTCCCCCCTAAATGAATGATCAGAACTTCAGGACGACTGCCCTCCCTCAGAACCTGGCAGAGAGAGGGCAGGAACTGGCCCCACAACATTCTGCACATTCTCTCAGTGTTATTTGTACATTGTTCCTGTGGATTGGCAGTTCAGCACATAGGAACTGAACTGACTTCCTATAAGCAGTGTAGCTCTTGATCCAAGTCTTTGGGAGTCATGACTAGGATCAGGACGGTTTCCTTTTTTTAAGAAGTCATCTCCTTCTGAATGTGGGTGTGCATTTCCCAAGGCTTGACTAAATGTGAGGATGTAACTAGAGTCTGGTTGTCAGAAACACAATATCATATTCAATATGTTCTGATGAAAGAGTATTTAACAGTAAGCTTTCAGACTCCATGTTAGGACCTGACAGCTGGACTGTGTAAAGACTATGCCTCTTTCAATCTTTCTGCCTACATTTCTTTTCCCTGGAAGTGGTTATAAACATAATCTCATTGGTGTTATGCTATTACGATTGGAACAAAACTAAGCCTGTATACATGTGTATAAAATGAGGCTGTATGACTGTAATCTTTGGTATACTTACATGAGAGTAGTTAAGCTTAGTGAGACTTACTTTTGAGTAAATAGGAATAGGCTTGGCTTGTGATGAAACATGCTTAGATGAGTACATGTGTGAGAGAGATTCTCAAAGTCAGAGATGTAGTGGGAAAAAGGCACTGTGTTAAGTTTTTCTCAAGTCATGGATTTTCCTGGTCTCTGTAATGTTTACAGTGATAACAAATGAACAGATTGGATTGATTCCGGGCAGCTTTTTCACTCAATCTCCTGTGATTACCCTCCTTACTACAGCCCCTGTTCCACATGACTGTTGTCCGTTCAAGTGCCATGATTCTTGGCATGGACAACACGGTCAAAGTGAACCCTCTCATTCCTTTTTCAACAGTGCAAAAAAACAGTTGGACCCAACCCATTACAAGGAAAGAGAAAAATATACCTCCTCCCAAGCATTATTCATAGTGCAGTTAAGTTAAAGGACTAAAGACACTGTGGCCCAGAGATGTAAAACTTAGTTTGATTGTAAATTTAGGTGAAGCAGTTACAGAAAATCAGTTGGCAAGTTTGATTTTGAAATGGTTGCAACAGCAGCAGTGAGTAAAGATCTTTTATGAGAAGTCTTTTGTTGCCAGATGAAGTCTTAATGATGCATTTGTTTGGGGTAGTGGGGATGCAAATATTCAAAATGAAAGCAAGATTATAAACTCTAGAATACATTTGAATAACACAGAAGATAATAGATAGCCCTGGAGTAAATATAAGGCTGTATTTCACTCTGAAGCTCAGATGCAGTCATAAACCTTGAGAGGTTTATGAATGGCAGCAAAGCTTCAGGAATTAATTCACTCTTCCATTCACATTGAGACCATCTGTTGTTATTTATAATAGACACCTTATAATTGCTACTTTTAAACAAAGTAACAGTTGCAAGTATAATCTTTTAAAAATTAAAAGCACTGACTTATATTTATATGAGTCCCTTTAAGCAGCTCTGGTTAATGACTGAGTTTTTGTCAAGAAAAAAGAATCATGATAAAAAATGACAACAATAATCGAGGAGTAGCACCTCACCCTTCAACACACACACACACACACACACACACACACACACACACACACACACACACACACACACACACACACACACACACACACTAGTGTATTGTTGTTCTATGCAGAGCAGCTCTTTAAAAACTGAGTATATTAAAAATGCTGAAGGGAGTGGTACAAGTGGCACAAGAATTGCAATCTCTCTGAAAGGAGACAGCCACTGTTATTGAACCACTTGTCAGTGCCATCTCAGCTGACCTTTGTAGCAACTTGTAATGATAACTTCTTATTCATTTTTCTTGGAGCACGCAAAAGGACTGGGGGATTGCTTTTAAAAGGAGTGTCCATCCATGCCATGGGATTTTGTGAAACTCCGATCCATTGGACTCATGTAAACTAATATAATATAAATCCTTCCTCCAGGGTATGCAAGCACTCTCTTATTATTTTTTTTCAAAGCTAGAAAAGATTCCTAACATTGCTGCTTATTCCCCGCTGGCTTTAAAAGCCAGAAAGTGTTAAATGGCTGCTTTTCCCTTCCTTCCTCCCTTGGGGTATGCACACACTCTTTTTTTCCAAAGGCAAGAATGGGTTGTAACATTGTAACATTGTAAGGTTACTGCACTTTCCTCTTGTTTTTAAAAGCCAGGAAAGGATTAAATGGCTGCTTTCCCCTCCCTCCATGGCATGTTTCAGGCTTTGCCAAAAAGAAAAAAAAACCAAGCATTTTGCTCAGCCCTTTGGAAACAAAGTGGCAGGGAAGCTGCAGAGACGAGATGAAGCAGCAGCATTTTAACCCTTTCCTGGCTTGGCTTAAAAAAAATAATTGAGAGTAAAACAAGCACTCAAAGCACATGTTTTATGTGAGAACTCCGCCACCAATTGCCTTTCCAGTGGGCACAGGACAGCCCAATCAGCAAATATGGGGGGGGGAGAATGGGTTTGAACATTGCAACATTATTAAAACTGCTCAAAGTTTTTTTAAAAAAAGTGTGACATGAATTGCAAAGCCTCAAAAGCCCAAAACTATACGGAGGCTTCAAAGCCTATCTAAAATGAAAAACAAGACACCAAATTGAAACTGCCTCGGACAATGTGGAACGTGGGGGTGCCATGCAGAAGCCATTGCAATGGTGGTGAATTCTCATAAATGGCGATTTAAACCATAAGTACAAAAAAGGCCTAGGTCATTCCTTTCTTCCACTTCATAACCGTGTTACAGCTGAGCTATTCATTTTGATCAGATGGCTGAGGGCTTTGAAATGAGTAAAGAAGTGACCACAGGGAACGGGGTTGCTAAATATTGTCCTCATGATTTTGAAGGCTTATTTTCTTCTAGTAGAAGTGCATAACCACATACGATGAACCACTGTGTTTTAAGTCTATGACCCTGGGATCCAATACTTAAAGGTTTCTACCCAAAACAACACTTCGGTGTCTATTAATGTTTTGCATTTGTTAACAATGTTCTAGAAACAACCAAGTTATATCTAATGTTAAAAATATTGATTCTTTCCTTACTTTTGAGATTTTTAGGAAATTGTAAAATGTAACTGTGCAAACATTTGCTTGGATGAAAAATGCCCCCAACTCCAAAAACAGCTAGCTCAAAATTAACAGTAACTTTAACGTATTGGAGCAATTGTTGGTTTCTATGGAGATATGGAAAATCCCTGCAGATTATACTCTTTTTGTTGGAAGTGAACCATAACTTCTCCTTGCTGTGTTAATATTCCTAATTATATTGAGTTTTGGCATCTTTCTGCAAATGCAAACTTCTGGCTCTGTGCTCAGGCTTGAGAAAGCAAACATGGATAAAGGGAAAGCTTTGGTGCTCTCTGAAGCAGCCTGTGGTGTCAGGCTGTTGGGCCACAACAGAAAATCATTCTTAACAAGACTGCAGATCCAGAATCACTCAGAGAAATCAACTCAACACATCCAACCCTCTTCTCTATTTGTTCTATTTCCACTTCTTTTCAATTATTTTTTATTTGCGTTTTCATTCCTTTATTTTTTTAAAAAAACATTTCCTCCTTTTGTGTGGCTTGAGCCCAGTCCATAGGAAAAAAAGGAAGTTTTGGTGTGGTGGATGCTATGATGAAAGGGCCTCTTGTCACTCAAATCCATGGTTGCTTTTAACAAAATAGAGAAAATGCCTCCTGCAAAACTCTCCATAATAGCCTTCTGAATTCCGCGTAGAGTTGTCTGCCTTTGGATACAATATTGACTTATCTGGATTAAAGCATCCAGTAATCTTTTCCTGGTATGTTCTCTCCCCCCACCCCCCATTGTCATCTATATGTTAATTTGAAAGATGAGATGCACACATTTTGCAAAAAAGAAGATCCTGACTCCCATTGTCTCTACTGCAATGCAGGTTCCTTTTTTACTTACTATAATAAAAATGATTTATAGAGAGCACTAAGCCACTATTAATGACCATGATTCTACTTCCGCAGCTCCTGACTTAACAATGCATGGAGTTCAGCCATTTTCACATAAGTGAACAGAATAATTGGGAAGGAATGCTGTTATAAACAGCTTCGAGATATATAGCAACTTTTCAGAAATTCAGGCAACCTGGATCAATTTAAACTGAAGGGGTGCAAGCTGTTACTTTCACTTTTGCAGCAGAAATGTGGAAGAGGTTTGGATGTTTAAAGCACTCAGGAAGAGAAGATGCTTGGGTGACTTGTGCTTCCTTTATCTATTCTCCTTTAGAATGTTCAAAACCAAAACTTCATGTTTCCTCCTGTGAATAAGAGGTGTATTTACAAATGTAGAGATGTCAAATGAGCCTCCAGCATGAGATCCAGCTTTGGGTTTTCTAAACATGGCACAAGAAAGCATAGCTCACTATACTGATAGTTCCTCTCCTGCTGCATGCGTAGAATGTGCACAGCACTCTGAGGGTCTAATTAGATGATGCATTAACCACAGTTTGGGTTGGGGGAACCCCTAAGACAACTCATGTTTAATATATGACTCATTGCTCACATTTAAAATAGTGTGTGTGGGGAGGAGAATGGTTCCGAATCCTGAGCATGCATGGAGGCAGGATGAACATCATCATTTCCAGCAGTAAGGCAAATAGCACCCCCCAGCCCATTTCTGCCACCAAAAGCTGCATGGGGTGATGGTGCTCCACTTGCTCAGGAGCCAAATTCCCCTTCCCCCCTTTTTAAAGGTGAGCATTAGGTCACGTATTAAACATGTTGATTTCCTTCAACAAAATTTATGTTTAATGGACACCTTTGGTTGGCTGAGGGTGGAATTCTAAAAGACATGTTTTTTACCAGCCTCTGCCTTTCTTATGGAACAATATGTTCCAGAGACTTTAGTTTAGTTTGTTTTAATTTATGTGGATTTTATTTGAAACCGTTTATCTTGGATTATAAACTGACATGAATATCTTGTGATAGAAAAGTTAGTATAAATGTTTTAAAATAAAGCCAAATACATCAGGCAAGATTCTGCCTGCCTGCACTTAGCTAATGGAGAAGATTGGCAGCAGGAATGCCCTGTTTTGCAGTGGAATGCTGAGCATCAAAAGGAAGGATTTGTATTCCCCCCCCCTCATTGTGAGAACAAAACTATAAAGCTATGTAGTTCTGTGTTCCCTGGAGAACGCTTTGATCAGCAGATAAATGTTTACTGGTGGTCCTCAGCCCTAAGGAAGCCCACCTCGCTTCAACCAGGGCCAGGGCCTTTTCAGTCCTGGCCCCAGCCTGGTGGAACTCTCTGTCAATGGAGACCTGGGACCAGCGGGACATATTATCGTTCTGCCAGGCCTGTAAGACAGAGCTGTTCTGCCAGGCGTTCGGTGGTTGAAGGGGGCGGTGCCATGTTGGCCTCCCACCTTTGGGGGGGGGGTTCTCCCCACCATTGCACCTTAATGTATCTGGTGAATTTATTTCATTATTGTTTATTGTTTGTTGATTTTAGAATTGTTGTTTTCTTGTTTTTATCGATTTTAACTTGTTCACCACCCAGAGCCCCTGAGGATGGGCGGTTTATAAATTGAAATATAATCATAATAATACAAAGCACAAGGGGAAATAGCAGCAACAGGCAACAGCAGAATGCAAAGGTAATGATATTGTCACTTCAGAAAAAAGTGAACATGAAGCAGTATTTTAAAGTATAGTCAAATACATCAGGCAAGATTCTAACATGAAAGGATAGAGTGACGTGTATCAGGAGCTTTCCATAGGATTGTATATTTTATCACAATATGGTGAATCTAGTATAATCCTGTATGTTGACTTTTCTTATATATGATACTGGCTATTTTTGCATGAGCGAATTTTGCTGCTTTTGGCCCCATAGCTCTTTGAGTTTTCTTCTAGATTCTGGAGACTTAACTCCCCCTTCGGATTTCAATGTAGTGTTTCAAGGGTTTCTTCCAAAGAGGTATTGGGGGGGGGGTGAGGATCAATCAGTCCACATATACAAATGACCTCTGTGTTCCAACTGTCTGGGGGTGGGGATGAGGAGTGGAATGTTGTGAGTCCCAGTCAGCCTGCATATGCAAATGACCTTGAAAGGCTGGCCCAATTAGGGAAGAGTGGCCGAGCTGGCAGAGGGCAGGGGAGCAAGCAGCCACACAGGGAAGAGGTATCCCTTTAGGAAAACACATTTTCCCCCTTTTTACCCCTTAGGGGTGAATTTTTTAAAATCTCTTCTTAGTGGGTGTTTACATCATCAAAGGGATGTTGTCTCCAAATTTCATGTTTCTAGGTCCGGGGATTTGGGCTGGGCGTTGATGAGGACACTTGTTTTTATAGAGAGAGATTATAAACTGACATGAATATCTTGTGATAGAAAAGTTGGTATAAATGTTTTAATGTTGCTTCACTGCACTGGCTGGAGTTCCCCACTGCCACACCCCTGCCCACAGACATTCACCTTCAATGGGTCTGTTGTATGTGTGTGTTATTGTGCTTGAGGAAAAACTCCATGGATCAATGGTTTAGACTAGAAGGGGGACTAATGGTTGATGTGGTTTTTGGTCAAACACAAAAACAGCAGCCCCAGACCCTTGTTTCTCCACCTCCCAAAAAGAACAGCATGTATAAGCACATGTGAAGCCAACATGCATGCAACAGGCTGAAATTCATGAAAATGGGAAAAACCAAATGGATCAATTTTGAGCTGGCACTGGCATATATGCAACAAACTAGTAATGGAACACAATTATTCTGGAACTCCCAGAACCAAAAAGGAAACCAAAATTTTCTTAGTGCATATCCCTATCCTGGACTTTCTCCAGAAGTGATGTATTGCTATCTCCATGTCCAAACACTCCCCCTGACTCACACCAGTTGCAAGATTGTGCCTGGCAACCTTACCATGATGAGTCCTCCTGCAAAGGTTAAAATAGGCTTGGGAAGGATCCTGCCTCTTCCTGACGGAAACCAAAGCTTGAAGGCTGGCAATATTGTGGTGGCTGCCTAGCAAACCCCACAATGATCACTATACAGGTTTCACTTCTATTTATTGCTACTGGGTGTGGGGGGAGGTTAATCCTCCATTTGTTTAAAGATTTCATATTTTTCTGCAAACGTGGGGCTAGAGCATTCTGGAGAACCTGTCTGGTGTAGTGGTTAAGAGTGGTGGGACTTTAATCTGGAGAACTGGGTTTGATTCCCCACTCCACTTGAAGCCAACTGGGTGACCTTGGGTCAGTCACAGCTTTCTGGAGCTGTCTCAGCTCCACCCACCTCACAGGGTGGGGATAATAATAACATACTTTGTAAACCGCTCTGAGTGGGTGATAAATTGGTATAAAAATTGAATGTTGTTATTATTATCAATTGACATTTCTGAAGACTTTTATTGTATTGCATGTGTATCTTGGTTTTAATTGTTTGAATGATGTGTTTTGTGTGGTTTTAATGGTTTTTAAGATGTGTTTTTATTATGCATATATGTTTATTATGTATGTCTTTAATTTGTTAATCACCTTGATGGCCTTGATGAGGGAAGAAAGGTGAGGTATACCCCAGAATGTTTTAGCCAGGATGTTGACTGGAAGAAGCTCATGGGGAACATGACAGTCCAGTTTTGGCTCATCTACACTCATTCCTTATCTATTTGCGGGCACAATTCAGTATGGTGGTGCTGACATTTAAAGCTGTATATGGTTTGAGAATAAGGCCCTTTTCACACTTGGACTTTAAAGCGTTTCAGTATCTGTTCTGCTTCCCACGTTTGCAGGAGTTTCACACTTGCAAGGTAGTCAGGGGACACAGTACCGATGTTTGTTCATGGTATCCCCAATTCCACCTCCCCCCCCCGCCCCCCCGCAGACATAGTGTGATGTTATTTTGAAGCTGCTGCTGAGTTGTGTCTGGCTCAATTAATGTCAGTGTGAGCTCTATACTCCTTTTCTATGTCTCCTCCCTCTACTTTTCCCTGGGAGCTGATTGGTCTGTGTGGAATTAACCACTCCCACCAACCTCAGCTCGCTGAATTCTTTTTCAGTCATTTTTATCAGTAAAATGATGTAAGGGTCATAAGGCTGCTTCTCCATTGGCTTCCTTCCTCTCAGGTATGCCATGCACTCTCTCTCTCTTTTTTCAAAGCCAGGAACTATTCCTAATGTTGCTGCTCATTCCCTGCTGGCTTTAAAAGCCAGAAAAGAGTTAAATGGCTGCTTTCCCCTTCCTCCCTCTAGAGTATGTGCAAACTTTCTCTCCGTTTTTCTAAAGCCAAGAATTATTTGTAATGTTGCTGTGTTGAAATGTTACTGCTTATTCCCTCCAGGCTTTAAAAGCCAGAAAAGAGTTAAATGGCTGCTTTCCCCTTCCTCCCTCTAGAGTATGTGCAAACTTTCTCCCCATTTTTCTAAAGCCAAGAATTATTTGTAATGTTGCTGTGTTGAATGTTACTGCTTATTCCCTCCAGGCTTTAAAAGCTAGAAAAGGGTTAAATGGCTGCTTTCTCCTTCCTCTCTCAGTGGAATGAGCACACTCATAGTACCTTACTGCTGGAAATGATGATGTGACACACATTATTGGTCTGACGCACTAATCAGTTCTCAAGGTATTCACAAGATTGCAATCTTTTTTCACACAGGCAATTTTTGTCACTTTTGATCCATATACCTTTGAAAGAGAACCTTTGAAATGCCACATTGAAATCTGAAGGGGGAGTTAAGTGTCCAGAAACTGGAAGAAAATCCAAAGAGGTATAGGACCCAAAGCAGCAAAATCTGCCCATGCAAAAATAGCCAGTATCATATATAAGGAAGGTCAACATACAGGATTATACTATAGATTCACCATATATGACGATAATATGTCCCACTGCTCCCGGGTCTCCATTGACAGAGAGTTCCACCAGGCTGGGGCCAGGACTGAAAAGGCCCTGGCCCTGGTTGAAGCGAGGTGGGCTTCCTTATGGCTGAGGACCACCAGTAAACATTTATCCGCTGATTGAAGCGGTCTCTGGGGACACACAGAACTACATAGCTTTGTAGTTTTGTTCTCACAATGGGGGGGGGGAATACAAATCCTTCCTTTTGATGCTCAGCATTCCACTGCAAAATGAGGCATTCCTGCTGCCAATCCTCTCCATTAGCTAAGTGCAGGCAGGCTAAGTGCAGAATGACTGTCTGAATTCCTTCCGCACCCAAAAAGGCCCATGTTCCCCCATTAAGTTTTTATTTCGCTGTGGGAGCAAACAGGATTGTTTTTGAAAGGGTGGAATAAGTACACATTTGCTGTTTCAGACTCAGAAAAACAGAGAGTCCCAAAAAACTATGGAGGCAATCCTAAGCAGGTGAGGACTTGATTGGCTGGGAGGGAGAAAATGTCATGGCAGTTTAAACCATAAGTGTGAAAAGGGCCCATCATATCTTAAGAAGTTGGTGTATTCCCTTATGAACCCATGCAACCACCACTGTTATTTAACATTTTGTTTAGCTTTTTGGGTTACAGACTTTGATATTACCATACACAAGTCTTTTTTTTCCCATCCGTCTTGATTATCTAGCTTTTGCTCGGTTGAAATTTTTTTTTCCTCTCTTGATTTTACATTGATAGTATACACAAGAAGTAATTATATAGCACTGTAGACGGTTTTACACTACATATTCTTAAATATGAAGATTCTTGTGTAAGGCAATCTAATTTCTAAAAAAAAGAAAATATTTAATGACAATTTTTACAGGTTTTCCTGAAATTACCATTGTTTCTATTGAAAAAATGGGAAAGGGTCCTTAAAATAGGGAAATACCTATGACACCCACCATTTTTTTTTGTAGTCCATTGCATCTTTAACTACATGGCCATCACTGTGTATTAGGCCTTGAAAATCTTATTACTAAGAATGACTTTGTTTGTTACATTCCTCTTGTAAATTATATTAACCTGGAACAGATCATCCTGGGTCACCTAGTGAGCATTGTGGATCAACTAGGTAACTGAAGTCCTAAAAAATGAGGGTCTAAGATTACAGCCTTATTAGTCTAACAGTTAATCCAGCCTTGCTCACAGTGCATTTCTTCTGTCTTGACAGACTTTTGGCAAGAACTGCAGAAATATTTGGATTGTATGCTATTCATTCTTGGCCTTTCAATCAATTGGTCTCTTGTGGTCAGAAGGAAAAATATTGCAATTTTCACATAGTAACATTTAGCTCACTGCACGTGGGTAAACCATAAACACAGCACTGGCATCCCAGTCCTATTGATTTACTTGAATAGGTGCCTGCAATGCAGAGATAATATCCCAGCAGTATCAGTGCAAACTCATAGTATCATATTTATTTTCTGAAGCAGCAAGTGTGCACTATTTTTTTTTTAAAATCATCCCTGCCCAAGTACAGAAAACAGAAGTTATTATAGTAATTATTACAGCATTTGTCACAGAATTGGGAAAGTGTTTATTAATCCTTGTAGATAAATTTTAGTTAACAAACTCTGAGCAATTTATAGCTACAAAGGAAACAAGAATGAGGTCTTTTAAAATGTACTTATCTGCTTTTCTTGATATAGTAAAAGTTAAATCAGATAAGGAGATTTTTGTGATCTTTTCTCACAGCTAATTTTCATTATCTGTCAACATGGCAACAGGCTACACTACAAAATATTTAAATGTGATAGTCTCATTCTATTAATTGCATTAATTTATACTGTGTAATCCACCTTGAGTGTCTATGAGAAAGACAGACTATAGCTTTAATAAATGTGTAGTTGTGTTGAATGCATATCAGTAGTTCAGGTTAATAGAACCTATCTCCAGACTATAGAGATCATTACCCCTGGAGAAAATGGCTGCTTTGGAGGGTGGAATGCAGGGATTTTTTTCAGTGGGAATGTGGTGGAATGGAGTTCCGGCCCCTATTGAAAATGGTCACATGGCCGGAGGCCCCGCCCCCTGATCTCCAGTTAGAGGGGAGTTTAGATTGGGCCACCGGCCATGTGACCTTTTTCGCCGAGGGTGATTTAAACTTTAAAAAACTTCCCCCTTGTTCCAGCTGACCCAAAGTGACGCCATTGTGCGGTCCTGAGTTCCACCACCTCTTTTCCCAGAAAAAAAAGCCCTGGTGGAATGTATACCTTACTGAAATACCTCCCCAAACCTCTGTCCCCAAGCTTCATCCACACATCTCCAGGAATTTCCTAACTTGGAGCTAGCAACCCTTATAGGGTTGCCAACTCTGGGTTGTGAAATTCCTGGAAATTTTGGGAGTGGAGGCTGAGGAAGGCAAAGAAACATCAGTGAGGTATAATGGCATAGAGTACACCCTGCTTAGTAGCCATTTTATCCAAGGGAACTGCTCTCTGTCATCTGGCGAGCAGTTGTATTTCAGGAGATTTTCAAGTCCCACCTGGAGGTTGGCAGCCCCACTGTTCTCAAAAGCTGAACTACCTCCTATTTATGAACAATAATCCATGTACATATAGGGATTAATAAAATAACAATAGCTAGCTGTTTAGAATTAAAAAGTAACCTTTGACCATAGAATATAAGAAATACCATGCTGGTTCAGATTGAAGGTTCATCTAGTCCAACATGCTGTCTCTAACTGGCAATGGACAACTTCCACATGACTCAGTTCATAATTGCCTTGCCAATCATGAGCAGGATCTGAGAATGCTTTTAAAAAGTTTTTCCTCAGAAGGTCTAAATTGGCTAACATTGTTGCACAAGTGTATTCTTGTATGGCCACTTCCAAATTGTAGTGAAGGGGCAGAGGAAGGCAATACATTCCATGAATCACCATGGTGCCTTATCTCATATATTTCATTATTTACCAGCATGGGTTTCTTTATGCAGGAGGAGGAGGCCATAACAGCAGCTCCAATAATATTATCATAACAGTTTATTTATTTATTTACATTATTTATAGTCTGCCCTTCTCACTGAGACTCAAGATGAATTACACAGTATGAGTCAGCATGATTATTTTCATAGATGATGTAATAGGGTATATAAATGCAAATTTGCAAAGTATTAAAACCAGCAGAAATCCAATACAAACCTGAAGAAAATCTGAAACAGAGCACAAGCAATTCTAAGCCTGACATATTAAACAACAGAAACTACCCAGTAGGATTACACTTACAGCAAGATGATGCAATATGGCAAAAGATGGCAAAATTGGCAATACAATCTGAGCAGAAGTTGCATCATTCCAAAATAGTAAGCAAAAGGAGTCCTCAGAATAAACAGAGCCTGTTGCAACGACTAAGTTATTTCAATCAATACACATCCAGTCCAATTCCTCATTTAGGCCATGTGGCACCAGAGTGTTCAATGTAAAAATCCAGGTGGGGGAGCTTTAAAGGGGTGAACCACTTCGCCTGGCCAGGCTGGGTCCCAGCCATACGATGGATGGTTCGTACCTGGGGCAGCGGGTGTCTCGCCCAGAAAGGTCAGGGCAGAGGTCCAGGAGTGACCCCAGGGCCTGACCTGTACTGCTAGTTAGGCCCTTGCTGTAGTTGGTGTTTGGATGTTATAATTTTAATAAAGCAGCCCATTTTAGAACCCAAATACTGTGTCTGCCTTTCATTCCAACTGAGGTGGCAAAGTTATTTCAATCAATACACATCCAGTCCAATTCCTCATTTAGGCCATGTGGCACCAGAGTGTTACCCATTCACCCAATACCTGAATAAATTGTTCTTGTGTCCTGTTGGTGTTGCTCAGTGTTTGGCCAGACATGTTGTAATTCCAACAAATACATTGTGTGGAGGGCAAATTTTAACCACTGAGAAAAGCCTCACGACCCAAACGCACTTGGTTTTGGTATACATGTATTTTATGCCATGAATTACTATACCTGGTTGGGGGAATGATTTCTGTTAAAGTGTGACATCCCATGAGTATAAATGTAATTATTTAAAAAAATATATACTAGAGGAACAATTAATCTGTTACGGTGTGTACATTTAATAATTTAATTTAATTTAATTTAATTTAATTTATTATATTTATATTCCGCCCTCCCCGCTTTCGCAGGCTCAGGGCGGATAACAAATACAAACATGTTTAAAAACATTTAAAAACATTAAATAATACATTTAAAAACATTTACAATATACAATGTTTATATTGAAAAACCTCAGAGTTTTACTTGATATCAAAATAAGCTGTCAATCCTGTTTTGGCTGTATAGGACTGTTCTGATAAAATAATTTTGTTTTGTTTACTACAAAGTCCTTGTCAATCATCTGCAGCTACAAAAAACAGAAAGGCGTCTGAAAAGGATAAGTCCACTCCAGCTCTATAGAAGACGCAGAATCAGAGGTGAGGTAGCCAAGTTTGCAGAAGATACTGTTTTATTTAACATGTTGATTCCAGAGGGAGCCCAAATCAAGTGACTGAGAAACAGAACTGTAGACGAGATTTGACACATGTCAGAGTAAAGTGACTATTTCACTTTTTTTCTTTAAGAAGATACCACCATCAGTACACCAAAAGAAAAACTGTACACAGATCTTATAATAGCACTTCAACAGCTCTGTTCAAATGGGAAAACCCACTTCTGCAGAGGTAATCAGGACTGATAAATGGGCAGGGGAGGTATGAGTAACCTTTTGTTTCAATTTTCCCATTCCAAATCAAGCCTACACTTCAAAATCTAGTAACTAGGATTGAGAGACTTCTCCTTTTATTTCTTTTTACTTCTGATCCATCCTCTTAAAAGAGCTTTGCCCATTTGAGAAGGGCAGCCAAGGTAATGCTCTATGTTAGCTAGATACAAATACAGTTTTGCCCTAAGTTAGGATGTTTTTGTGTCATTTGTTCAACTCTTTAATTGCCAGAGGATTGCCTTTTTAAGAGAGGAGTTATATAAATCATTTCATAGTTTCAGACCCCAGGTTTGTGGTTAGTGGGAATGTGTCCACGTACTTTCAGGATAGTCAAAAGCTATTCACAGATGAACACAAATATTCAATATATTACAGCTACAATAATATATTTTTATGAGCATTTTCTTGCTCATTTTCTTTATCATCTTCTCATCTTTCCCTTCTACACTATTAAAGTTAATGGAAATACATCCATTTCAGAAATGCAGCTTTGAAGTTCCTTGGAAAAAAGCAAACAAAAATAATATACATCAATAGTTCTTTGTAGAAAGAGAAAATAATTGGTAGTGATTCTTCCTGATTGTCCATAGCACAATCACTGTGGTGTCTTTTGAAGGGGAAATTAAGCAATCCATGATAACTTTTGGATGTAAACATATGTGTCACCTGCTACACTCTGAAAGCCCAGATATAAATGCTTTAGTCAAGGCTATAAAGCTAGGACTTTATAGGCAGCCTCTAAATGCTCCTTTCTATGAGACAACATGAACATCCATCAAACATAATACTATGCAGCATAGAACATTGGCAATGTTGTCCCAGAAAATCCATTTTAGCCCTATGACTCTATAATTTCTTCAAAAGCTGGTACTAGGCATACTTACTTGTGGGATTTGTTAACAACAGTAGTGTCTTATATAGTAGCACTGACTTAACCTGCTTGCAGAGAAATGAAAGTTTTTTTTCACCCCTAGGAAAATTCAGTGGCAAATAGATGAATACATTTCTAGATTAAATAGGCATAGGGCCAAACCAGGCATCCATGGATCCCCCATGTGGGGGGCTGTTTCAGCATCTGAAAAAGTATGTGTTTGAGGAACTAGTTTGCCTGATCCTACCACACCCTTGGCCCAATCAGGATCAGGCTCTCATGACATTTTTAAATGGCCAAGTTATTCTTTAAAATGGTGCCAGCGTCTATTGGTCAGACCCGTGGATGCCATAGCTAAACATGGGCACAAACAGCATTACGAACGGAAAAAACCCACGAACAGCCCATTCGTTTGGTTGTTGTGGGTTTTCCGGGCTGTATTGCCGTGGTCTTGGCATTGTAGTTCCTGACGTTTCGCCAGCAGCTGTGGCTGGCATCTTCAGAGGTGTAGCACCAAAAGACAGAGATCTCTCAGTGAGATCAAAAGATCTCTGTCTTTTGGTGCTACACCTCTGAAGATGCCAGCCACAGCTGCTGGCGAAACGTCAGGAACTACAATGCCAAGACCACGGCAATACAGCCCGGAAAACCCACAACAACCATCGTTCTCCGGCCGTGAAAGCCTTCGACAGCCCATTCGTTTGTTCGCGAACAAGCCATTCGTGAGGCCCATTCTAAACGAACAAGTGGTCGTTGCAAGCCTCGTTCATTGCCTTCGTCAGCTGTTCATCAAGCCAGACAGTCTGGCACCTGCAATCAGTTCCCTTGGCAACCAGAGGCAGGAACTGAACTCCTTCTGGCTTTCCTTCTGGCTTTAACCCTTCAAAGTACTTCCAGCAGAGAGGTCCAATTTTGCCACTGTGAAGAGAAAATGAAAGCAAAGGGATGGATCATGCCTTTCCTGGGGTGCAATCTCTCTGAAACTTCAGAGGACAGTGAGGGCTATGTCCTCTGCAAATTTGGTGGGTCATTGGGAAGGTCAGTTTGTGGGGTGTTTAAAGGGCCCTGCCCCTTGTACGTGGCAGGAAAGGGCCCTTTAAACTATCAGCTGGACAGTGGCCGGGGGGGGGAATCCCCCTGCCACCTGCCAGCTGATAGTTTAAAGGGATCTTTAAAGGGCCATGAACAACAAATGAACATATTTGTGAACAGAGTCATGTTTGTTACTGTTCATTGTTTGTTGTTTGTGGATGGCAACGAAGAATGAACAGCTTGTGCAGGGTTTTTTTTCCGTTCATGCCCATGTCTAGCCATAACATCCAGATTGGCAGACTGGAGTAAGTCTGCATAGGATTGCACTGTTAAAGTTGCTTTAGACATATCAAAGAATAAGCAAGGTGTTTTGTCTCCCCCATGCTTCCAGGTCTCATCTCCATGCAGTAGAAAATTGAGAGGAACTAAATCTTCTCATGGGTGTGTGGGTATTATGTATATCTTTCCTTTGAATAAAAATTGAAAGTGTAAGAAGAAGAAATTTAATAAAGATTTACCAGTATTGCTCCAATGTGACTTAAACCTATATGTAAATATTGAAATGGTCCAAATCCAAAAAGAATCATTTCCAGCACTTAGGAACATTCACGAACCTTCTGATCTGACAGTTCTTCTGGTGCTTCTCTGTCTGGGAGTGCAAGAAGGAGAGAGAGTTGCTCACTAAATATACACCAAAAGAGAACATAGTTCAACTGCAATGGTTACCACATCTTCCTGTGAATCAAGACTGTCCCAGTGGGTCATCTGTGCACAGCATTTCCACATTCTGACAATCAATACACCATCTCACTGGCTCTGCATAGTTTTCTAATTCTACCTAAGCATCAGTTGAGCATTTGCATGAGCTATTTCAATCTTTGTAGATATACTGGTAAATGTCTCTTGTATTTTTTGATGTCTTAATCACCACTAAGTATAAATAATAGATTTGAGTATAGAAATAGAATAGCTTCCTTAAGGCAGTGAGACCCATTATTACCAGGAGGGCTGTAACTGTGCCTGTGAGAGTTCATGCACTAGGAGCTATTATTATAACAGCTATTTGCTTGGTAGGCCATATTTTCTTGTAGACAAGGAAGACAACGAACCTGTCGCACCAGTTAACTTTGCTGGTTTATTCCCCAAACTACATCAATATATTTGCAACCTTCTGGACCATTTTTTGTGCCATTAATAGTAGGTCTGGGGTTTTTTGCGGCTTTTCCCTGGGTTTTCTGGGACACTTTCCCTCCAACTTTTTTAAAAAGCCATTTTCCAGTTGATGCTTTCCCCTGTGTATAATCTGTATGCCAGCTTTTAGTGTTCTGTCCTCTTCTTCCCCCTCTCCCACTCTCTGCCAGCCCATTTCATTGTGATTAGTCACCCTCATGTATCCAGCCACTTTCTCCCCCTTCTTTCCACCCATTCACCTCCTCTCTTCCCTCTCCCCCTCTTCTTTTTTCTTTTTACATTTTTTCCCCTAAATTCAGCATTGGATCGATGCATTGATGGTTTGCAAGCATGCAGGAGGTACAGGATTCCCCATTGCTTTCATTTTTCTGTGTTTGTAGGGGTTGGGATATTCTATAGGGGGAAGAGCAGATCCCAAATAAGCCAATCACATAAAGAAAGAGGGGGAGGAGAGGGGGAAATTCCAGGAATAGTGATTCTTCCAGCATTCCAGCAATGCATCTATTTAGCATGTGCAAAAAGAAAAAAAAATATTTTTCAAAGATCCAGCACTGTGACATCAATGATGACAGCACCAGTGCACTTCACTCCTGGTTTATTTGAGTACAGAGTGGAATAACTAAACTGACACCACACCACCATTACATGGAAGAGGTGTGGAGAGAATGTGGCAAGTCAATTGCATTGGTTTTGGGGAAGAAGAACTCTTTAAACTGTTTGAGGACGAGGCGGGCGAGTGATCCATAGAGGAATGGTTGAGGTTTGACGAAACATCCATCCCGTCCCCATCCCAAACTCCCGGTGCTGTCCATGCCTGCAGTTCACCCCTCACCCTGTCTTCCATTGCCAGCTCTGCAGCACAGCCAGTAACCTTTCGTCCTCCCTCCCCTGGAACAGTTAGTGATCCACGGCTCATGCTCTCTGTATGGAGGCACTTTCGGGCCCTTCCGAATGACCCCTTTGTGGTACGGTGCTGTGTCTGTGATGGCCTGGTGCACAGGGGCAATGACCTGAAGCACCTGCCATTGAAGGGCCTGTCTAGGCCCTGAAGACGCGCCACCCGAGCCTGTGGTCTCCATCCTCAGCCAGCGAAACATCCGGCAGGGGGAGACAGAGGGCTATCAGCTCCTCTGAGCCAGGATCAGTGGGAGGGTCACCAGAATCCACCCCAAGCAAGCCTTGCCACAAGGGTGCTCCTGGTGGGAGCGGAAAGGTCAGGCAGGCTGCCCTGGGGAAGGTTGTTCCATCAGGGCCGGGGATAGTGCCATTGAAAAGGGTGAGGTCAAGGGCTCAGGAGGCGGGTTTTTGTGTCGTGGCAGAGATGATTGCCCTTCAAGGATTCCCCCTATCTGTTGTGGAGGGTGTGGGCTTCCAAAGGCTACTTCAGCACTTTGCCCCATGGTTCTCTATGCCATCATGGCGCACTGTTGGGTGTCGAGTCTTGCCTGCTCTCTACCAGTCTATGTGACACATGGTGCTCAGGGAGCTGTCAGCTGCCAAAAGCTGTACAGTTCACTTCATGGCCGAGCTCTGGAGCGGCTGCCATCATGGCTACCTTTGTAGCCATGATGGCTCTACTTTGAGCTCTACTTTGTTTATTTCATTTGTGAGTGAAGGGGCCTCTTACAGATTCTTTATCATGGCTACCTTGGCATCACCACCCACTGGTGGCAACCAGAGGACCTCCACTGCCCCAGGCCAAGAACTGGCACCTGGAAAAAAATGTCATGCCTGACCCCGGGCTACAGGGCAGTTCTTCTCCAGACCTGGGGGATGGACGAGGTCCATACTGGAAAGAACATCACCACCACTGTAAAGGCAGCAATGAGGGAGTGGATGGCGGGGGCGGAAGGGTTTGTCTGTGGCTTCAGGGTGACAGATGCGGGAAGCAACATGTTGGCAGCCCTGAAAGAGGCATCCCTCCTGGGCCTGGTGTGCATGATATACAAGCTGCACCTGGTGATGAGGGACGTGCTCGGGCTGGTGTGGAAGCCAAGGGACAGCTAGGACAAGGGAACATTGTGGATGCACAATGCTGGACAGCTTCTGCCGCATTGCTTCCCACTTCTCCTGCAGCATCAACTCTTCCCGTGAGCTGTTCCAGAGGCAGGGGAGGAGGGAACCCCGAGCACCAACTCTTTCAGGACCTGCCCACCTGCTGGAACTCCACCTATGACATGATATGTTATCTGGTGGAGCAGAAGGACCCTTTGCAGGACATCCTGTCATCCACGGATGTTCTGAGGAGGGGAGAGGAACTGAGCCTCAGCTCCATGGAATGGAGAGTCCTTGCCCAGATGTCCCGGATGCTGAAACCCTTTAAGGAGACCACCGAGTTCTTGTGCTCCTACAAGGCCAGCCTGGGTCAGGTCATCCCCCTGATCCATGGGCTCAACCTGTTCCTAGCCAAGGCTTGAGCATGAGAAAGAGTTGCTCCCCAGGGACTTTGTGAAGAGGAGGCAGGCATGTGGGGCCGAGTGCTTGCATCCTCTGTGCCACGAGGTGCTGTACCAAATAGCATCCCTCTGTGACTCCAAGATCAATCCTCTGACGGAGCAGTCTGTGCAGTCCAACATGGTGGATGTTGGGTTTCTCTTTGTCCTCCTCTCCCTGTCAAGCTCCCCATCCCTCTTTGAACCTTGCCCTCTCTGGAACCACTCCGACCCTACCCAACAACCTCTCCTGACCTGTCCATCCTGTCCTTTCCATGAAGGCAGGATGGTGGGTGATGGCTGCTTCTGCCGCTGACAAGATCGGTGGGTTTCAAAGATGAAGGCTCGCAAATGTTTGTGTGTTTCCCGGTCCTGCTCCACAAGGTGGCCAAGAAGTGGTAACCCTCTGTCCTTCTCTTCCTGACAAGTTCACCATCCCTCTTTGAACCTCTCTATCTCTGGAACACTCCAACCCCTTCAAACGACATCTCCTCTCCCTCCCTTCTTTTCCATGAAAGCAGGAAGGTGGGTGATGTTAGCTGCCATGGCTGAGTACCTCAGTGGGATCATCAGATGAGGCCTCGCTGTTGGGATCTTCCCAACTCCTGGTCCCTCTTTCGACTTCTCCCTTTCTGGAACACTCCAACCCCTCCAAACGACATCTCCTCTCCCTCTTGTCCTTTCCATGAGGAAGGTGGGTGATGTCAGCAGTCAGCGGCCAGACCCCCTGCACCCTAGAGGGGGGTGGCCTGCTGCCACCTCCCCAAGTCCACCAGGTCTGGCGGATGCACTCATCACCCAAGTCCCTGTCTGTGCAGGAAAGTGCAGTGCAGTACTCTGAGACCTGATGGGCAAGCAGATGGGGTATCGCTGGTGAGTGGCCAGACCCCCACCCCTGAGAGGGGAGGCAGCCCACCACCTCCTCCCTGAGCCCACCAGGCCCGGCAGCTGCACTCATCACCCACATTCCTGACTGTGCAGGAAAGTGCAGTGCAGTACTCTGAGGCCTGGCAGTTGGGCACATGGGGGGTATCACTGGTGAGTGGCCAGACCCCCACCCCCAAGAGGGGGGGGGTGGCCCACTGCCACCTCCTCGAGCCCACCAGACCCAGCAGCCACAATTATCACTCACGTCCCTGTCTGTGCAGGAAAGCACAGTGCAGTACTCTGAGACCTGGTGGGCAGGCATATGGGGGGTTCCTCCAGCAAGCGGCCAACCCCCCCACCCCCTAGAGGGGGGTGGCCCACTGCCACTTCCCTGAGCCCACCAGGCTCAGTGGCCACACTCATCACCCACGTCCCTGTCTGTTCAGGAAAGTGCAGTGCAGTACTCTGATGCCTAGTGGGCTGGCACATGGGGGTGCTACTGCTGAGCAGCTGAATCCCCTGCCCCCTAGAGGGGATGCAGCCCACCTTCGATTCCTCCACTTGTAAATGGGTCCAAAGTCAACTGATGGCTCCAATTGTATTGAATGGGTGTTTCCCAGGGGTGTCAGATTTTGGAATGTATAACTCCAAGATCCGTATTGCAATCTTGATCAAACTTGAGTGATGGCTGGAGGGGAGCCTTCTGAACACTCCCTGTGAATATGGGCTCTCAAAGTCCAACAGGGGCCATTCTGGCCCCATGAACACCGAACACCGAACATGTTCGTTACTGTTCATCTGTTCGTGTTCGTCGATGGCAGTGAACTACTAACAGCGTGTTCATTTTTTTTTCCTGTTTGTGCCCATGTCTAGTTGCAACATAGATAATGGGTAGTACCTAAAAAGATTCACGAGAACCATGAGTTATGCAGTCTGCTGAAATACCTTGAATTCCATCTGCTCTCACAATGATTAGGCATAGAATGGGGAAAATGCAATGAAAATGAGAAAGGAAGGGAAGAAATAGACAGAAGAATAGAGATCAAAGTGTATTCCAGACTGTCACCTCTATCTGGCTTTTCCTTCCCTCCAGGGCACCTCCATTCAGAGTATGATCAGAATGACTGTTCCACATGGCAGGATTTGATGTGGAACTTGCCTGTGTGTACGCATGTCCTGTCTTCCATTACAGACTGTTGAGTTTGTGCCATTTTTCCTGGGGTTTGTTTTTGGTCCTTGTGCTGTTGTGCTGGTTGTGCTGGGGCTTTCTATCAAAAACAATACATTTGTGTATGCAGTTACAACCCCCAAAGTCCCCCCAGCAAATTATATCTTGCATATGTGTGTGGGCTTTAATTGGCTTTCCTGCGTTTGTCTGGTTGTTTTGATTGGCTGTGCCATCCTTCCTTCTGTTTTTGAATTATGGACTGTAGCTGAAGAATTTAGCATATCTATGAGCTTGGCTGATTGCAGGGATGGGGGAATGTTGCTTTGGAATGTTACTGTTGAGGTTCTTCAAAGCACCCTTAGAATGTTTGGTTGTCCCATTCTGATAATCAATAAAGAATTTTGCTGTGTTTGTATTATTACTGTACTGAATTTCACGTGTGTGACAGGGTGGATGAGGGGCTAATGGTTAATATTGAGTCAAATGCTGCTTCAGAATCACCTAACCACCAGTAAATAATTATTAATGCCAAGAAATGCTTTTGTAGCTCTGTTCTGTTAAGTGAATTATTAATAATATACTTTTGAATAGATACACTGCTTTTTTGTTTTTTAAAAGGTGCCAGTACTCAGTACTGCTGAGATCTGCCAGAAAAAAAATCCCTGAACAGATCAGTTATTGGGCTGAGCCATTGCTGTAGGATGTGCCTTTTGTTGGTTTCTGTGGTTTCTGTGGAGAGCATGCTGGGCAGGATGGGGGCAAGGGTGATGAGAAGCACGCTGAAGCTTCTACTTATCGCAGATTGAAAAAAAGGCAATGTTTTCCCTTTTCTCTCCAGGAGACCCCTTGTCCTTCCACAGACTTGCTTTTCTCTTTAGATTCTGTGATGAAAAGGAACCTAGCACTCAGTGCCCACAGAGCTTGAAAATGGTGCCCAGGCACGGAGCTTGGTTGTGCTCTTACAAGAAATGTTCCTTGTGGCAGCAAGGAGAGGCTGCAAGGCTGCCTGCTTATTTCTAATGTTCTGATTGTCCACTGCTGTCATTTAGCACATGTGTGGTATACTATTCACATGGAATTTTTTTAGAAGGTGCAAAATGAAGAGGTGGGCAAATCCAAAAGAAATGGCACAGTCACTACAGAAAAGGAAAGGAAGGGAGGGAGGGAGGGGAGGGGAGGGAGGAAAAGGAAAAAGAAAAGACAAATCAAGCCATTTCTGGAAAAAAATGCTTGAGGAAAAACTTGTTTCAGAAAGAGTGGGGAAAAACAGAGAAAAGCTGGGATATCAAAGGATTGTTAACTAATCTGTGCAGAAGTGATAAAAATGGTAACAAAGGGGAATGAAAGTAGAACATTAAGACTGTTTGGAAGATGTTGAAAGGATGATTAAATAAAATTACTTACTTATGTAGTATGTTTTTATTCTGCATTTCTCTTCAAAGGGACCCAAAGTGCCTTACTAACAATATACTGCCAGCAGCGTTCCCACAAACATGCGCTCATGGGCTCTGGCACACAAAATTTTAGCAGCCAGCGCACGATGGGAGAGGCCCAGCGCACAAGCCTGCGCGGGAAGCACATGCTGGTGCTTCCCGCGCGGCTCCTTTGCTGGCTGGGGAGGCAGAGAAGGTGGCTGCCCGCACAGCTCCTTTGCTGGCAGCGCCAGCGGGAGGCGGAGAAGCACACGCTGCGTGGTTTCTTTGCCGGCTGGGGAGGTGGAGAAGCAAGTGCTGGTGCTTCCCTGCGGCTCCTTTGCTGGTGGCGCGGGCGGGAACCGGAGAAGCACACGCTGGTCCTGCCCTTGCAGCTCCTTTGCCAGCTGGGGTGGTGAAGACGACGGCAGCCTGCGTGGCTTTTTGCTGGCCGAGAGCTGGAGAAACGCTGCCCACGCTCACCTCGAAGAAGCCTCCTCAGTCATCATCAATCCCAGCGCTGAAAGCTGGAGGCAGAAGCAGCAGTGGGAGCTGGAGAAGACGGCCTCCTAGCAGCTTCTTGATCAATTTGGTGAGGCACCAGCTTCATAGTTTAAATAATGAGAACATAATTTTTTCCAGGACCTGAATGCTACCTTATTAAATTGCACTTAACACTGAAGTGCATGAATGTTCTTGTTTCGGCATCATAAACTAATTTTAAAAAATAGGAAAATATAAGAGATAATAATGAAGATTTTGTAATGTTATAGGTATAAGGATCAGGCTTGGGGGAAAGGCAGGAAGGTTCTTAATGACATTCACAAGTGATTCAATTTTAGGCCTTCCCACAAGCCTCATTCCCATAAACCAGAACTCTAGCTTAGTTCCCACAGAATGTCTTGCTCTTGTGGTAGGGTTGCCAGTTCCAAGTTGAGAAATTCCTGGAGATCTGGGGAGAGAAACCTGGAGAAAGTGGGGTTTGGGGAGGGAAAAGACCCTGGTATAGCATAATACCATAGAGTCCACCCCCCAAAGTAGCCATTTTCTCCAGGTGAACTGATCTCTGTGGCCTGGAGACCAGTTGTAATTCCGGGAGATCTCCAGCCACTACCTGGAGGCTGGCAACTCTAGTCTGTGGTGATTCAATACAAGCCTGTTCTCAAGGCAGAGAAGGGGAAGGCTACAGCAGAAGCCATTGGAATTTTGTTTATGTAGAAAACTATTTAACACATTACACAAAAGTTATGGATAGACTACTGTTTGCAAAATTAAAGCTACAAAAGTTTTTGAAAGTAGTATTCCAACAAATTCATTCGGCTGAAACAAAGCACCAATGATTAGGATGACTTGTTGATACTGCTATCCTAAGCAAACTTACTTTTTTTTAACACAATAATTTTTTTAATGAAATATCTTCAGTCACCCTCAGAGGGTCAGAATTATCACTGGTATATTCTTGATCTAACGAATTAGTTTGTAGTTTGTTTGTATGTCTGTAAACTGAAATACATTTTTTAGAAAAAAGGAGGTTTACTTATGCTCACACAACTGTAATGCAAGTTATTGTTTCAGCTCAGGAAGTAGATTTTTGGCTCAACACTGCACATCTTAATAATAATAATATTCAATTTATATACCGCCCTTCAGGACAACTTAATGCCCAATCAGAGCAGTCTACAAAGTATGCCATTATTACCCCCAAAACAAAATCCCCTGTGAGGTGGATGGGGCTGAGAGAGATTCAGAGAGCTGTGACTAGCCCAAGGTCACCCAAGTAGCTTAAAATGGAGGAGTGGGGAATTAAACCCAGTTCTCCAGATTAGAGTCCTGCACTCTTAACCACCACACCAAACTGGCTCTCACAAGAGCAAAAATTAAGTTCTCTACAGGGAACATTTGCTGGGGGTCACTAACTATACATATGTACTTACATAGTGCAGGAAGAGCAGCAACCTTGTAAAAGTGTATTGTGCAGTTGTACTACTAGAGAACGACACTGAAGCAATACAAAGAAGAGAGTGACTATAAGCTTGTGTTCTGAGGCAGCCATTCCTTCACCACTTAACACTACTAAAGACTGGCACTCCCAAACAATTTCCCCTTCCCATTGCAGACCACATCTGCACAAGGTGCACACAAAAGTGTTTCAAGGCTGGCAATTTTTTCCTGATGAGTTCTCTGTTCCTATTCTCATAGACTTTGGCAGACTGACAGGCAGATTGCTCTGAGTGACTATCATGGAAGGTAAGGTAAGGCTGTCTTATGCATAGCTATTTGGGAAGGAGTGCAATAGAGTAAAAGAATGGAACCTATCACTCAACAAAACCATGGAGCCAGCATGCATTATTGTGTGTGAACAGTATGGGTTGTTCTGTTCTACTGCACTGTGTTCTTAGAGCTCCAAGCTTTCACTGGTAAGATGCTGCAGTTTTGTTGGTAAATCAAGTGAGGGCTAATTTTAAAAGAAGCTACTTTGAGGCACAGAAAGAATCGATGTTTGTGAAGCACTGAGGGAATTTTGGTGCAGGGGAATGAAGTGTAACTATTAGAAGAAATACTAAAAGTTACTAAAAATAGGATACGATTTCTTTTGCTTGCAACGCTGGGTGGTAGATCCAGTGTATTCCCTCCCCCCCTCCCTTCATTTAAGTTGAAAAGCGGCATGTAGTTCTTGCTGATAACCAATCATGTTTGAGGTGCAGAAAGTCTGCACCTGATTCTGCCTAAAGTTACTCCTCTCACTGAATTCAGTGGGGTGGATCCTTCCATTGCATAGAGCAGTTTGCTTGGCCGTTTAACCTCTCCCCTTCGGCTCAAGTCTGGAGACTAACTCCAATTGGACTGGATGTGTCTTTATGCCCCTCTAGTGCCCCGCAATGCAAGTGCATACGCAGCTGGTCAAGCAGAAACTATAGAGACACTTCTCCTCCTTTGTTAGCCCCCCAGGGACCACAAGGCTTTGAAAATGCCTTTGAAAATGTTGAAGCGGAAAGCTGACGTGACACAACTCGTTGGATTCATGAAGAAAAAGTGTGACGGCTTCAAACCTGAATGGTTGACTGAGTTTTCTGTTGAAACAATGATGCCACACATGAGAGGACGTCAGAAGGTGCTACTAAAAGAAATATTTGAATATCGTGAAACTGATGATGTGGTGGTCTGCAAAATATGTCTCAAAGCAGAAGTTGGCGGGGATTGGAGCAGCGGGAAGAAATGGGGTGTGTGGAAAGTGGATTATCTGAAGCGCCACACAAGTCTGCAGTAACAAAACTTCAGAACCGGAGTCATAGATCTCTACTGAATTTCTTACAAGGAACCCCTGTAGACAGGAACACCAGAATTGAACACGCGAGCCGAGAAAGATCAAGTCCAAAAGAGTTTAAGATTTTAATTGAAAATGTGCTGCTTGCAGTTAAGATGAATGCATCCATGCTGTCTGTGCAGGAAATTCATGACCATGTGGCAAAATTTGTTAGTATTCCTGCTAGCTGGAGAAGCAAAAACTATGCCTTTGAATTCATTGAATGCATTAGTTGTATTGTGAAAACTGAAATTTTAGATGAAGTCCGGGAATCGCCTTTCCATACCCTCATAATTGATGAAAGTACTGACATCACTGTATCAAAGATGCTTATCATGTACATCCAATTCAGAAGAAGTGGAAGTGGTCATCATAAAACTGTTTTTGCTGGCCTTGTGAAATTGGCTGCTTGCAATAGTACTGCTATAGTTGATTCTAGAAGAAAGTTTTATAATGAGAATCATTTGGACATGAATCGCATGGTTATGTTTACTTCGGATGGTGCCTCTGTCATGCTTGGTAAGCAGAATGGTGTTGCTGCAATCCTTCGTCGTTCAATTCCTCATCTGCTTGAGCAGCATTGTGTTGTTCATCGAGAAGATTTAGGAATAGATGATGCGTGGAAAACAATCCTACTCATTAGGGAAGTTGAAACTCTAATACGTACTGTTTATACCCTCTTCAGTAGATCGAGTGTACGAAAAGCCAAACTGGAGGAAATTGCCAGTGCAACAGACAGAGATGTTGTTTCATTTAGGCCACTGAATGAGGTAAGGTGGCTCTCCAGACACTTTGCTGTAAGAGCCTTGATTAAGAATTATGAAATCTTACTAGAATACTGCAAAGAACAAGTTGCAGAAGATAATGACCCAGTACACAAATACTGCCTTGAAAGGTTAAATAATCCACAATATAAGGTGGCATTATTTATTCTTTGTGATGTTCTTGGTGATTTAGCAGAACTGTGCAAGTCTTCAGAAGAGTTCTTTGACCACGGTGGAAGCATTTCAGTTCACCAAAGCCAAAATCAGGAAAATCAGATCTCAGTATCTGGGAGGAAAAGTCCATTTCAGTGAGAGTGTACAAGACCTAATTTCATCTTACAACTCCACAGTGAACATTGATGCCATTCTCCATTTCATTAGGCAAACTTGTGACCACATGGATAAAAGATTTCCAGAGAATGAATTACAGGATTGGCGTGTATTTGACAAAGACTGTTTATCAAACCCCTCCAACCAGGATGGTTTCTCTTTTGGGGATCAGGAGCTTTCAAGATTGTCTAAGCGTTACTGCAGTTTATTCCAGAAAGATGAATGGTCTTATGCTAAGAAGCTTCATAAAGAGTATTCGGACTTCAAAGTACTCATCGCAGAGAAGATAAAAGCTGGAGTAATGCATACCTTCCAGGACATACTAACAATTTACACAGCAACAGGAACAATTCAGTGAACTGAATCTTCTCCTAGATGTTTGTGGAACTTTTCAAGCCTCAAGTGCTGATTGTGAGAGAGGCTTTAGCTTGATGAATGCCATTAAAACTAAGAGTAGAAATCGGCTGGATACAGATCACCTGGAGAACTTAATGAGAATTAAACAATACATGTCTACTGGAAATAATATCAATATTGACAGTGTTTTCAAGTTGGGGAAAACAGAGAAAGGAAGAAGAGAAAAGTTAAATTGAAATAGTCTCTCTGTGCTGTTTACAAGTTAAAAAGTTTTTCTATTATATTCTAAGTTTATGGTTTAAGTTTATGGTTAATGTTGAACGTTATTTCCATGTTAATTACTATATCTGTTTAATATATTGTATATATAAGTATTGTTGTTAGTTGAAAACTTTGTAAAAAACCAAATAAAAAATAATTATGAAATAATAATAATAAAAAAGAAATGGCCTCTGACTGTAATGAAATGTGACTTGATTCTGTCTACGAGTAATATAAAACATTCTTTAAAATGCTTAAAATACAGTTTAAAAATGAATTCTCAGATATTAATAAGGTTGAGGTTATAAACTTCTAAAAAGTGTTTTACACAATAGTCAACTGTTTATCTGTTTATATTCTTGTATGTTTGTAGGTTGCAATCTTTTTTTATTTAAAGGTGCTCTCTAAACTTCTATGCAAGTCAGCTCACAAAATAAATTTTTGTGCAAGTTTCAGCTCACAAATTTTTTTTTTGGCTCACAACACTGCACAGCTTAGAGGAAACATTGACTGCCAGTAGCAAAAAGCATATGGTATCCCTCCCCCAATAATTCAAGAATGTTGAAAAGGACCTTTGTTATTAAGGGGTAAACTTTTTTTTGCTGATACTCCCCCAATTGCAATTCCCAAATTATATCTCATAGATCAGAAGAAAGCCTTTGTGAGTTTCATCTAATCAGCGTATGATTATCTTAATTAAAACACTTCAGGCCAATTACAGTAATTGATATTTCCCCCCCAAATTCATTTTGTCTTCTATTGTGCTACCTAATAATGAGATGATGAGCTCCAGACTCTGGTGTTTTCACATCAGGACAATCCTGCAGCCTCTCTCTTTTGTTTTTCAAATCAAAGATGTCATCAAGGATAAAATTAGACCTCACCTTTGCAAATGTATTGTTTTCATTACAAAGCTAGTATTAATGCTTAATTAGATTGCATGCACCCAAGTAGATCCCATCACCTAGCAATATATATCATTAAATTCGAAAATAATTATCTGACCTTTTCAGAAACCAGTTTCCATGCCAGAACTCTGACCTTCTTAGATTAGACCTTAACCTTCTAGCACACCATCAAGTATAAAATCAGGGTTATAATAAAGGCAAGGCTCACAATGGCTTGTTGAACTGTTTCACCAAGTGGTGATGGCAGCATTGGAAATGACTATGTAGATTCTCTGCATGATGTAAGCTACTCCACTTGAAGAATCTAATCAGTCTTTTTCCTGGATAGCTATTTCATTTGAAGATAACAACAGCCATAGGTGCAGATATTGTTCAGCCATGTGATTCTCATGCCATTGGGCAGATGTAATTGGGGCAACCCTCCCATTTTCATCATCACAACAGAATCACATGGCAATGATTTGACCATGCAGGCTGCAAATAGAAATCCTTTTATATCTTCAGAAGAATGTTGGGAGAATTCAGCAGATTTATTATGTGGATAATTATCCAGTCTCAGAACATTATGATACAGGAGGTATTCTCATCTATCATGAGCACTAGAACATCCCTTTCAGTGAGCAAGCAGTAAACTAAGCACTTCAAAACTGCAAGAAGCATCTGGGCAAGATCTGCTTCATTGGTATGTCAATGGGCTGCTTATTATTAATTTTCTTGCTATGATAGGTTTCAGGCAACTGAAATACGAAATATGAATATTTCCTCATTTTGAATGTGCTACTTACCTGAACTGTTGCTCTTTCATATTCTAAAACAACAACAAAACTAAAACCAAACTACTTGTAACCCTTCTGCTGGTGCAAGTATCCAGCCAGCAGTGTTTAGCAGCAAGGAAAAATGTTCCATGGAACCATTATTTTAATAATCAATTTTGCAAACACAGATACAAAGACACTTCTAGATAAATTAGAAAAGTGGTGGGCTTGTCACTAAAAACATGCCTGTGGTGAAGGGAACAAATGAATTCAAAGGAGTGAAATGCCAGCTGAACTCTTCAGAAAATATAAGAAGCTGCCAGAGGATCAGTCAGATATTTTTCCCCCACTGGATTTTTTAAAAAAACAAATCATGTCATAAATGCCTCATCTTTCTTGACACTTAAGAAATTGGGGAGTGGTGATTATTTTAACCTAGCTATTATCTCAAGAAATAATGTTTTCTCAGAAGCTGATTTAATGAGGTAAGGTCTGGTGATCTGCTAATTAAAATTCTAAAATTAGAACAAATGACAAATGTGGTGTCAGAATTTCACAGCTAAAGAAAAACCTGTAAGTTAACAGTGATCAATGAATGGCTGTGGCTTCATGACATTGCATATCCATTTCCTGAACCTCCTCCTTTATCTCTTAATTACTGCCACTTTCTGGATTAAGACTAAGGGAACCTAAGAAATTCTGTCTTCAGTTGTCTTCTGAATATGTATTGGTGTGTCGTTTGGGACTAAACAGTACTTTTTAAGCAAAACATTTTGATTCACAAGAAATCTTTCAAAATGCAGTATGCCTATTCTTACCTACGTAAAAATAACCCTGTAAATCCTAAAAGAACAAATGCAGACAGAAATCTGTAAAAAAAAATGAGGAATGATCTAATGCAATATCTACTCTGATATGATAGGATTTGATATGTGTGTCAAAGAGCCTATTTGACATAACCAGTGTTTTCTTACCCATGGAAAAGGACAGCATCTCAGGGTTGCCAAGATCCTGTCTTAAATGGACTAGAAGAGTCAGAATCCAAGTAGAAAGTAGAAATAAACATGGGAGCAAGCAACTGGTGTGAAGTCCAAGTCAAGCCAATTCTTTATTTGCTTAATCTTTGAAATAGTCATCTGACAGTGCGCAAGTCACAGGTCAGTGGACTAGCTTGAAGAGAATGTTGAGAAGCATGTAGCTGGAATCCAGGCAGAACATCAATTGTGGACTGACTCCTGCCAGTCCACAATTCATCAGATGGACTACTGCCAACCCTTGGAGCACCCTGGCTTGCTCCTTCTTCATTTGGCAGTCTACTTGCCTGCCCTCATTGAGCAAGTGACAGCTGCCTTACCCTCTCCTTATAGAATGGAGATTGGGCATAGAAAGGGTGAGTGATCAGGTAATAACAAGGAAGTAAGCCAGTTTAGGAAGGGTGAGTCCACTTGCCTATCGGCCCACCAAAACTTGTGCCTGGCACTGATGCAGGTAGTAAAGATTTCTGAAGCAGACAAAAGTGGGTGACAACCATTTGGTAGGTGGACCAATGTCAAGGAAAACAGAAAGGAGATAACAGTTGCACAAAATAAAGAGATAGTAGCCCCCATGCACCAGGTTATCGCTGGAATGGCACCGTGCCACACAGGAGTCTTTCTGAAAGATCTGGAAGTACAGCCAGAGTGGGAGACTGACAAAGGGAACTGGTAGCAGGATTGGAGGGTTACTGGCCATAGTGTGGAGTTGTGCCTGGAAAATGGAGAGAGGGGTGGATTGAGAGCAGAGACAGAACAAAGAGGAGGAGATGTTTGGGGTGGCAGGTTGTGTTATGTCTGTCACCGATCCATGCCATTATTTTCAGCTGATGTGTTGTCATGAACCATTGTTCTATGCTGTGCCTTGGTATCATATTGCCGATGCCATAACTTGCCTTGTATTCACAGGCCTGCCGTATGCAGAGTGTCCTATCTCTTGGGCTTTGATGCTCAATGTCTCTGACCTTGCAAGCCTGCTCGTTCTCAGGGGGAAGAAGAATACCGTGTTTCTTCATCTATTGCCTCTCTCCTGTCTAGACGAAGCATGTAAACTATTTAGAGAGTTCTCAGGACTTTGCTCCAAAAGTCCTGAGAAATTTATGTTTTCTTGTTGGGAGGGGGGATAAGTACTTGGGACCTATACAAACCATAGTTTTACAGATCTTGTTATTCCTGTCAACTTCTGATCAACCTGTGGACATATCTGTGAACATGATTTGATTCTTTGCATAAAGCCTTTTCAACCAAGACCATGGAGTGCTTGCTGTGAGGGCACAGGGATCTATCTGCCATAGCCTGTCATCCATAGACCTGACAGGTTGCTCCAAACCCAAGCCATTTCTCCTGAGGTCCATAGAGCCCGACCTCCCCACACACAGAGAGACCTGACCTGAGCAAGCAGGACAGGCACAGAACAAGGAGAGA